>NC_050573.1:300086571-300762725 GCF_011100635.1 Trichosurus vulpecula | reverse complement strand
GGTACACAGACACGTAATGATGATAACTGATCCATGAAAGTAAATTAAATCTCCAAAGGAGAGGGTATATAGAGTGAAGAGAAATAAGTCCAGCACAGACCCTTGGGAGATATGTTTTGGGAGAGAGATGATTATCATCCCACAAAGGATACTGAGAAAGAGCAGTCAGACAGGTGGGAGAAGAACCCAGAGAGAGTGGCATCATGGAAGCCAAGAGAAAAGATAGCATCCGAGAGGAACAGTATGTCCAACAATATCAAAACAACAGAAACGAAGGAGAATAATAAGAAAAGGCTTTCAAATGTATCAGACAAAAGATCATTGATAACATTGAATAAAGTATTTTCAGTAGAGTGATAGGGTCAGAAGCTAGATTTGGAGAGGCTGAGAAGTAAGTGAATAGTGAGTAAGTGGAAGTAATTAGTATAGATGATTCTAGTAGTCTGGCAATGAAAAGGAGAATTATTGAATAATAGCTTAAAGGGTCAAGTGAAAGTTGCTTTTTTTAACAGTGGAGGAGATAGTAAAAAAAATTGAGAAGTCAGTCAGTCAGTAAACATTTACTAACTACCTATTATGTGCCAGGCATCGTGTTAAATTCTAGGGATATAAAGAGAGGCAAAAGATGGTCCATGCCATCAAGAGGTTCTCAAACTAATGGGGTAGACAATAAGCAAACAAAAATACAAACAGATTATATGTAAGATAAATAATGAAGACATATAAGAAGATAAATAATGAAATAATGAAGAGAGGAAAGGCATAAGAATTAAGAGAAATTGAAAAAGGCTTCCTGTAGAAGAAAGGTATAGATAAGAAGAGATTGAATGTAAGCTCCACAAGTTCAGGGAGTGTTTTATTTTTGTATCTCCAATACCTAACAATGCCTGGCACATAGTCAGCACTTAATAAATGCTTACTGAATTGTTTAAAGGAGGTGCCCATCTAGGGGAGATGGTGAAATGGGATCAAGGATATAGAGAGGTTGTTCTTGATAAGGGGTAGGACCATTTCATGAGAGACTGGTGCAAAGGAGAAGCAAATGGGAAGGATTTTGAGATGTGAAGGAAATGAGAGAATTCAATGTGTATGGCAGGGTCAAGTGAAGGTTTTTCAAGGATGGAAGAAACTTGGGCCACATCTCTAATAATCTAAATTTTATCCATTGGATGCCCATCAATTGGAAAATGGCTGAACAAACTGTGGTATATGATTGTGACGGAATACTAAGGCGCTATAAGAAATGTAGAGCAGACTGGTTTCAGAAAAACCTGAGAAGACTTGTATGAACTGATGCAAAGTGAAGTGAGCAGAACCAGGAGAACATAGTACACAGTAACAGCAATATTGTAATAATAATCAACTGTGAAAGACTTAGCTATTCTGATCAATATAATGATCCAACGCAATTCCCCAGGACTCATGATGAAAAATGCTATCCACCTCAAGAGAGAAAACTGATGAACTTTGAGTACAAATTGAAGTACAATTTTTTTATTTTTTAAATTTTTCTTGCCTTTTTTCCAAGAAGGCTAATATGAACATATCTTTTACATGATTTTACATGTATCATTGATATCATATTGCTTGCCTTCAAGTGGGGGAGAGATGGGAGGGAGGATGAGAATTCAGAACTTAAATTTTTTAAAAACTTAATGTTAAAAGTAAATAAATAATAAGTTGATTTAAAAAAATAACCTCCCCCCCAAATAAAATAAATTCTATTCATTCTTCAGATCAAATCTCCTCTCTAAAGCCTCTTCTAACCATTCTGGACTGCAATGGTCTTTCCCCTCTGATATCCAGTTGCACTTATAGTCACTTCCAATTAATTGCATTCCTGTTCTTTAATGCTTTATAAAACATTGTTTTTTCTTTTTAAATTCAGTTTAAATGTTAGCTCCTTCAGGGGAAGAACCACTTTTATATTTCTTTTTTATCTCCAGTAACACCTAGCTTGATACTGGACTTGAGCTAGTCATGAACAAATTCTTGTTGAATGAGATTGGCTTGAGAGGACAAGCAACTGTCTGAATTTCTTCAATGAGTCTTTATTACATGGCTACCATATCAGTGTTTCCCCACAAATATAGGTAACATATCATTGTACATGTTTGGGTTGGACTAGATGTCTCCCTTCCCACCCTGAGATTCTGACGTTCTGCTTTTCTGTCATCTCTCATCTAGGCCCTCATACTAGCCTCCTAACTAACTGGCTCTTCTTCCTCCAGTCACTATATCCCAATAATCTGCAGTACTTTGCCCTGGTCAGACCTCTTCTAGAATAATGAGTTCCATTTTAATTGCTGCACTTCAGGAAGGACATAGAAAAATTACAGCAGCTAGGTGGTGTAAAGGATAGAGTGCAAGGCCTGGAATCAGGAACACCTGAGTCTAAATTTGGCTTCAGATACATCTTAGCTGTGTGACCCTGGCCAAGTCATTTAATCCTGTTTGCCTCAGTTTTCTCATCTGTAAAATGAGCTGGAGAAGGAAATGGCCAACCACTTCAATACCTCTGCCAAAGAAACCCCAAAAGGGGTCATGAGACTCAGACACAACTGAAAAACAACTGAATAATAACAAGTCAATAAGTTGGATAGAATCCAGTGTGGGTAAACCAGGATGGTGAAAGTAACCAACACTGTACTATATGAGGATCAGTTGAAATGACTTGTGATGTTTAACCTGAAGAAGAAGAGACTTCTTTGTATTTAAAAGGTTGTCAAGTAAAAAGGGGATTAGCTCTGTTCTGCTTGGCCCCAGAGGGTAGAAACTAGTAGCAGAAGACAGGAATTTGAAAGAAGCAAATTTAATCTTAACATTCAGAAATGTTTCCTAGCAATTCAAGTTGGTGGAATGAGATGCCTTGGAAGGTGATGGGTTGTCCCTAACTGGGGGTCTTCCAGTAAAATCTAGATTTGCTGGTTACATTCCAGGGAAATTATTTTTTGTACATGAGCCATATTTGATGGCATCTGAAGTCTCTTCCACCCCTGAGATCCCATGATTCTGTGAAGTGATTTCACCTTGATGGGCTTTGCTTTCCTCAATGTTAAAATGAGAGAGTTACACAAAATGATATCCAAGGTCCCTTCCAGTTCTCATGTTGTCTGAGAACAGAAAGGGGGAAACAAAGTGTTTTCAATATCTTATAAACATATGAAACCATTCCTGACTTCAGGGATCTTATTTCCTATTGGAGGACAAAGCCTGGACATATGCACATATACCTAACATATACAAAATAAGTACTGGGTAATTTGAAGGCAGAGGAAACAGAAGCAGAGAGGAGGATCAAGAAAGGCTTCTTGGAAGAGGTGCATGAGCTGAGCTTTGAAGGAAGTTTTTAGAAGAAATTTTTTTCAGTGATCAAGTATGTATTTTTTTCTCCCTCCAACCTCTCCAGGGCCCATTCCTGACTCCTTACTATGGCCCAGAAGCTTCCTTGCCCTGGAAGTTCACTCCACATCTGTTCTTCTCATACTAGAAGTGTATTCTATACCTATGGCCTTTTACTCTGATTGACTGGTTCCTCCTAGGACCTTCCTTTTAAGGAAAGTGTTCAGGCCAGCCATATCTTAATTCCTCTATAGGCTCCACTCCTAACTCTCTGGACTTTCTCTACTATGCACAAAGGCCTCCTTGCCCTGAAAATTCAGTGATGTATCTCTCTCTCTATCTATCTATCTATCTATCTATCTATCTATCTATCTCTGCCTATACATCAATCCACCTTCCCTGACACAATGTAAGGTCTTTGAGGGTAGGGATTTTTTCATTTTTGTTTTTGCATCCTCAGCATAGCATAGCACCTGACTCATATTAGGAGCCTAATAAATAAATGTTTGTTGACTGATTTATTGATAAGAATTATGGGGGTGGAGCCAAGATGGCAACAGGAAAGCAGGGACTTGCTTAAACTCTCCCCCAAATCCCTTCAAACACCTGTAAAAATGGCTCTGAACAAATTCTAGAGCTGCAGAACCCACAAAATAGCAGAGGGAAACAGATCTCCAGCCTAGGAGAGCCTGGATGGTCACCAGGAAGGGTCTATCACATGGTGATGAGAGCTGAGGGCAGCCCAGCAGGGGCCACACCAGGACAGACCAGACCTGGAGTCAGCCAGCCAGAAGAGGACCTGGGGCCATGAAACAGTGAGCTGTGGCGGTTACCAGACTTCTCAACCCATGAACGCCAAAGAGCAGGTTAGGGGGAAACTGCGGGATTGAGTTCAGAGTGGTCTGGCTACCAGCTCTGGGGGGTGGAGGAGGTCATGCAGCCATGGCAGTGGCAGCAACAGGAAGCTCCTGAGGCTGCCTCCAGAGTGCTAGCATCAGCTGCTTCTTGAGTCCCTGGCTCACAAGGTGGGAGGAATCTAGCAGCAGATTAGAGTGGGAATGCAAGGAGCACTTTGTGGGCACAAAGGCAGATTCACTTGCTGTGCCCTGCTTGGATCTGAATTGCTGTCCTGAGCACTGCTGTGACAGACCCTGGGGTTCGGTGGAGTAGAAGTAGCTCTGAAAACAGCAGTGCTTGGACCCTAAAGCTTGGGACAAAGTACTCTCTACTCTACAAGCAGTCATATCCTGACAAAAAGCTCAAGGGTCAAGTAGTTGGCTGGGAACATGAACAGGCAGTGAAAATGAACTTAGACTCAAACTCAAACTCTAGATTCCTTTTTTGGTGACAAAGAAGATCAAATCATACAGCCAGAAGAAGTCAACAAAGTCAAAAAGCCTACATCAAAAGCCTCCAAGAAAAATATGAGTTGGGCTCAGGACATGGAAGAGCTCAAAAAGCATTTGGAAAAGCAAGTAAGAGAAGTAGAGGAAAAATTGGGAAGAGAAATGAGAGTGATGCAAGAAAACCATGAAAAACAAGTCAACAACTTGCTAAAGGAGACCTAAAAAATTACTGAAGAAAATAACACTTTAAAGAATAGACTAATCCAAATGTCAAAAGAGCTCCAAAAAGCCAATGAGGAGAAGAATGCCTTGAAAGGCAGAACTAGCCAAATGGAAAAAGAGATCCAAAAGACCACTGAAGAAAATACCACCTTAAAGTTAGATTGGAGCAAGTGGAAGCTAGTGACTCTATGATTTCTATGAGAAATCAAGATATTACAAAACAGAAACAAAGAAATGAAAAAATGGAAGACAATGTGAAATATCTCATTGGAAAAACCACTGACCTAGAGAATAGATCCAGGAGAGATAATTTAAAAATTATTGGACTACCCAAAAGCCATGATCAAAAAAGAGCCTAGACATTGTCTTTCAAGAAATTATCAAGGAGAACTGTCCTGATATTCTAGAGCCAGAGGATAAAGCAGAGATTGAAAGAATCCACTGATGCCCTCTTGAAAAAGATCCCCAAAAGAAAACTCCTAGGAATATTGTGGTGAAATTCCAGAGCTCCCAGATCAAGGAGAAAATACTGCAAGCAGCCAGAAAGAAGCAATTTGAATATTGTGGAAACACAATCAGAATAACACAAGGTCTAGCCGCTTCTACATTAAGGGATCGAAGGGCTTGGAATATGATATTCCAGAGGTCAAAGGAGCTAGGATTAAAACCAAGAATCTCCTACCCAGCAAAACCTGAGTATAATGCTCCAAGGCAAAATATAGATTTTCAATAAAATAGAGGACTTTCAAGCTTTCTTGATGAAAAGATCAGAGCTGAATAGAAAATTTGACTTTCAAATACAAAATACAAAATACAAAAATCAAGAGAAGCATGAAAAGGTAAACAAGAAAGAGAATTCATACGGGACTTACTAAAGTTGAACTGTTATGTTTGCATTTCTACATGGAAAGATGATGTGTGTAATTCAGGAGACTTTTCTCAGTATTAGGGGAGTTGAAGGGAATATAGACAGAGGGCACAGGATGAGTAGAATATGAAGGGATGATATCTAAAAAGATAAAATAAAATTAAAGGATGAGAGAGGAATATATTGAGAGAAGGAGAAAGGGAGAGATGGAATGGGGTAAATTATCTCCCATAAAAGTGGCAAGAAAAAACAGTTCTGTTGGAAGAGAAGAGGGGCCAGGCGAGGGGGAATGAGTGAATCATCAGATTCAACTTGAGGAGGAAATAACATACACACTCAATTGGGTATCTTACTCCACAGGAAAGTAAGGGAAAGGGGAAAAAAGGGGGAGATGATAGAAGGAAGGGCAGATAGGGGGAGGAGGTAATCAAAAGCAAACACTTTTGAAAAGGGACAGGGTCAAGGGAGAAAATTGAACAAAGGGGGACAGGATAGGATGGAAGGAAATATACTTAGCCTTTCACAGCATGAGCATTGTGGAAGTGTTTTGCATAATGATACATGTGTGATCTATGCTGAATTGCTTGCCTTCCTAGGGAGGGTGGGTGGGAAGGGAAGAGGGGAGAGAATTTGGAACTCAAAGTTTTAAAAGCAGATGCTTAAAAAATTAAAAAAAAATTTTTTTGCATGCAGCTGGGAAAAAAGATATATAGGGAACGGGGCATAGAAATCTATCCTGCCCTACAAGAAAGCAAGGGGAAAGGGGATTGGGGGGAATGGGGTGAAAGAGGGTAGAGCTGTCTGGGGAATGAGGCAATCAGGACATATGCCATCTTAGAATGGGGGGGGAGAAGGTAGAAATGTGGAGAAAATTTGTAACTCAAAATCTTGTGGAAATCAATGTTGAAAACTAATATATTAAATTATATATATACATACAGAATCCCCCCCAAAAAAGAATTATGGTGCGGGAAGAGTTGTATATATCTAAATGTTGAAGGCTAAGGATAGAACCTGAGAAGTGTTCTCCATATTTATGAGAGAGGGAGATCCATCAATTTGATCAATTCAAACCTCTCTTAAGCAGTCTTCTCCAGAGGATGGTGAGTTAATAAAGGTTTCCTAAATATGCACACTAGGGGATCAGTGAATCCCCACTATACCTAGAAAGCTTAGCATGAATTCCTGTCTGAAAATGGAAACATCAACATGGACAAATTTGATAAAGAAGTCCCAATTCTTGCCAAAATCTGAAGTAATTTCCTTTGTGGTTATGGATCTTTGAGTCAACAGTTTGGCTTTCTTTTTCTTCTTACTTTTTCCCCAAATGAAACCTGGCTCATTGCCACAAAGGAGGGGCTTTCTCAGAACAAGAGTATGGACTCGGTTCCCATGAGCTATTCCCATTAAAAAGTTGTTTACTACCCCCCTTATAGCCCATCAGAATTATCTAATTATGGCTAAGTAACTAACCAAGACTGTGTGAATCCAGGGACAAAACTGCTGATGGTCGTGGAGACACACCAGCATGCCTTCAGAAGTGTGAACTGAGAGAGTGAACGGACAGAACGTGGACTTTTGTTCTAGCACAGAGGAGTGCTTATGACTACCCCCAACTTTTCTTATCCTGCTACAGCCTGCTATAACTGGGCGGAAGGGGTGGTCTGGTCTTTGTTTCTGTGTGGGTGGGTGAAAGAGTGCTTCCTTCCTGGAGTGGTTCTGGAGAATATCATCTCCATGACTCCCATCTACTGGTCTCCACCCTCCGCACACACACACATTGGATTGAGGGTGGTAAATGAGAAGCTGAATCTGGGAGAGTGTGAAGGACCAGAGTCACAAGCCAGTGGAGGACAAATAAGGAGGTGATAAGATAGGTCATCTCTTCCAGAGTTACTATAACCATAGTCTGGACTGTCCGAGGCATACACCATCCTCTTCACTCCTATTGCCACTGTTCAATATGTTGTATCCTCTTGCCCCAGGTGAAAAGATTTCTAGCTATGCCTCTGAATCCTGTCAAAGCTATACTAATCAGACTGATTCCAGCCCCAAGCTCATTCATTGACCCTGCTCATATTGCCAATATACTAGAAGTGGGCTATTCCGGAGTTAGGAGAAAGGCAGTTAAAGCAAGTACATAGACTACTCACGGAAATGAAATAGATAAGGCTAATACGAAAACACAATGAAGAAAGGGAGGGAGGGAAAGAGAACTACTTCCCTTTCCTGGGTCAGAATTGAGTAGGAATAGACCCAGAAAGAGATAGTGATCTAAGACAATTCACGAAATCATTACACACACCTTTGCTGAGCCCCATTGGTTGCTTGTGCTGTGCTCAGAGACTGTCTCATGCTGAGCAGGATGAACAATAAGGAATTGTGTGGCCTTCTCTGCCAAGAGTATTTTCAGCTACACATTCTTCCAGAGTGGCCCAAGATGGTTTTTGTATATTCTCAATGGGCCTGTGTGAGCAGTTTGACTGACTATCAGATATGAATTAGGGCTAAAGTCTTAAAATGGGCCCTTAAGTCTAGGGATGACAGAGAATGGTGTCATCCTTTATGAAAGGAATGATCTAGAATCTACAAATATCATTGTGGTTTACCTTCTACAGAAAATCTTCCGCAAAAGAGTGATTCAACACTAACTTGCAGCTGAAACTAAGGGCTTCCCTGTACAACATCAGGAAGCAGTAAATTCAAAATATAAGTGATTAGAATAATCTACAAATATGGAAATTTTAACATGATATTAGAGTTCATTTTTTAAAGAGTATAGCCCAATCATGGCACCAATCCCAACTCTTCCCACACTCTCTCTATTCCTAGGCTGGCTTGCTCATCCCAAGTGCTCCCACTCTCTCAGGTCAGATCCCCAGAGGTTGGAGGAATACTCAACTACAACTCACCTTCAGGGTTCTAGGGGTAACACCTGAGTGGGCAAATGCATAGGAGAGATTTAGAAGAAGAGAAACATGGTACAGACTCTCCCCTAGAAGGAACCACCAACATTTAGACCTAGGGGTATTCAGGAAGGACTAGCACTTCTGATGTGAGGGCTTGCTGAGCCCTTTTCAGGGCTGCTTATCCACCTTTGGTGTTTACCTTCACCCAACTCTCAGCTGGGGCTCCAAGAAACTGTGCCACGCCCTGGTAAAACCATATTATCAGAAAGGCTAGACCAAGTTGAGGGTAACTGACAGACCTCAACCTCATCAATGAGTTAGGAAGGTGTACCCCAAGCATGTGAAGACTCCTCTGGGAGAGTGACTGGATAAGAACAGTTTGTTCCAATAGCAGGCGTGCTCAGAGCTTGTTCAGCCATCCAAGATGCCGTGGTCATCCACTATATCTCAGGCTATCACCAGTCATCCTGACTTTTGTCTTACAAATGGACTTCAATGACTCTGGAAAAGAGAGTGAGGCTGACAATTTTGTGCAAATCTGCCTCACTTAAATTTAATTCCTGCACAAGTGAAAACATGATGTCATTAGTCTTTGAAAACAAAGGACAAACAACAACTGCTATAGCTTCTGAGCCCCTACTGGTGGGCTATGTATAAAATCAGTCGCAATGACACAATTGACTCTTAAATATTAAACAAATGAGAAGGCAAAGTTTTTTTAAAAAAAATTATCATAACATTTACTGAAAAGAAGTAAAAAGCAAGAATAATCGAAATATAACAGTCCATCCATAAACTCTCCCAGCAGTGGATACAGTGTCTGTAGGGGGGAGCAGAGGCATATGCTTATAGAAGTAAGTAAGGTACATGACTAGGGAAACCTGAGGCAATTCATGGCTCTAGACCATAGGTCTAAATGTTGGTGGTCTCTTTTAGGGGGAGAGTCTATACCCATGCTTCTTCTCTTCTAAATCTCTCCACTCTCCTGTTGGAGAAAACTGTGTCTGCTGCTCTTGGGTCACTGAAGCAATTTTAAGCTCTTTCATTAAGCAGCAGCATTATGCTCTTTTGGTGATATAGCAACCCTAAGCCTGGGATCATCAGCTTTCCATGTCTGCTCCCTTGGCTGGGCTCTGAAGCAGGGTTAAGCTATTTCAGTGACAAGCAATTCCATTAAACTGGAAAACTGAAAAGCTACTCAGCTATGCCCTCTGAACTCTGAGGAATTTCTCCCTCCAGAAAAGTCAATAGAGGACAATGTGGTCAAGCCCCTTAGGGGTTTCTCCTCTCTCAGGTTGTAGATGGTGCCAGAAGGCAGTCACCCCACCCAATTCATCAGAAGGATGGTTATGCTTCCTCCAATTAGCTTCCAGAAGTTACCAGGACCCCACAAATACCTGCAGAGATGGTAATCTGTGCTTAGCCCCTGTCAGCATCCATATTCTGTAAGCTGATTTCTCTCAGCAGTTCCTCCTATAAACTTTTCTGTATGTTCTTACACCGGCTTCTCAAGCTTCTGCTCTTCTGATCTCATCTCTCTGTAGCTCTTCATCTAGTCATCTCTGGCTTCTCATTCTTAAAATCAAGACCTCTCCTTATGAGGAGAGCTCCATCTCTAATTCAGGTAAACTCAAGGTCCATAATTCTTTCAGGTCAAATGCCAAGTAGAATTTTCCCATAGTCTCCAGATAGTTCTGTGATTTATACTTTCTCATCTGTGTCCTTCAAAATTCTGAAAACAGTCAGATGGAAATGAACTGATGGAGAACCATTCTCATTTCAACCATTCCCATCTTCAGTCAGTAATCACGCTTTTGATCTGCTTTCAGATAAGTTCTTGGTACATTTATTTGCAAGGCAGTTTTCTCTTAGATGCTTAGAACTGTCTCAAGCTGCTTCTCTCACATGTTACAATCCCCAACTTTATAAATGCAAAGAGAGGGGTGTTAATAGTTTCAAAAAAGGAGAATAAGTATTCATGGGTTCTCTTCTATGGCTTCTGGGGGACTGGGCAATATTACATATTCTGGTGTGTCTCCTAGGAATATCAAGGTAGTGGAGTAAGGTACCTCTACCTATCTTAACTTCATGATCATGGGCTTAAGATGAAAAACTCTTGCTCTTTATTCAACTTCTAATCTGAATTTATTTTTTCCAAGGAGGCATTCTATTAAGATGAGACTACAAAAAAATGACTGCATGTATTCCAGAATATTTGACAGTTATATTTCTCATTGTAAATTAACAATTTCAGGTTTGTTTTTGTTGTATTGCTATTTGCCAATTTCTAATGAGTTTGACCATTCACTAGGACATGATCATTCCTTGTGTGAAGCAAAAAAAATCAAGATTGTAAACCTGCAGAGCTAAGGACCATGTTGTTCATCCTTCATTGTCAAAGAGACCAATGACATCACAGGAGTGATGTCTTCACTTGCTCATAAGTTGGATTTAAGTGAGGCAGAGCTGCTCAAAGTCACCAGCCTCACCTTCTTCCAGAGTCATTCCAAGTCCAGAGGCAGGTCAAAAGTCAAGATGACTGGAGATGGCCCTGGATGCAGTGGATGACTTTGGAGTCTTCAATGTCTGACCAAGCTCCAGCATTCCACAGAGCCTGCTTCAGCTGCCTTCGTGGGCATAGGAATGAATTGTTCTCATCTGCTCATTCTACAGGGAGAAGTCTTCATATGCTTGGTGTAGACATCCCCCAACTCACCAATTGGTTTGAGGCCTGTCATTTAGCAAGGTGTGGCCATCACAAATGCTACAGCTTCTTGGAGCCACAGGTGAGAGTTGGGTGGTAGGTGGATACCAAAGGTGGATGAGCAGCCCTGAAAAGTCTCAGCAATCTTTCATACCAGAGGTGCTAGTCTTCCTCGAATACTCCATATACCCGCTGAGGACCATATCCCTTAGGGAAAGGAATCTTAGCTATGAAATATCAATCTGTCAGCCAGGTACCTTTCTATCTCTATTGTATGCCCCTTGTTAGTTGATGATGGAAGGTTATAACAACATGCATAATTCAACAGAACCTGGTATCAGCATTTGAAAGGTAGTTTGTAACCTTCTTAGTAAATATTTGAGGTTTTTCCTTTTCTCTTTCTAATTGTTTTAATATATAGGTCCAAAATATCTCTTTGGGCCTCAATTTCCTCATCTATGAAATGAGAAGACTAGACTCAATGACCTCTAAGATCCCTTTAATTTCTAATTCTATGATTTGATTCTATAATATAAACCATCAGACAAATGAAAGTTTTTTATTCATGATTTATAGCCCACTTGTTTCCAAAACGATTTGAGCCAACACAAAAATATTTTTGATCTACAGTTTTGTATTCAAGACAGAAAAATTCTTAATGTGTAAATCCTGAAGAAGCCTCTATTTAAAATGTATGATTCTTACAACATAAATGGATGTGATTAATGGATGCTTTGATAGTTCAGTGGCTTATGCTCTCACCAATTCAGGCGTGGGCTACTTTTGCCATTCAGTTGATCAGTCAGTAAACATTTATTAAGGACCTAGTATGTGCCAGGCACTGTGTTAAGCATTGAGGATACAAGCAAAAAAAAAAAAAAGAACACAATCCTTGCCCTGAAGGAGCTTATTATCTAACAAGGGAAGACAACACACAAAAGGAAGCTGACAAGAGGGGGGAAGGAAGGTACCATGCATGGGGATGTCATGGAGAAGTCCAAAGGAGCACAGCCAGGTGGGAAATGAAGAGAAAACTGGCCTGGTTACGTTCCTTAAATGGAGGTTTGGGGAGGAGATCTCTTCTCTATCTGGGTCAGGAATGTGGAAAATCACAATGCATTCACATGTACATGAATCTTGCATGTGTCCTGCATAGGAGATCCACCCAACCTCCTAAAGTTTTCCTCTACATTTTTTGGCATTGCATGGATATCAATAAAGCAGCAGTGCTCAGAGGATGAACCCCTAGAGATCTCTGAGACCATTTTCAGGATCCACAAGGTCAAAACTATTTTCGTAATAACACTAAGACATTTTAATTTCTAATATTTAATGTCTAAATATTTTAATTTCTAATATATCGATACATATAACCCACATAAACAAAAGCTCTTTGGGATCCTCAATGATTTTTAAGAGTGTAAAGTGTAAACTTTTTGAGAACAAAAAGTTTGAGAACCATTGCAATAGAGCATATAGGCCGGTGCCATCCATCTTGGTGATATTCTTTATACTATTTCTCTGGTTTTGTTGTTTAGTCGTTTCAGTTATGTCCAACTCTTCACCGCCCCATTTGCTGTTTTCTTGGCAAAGATACTGGAGTAGTTCGCTATTTCTTTCTACAGCTCATTTTACAGATGAAGAAACTGAGGCAAACAGGATTAAATGACTTTCCCAGGGTCACACAGCTAGTAAGTGTCTGAGTCATATTTGAACTCAAGTCTTCCTGACACTAGGCCCAGCACTCTATCCTCTATGCCATCTAGCTACCCTATTTCTCTGGTATAGTTCTTCATTGCTATGTTACAGCCAACTCATGATGACCGTATCCCTTTTTGTTGCCCTTCGAGGGAGTTGCAACATTAATTCTTTAGAGGCTGAACGAATACGGTTTTTAAAAAACATGACCCTTGTTTCAGGGAGAAGCACTAGCTGACTTTCTATTTTAGCCTTCATTATGTGTCTTTTACCTTGAACCCTTGCAAGTACCACCTACAAATAAGAGACATAAAATTATAGAGCCATTAAGATTTCCACAGAAAGGGACGTTGACAATTCCAAGAGGAGATGTAGACCCAAATTACAGTCCTCAATTAAATCAACCTATCAATGAAAATTTAATAAGCTATTATTATATACCAGACACTGTCCTAGGCACTAGAGGGATGAAAGCAAAATTGAAATAATCCCTATATTTAGGAAGTTTATTTTTGTTGGGACGGGCAATAGGTACATACGTAAGCATATACAAAATAAATGCAAGGTTGATCGAGGAGGAAGGCACCTGTAGTTGAGGGAATCAGGAAATTATTTCTTTGGTAATGTTTAAGTTTAAGTTTTGAAAGAAACTGGGAATTCAAAAAGGTGAAGGTGAAGGAGTGCACTCCAGTCATAAGGACCACCCATACAAAATGCATCCATTCCTTCCTAAAGCATCCTCTGGAAGCACACAGTAGGTCCTTAATGCATATTTTTTAACTTAAAATGCTTGCTGAATTAACTGCACATCTGTTGTGGAAGAAATAAACTGCACGTATACTGTGGCTATTAAAAGGACATGGAGAATAGTTTAGATAACTTCCCAGTTATCTCTGTTAGGGATAAAGTTAATGTGGCTCAGGGCCACCAAAAACATGGTCCCAATGCCCCAGGGAAAAGTGATTGCAAAGAGTCAAGAGAGGAAATGTTACATAATTTTCCCACAAAATGGAGAGGTATTTTCAGGTTTACTTGCTTATTTATTTTCTAACAATAGATACTTATCCTAGTTCCTTTAAGATATGCAGTTCAAAAAGTATAAGATTTGTTTATATGGATTAGTGTGGTAAGTGTCCCAATCTTTAAAATAAAATTGTGCTTATTAATCTTGCCATACTTATAATAAATGTTTTAAAATGTACATTTTCTGATTGAGAATGGTCGAAATTTTCTCTCAGAATCCACATTCTGCCCACTAACGTAATTCTTGATTTCTTCCTAGAAACAATCCTCTTATTTTTATTTTTATCATCAATTTTCAAATTCAGAGACTGCAAGTGTTCTGTTTTTCTTTTACAAATAGGTAGACAAAAGGTCTTGTTGTGAGTAATGTTCTGGTCCTGGCCCCCAAAGTCAGGAAGCAGTGAAGGAGATTATTTAACATAGAAAGAAGCTGCCCAACATCACTTCCCTCTCAGGCACTTACTTGTACATAAGGTAAATGCGAAGGAGTTTGTATTTTATTCTAGAAGCAATAGGTAATCATTGAAAGTTCTCAAGCAAGAAAGTGGTCAGACTTACACTTTAGGAAGACTTTTTTGGCAGCTGTGTAGAAGGTATATTGGAGAGGGGAGAGACTGGAAGCCTGGAGTCCAATGGGGAGGCTGCTGAGATTCTCCAGAAGACTGATGATGAAGGCCTCAATTAAGGTGGTGGCCATATGAGCCAAGAGATGGGAACAAGATGCAACCTAACTGGATATGGGAGTTAGTAAAAGAGAAGAGTCAAAGGTGACGCAAATGTGGCAAAACTGAGAAATTACAGTTGTGTTGACCTCAACAGAAACAGAGAAACTTGGAGGAGGAAGAGACTTGGGGAGAGAGATGATGAGTCTAGTTTGGGGCCTACTGAGTTTGTGATATTCACCAGACACCTAATTGAAGATGTCAGCAGTCACTTGGCAATTCATGATTAAAATTCCAGAAAGACAAGGGCTGGATATACAGAACTGGGTGTTATACGCACAAAGAGGTAATTGAACCCATGAGAATTTTTGAGGTCATCAAAGGAGAGAATGTAGAGATAGAAGGCCCAAGATAGAGCCTTAGGGTACCCTCAGTTAGGGGTTAGGACATGGAGTCTTCAGCAAAAGAGACCTCAGAGATTAAATAGCAAACTTTTCTTGCTCTTACCTTCTCCACCCCCAATTCCAATTCACTTCCTTCTTAGCATTACAACTATCTTCTGATACCAAAACAGGCAACTAAGGGCAACAGTTTTTCAGCTTCCATTAATGTTCCCTGAACAGTGCATAATAAAACTCCCATGCCATATCATGTGTCGCCTGCAGCTCTGGAGTCAGCATTTGTGAATGTGCTGATCCATTATTAGATACTAATCTACTTCTTTGCTGTGTAAAAGAAAATCACAATCAATTCAATGCTATCTCATGAGAGCTGCCCACATTAAAAAGCTTTTTGTTTCAATTTCAGGTCCACAATAGGCCACTTCACAAGTTAGCTGGGGTAGGCAAGTGGCACACCAATTGAATTCCCATCCATTTGGGGCTTGGTTTGGCTTATAATCAATATGAAATCAGACATTACTTGCTTTCTAGATCGCTCTCCTGCCCACCCACCCCCCAGCCCAGAATGACCTTTCCTGACTCTATGTGTTTATGACAATGTACTATTCGACATTTATGGATTGCTTTTTACATTTCATTCACCTATGCAGATGTATATGGGCTGCTAGGTGTCGCAGTGGATGGAGTGCTGAGCCTGGAGTCAGGAAGACTCATTTTCATGGGTTCTAATCTGCCCCCAGACACTTAGCAGCTGTGTGGCTCTGGATGACTCCCTCAAACCTGTTTGCCTTTGTTTCCTCATTTGCAAAATGAGCTGGAGAAGAAGATGGCAAACAACTACAGTATCTTTGCCAAGGATATTTTTCTTTTTCATTGGAGGAGCAGAAGGGGAGGAGAGAGAAAGCGAAAATAGCTAGCATTTATTTAGTGCTTTAAAGTTTGCTAAGCGCATTACAAACATCATCTCATTTCATCTTTATAACAACACTGGGAAGTAAGTGCTATTATTAACATCATTTTGCAGATGAGAAAACTGAGGCAAACAGAGATTAAGGGACTTGTGTAGGGTCACAGAGCTAGTAATTATATAAGGCCAAATTTGAACCCTGGTCTTCCTGATTTGAGAACAAGTTCTCTACCCATTGTGCCACCTATCCCCTCCTCCCTGTACATCCTCAAATACATTTGATATGAGGTAAAATGAAGAGGTAGGGCACGTTCGCCTTCTACTTTTTATTTCTCTCCTTTTTCCTTATTTCAGCACTTCCCTCAGTCCAGTTGCCCACTGCTCCCTTGTTGTCTCTGTCTTTTTGCCATCATTCATTAATTTGTTTGGGAAAATGTATTATCCTTCTTTTTGCAGACATTTCAGTGGTCTCTGCCTGCTATCAGAAAGATGTGCTTTCAATTTTGGCCTTAGATACTTACTAGTTTTGATAAATACTTATTCCCTTCTTCCTTTCCTTTGGTATTTTCAAAGATGGCTCTTGTAAAAAGATCATTTACCCAAAGGAGTGAATTTTAATAGTTGACTTTCACATAGAAAATTGAAATGGTTTTTTTTGGGGGGGAGGGGCTACAAAGGAGCACACCTCCCAATGTCCTTCAAATTATGCTGCATAGACATCTTAAAGCCTACTCCTTATGCATAAATTCTGCAGAACTGAGCATGTTTAGTGACTCCTGGCTACAAAAATTAAACCTAGTCTACCAGTCCCTACCTGGGTAATTTTTGCAAAGATCTCTAGCCTTTTCTTCTCATTTTTCAATCTGTAGTCTAACATATAGCAATTGGTAATTCATAGAACCTCATATATAATCGGCTCCAACCCACTTATAGTATTCACAGCAACCTGAGTCCCAGAGAATTGAAATAACCATTGCCAGCCAAGTAGTAAGTGGCTAAGACAAGATTTGAACTGAGGTCTTCTAAATGCAAATCCAGTGCTTTCTCCACCAGGACCTACAGCTTTTTAAAAAGGAATTGTAAAGCCAGAACAGAGTAAACCGTCTCTCTTTGCCCCCAATAAGGTGAGAGGAAAATTGAAGACTGGCCAGTGTGTGTTGTGTTCTAGGTTACGCAAGGAACACTTAGCTTGCAGATGGTCTTTGCAGAGGATTTACAGTTTAGAAAAAGCACTCATGCCAGCTACAGTCACCAAAATTTGGGGCAGGGAGTGGGGACTAAGGTTAAAAGGAAGATTATTCTCTCATCTTCAGTCTCAGGCTAATGTTCACTTCTAGTCCGGTTAATCTACATTTTTTTCTGTTGCCTTAACACTCTGCTCCCTCATCTTCCTTTGAGGCAATTAAAATGTACGGGTAGTTTTAACTGTGAGAAGGAAACATGCTCTTATAATACCACCTTTTCAATTGAAACAGCAATAACTGCAGCAGTTCGGGTGGGTGGTAGGGTAGAAAGTGCTTAGACCCAGCCACTGCGTGGTTTCTAGTAGGAAAGGTATGATTCGTGAACAGGAAAGAAAATGATTTAGATTGTTTATTACTACTGTGAGTCCTTCTTGTTTGTTTTTTTTTATTTTGTCTTGATGAAATAAAGACCGTCCTGTACCCAATATATGTTGTTACCTTGATGCTTGCACTCAAGTCCCTCTTACCTACATCTGTGGAAACCAAAACAGAAGCTGTATTCTTAATTTCCCAGAAAAAAAAAACCTTTGAGTGGGAGCGATCCATACTAAAAAATTATGGTATGGCCCCCTAAGATTGAACCTCATTACTGTAATCCTAAAGCTGGAGTTCTGGATTTTAAGTTACACTTTCATAGCCCTGCAATATAATCACACGTAATTAGGAACAAAACAATAATTTAAAAAAACTCTACTTTTCATTGCTTCCTTTTCCCAGGAAGAATATTTTGAAATAATCACAACATAAACTTCTATGTTCTGTGGCCATTAACTCTTTATTACACCACATATCAGTTCAATGGTTAATTGTTCAGTCATGGTTTTCATTCATGAGCAGGTATTAACATGGGCCATATTTAATGTAACCAATCAAAGACAATGCCTTTATGTTTATTATAGGTTCTCTGGGCAAAGCCTACCCATTATTTATAAGCAATGTTCTTGACAAACAACATTATGCTTGGGAATCAGCTTAGAGCTCAATGGGCTGAATTGTCATTAAGTGCTCAGAGTGAATGTAAATAGTGATTGTTTCTGTTTTGGCCAGAAGCCCTGAGGGTCTTCATTTTACCCGGTTTGCCTTTTTTTGAGTAGATAAAAGAAGCCATTTTTGCCTCATTTCTTACCTAGCCTTAATCACTGAATGGACATTGTCTCAGACAAACTGAGACCTGGGAAAGACCTTAGCTTAAAAAGGCCAAGGCCTTCCGTTGCATCCTAGGCCATGTCCAGTTGTCCCGATTTGTATCTTGCCACTGGACCCAGATGGCTCCAGAGGAGAGAGCGAGTCTGGTGACTTTGCACAGCCCTCCCTCACTTAAATCCAATTCCCTTGCAAGTCATGACATCACCTTCCTGATGTCATGGTCCTCTTTGAGAATGAAGGAAAAACAGCAACAATCTAGAGAGCTGTGATGCAATCAAACAACTACGGAGATTGCTAAGGAAAAGGAAGCTAATGGTGGGTGAGAAGTCTTGCCTCAATGACAATGAACTACATATAGCATTCATTCATCTCTGCATGGGCCCTTGGACTTTGTCCCTTAAAAAAACCTACACATGGCTATTTATAAAGCTCCTATAAGCATAATTGAAAGATGACTCTTTGGAAGTTGTAACCGTCTTTGAACCTTCTGGACTGCAGACACCTGACATTTTTCACTATTTGTTGGTTATGAATAGAGAGATTCTTCAACTCAAAATTGGTAGCCGTGTGTTTTCATTTTTTAAGTATGATTTTTTCTTTCAATTGAGAAAAATGTTAAGAAGAAATAGAAAGGGAGGGATCCAGGTGTAGTGGAAAGAGTACTTCTAACACTTAATAGTTATGTGACCCTGGACAAATGACTTTTCAGCCTTGGTTTTCTCATCTGTAAAATGGGGATAATGATAGAACCTAATTCACAGGGTTGTTATAAGGATCTATTGAGATAGTATATGTAAAGAACTTTTCTGAATAGATGTCAGTATTATCATTATTATTATTATTATTATATAGTTGTCATTGCATAAAAGACACATGTCCAAGATGCTTAATCCCTCAGCCTCAGGTAACTCTCTGACACATTAAATTCTAGATGAGTTGTGATCTTCATTGATGAAGGAAATTCCCAGATGAAGAAACTCCATCTACCAATGCAAGCAAATACCTTCTCAGTAACCCACTCCTGGAGAGTTGCTTAGGGAAGTAACAGGCCAAGTCGCTTACCCAGAGCACCTAGCCAATATGGGTCAAAGGTGAGATATGAATACAAGTGTTCCTGATTCTGAGGACCTATTCCATCTTCTATGCCATACTGTAATAAGGCATTGCAATAATACTTTACTAATTACTTTGGCCTCCAGATCATGGATGAATGAGCTAAACAAAGAAAGTAAGCTAGATTTACATCACAACCCTGCCCTGCCCAAACCCCACTTTTTTTTCCAGAGGTGCCAAAAGGATTTCCAGTCCAATCTCTTTATGCTGTAAATGAAAGGAAAAAAAAACCAGAGAAGTGATGATTTCTGCCTAAGATTACATGATTAGTAATAATAATGTAACCCAGCTTTGTTCATGCCCAGATCACCTCAGATGGAGGCACCCATATGGGAAATATCAGGAACCTGCTTCTGGGAGAAAACATCCTGCATTTGCCTACTCCATGAGAGGGTGTAGCCAGAATGGCCTTTGTTTTCTTTGAATGACTCAGCTTACCTCATTGAGCCTCTGGACACTGTGGCTTGCTCTTCCGGGGCAGGAGGCCCAAGGAGCATTCCAGGGAAGCAGACAACTTCCTGTGTGATGAGTCATGGGGCTGGCTGAGGGGAGGTGTTAACAGCTATGCTAGGGGGAGGGGCCAAGTCAAGAACCAATCGGCCCTGGTCGTTCAGGCGGTGCTTGATGATGTCAAAAACTCTATAAGAGGGGAGAGGACAGCTTGAAGATTCTCTCTTCCTTTTCCGGTTGGAGCCAGAGACAGTTACAACGACAGTTACAGCGACAGTTACAGCGACAGTTACAGCGACAGTTACAGCGACAGTTACAGCTACAGTTACAGCCACAGCCACAGCTGAAGCAGGAGCTGCCAGTAGCAGAGCTGACCTACGGGAGGAAGCTGAACAAAGACTTCAGTCCAGTGGGTAATCTTATTACCATAGAGGGGGAAACATGATTTTGCTTTACGCAATCATGCTTCTCTGTAGCCTCCTGGTTACTCTTTCAAGGCGTACTTATTGGGCCTGGAAGCTTTTGATCAATATATCAAAATGGGGTTGCTGGTTCATGGGTTGGTTACTGTGGAGCCTAAATAAATGTTTTGATTCTTCTGCCTTCTACTTTGAGAGTTTCTTATATCCGGCGGTTCCGAACGTTTCAGACATGTTTATGATCCTCTTTGAGATTATAAACTCTGCCCTCCTAATACAGAGGGAGCAGCCTTTTCCCACTGGCTTCACGGCCAGACCAGGTTATGTCTTTAAAACTGTCTGGCTCGGTCTTGTTCTATCTTTTCAGCTGCACCCAGGGAGTGGAGATCTTTTTATCTGCAACAGGTTAATTGGCTTGCCCAGCTTCACACAGGTAGTAATCAGTGTTGTGGAGAATGAACCCATCTCCTCTGAATTCAGTAAGTACTCTTTCCACTAGACCTTGATCCCTTCCTTTCAATTTCTTCTTAACATTTTTCTCACTTGAAAGAAAAAATCATATTTAAAAAATGAAAACACACAGCTACCAATTTTGAGTTGAAAAATATTTCAGGTAAATAAGCATAGAAGATTTGTCTGCTGGGGAATCCATGTAGAGATTCACACCAAAGCCATCCAGGGCTTCCAGGTGTGACTGCAATAGAAAAGTAGGCCTTTCTGCAAGACTTCTTTATTTGCCTGGTTTAGAAGTGACTGGACACATGGCCAATCCCTGTGTCTTCTCCTAGTGACTATTAATGAGGACACTGAGAGGAGAGCTGCCCACAGATGCTTGGGTTCTTCTCTCTTATTCTGTTCATTCAGGCCTCCTCCCAGCATATCTAATGAATTTGGCAAAACATCCTGGCCAGTATGCCCACTTAGTTCCTCTTCAAGAAACCCAGACACTAAATCTCCTGTCAAGTTCAGCTCCAATTCACCCTAACATTGAGCTTTCTTGGCCAATGAAATCAAATGTTCAAATAAAAAGGATTCAGAAAGTTTGCTTCCTTTTGTCCTTTAATTTAAAAAGAAATAAATAAGGAATAGCAGAAAGTGGGGAGTGGGGCAAAGTGGAAATAAATTTGGATTTCCAAACAAAAAGATGAACAAATCAAAAGCAACAGGAATCCCAGAGAAGTGTTCTTGAATGACAAATGTATAAACACTTTGTGCTACACCTCTAATTTGTAAAAAAAACAAAATGAAACAAAACAAACAAAGCTCCAATTATTTTAAAATCAGTGATTATGGGAACTAGTCAATGGTGACTCAGGCACTGGTAGTTGGTGTCCTAGAAAAAGAGGATTTTCTTTTTAGAAACTTTAATAGACATTACCTTTTGGTGATTGCCAAAATTCCTTCCCCACCCACCTACCCACTCCCATCCTTCAAACACACACACACACACACACACACACACACCGATTTCTTTAAAACAAGGATTGCTTATCTAAAATTTGGTTTTCTGTTTTAATGTGAGATGCCCCCACTCTTTTACATAACTTTGCTTGGGAGAAAGGCTTTCTGCCTCTGTAGATATCCAGTTAAACAGCTCTGAATTTCCAGTTCCAGCTGTTTGCTGGGGAGCTTAGAAATAGGAACTAATAATAGTAATATCAAAAACTATAAAAATACCGGTATCTATATAGCACTTTCAGGTTTGCAAAGTCCTTTATATATATTGTTTCATTTAATCCTTACAAAAGCCCCATAAGGTATTGCAGCTATTATTGGTTCTATTGTACAGATGAGAAAACTGAGGCTCAAAGAGGTTAAGTGACTTGCTCAATATCCTGTGGCTAGTAAATGTGTGAGATAGAATTAGAAATTGCCACTCCCTAGCTAAATTCTTAATACCTGCCTCAATAACTGGTCCAGAGACCATGACGAACTATCTCTTTCTGCTCAGCTCCAGGTCTCCCTCTCTGCAGGCCTTGCTCTTCTGATAGCTGAGTGGCTTGTGTGGTGCTCCTAGCAATCCTTCACTTTACTACCTGGCTATCTTCTCACCAGTTTCCTTGCCACAAGGATGAGCTTTCCAATTCAAGAACCATAATTAAATCAACACTGACACTGCTACTGGGAAGGGCATGTCAACCCACTCCTCTGTGGCTCCACTCACCATTCTCGTAACTTTCTGAACCAAAATATCCCTCTTTGGACATCACTTATAAATACCCATTAGAATGTATCCATCAATCAAAAAACATTTTTTAACACCTACCATGTGCCAGGAAAGAGGCAGCTAGGTAGGTGGCTCAGTGGATTAGTGCATATGTCGTAATGGGCTGCTAGGTGCCGCAGTGGATAGGATGTTGGGCCTAGATTCAGGAAGACTCATCTTCCTGAGTTCAAATCTGGCCTCAGACACTTAATAGCTGTGTGATTCTGGGCAAGTTACAACTTCTGTTTGTCTTATTCCACTGGAGAAGGAAATGACAAACCAGTCCAATATCTTTGCCAAGAAAACCCCATGGCCAGTATGGTTCATGAGTTCATGAAGAGTCTAACATGATTGAATGACAACAGCAATGTGCAGTGGGGTGACCAGTAGAAAGAGTGAAAAAATTTGAACTTGCAAGTAGCTTACATTCTAATGAGGGAATCAACTAGTACTTATAAAAAATATACAGCATACTTGAAAATCAAGGTAGTTTAGCAGGAAGGGCACAATCAATTGGAGGGATCAGGAGAAGCTTCATGCAAAAGATGATCTTTTCAGCTGCCTCTTAGAGGATGAGGGCAACTTTCCAGGTCAAAGGTAAAACATGGGAGACAGCCAATGAAAAAGCTCACAGAGAAGAGATAGGGTGCTGTGAGTGAGAAATAGATGGAAGACCAGTTAGGCTAGATCAGAATGAGGGAAGGGAAGACAGATTGAGGCTGGTTGTGTAGGGCTTTAAAAGCTAAACAAGAGGTTTGTTTGTTTGGGTAATCTTAGAAGCAAGCAGAAATTGGGGAAATAGGGAAGTTGTAAGATCTTCACTGTAGAAAAATTACTTTGGTAACAGTATTTAGGATGGATGTAGTGTTGAGATACTCAAGACAGGGAGACCAATTAGGAGTCTGTGATAATAATGTAGGCAAAGGATAATGAGAGCCTGAACTAAGGCAATAAATGTTTAAGCAGAGAGGAAGGGTCAGATGCAAGAGTTCATGTATAGGTGGAAATGTCAAGTTTTGGCATCTGATTGGAAATGTGGGGTGAAGGAGAGAGGGAGTCAGGAATGCTGATGATGGGAGCCTGGATGGATGTAGGTGACTGACAGGAACAGAAATGTAAGCTCCTTGAGGGCAGAAACTATTTCCTCTTTTGCGTTTATTTCCCCAACAATTAGCAAAATGCTTAATAATTTCACATAGTAAATGCTTAATAAGTGCTTTTTTCTTTCATTCATTCAATTTCCCAATTTTAGATTCAACCACTTTCAAAGCCCAGACTATGTTCTCCATACCTTCCAATCATCTTGAACACAGTATAATCTAGAGAAAAGAGCAGGGAACCAGAAAATCCCATTTCTCACTGCATGATCAGTTTGCTGAATGTTCTTCACAAGCCACTAGGCTGATATAATTATATTAGGCTTTTAGTGAAATTCAGGGAACATAATGAAACCTGCCTATGTCTGCATGAATAATGCTAGTGAACTATATTTTAATAGGGTTGCTTTTAGCCCTGCAGAGGGAAGGAAGAACATATTAACTCACCTTGTGGCCTCAAAGAACTATGATGCCATCTAAGGAGTAGCATATGTAATCTAGTTATGGTTGATTATCATAGGCTTTAACTGAAATATGGTGCCACTCTTGTTTTCTCAAATAAACTGAGGTAAAACGTAGTTTAATAAATAACTCCCCATTCAGATGTAAGAAGAGGAACTAAAACACAAATTGTAGCCCATTATTCTTAGATAGGAAGCTGACCATCATAGACATAGCAAGAGTTCAAATACACTAACCTCAAGAGCCATGTTGTGGTGGCTGGGTTCTGTATGATTCCAAGGTGTAAGGAATGAAAATAACTGATATTTTCCCAGGGAGTGGGGTTGGAAGGTGAGAGTGACATGGGCAGTGACTTGATTCTTAAATTTTTCCTTTTCTGACACCATCTAGGTAAAGCGGTCTCAGTTTCTTTTGTGTCATGGATCTGGTAAAGTCTCAGAATATTGTGCCATAAAAATAAAATATGTAGGATTACAACGAAAAGCAATGATATTGAAATTCAATTAACAAATACACATAGATGTGTGTGTGTGTGTGTGTGTGTGTGTGTGTGTGTGTATCCAGCCAGGTGGTGCAGTAGATAGCATGCTGAAGCTGGAGTCAGGAAGACTGAGTTCAAATCCAACCTCAGACACTTACTAGCTGTGTTACCCTGGGGAAGTCACTTAACCCTGTATGTCTCAGTTTCCTTATCTGAAAAAAAAAGACCTGGAGAAGGAAATGGCAAACTACTTCCACATCTTTGCCAAGAAAATCCCAAATGGGGTCACAATGAGTCAGACACAAGTGAAATGACTGAAGACATTACCTCCCTCCTTAGGAATATTGTACTTTAAAAAAATTATCGCCCAATTTTTTGGATACCATATCACATTCTCTAGTCATATTAAATTTGCAGTCCACTTATCATTCTAATTTTGTTTTATTGTTGTAGCTGTATTTGTTGTTTTTTTGTAGGACCTGTTATATATTTAAGGATAGGATATAAACTGGGCCTATGATTTTATTGGTAGGAACTCCTAGACGAGGAAATTCCCTCCACAGATGCACACAGGCATCTTCTTAGTAACTTATAGTCTTCAAGAGCTGCCAACAGCACATAAAAACTAAGTAACTTAACTCTCTGGAGGGAGATACTGGGTAACGCAAAAAGATAAGGACTAAGATAACTTCTTTTATTAGATATTAAATTTAACTCTTACGAACAATCATTAGAAAGAGAATTCTGAAGAAACTAGCTGCCATCACAAGAGAGATGAATGGTAAGACTGCATTTACAGAATTGAAGAGAAGGCAAAAATAGTGGTGATTGTTTTATTGTTTGTTGTACTGTGAAAAACAAATAAAAATAAGGAGAAGACTTGGATAAGAGCTACACAGGAGTGGGAATGAATGGATTCAATTTGTATTGTGAAGGAAACACTTAAATTGATGAGATCACAGATTTATTTGAATGTTTGAATACACTGTTAACAAATTATGTATCAATAAACTTGATATTTATTTAAGCCTAGGTTATTGAGGGGTTTAAAAGAAAAAAAGGTAAACAAAAGCTTATGGGAAAAGAAATTTCTCCTGTTTAATAAATATTATTTAATAAACTGGCATGGGGGCTCAGAGAGAATTGATTAATTAATGAAAGATGTAATTTTAGTAATTAGTGTGGAAATATCAGAATATCCCCTTTGATTGCCTTAAAACTAGAATGGGAGTAAACAAGGCAATAAGTCAAGGGGCAGGCTAAGGGGTGGAGCTTTGGTGTGGTTGTTGATTAGATTGCACACCCCAGTTCCCCATAGAGTACATGTGAAGGCCATTGGCTCTAAACTGTAATATTCTACCATCTAAAAGGCACTACTATAGACACTTGATAGACAAAGAAAATATGAAATAGTTCTTGCCCTTGAGAGAATTATATTCAGTGGGGTGTTGGTATGTGTAAATAGACTATGCATGTGAATATGCAAATACACAGCAATTATAACAAGGAGAAAACAATAATGTTTGAGGAGATCAGAGAAAGTCTTATGTAGGAAGTGGCACCTGAGCTGAGTTTTGCAGGTAGCTAGAGAAGACAAAGAAGATGTGAGGAGGAAGTACATTCTAGACATGGAAAACACGTACGTTCTGCATAAAGGCAAAAGAATTACAGAAGCATGAAATAAGGTTACAATAAGTGGACTTATTGTGAATGGCAAATGATTAGTAGGCTAGTTTGATTAAAATAGGGAATGCATAGAACAGAGTAATATGGCATAAGACAGAAAAGGTAGCTGAGACATAGACTGTGGAAGACTTTAAATGTTAAGCTGAGGATTTTGCATTTAATCTAGTGGCTCTAGAGAGTCACTGAAGATGAGGGTTTGAGAATAGGGTTATGATTTTGTCAACTTCGAAGAATGGATGAAGAGGGGAGAGAGCAGAAACACAGAAGATAATTAGGAGGCCTTTGTAATAGTAAAAGGGAGATGATAAAGCCTTGCACTAAAGTTGTAGTTGTGTGAGTGGAGAGGAGACAGATGAGAGAGATATTCTGGAGGCCAAATCAACAAGACTTGGCAACTGATTCTGTGTGGGGCTGTAGAGAGTGGGAAGAGTGGAGGATGATGTTGAGGTTGGGAGCCTAGCTAGAAGGATGGGAATAGAAAAGTTTGGAGGAAGGAAGGACTTGGAGTAAAAAACATAACAAGTTCTATGTTGGACATGTACTAAAGATTTTTTTGCATTCAGATGCTTAAAGTTGTAGAGGAAAACTAGAATGCATATTCTTTAAAGTCATTCTCAGTTTAAAAATTATAATATAATGTTCTAATAAGCCAATGAAAACTGATTATGTTTTTGGACTTTAATATTTCAATGGATGCATGAGCTCACCATTGTCAGCACTCCCTTCAATGGTGCAGATTACAGCCTATTCAAACTACCTCGTAAGATTTTGTCTGAGTCCTTCTGTAAGTCTTCAATAGAGGACCTAGTTAATGTGCTGGAGGATTTACTTACTAGGTGTTTTATTATTCCTTGGGTACGAGTGCAGTATTTGGGCTTTCTACCTACCTGCCTCCTTTTATGATCATACTTTTCATGGGTGTTATGCTCCCCACCCCAACCCTCCCCTCTTCCGAACTCTCCTATTTCTGTTGGAGCTATTACTATCTTTCCATTCTGGATAGAACTATCTGTTAGGTTGTCTTACTGGTGTGCCTGATACCTTAATTCAGTTCAATTCAATTCCACACACATTTATTAAATAGCCTCCTATATAAGGCACACATATATAAACAGTTCTTGACCTCAAGGAATTTAAATTCTACTGGTGGTGGGTTGCTGAGGGATCTAACTTGTACACAACTAACTAGATAAATGAAAAGTAAATACAAAATAATTTCAAGAAGTTGAGAGTGCTAACAACTCATTTTCGAGTGGTATAGGACAGAAACTTTGAAAAATCATCTTTTTTTCCCCACAGGATCATCTGGCGTAAGGCTTCATGGTTTCCTGAAGAAATCATCCTTCTTCTTCTCCAGCCTCACCCAAGAATAAAAATCCGGTTGGCACATACAACTATTATATAGAATGTAAAATTTTATAGATCTATATATTTCCAAGGTCCTTTGAAGTCATTAACCATGCATTCCACATAGTATTTCTGCCCATTTTATTGCCCTTTTGTAGGCTAGGAAACTGACACCGAAAGGTCAAATGATTTCCACAGGTCACCCAACGAATTAGTAGTTGGAATTCAGAGTCTGGCTTCTAGACTCGTGCTCAGACACAGGGTCATATTGGCTTCAGCCATATAATTCATCATTGTTCTATTGCTGCCGTATACAGTAGCTTCTTCATTACCATTTATTTGTATTTTTGCCTGGTACAATCTTCTCTTGCTCCCTTATGCCTTTCTAGATGGACAACACAAAGAACAGAGTCATTGAGCACCCCTCCCGCTCCTGCGTGAGTGCAAAGGCCTGGGGTAAGAGATCCAAAAAGATGCTTTGGATAGAACTGTATGCTCAGTAAGCCCCACCTTGCTGCAAGTAAGAAACAGTGCCACTATACACAATTAAGCATCAAACAATTTAATTTTATTAGTGACACTGATTAATATAGATATCAGTTAACTCCAACCACCAACTTTAAAGTATCCCCTAAAGTTAAGATCTCCTTCACCTTAGGCTACTCGAAGGATTCCCAGAGTTAAGTTGGGGTGGGGTAAGAGTGCTCTCCCTCCACCTTCCCAAACACACACACAGACACAGGGCTGTGTGTGAAGCAACTATCCTTGTCTAAAAGGAAGGTGTGGCGTAACTGAGGCAAGAAAGAACAAGTTTATCCTTCTTGCTTAAGCCTGCACAAAGAAAGTGCCAGCTGTTGCAACGACTCTCCTAAAGGATGAAGGCAAGAAAACTGATGAAAGACATGGGTTCATATAGGTGAACGTGCATTCCTCTGAGAGTTTACATGGAACAGTGAAAAGAACGTCAGGTTTAGACCTAGGGAGGGCTTAGGTTTGGGTCCCAAGGGCTGACATTTGCTAGCTGTCTGACCATGGGCAAGCAACTAAGCACTCTGAGCCTCAGTTTCTTCATCTTTAAAATGGGGATAATAATAAATGCAATACCACCTGCCCAGGGTTATTGTGAAATTAAAATAAAATGGTGCAATTAAATACTTCATAAAACTCAAGTCCTTTGTAAATGCAAGCTATCACGACCTGTACCAAACAGCTTTTCCAAGTTCTAAAAAAAGGGTTACTCTCACACAATAGAAATGAGCTTGTCTCATTTTTTTTCAGTTTCCTATGCCTTTTCAATCCTTTAGATTGTGTTTAAAACTTTAAGGGGTTGGGGCAGCTAGGCGGTATAGTGAATAGAGCACTGGCCCTGGAGTCAGGAGGACCTGAGTTCAAATCTGACCTCAGATACTTGACACATTTACTAGCTATGTGACCTTGGCCAAATCACTTAACCCCAATTGCCCTGCCTACCCCACTTCAAAAAAAATGAGTCAAAACTTTGAGGGGCACTATAAAGTTGGTAATTAAATTAACTGACACCTGTGTTAATCAGTGTCCCTAATTAAATAAAAATAACTTTGGTTTTCAAATTGTGAATGGGAGCAGCCTTTCTGACTTGGAGCAAGGCAGAGTTTTTTTTTAAAATCTGTTTTTCCAATATATCAATCAAAGGCTAGATTCTTCTGTCTAAAGCCACCCCAGCTTTTTGCAAGCATTGGCAAACTCTGGCCCACAAGCCAAATTAGGCTCACAACCTGTACCCAACCCTCTCCAAGAATGGTTTTTACATTTAAATTTACATTTAATTACTTAAAATATTTACAATAAATTAATAAAATTTATTAATTATCCTTAGCTCATTGGCCATACAAAATCAGGTGGCAGGATAGATTTGGCCTGCGGCGGGGCATAGTTTGTTTACTCCTAGAGTATAGAATACAGTACTAGCTATATTCCAAATAAATTTATGTTTATATAAATTAAATCTGGTATTCATCTTACTTTATTTGACTGCTTACAGAAAATAATAATGAAGTATACAGGCATTGTTATGGGTTATCTGTCAATACTAAACCTAAGCTACTGCTTTCTCTCTGTTTATTATCTCTAGTTCATGCTGTGAACGTCTTGTATATTGTTCTTTATATATTATCTCCCCATTAGTAGGGAAGCTCTCTGAGAGCAGGACTGGGTCTTTCGGTTGGAGTGGGATGTGTGGGGTGGGGTTTGGTCTTTTTTTGTTTCCTCAGCACTTAGTACAAGGCCTGGAAGATAGTAGTCACTTAATAAATGCTAAGTGATTGAGTATCATAAAGAAATGACAGGGAGATAAAGGATATCTCAATGAAATTTTTTAAAGATCATGGTGATATAATAAAAATAGCCCATCTATATAAATGGGAAGTAGGATATTTTATTCTCAAATATAGTTATTAAAATCTGATGACCGTGCCTTGTAATGATCTGAACCAGGATGAAACAACAAATGTCTAAGGAAATGTTGCAGATGTAATTGAGGTACTTGAAAGACAATCTTCTGCTAAATCCTGCTCTGATGCCTCATGATGACACAGAAGTAACACTATCAGCAGAGTGTAAGCTCTACCAGGCTGATCACACCAAGCTGGAAAGGCTTTGAGTACAGGCCCAATAATGGTTCTTATTTCTATCACCCAAGGACCAGCTAAAGTAAGCTTGAAGATGCTCACTACCACACTAGACCCAGCATGATGAATTCTTCAGCCAATAACAACTCTCAAGAACAATTTGCAAAGTTATGGAGGGTTTGAGTTCTTCATCAGTGTGTGTATTGGGTGGGGGAGTCACAGGCAGAGATAGAGGGGAGGACTGGCCTTTGATGCCTATAGCAATGAAGTCACTGCCCCTTAAAAAGGAACAAAGTTGAAGTATTGCAAGAAAATGCATTTTTCACTAAAAAGGCTTCTGCCAGTTTTTCCCTGTGTGGGCACTTTACCTATTAATGAGTCCCACAGATTCTATTCTAATTACTACCTCCCTCAAATAGTTATTGTAAGTAAGGAAAATGCTTTGTCAACTTTAAAGTGCTATATAAATGGGAGCTGTTATTATTTTTATTACATAACCAAAAATATAGCAACCTTAAATCTGCGAACATCTCACCTTAAAATCAGAAGTTGACTCGCAGCTTTGTTTCTTTAGCTGTGTTTACTGATTAAGACAACGTGTATTTGGCAGAACTGGATCAGTGGAACAATTGGTTATGGGATACAAACCTGTCTAAACTGCCAATTTCTACATAATTGATATGATCAAGCAAGTGGGACTGTAAGTAAGCTCTAAAGACAGCCAAAAGAACCAGTCTGACCTTGTGTTGGCACAGTACTTTTCAACTGGGAAGACAGAGCCCAAATTTCACATACACAGTGCTATATAAAGAGGTATTGAAGGAACAGGAGAAGATAAGACTCTGGTGAGACATATTACTTGTCTTCAGATATTTGAAGGGTTGTTGTCTAGCTCATAGGATCATAGACTTAGAGCTGAAAGAGACCTTAGAGACTACATAGCCCACTTCTTCATTTTACGGGTGAGGAAACTGAGGCCCAGCAAAGCTAAGTGACTTGACCTGAGTCACTTAGGTTACAACCTATATCATGGCAGAGGTAGGATGCAAACCAGATCTTCTGACTTCAAATCCAGTTCTATTTCTGCTGTACCAATAAACTTTTGGAAGAAGGATTAGGTGTGCTCTGCTTGGTTTCAGAAGGCAGAACTAGACAATGGGCAGATAAAGGAAGGAAAAAGGCAGGAAGGCAGGAAAGAAGGAAGGAAGAAAGAAAGGAGAGGAAAGGAGAGGAAAGGGGAAAAAAAGGAAAGGAGAGAAAGGAGAGGAGAGGAGAGGAGAGGAGAGGAGAGGAGAGGAGAGGAGAGGAGAGGAGAGGAGAGGAGAGGAGAGGAGAGGAGAGGAGAGGAGAGGAGAGGAGAGGAGAGGAGAGGAGAGGAAGGAAAGGAAAGGAAAGGAAAGGAAAGGAAAGGAAAGGAAAGGAAAGGAAAGGAAAGGAAAGGAAAGGAAAGGAAAGGAAAGGAAAGGAAAGGAAAGGAAAGGCAAAAGGAAAGGAAACGCAAGAGGAAGGAAGGAAGGAAGGAAAGCTCTTTTTTCTAATTGTTACAATCACTTGCTTAACTCAGGGTCATAGTCAAACGAAGCCTTCAAAGTGTAAGGAAAAATTTTCATGTTGCAAGCTAATGGTGGAGAAAAATCAGATATTACATTCCAAAGGGATAGAATATTGGAAATGGTCTCTTAAACTTTATCAAATTTGAATCCTCTACTATTCTGAGACTCTTTTTGCAAGAGCTTCACATTTTCCAATCACACTCCAGCCCTAATATCGCTCATTGCACAGAGGCTGAAATTAGATGAGGAAATTGAGGCCTGTTTGGTCATTTGCCCCTAGGTCACAGAGCAGTAAGTTGAGATTCAAATTCAGATCTTCTGACTTTCAGTCTAGCATTCTATCTCCTATACCTCTGTTAGAATTGTCACTCAACACTGGGCCATGCCAGTTGGGCAGCCATGCCAGGTACATGAACTCACTTTCAAGCTCCAGAGAGGCAAGAAAGAGGCCAATTTTTTATCTTCTTTTGAGAGATCCCCCTTTGGAAAAACAGAATTCCCCCAAAAGGGGAGTTAGTACTTGTGTCCATGCCCTCAGATTCTCTGTCTTTTCTGTTTTGCTTACTCCGTACTCTTGGTCAACTCTCTTGTCTGATCATAGCAATACAAACATAGTTACCAGAGAGAGAAGCACCAACATCTGGGTTTTCAAAGCTGGGGGTGGTGTTCCTTAACAGCTACCTAGAGTCTTGTCTGGCCTAAACCACTGGGGAACCTTTCTGTGGCTCTCTCTACTGCAACCACCAGTCAGTGAATAGCCCCTTTCTCTTCCCTTAGTGCAACTGAGGAGACTGCTTGTTTGTTTGTTTTTTAGGGGACTTTCATATCATCCAGGGAGAAAAGAGCAAAAGGAAACAAACTTAGAGAGAATTGCTTCATTTGCAAAGCATGATAATCTTATTCCCCAAATATCTCTAAACTACCAGGACCAGTTAGCCAGCTTCCTGATCCAACTAAGTCTTGCTCCCATTTCCATAATACTTGGGCCTGCTTCTGCTAGTAATGGGTCAGTAACTAGCCGTGTTACCATGTAATCAGAAAACTGAATATCTCTGAGACTCATTTTCCTCATGTGTAAAATGATGATAATATTTGTATTACTGGTCTCACAAGACTGTTGTAAAGAAAGCTCTTTATAAAAGTAAAATGTGAAATAAATGTATTATTTTCATTTACATGTAGTCAGTGTTTTTTTTTAATTTGTTCTACAAATTAATGAGGCAGACTGGAAGCAGAGTTGGGTTGGAATTGTAGCGACCTCTCCTGAGTTCCACTGCTAAGCCTTTGATCCTTGGCAAGTCACTTTGTCTCTCATGGATGAGTCTATTATCCTATGATCAAATGATTTCTATAATCCCTTTCTACATCTGAAATTCAAAGATTCCTAATTTCTAACTACAGAGTAATTTAAGCAGGAAGAATAAACTGATTCATTCTCAGCAAATGCTAATTAATTTCAATCATAATGCAGAATGAAGGAGATGTAGGTCTATTCGAACAAGTTCAAAGTGGAAAAAACAATGAGAGATAAAGTAAACAGAAGAGAATCCACCTAGCATTTTTGATATATTCTTCATGGTTTGTGCCTATAGAACATTAGTTCCTTGGTATTAGTGAGGAATTAAGAAATCGACCTCATTACGAAATTAGCAACCTAAAACCTACAAAATGCCCTATAATTATCAGGTTAGTGTGGTAGAGGGCAGAGGCAGGACAGGGCATCTGTGTGCACTAGTTCAGTGCCAAAATTCAGAAAACTTCCCATCCTCTCATTCGTAAATTGCATCCTTGGTCTATGCCAGGGGTGGGACATGTGACCATTTGCTCTGTAAAATTTGGATTTAGTCAAAAGGCTGCACTTAAGGATCTAGAAGGCCACAAGTGGCCTTAACACCACAGGTTGCCCACCTATGGTCTATGCTATTCAACTACCAAGGCTTTGAACTTTCACCAAAATGCTCACAAAGACTTATCACAAAATAAATATCTACATGGCATGGAATTGTTGGCATTAAAACACGCATGTCTATAAAAAGTAATGTGATAAAACATCCTTTGAATTGCACATGTAGACAGGCAGGTGGGTACATACACCCCTCCTTTATATCTGATGTGGCTTAGTCTGCCTTGTCTACCTATTTCAAACTCTGCCTGAGCGGCCCAACAATAGCAGTAAATCTCTTCTCCAGAGTGGCTAGAAATTCAAGGGGATGAGAGAATTGGTATTTAGCAAGCCCCATCTACCTCCATTTTCCAAGTATTGGTTCCTTCACTATAATTTCAGTCTCTGTGCAATGAGCTTGGAGCTGGAATATGATTGGAAAATGTGAAGCTCTTGCAAAAAAGAATTTCAGAATTGTGGAAGATTTCAATTTGATAAGGTAGAAGAGATCATTTCCATATTCCATTCCTTTGGAACATAATATATTATTTTTCTCCACCATTAGCTTGCAACATGAAAAATTTCCCTTACCCTTTGAAGGCTTAGTTTGACCGTGATCCTGAGGTAAGCCAGAAATTGTAACAGCTAAAAAAGAGAGCTTTTCCTTCCTTCCTTTTTCCTTTCTTCCTTCTTTCATTTTTTCCTTCCTACCTCTCTCCCTTCCTACCTCTCTCCCTTCCTTCCTTCTTTCTTGCCTTCCTATCTTTTTCCTTCATTCTTTCCTTTCTTCCTTTTTTTCCTTCCTTTCTTCATTTTTTTCTTCCTACTTTTCTTCCCTCCTCTTTCTTTTTTCCTTTGTTTCTTTTTCTTCCTTTCTTTTAAATAGTCAGCAAGCCGCCAACACACTCTTGGAGGTCATCCACTACAGCATTTCAGATCATGCCAGAACATGTCTTGACATTGCTAAGGCTATTGCTAAGAAAGAGGTTTCCAGGAGCCAGCTTCTGTTGGGTCAAAGAATTAGCTAAGTCTTCAAGTAACCTTGAGTCAGCCTTTGCTTCTTGCCTTATTTTCTCTTCTTTGTAATACTTGCTAAGAATGTGGTAATAGAGCTTAAAGGTTATTATTTCTTATTCACATTGTATAATGAAAAAAAAGCCTCCGGAAAGCTATAAAAGTTGGGGTTTTAATGAGCAAGAAGGGCTGGTAATGGCAGTGAAATTGACAGAGGTGCCCTTTAAAGGGAGCAGGTAGCAAATCTTTAATGCATTTGACTGGGCTACATCTGGTCCTTTCTTCGTATTACAGATCAGTGAGGAAAAGCAATGACAGTAATTAACAATGACTTTCTGGTTGAACTTTTCAGGCTGAAGGTCATTCCACGGAAGACATGGAAAAGCAGAAAGGAAAGTAATTATGCTGGTTTCATGGTCGGAATCCTAATTTTTTTGAGCCGGCCAAATAAGTGGTAGCTGACAGCTTTCCTTTAACAAATGCAAGTTGAACCAAATGTCCCCAGGGTTGCAGACAGGATGTTTTCACAGAAAGATCCTTCGAGAAACAGATGAAATAAACAGCAGTCACTCTAACATTAAAATCTGTAGCAAATCAATGCCTTGTCATCAGCTCTGACGGCCAAACTGGCAGAATTTCCCTGTCAGATCTCATTGGGGGTATTTTAATTTTGGCAAGCTAAACTGAATAAAACTGAGAATCCAGTAGGAAATGAAAAAGCCTGGGTTGGATTATGTTTTACAGGCCTCACAAGCCCCTAAATGTAATTTCCCTAACTTGGATCCAGTTTCAATAGCAGTTTCTATGTTTTGCATGATCATTGTTTCTTAGGAAATTTTCAGTATTTAGATTCACATATATAAAAGTTTAAATATTATTAGTTTACCAACATGAGATCAAGTCATCATCTGGTTTGCAAATTTGAATACTCTCTAAGCTCCATATTCTGGCTTCTCCACACAGCATTGCAAACTCGCCAATGGAAAGGACATTAAAAACTTGCCAACCAAAGAAACACGGAAGGCTCAGTTTCTGGAAAGTGCTACATCTCAGTGGATGAGCTAACAAATATCATAGAAAGTCTCCCAGGAGACTTTCCTCCTGTAGAAAGTCTTTCTTGCAGCAAGCCTTCCTCCCAGGAGTTGGATACAGCTATTTAGGTTAAATTTGGCAAGTATTTATTAAGTGCATACCTCCTGCTAGGCACCATGCTAAGTGCCGGGGATACTAATATAAGCAAAAAGAAAGACATCCTTTTGCCTTCAAAGAGCTTACAGTCTAATGAGGGAAGCACACAAAAGGACAAAAAAACTAGAAACAGGGGTGATCGTGAAGGTACCCACAAGGGTGAGGGGTTCTTGAAGTCCAGAAACTCAGAAACACAGCAAGGATGTGAAGGAGAGTCGGCTGGCCCGGGCCCTTCCACAAAATAGAGGTTCCAGTAGGAATGTACCAATGGGGAAAAGGGGCCAGCATAGTGGAGGATGTTCTAGATTGAGAAGGCTGCAGGGAAAATGGATGTTCCAGGAGGAGACTGTAGATGAGGTATGACATTGAAAACACCCACTATGGGTCAGACACTAAGCTAAGAGATAAGGATAGAAAAACAAAATTTAAAAAAATCAAATCTCTCAAGGAGCTTTCATCATTCTGGGAAGGAGAGATAAAGAGATGAGGGCATATTATTTATTAATTAAAATCTCATCATCTGTGATTATATTCTGTCACTACATCAAATGACATAGGAAGCAAACCCACCCTCCAACATATGATTAATATAAATATGTAGAAAATAAATACAAAATCATTTTTAGAGAAGAACATCTGAGGGAAACAGGAATCTCTTTTCTTAGGGGACCTGATGATGTAGCTATGGCTCATGTTTTCTTTTCCTCTATTTTTCTGACTCCGTCTTTCCTTTGTTCCTCTCCTGGTGCTCTGGACTTCTCTGCCATTCTCCAGCTACCTTCTCATCCTGGAAGATCCCTCTACTTTTGCTGCCCCCTCTTCCCACTGGTGAGTTCATCCCTGAACCTCTATTTTGAGGAAATGCCCAGGCTCACCAATTTGTTGTTGTTGTAACCCTGTTTGGAGTTTTCTTAGCAAAGATACTGGAGTTCCTCGCCATTCCCTTCTCCAGCTCATTTTACAGATGAGGAAACTGAGGCAAATAGGGTTAGGTGACTTGCCAACAGTCACAGAGCTAATAAGTGTCTGAGGCCACATTTGAACTCAAGAAGATGAATCTTCCCGACTCCAAGCCCAGCAGTTAGCCCTTCCTAAGACCTTTATTGCAGTTTTAAAATTAAATGTATGAAAAACATACTTATCTAACTAAAGTCTACACTGGAATAACACTATGACCTGCTGAGCTTATGCATAAGTTTCTGAAGAACTTAGTTCCTAATGAGATCATAACACTTATGTTCCTTGGACATACTCACCCCCACCATTTACATATCAACTGTGTCACTGAGGCTGTGTTATTCCTAAAGCAAAATTCTTTGCTCCTAATTAATAGGTATAGGTAATTAACATTTTTATTTAATCAAATAATGTTATATGATTAATCTCTCTCCTCATTAATCAATACTTAGAGTTTGTTTTTTAAAATATTCATTGGTGTACAATCTATGATTTTTGACAATCTCCTTTATATCTTTAGGAAACCTGAACTACAACTGTCAAACTCAAGATTAATGGAATATAGTATTATAGGTCTATGAGTATATGTGGTAGGAGTAATATTTGACTGAGTCAGAAGGCCTGAGTTCTAGCTTTGACTTTGCTATTAGACAGCTTTGAGATGTTAGGAAAAGTTTTATGAAGTAAGGGGATTGGACTAAATAATCTAGGACAGGGGTGGGGAACCTGCAGCCTCGAGGCTGCATGTGGCCCTCTAGGTCCTGTGCATCCCTTTGACTGAATCCAAGCTTCACAGAACAAATCCCCTTAACAAAGGAATTTGTTCTGTAAAACTTTGGACTCAGCCAGAAGGCCACACCCAAGGACCTAGAAGGCCACATGTGGCCTTGAGGCCACAGGTTCCCCACTCCTGCTAGGCCAACTCTAGGCTCAAGTCCTTAGTATAAACTTTTAGAATATATTTTTGATAACTGCATTGCAATACAGTTAGTTTCCTTTGTAATCCTATGTATATTTTTGTGTTTAAAAATATCATTTGGAGGAATCCAAAGGCTTCGCCAGACTGCCAAAGGTATCTATGACCCCCAAAAGATTAGGCACCTCTGGGCTAGATGTTCTCTCCTAATTCTAAGATTCTTATTCTAAATATTCACTATTTCAAATGCATAAATGGTCTCAATATGGGTACCCCTTCCAGTGGTACAGATCAAAACTTCCCAGAAATCCTCCACAGAGGCTCTATGTAATTTATGGAAGGCCTTCCTTTAGCTCTTAAAATTTGGGGGGTTCCAGTACAGTAGTCAGGCTGTATCTGTTATCCCTTGCTCACCTCCTTTTCTAATTTCTTTTTTTTTTTTTGAATGTACATTTTTTAATTCTTTTCAGTGGTCAGTAATTCACAATTCTTTGGCCAAATTTAGGCACCTAAAGTGATATCCATAGTGTAAGATCATATGTTCAAACCTACAAAGTGATGTAACATTAAATAAAAAGTCCAATACTGAGATTATTTTAATCTCAGTAATGTTGACTGCTGTTTTCCTTGCACATTGCTTTCAAATATTCATGGCATTCAACTTCACCTTTTATAGTTTGCCTTTTCATGTTTCTCTTCAATCTTGTGTTTGAAAGTCAAATTTTCTATTCAGCTCTGGTCTTTTCACTGAGAAAGCTTGAAAGTCCTCTATTCTATTGAAAATCCATATTTTGCCTTGGAGCATGATACTCAGTTTTGCTGGGTAGGTGATTCTTGGTTTTAATCCTAGCTCCATTGACCTCCGGAATATCATATTCCAAGCCCTTCAATCTCTTAATGTAGAAGCTGCTAGATCTTGTGTTATTCTGATTGTGTTTCCACAATGCTCAAATTGTTTCTTTCTGGCTGCTTGCAATATTTTTTTCTTGATCTGGGAGCTCTGAAATTTGGCAACAATATTCCTAGGAGTTTTCTTTTTGGGATCTATTTGAGGAGACGATCTGTGGATTCTTTCAATTTCTATTTTACCCTCTGCTTCTAGAATATCAGGGCAGTTCTCCTTGATAATTTCTTGGAAGCTGATACGTAGGCTTTTTTTTTTTATCATGGCTTTCAGGTAGTCCAATAATTTTTAAATTATGTCTCCTGGATCTATTTTCCAGGTCAGTGGTTTTTCCAATGAGATAGTTCACATTGTCTTCCACTTTTTCGTTCCTTTGGTTCTGTATTATAATATCTTGATTTCTCATAAAGTCACTAGCTTCCATTTGCTCCAATCTAATTTTTAATGTAGTATTTTCTTCAGTGGTCTTTTGGACTTCCCTTTCCATTTGGCTAATTCTGCCTTTCAAGGCATTCTTCTCTTCATTGGCTTTTTGGAGCTCTTTTGCCATTTGAGTTAGTCTATTTTTTAAGGTGTTGTTTTCTTCAGTATTTTTTTCAGTATTTTGGGGGGGTCTCCTTTAGCATGTCATTGACTTGTTTTTCATGGTTTTCTTGCATCATTCTCATTTCTCATCCCAATTTTTCCTCTACTTCTCTAACTTGCTTTTCCAAATCCTTTTTGAGCTCCTCCATGGCCTGAGACCAGTTCATGTTTTTCTTGGAGGCTTTTGACATAGGCTCTTTGACTTTGTTGACTTCTTCTGGCTGTATGTTTTGGTCTTCTTTGTCACCAAAGAAAGATTCCAAAGTCTGAGACTGAATCTGAGTGCGTTTTCGCTGCCTGGCCATGTTCCCAGGCAACTTACTTGACCCTTGAGTTTTTCAGCAGGGTATGACTGCTTGTAGAGTAAAGAGTACTTTGTTCCAAGCTTGAGGGGATGCACTGTTGTTTTCAGAGAAATTACAGCCAGCTCTGCCACACCAGCACTCCTCCTTCCCCAAGAACCCCCAACCCGGACTGGACTCAGACTTTATGCAAGCTCTGACTCCTGCTCTGATCTGCCACTTAATTCCTCCCACCAGGTGGGCTTGGGGCCAGAAGCAACTGCAGCTGTAGTTCTGTAGCTGCCCCACCTCCGCTGCCCCCGGGGCAGTGGCTGAACTACAAACTCTTTCCACTCTCTCCCTGCAGCTTTTCCCACTGACCTTCTCTATTGTCTTTGGTGTTTGCGGGTTGAGAAGTCTGGTAACTGCCACAGCTCACTGATTCAGGGTGCTAGGGCCCGCTCCACCCAGCTCCTGGTCTGGTTGGTCCATGCAGGCCACACTGGGCTCAGCTCCCCTCCTGCTCCCAGCTCTGTGTGCCATAGACCTCACCCAGCAACCATCCAGGCTGTCCTGGGCTGGATCCCTGCTTCCCTCTGCTATTTTTATGGGTTCTGCAGTTCTAGAATTTGTTCAGAGCCATTTTTTATAGGTTTTTGGAGGGACTTGGCGGGGAGCTCACGCAAGTCCCTGCTTTCCAGCTGCCATCTTGGCTCTGCCCCACCCCCCTTTTCTAATTTCTTACTAAATAAAATTTTGCACCACTTCTACACAAGTCATTTTTGGTAATGTGCTACATCCTTCTTTTTTGTCATTTTTTTTGTTTTGTTTTCGTTTGGCTTTATTACATCCTTCTTATGTTCCTGATGAGTCTGCCACTTTCTATCACCTGTCTTGATTCTGTATCCAGTTTAAATAATCATTTTGAAAATTCTTCAGCTATATTGAATTCTGGTCTTATTGGCAGGCATCTATTATATTTCTTTGATCTTTTTTTTATTTCCCTTGCACTGAATACTTTATTTTACTTGTCTGCTGGTTCCCGTTGCTCTCTACCTGGGAAAATCCTCTTCTCTTTTCAACTAGAACTGATGTAGTATTTGCAGTATCTTTCAACATAAAATCACCCTTAAAGGGGCACTGGAGAAGCATTACTCTCTTCATTTAGCCAACGGTCACTTTTAAGTCGGGCAGTCAACAAGCACGTAAGCCCTTGCTATTGTCGGACACTGTGTTGAGTGCTGGGGATACAAGGAACAGCAAAAACATTCCCCACCCTCAGCGAGCTTATGTTCTAGTGGGGGAAATAGCATGTAAATAATTAGACATACACAAGATATATGCATTCACTTGAGCCTAAGAACTCCAAAGTTCAACTGGCTGGCCATCTTTGAGCACCATGGATCAGTGCAACCATCTGTTTAATCACCAAGACGTTGCGTTGACCAAAGAGAACAGAGCTCATAGGAAAACAGCTTGAGTTGACTCTGCGGGCGTGGTAAACTAGCCCGCAAGTTCTTTACTCACCAGAATGCTGTATTTTTCCATTAAATTTTAGCATCTCCTTGTATTTAATGGCTGCAAAACCTGCTTTGCTATTTTTATTTTTCCCTTTCAGAACAAGTAGTGAAGGGTCGTTGTTCATTCTTCCTGCTCAAAGAGGACCAATGGCATCACAATGTTGGGGTCAAAGTAGTGTGTTTGACTGCAGCCGATCAGTCCAATACGAGCTTGGAAGGCTCTACAACAGGTCAGGCACAAACAGTATGCTTGAACATTTGAGATGGAGATGTCTCTATATTTGTACATCTCACATTTCCTTTGTGCTACCACGATTCTGCTTTGCTCGTAGAGGACAATGCCTTCTTTGAGTTGGGCATGCCAAACTAGATGGTCCTGTGCCATTGTCTATCATGTCTCACAATTGATACTAAAGTTCTTCAGAGTGATCTTGAATGTGTCCTTGTAAGAAGTAAAAAGGTAAGAAGCAGGGAAGAGTAATAAAAACTAACAGGTACTAAGACTTTGGGGATACCCTGTACATCTTGGTTATCAGACCTTTACCTGAGAAACTTGCCATACCTATCTTTTTCATAGGAGTAGAATAAGAGACTTTGGCAAATGCCTCCTACCTGTTCTGTACATGCAATTTCATAATTGCTGTGGATTTACCCACTTGGAGGTATGTTCATACTAGGCAGTGACAATTTGTATAAGGTACTGCATTGTGACAGTCAGTTCTTCTTCATTAAGCTGAGTGAAGCCAGGATTCATCTGTGTGGTTTTGCCTACCTTCTGGTGGTCACTCTCTAGCCTCTGGCTTCAGTTTAGTGGCAGATGCAGAATCTTGGTGAGATGGGAATAGCTCTGTCTGAACTGGGGGTGGGGTTTTAGTGTCCAGCGTTTCTGGGGTTGAGGTTCTCTAAATGTAGATTTGTCCGAGGGAAGGAATATCTCAAGTCAACAAGGTGGGGGATGGGAATGGTTAGCTGCTTTCCAAAAGCTGGAGTTTCAAAAATAAGAAGACACAAATTTATAAAATATAGTAACCCCATTTCAATAGAACTCTAAATCTCTTTCTTCACAACAACTCTGTGATGTTATTATGAACCTGATGCATGCATTATTATCCACCTTTAACAGAGGCTGAATGAGTCAGCAATTTGCCTGTGGTCACAAGTAAGTTTCAGAGCTGGGATTCCAACCCTGGTCTCCTGATTTATAGAATCTTACGAAAAATACCTGAGAGTTGGATGAAACCTCAGCAGTCTTCCAGTCCAACCAGTAAATCAAAGGGAATCCCATGATTCTGCAAGTGACCACCCAGCTTAAAGGAAGACTGCCAGTGACAGGTAACTCACTTCTTCCAAAGGTAGTCCATTCCAATATTTTATAGCTATGCAATCTGTCCTTTAATCAAATTCAAGTCTGCATTATTTCAATTTGTACCCATTTCTTGAAGTTTTGGCATCTGGGGTCAACTAGAATAAGATTAACCCACAGTCTATATAATAGCCCTTAAAAGATTTGAAGACCTCTATTGTGTGGACACTATCTTCTACTCTTCCAACTAACATCCTCAGTTCCTTCACTAGCTCCTTGTGTGGTTTGATCTCTAGCTCCATCAAAGTATTTATTGACTTTTTCAGAATATGCACCAGCTTATCAACATCCTTTCTGATATAATATGTGGTCCCAGGAAATGAAAATAGTATAGTATGGTATGGTATGGCATGATTTCTAGCTCCATCAGAGTATTTATTGACCTTTTCTGAATATGCGCCAGCTTATCTATGTCCTTTATGATATGATATGTGGTCCCAGGAAATGAAAACAGTGTGCCAGATGAGGTCTGACTAGAAGAAAATACAGTGAGGCCTTCATTTCCCTTTTTCTGGGCTCTATGCTTCTATTAACTCTACTGAAGATGTCAGTATTTTTGTCTGTTGCATTATACTGTTGACTCATAATTGATCTTGAAGTCAAATAAAATTCCCAAGAATTTTTCATAAGAATTGGTGTCTAGCCATCTATTATTTCTGGAAAAAATTTTTATTTAAAAATCCAAGTTTAGGATGTAATAGAACTCACAACTCAGGGCCTTATAAAAGCTTGGATTCACATGAATTGGATTCAATCATGGGGGTCCAATTCCAAGAAGGTCATTTTCCTCTCTTTGGCTTGATTGCCCCACCTGAACCAATCTCTAAAAATACCATGGTACAACTTATGTCTAGGTTTTCTCAAATATAGGCAAAAGGGAGCCCGAATCCCATATAGGCACTTTTCAGGTGCCAACTGCACATCAGGCATGGAACAGCTTTATTTCATCCCATAGAAAATATCAAAAGATGCCAAGGCCTTGCTGGAGTACACAGACAGATACAGAAACATAAAGCCCTGAAATAGCCCATCTGCTCCCCTGGAAAAGAATCAATGACAATTAGTGGTTGCTACTAAGACAAATTATTCTCATTCCAGTGAGTTCTTTCCCATACAACCTTACAAAGTGTCTTTTAGACTTGTAGCACGACCTGTATTTAGATTACTTCCCACTGCCTCCGTTCCCCTTCCGCTAGAGAGAAAGATACACTGGGACTGCTGAACAAGCAAACCCATTCTCACCAGGTCTTCACACCATCACTTTCTCAGTAACTCACTGACTTTTTTCTCCAAGTGCACCCCTGCACAGGAACTCTGTGGGTTATTTCTCTTCTTACCCCAAGGAGTGCCCTGTCTCGGGAAATCCACAGAGGAGCTGGGGTTCATGAATGGTGTTCATAAACTTCCTTGCAGGATAAGTGACATATGCTTTTTTCATAAGAATTAAGATTCATTAATAAACTAAACTCTAATCTAAAAAGCTTTTGTTACATACCTACTACATGTAAGGTATTCTGCTATGCCTTAGGGATACAAAGACAAAAATTAAAATAGTCCCTGCCCTCATGGAGCTTACATTCTACTGGGAGAATGCCATATGGAAACAGATGAATATATTCGTGGTAAATTAGAAGGTGAAAGGGGAACAGAGTTTATGCTTCTGCTGTAATTCAGTGCTGTGCTGCTCTTGGGCAGAGGGGAAAGGAGAAATTCTCTCTCCATTCTCACCACTTGATGCACTCTGGAAGAAGGTGCCAGGGAAAAGGAGAACGGGTAATCTTGAAGATAAAGACAGGATGGAAAAAGAGCTGGACTTGGTTTCACAGTTTACCCAAAGGGAGGAGTGATTGATTTTTAATCAGCCATTCATCAGAAGGCAGCCTCAGCCTCTGCAACCCAATTAGAATGTCATCAGTGGACATGCTCACATTTCATGAAGTGATATCTCCAAATGGTGTAAATTGTGTAAACTTATCAGGTTGAGGATTGAAAATTCTTCAAATTGATCAAAGGCTTTCCTAATCATCCTTTGCTCTAATAGTTATCAGTTCAGTCATTTTTCAGTACTGCCTGACTCTTCATGACCCCATCTGGGATTTTCTTGGAAAAGATACTGGATAAGTATCTTTGGATAAGCAAAGATACTTGCCATTTCTTTTTCCACCTCATTTTAGACATGAGGAAACTGAGGCAAACAAGGGTAAGTTACCTTCCAGGGTCACATAGCTAGTAAGTGTCTGAGGCCACATTTGAACTCAGGAACATGAGTCTTCCTGACTCTAGGCCCAGTGCTCTATCCACTGTGCCACCTAGCTGCTTCCTAATAGCTGTATTTATCCCCATTAAATTTCATATAATTAGGTTCAGCTCATCATTTTAGCTTTTCAAGATATTTTGGACACTAATTCTTCCATCTATTATGTTAGCCATCCCTTCCATCTTCATGCCATCAGTAAATTTGAGAAGTGTGCTATTTGTGACTTTTTTCCCCATGGTGTTTAGGAAAGAGAATAAACTGGTGAAATAAAAGGCATATAATTTATGATATGTAAGTAAACAGATCTATATATGCACACATATACCATTCCATGCAGGTCTTGTTGGGATATACCTAAGATGAAATATTCGTCTCATTGCTTACGCATAGATCAACATCATTCTTGGTCAGTGAGATTTAATCTTGCATCAGATTAGTCATTGCTTTGCCCCTCTGATTGGTGAATCACACTAAATCACCGATTATGCTCTTGGAAATACATTGCATTTGCACGCTTGATAAATTTAACACATTGGAAAGTATACTTAAGTACTTTACTGCATATTATGTTTTTATCTAATCCAACATCAGAACCTTTACTATGTGCCTATTCACTAACTCGCTTGCCAGAATTGAAGGAGAAAGGGGTGTCAGAGAATAAATGAAAAGCCATAGAGTTACTTTAATTCTAATGCCATCTCTCTGTTAGCTATTTCCTACTTATCCTGTATATAGCTGGTTTGTACGTATTTGTTTGCTTGTTGTCTCCCCTTTAAATTATGAACTCCTCGAGGGCAGGGAGTCTTTTACTTTTCTTTGCATGGGTTTTACCTCAGCAAATTGGCAAAGAGGACAAAAGATGGTTGTGGAAAGACGGGCAAACTAAATGCATGGTTGGTGGAGTTGTGAATTAATACAACTATTTTGGAAAGCAATTAGGAATTTTGCAAATAAAATAAATAAAACGTCCATACCCTTTGGCCCAGAGATTCTACTTCTAGGCATATAGAGAAGCATGGGAAGATGAACATGAACTGATGAGGAACAAAAGAAACAGAGCAAAAGAAACAATATCTACAAAGATGACAACAGTATAAATGGTAAGGATGAAATCCACAAAATAATTTTTTAAATAATGTTGGAAAATTACAAAGAATATACATGGCCCCAAAGAAGAGATATGATAAAACATGTCCTCCTATTCTTTCTCAGAAGTGATAGGTCTATGATTGTGGAACACTGTATATGTAGTCTGATTTCTAGGGAAGTACTGGTCAGCTTTGCTTGTTTTTCCTTTCTCTCTCTCTCTCTCTCTCTCTCTCTCTCTCTCTCTCTCTCTCTCTATCTCTCTCTCTCTCTCTCTCTCTCTCTCTCTCTCTCTCTCTCTCTCTGTGTGTGTGTGTGTGTGTGTGTGTGTGTGTGTTTCTCTATCTCTCTTATAGCACAATTCCCTGAGAGAGGACAGAGAGATGAATACAGGGGAAATTTTAGGTAATGTAACAATAAAATTTATTTTTTTAAAAAAAGAAAGAAGATCTAATGGAGTGCCAGGGCACCTAAAGGCTAATCCAAACCACAAGTCTGCTCTTTCCCCAAGTCATTGTTAAATCATACATTTCAAGCTGGAAAGGGCCTTAGAGATCATCTGTCTTGGATAAAGGCCTAAGTCCAGCTAAACAGCTGACACTGAGAAGTAGCAAGTGGAATGTATGTCCATAGTTGAAATCATGGCACCATTTCAATCTTTATCTGAAACTGTTTCGATTTAAGAATGTAATATCATAATTACCTGTCTTAGCAAGCTAAATCCACAATTCGTAAGGCAAAAAGAGGAAATAATCCTTACAAGAGTCTAGGGATCATAGCTTTAGAGGAGCAAGGGATTTTAGAGGGCATCTAGTCTAACCTCCTTAATTTTATAGATGAGAAAATTGAGTCCCAGAAATGAGAAGTGATTTGTCCAGTCACACATGTAGTAAGTGGCAAAGCCAGAATTTGGACACGAGGTCTCTTGACTCCACATTTAGCATTCTTTCTACTGAGCTGGTGCTGTTCTGAAAGCTATTTTAAACACCACACAATCTTAGTCTCTTATTCTTCTCAAACGTTTAAATCCCAATGGCTCCAGATGGTTAAGGGGAGAAGGGGTTGGCCTTCAAAAAGAGGCAAACACATTTTCTTGTAATATCTCTCTTTGTAGCTATTATAAGAAAATGTGTCTGCCTTTTTTTGTTTTATTATTCTACTGCTATAGAAATGTTTGTTTTATTCCTTAAATTAAAAATAAAAGAAATTTTAAAGAAAAGGGAAAAAAGAGGCAGACAAGCCACAAGCAGAGCATCACTAATTTTTTGCTCCATTCAATTAAAGAAACATTGGCAAATGTTGAAGCTACGCAAGATGTAGAAGTAAACATTCCAGGGTCTATCCTTATAATTTGTAGTCTCACAGATAAAGAGAATATAACATGGGAAGAAGGAGCACTAAAGGTAGCCTACTGCCTAAAAACTCTAGTGGCTCCTTATTATCTCTAGGACAAAATCTTAAGTTCTCTCTCTGTTTGGCACATAAAACTCTTCACAATGTGTCTTCTTCCTATCTTTTAAGCTTTCTTGTATATCACTCATCTCCTGGTAGTCTGAGGTCCAGGTCTACTTCCCACATGATGATTCATATCTCATCTCCATGCCTTCCCACTGGCTGTTCTCCTCTCCCCCTGCCAGGAATGTTCTCTCCTTCCTCACTTCCACCTTGGAATCCCTTGCTTGCTTCAAGATTCTGCTCAAGCATCTACCTTATGAGAGAGGTCTTTCCTATCTCTGCCTCCAGCTACCAACTACAGTTTCTGCTGCTCTCTCTTCTAAAGTTACCTTGTATAGCCTATTTTGTATATGTCCTATAAATACAACAACATACGTATATCATAATTTATGATGTGTAAGATAACAGACCTATATATGCACACACATACCATGCCATGTAGGTCCAGTTGGGATATACTTAAGATAAAATATTTGTCTCATTCCTTACACAGGAATCCACATCGTTCTTGGTCACTGAAGATTGATAATGTCATTGAAGAGACATCATGTGTGCATATATATGTGTACACATACACATACTACATATATACATGCATATGTATATAAACATGAATTTTACATACATATCCATACACACATATACATAGGCATTACATACATATATATGTATACATATGTATATACGTAAAAACATACATTTATTTCTACTTCTTGAGGGCAGGAACTGTTTCATTTTTGTCTTTGTGCCCCTAGTGCCTAGCGGATTTCCTGGCACTTGATTTGAAAAGCAGTTGATTGATTTGAAAGGTACAGACAAGATAGGGAGATAGGGAGTAGGTAGGGAGAAACCAGTGTGGGCTCCAGGTCCAGGAAGGCTTTCTCAAGGAGAGAGAGCCCTTGGGTGTGGTCTAGAGCTCTTGGATTGGCAGGCACCAATAATACTCTAGTTTGAACTACCGGGATATCTCTTTACCCTCACCCGAGTGTGCTGGGCTTGGCACAGTGCAGAGGATGAGTAGGCCCTTTGAGGGGCTCACTCTCTTGCTGCCCATCTCAATGCCTCACTGCCCAGATACTGTCTCAGGCTCTTGGATGTCTGCTTGAAAGATCCCTCAGTAACTACCTGCTTTTAAAACAAGCCTGGTCTATGATTTCTGTAAGGGCTGGAGTACAGGGGTCTCCAGAGGTGATGCCACTGCACAGGGCTGTCATTGAGAGATGACATTGTCTTTGGGGACCCCTGTGCTCCTGCCTCCTTTTGCCTTACAGAAACCACAGACTCAGGCTTGTTTTCAAAGCCGTTAGTTACTGAGTAGTCTTTTAGCAAATATCAAGGACTGGTAGCAGTAGAACCACTTGCCTCTTAAGAGGCTCCCAGCTGAGCATACATATAACAGATATCAAGAGATGTCCAAGTGATTTAGACAGAATGTGACTGACACCCATCAATCCTGGAGCCCTAGACAACACTCCAGGGTTCTACCTCCCTAGGAAGCCTTCCTAGACACTGTAGCTCACGCTGGTCTCTCCCTACCTATTCCCTATCCTGTCTGAAGCCTTCAGAGACTGCCTTTAAAATCAATCCTCATCTCCTTTAAACTCAAGAAGAAGATATTGATCACAGAAGAAGAATTTCCTATCGACTTCTAGATTCTTCACAGGAAGAAAGCTGCTGCTTGCTGTTACGTCTAAACTGATCCATTCTTCTTGGTTCCTGGCATCTTTAGCTTAAGATAAATGTTAATTAACATCCAGGACTGGTAATCACAGCTCACAAGAAATTTTTAGGAGCTAAAGAAGAATCCACAGAAATGAGGTGAGGGTACTGGAAGCTAGAGGTACACAAACTTAAACAATTAGAATTCCAGTTTGTGAGAGGAATGCTCATACTCAGGGTATGATTATGCAGGGACAGCCAAAAGCTCGGCTTGGTTAGGCAAAATCACCATCATTGTGCACCAGCCCATCCTCACCTTTCCCCAGGGCCATTCCCTTCTCAAGGTGACCTTCCTTCACTTGCTATTAGGATACATGAGGATGTTCAGTACATACCCTCATGCTGTCATGATGACCCGACCTTTTTTTCCCATCTATGAAGGGAATTGGACTCCATGTCTCTGAATGATGTCATTTTCCCAACTTGGCATCTCGTGAGTGTAGTTTATCATCAGTGACAATCTTGCTGTGCACTTGGGAAAGGAGGATATTTAGAATTTGGTGGAATTTTCCACCCATGGAAATTGAATCAGTTCTGTCATTCTTCCCACCGTATGTTGTTGTTTATTTCCTAATCTATCCACAACGCTTTTTAAGGACTGTGCTTCTTGATGTTTATATTTATGACATTTCCTTTGGTCCCTTACAGGATTTGTGAAGAAAGTGGAAATTGTCCTTGATCATCTAAAATCTCTCTTCCCTCGCATTGTTGTTCCTCCGCTCTACACAAAAATATTTCAGGATATCCCTTTCCCTCTTTTTCATATTCTCTTGCTCAAGTGCATAGAAGGCAGCTTCCTGTCCTCTTTATCTGTGTTGCACTTGGTTCAGGTCACCCTCCTTGTCACTAGTCATAATTCTTTGCTTATTCTTTATTCCAGGCAGTTCCTCCTCAGTTGTGGCTTTCTGCTGACCAGTGGTGGCCCTGTTCTCTGTTGATTTCATTTTAGTCCAGAGGTCAATCCTCTGGACTACACTATACATACTAGGGAATTGTTGTTCATGTCTAGTTTCAGTGATTTGGGAAAGTTTTCCCTCTTCTTCATTTGCCCTACTTGACACTAAAAAAAAAACCTCATACCCTTTGCCATCTCCAACTTCAGAGAACATACAAATTGTTTCTCTTCTGAATGCCTCAGTGGTGGGGTGGAGTAGGGTCCCTCCTTTGACTTTTAGAACAGAAGTTTGGCTTCACTTAGTGCATACACCCTCCAACTTTTATACAGCAAAGCAAGCATATCATTGACCTTGGGCTCAAATTTCACTCTAAAATCTGTAGTCCAGTGGAATGACTGAGCAGACCCAGAAGGCTCAGAGTGGTTAAGTGTTTGTGTGGGAGCAAGGGAGCTAATGAGAAGGAAATCAATCATATGGAAAATGTAGCCCTGCCTTCTGACTCAAGGACTCAGAATAAGGTGGTTGGAAGATACCATGCTAGCAATGCCTGAAACTGCTTAGAAGATGGACTCTCTTTTAGGCCATGGAAGATCATCTTGGAAGAGGTAGGGCTGTCTGGGGGCACCAAACAGCCTAATGGTGGTATCTTATCTGACCACTTCTTCAGCATAGCTCTCAATGTAGATAAACCATTGGGTTTTTTTTTGGTGGGTTGGGGAGGGATGTACGGTGTGGGTTTTGTTTTTTAACAGAAACAGCCTCAGAATAATAGCAAGTCAGATCTGGAAAGGAACTGTAGACCAGTGGTGTCAAACTCAAATAGAAACAGGAGCCACTAATCCATAATTAAGGATCCCTTCAACCTACATGTTGACATAGAAAGTTACATTATCTTTGTTTTATGGTACTATTAGTACAATTACTAAATATTTAGTAGGACACACTGCCTCCTACTAGAAGAGCTGCCTGTACTAGTACTAAAGTCTTGCTAAACATTTGCCAATTCCACTTTAGTCTTGTTCAGCAGCACTCTGGTGTCCGTGGGACACATGCATCTGCACCTAGGTGTTTGACACATCCTCTTTAAGCCATTTAATTCAACCCTTCTCACTTTACGGATGAGAAAAAAGAGGCCCGGAGAAGAAAAGTGACCTTCCCAAAGTCACATGGCTAGTAAGAGGCAGAGTCAGGACTCCCACCTTGAATTTGAGCCTGTTACTTACCCACTACATCACTATGACTCCTACACTCGCCTTGGTTCCTCCCCCTTCCCCTGCCCCCGGTGATCTGATCCTGATGCATCTCAATGTACACCACTCCCCCTTCTGCTCTGACACCATGCTGCTCACATGTGCCTGATATGGGAGTCCAGGCAAACAACATTATTATCTTCAGGCAACTAAGGCAACTTTCAGAGTAGCTGATTGTTTGCATGGCTTATTTGCAGTTCCTTTACCCCCAGATATTGAAGAAATCCAGGCCTAGCCAAAAATGAAGTGTCCCACACTCACCAGCCACCGTAGTGTCTGTGCTTGGCTTCAACCTCAGCCATTCTTCTAAATCCCAGTTATCAACACCTGCCACTCTGGTGCCATTACTCTTGCTCAAAGACTAAGTCCTGAGTCCTTCATCTTGTCAAGTTTGCGTCGGTTCAATATATTCTGAGCAAGCTGATTTCACCAATAGTTATTCTTAGTCCTGGGAACTGGGTTTCAATTCTGCTTCTCCCACGATATCTGTGCACACAACATTAGCCAATGGCCAAGTCATTCATCAGTCAGTGTAACTGGACTATCATCGATTTAGAGACAGAAGAAACTTTCAGAGGGCCAACTAATCTAATCCCTTCATTTTACAGATAAGGAAATTGAAGACCAGAGAAGTTAAGTGATTTGCCCAAGGTCACACAGAGAGGAAGTGGCAGAAGGAAGGTCGACTCCAGGAACCAAGTCCTCTGACTCAAAGGCAGCCCTCTTTTCACTAGCAAGAGGCTCTTCTTAGCAATAGTGGGCAAGGGCAGGGATCCTAGGAATACCTTCCACAGTGAGACAACTACTCCTTGTATATTATACATATATCCTACAACCTATTTATTAAGTACACAGGCAGCATGGTATAGAGTTTATAGACCAGGGTTGAAGCCTCAAAAACCTGGGGTCAAGTCCATCCCTGACTCATAGTGGCAGTGTAACCTGGGACAAGTCACTTGACCTCACTGAGCTCTAGGCAGCTCTGTAAGACAAAATTGTTGCAGAGAAGATACCTCCTTGAATCTGTACAGGGGATTTCCTCATCTGGGAGTTCCTGCTATATAACAGGTATAGTATAGATACATATATATGTATATTTACATATATATATGTTTTATATATATATATATGCATGTGCATATTCAACTAACAAAGCTTAAAACTACACTGAGACTTTTGGAACACTTTGTGGGTATACACACACACGTGCGCACGTGCACACACAAATGCAAACACACACATGTTCACGAAGAAAAATCTACTTTATTATGCTTGAATCTCTCCTTCACTAACAACATATATTACCAGTTTTCCCAAGAAAACCCTCATGTGTTCCCTCACATTCACCCTTCTGTCTAGGCTTATCGTGAACTCACACCCATCCAAAAGAGAATGACATCCCTGTCTTAGAGAGGACTACTTGCCTTACATCAAAAGAGCATTGGATTTCGAGTCAGAAGATTTAGCTCTGCTACTGACCTCTTGTGTTACCTCAGGCAAATTATCTAACATCTCTGGGCCCCAGTTTCCTTATGAGGAAGATAGAAGCAATGATCCTTCCAGCTCCAAACCTATGATCTTATTGTCTATATAGTTCCTGTTGGAAGACATATTTGTGGCTGTTGGGCTTGTGGGAAAAGACTACCTCCTACCTTCAGCAGCTGGTTGAAGGTGACACTCCCCCACCTTTCAGTACTCACCAACCACTGATGATCCCTGAAGCACAAAGAGAGAGGAGGGAGGGCAGGGGAGGGAAGAAGCTTGGGAATCAATTGTTCATCCATCTTGCTAAACCACTGGGGAATGCCCAAGGCATCCTTTTGCAATTGTCAGAAACTTTCCTCCTTGCTCCAGATGAGGAACAAGGTGATCAGCATTTTGCTGTAGTTATCAAACTCCATCTGGTAGGGCTGATTCATTTCCCATTGCCTCCTTTATAATCACTGTCACAAATCTAAGGGCTTCTGTGGGCTCCAAATGCAATTTCAAAATATCTTTCCTTTACCTATCTTGTTTCAAGTCAACTTTTTACTCTAAGCTATTCATCTTATAGCATGTCCGGTCTATTATTCCATTGGCTCCTAAGAAGGAACAGACTCTGGAATGTTTAAATGTATTTTAAAAAAACCACAAACACCTTTAGAAATATTATTTGGACTCATTTTTCATTTATTGCTTCATGCCAAATTGTTTCCTAGTATTCAAATGGACCAAAGGATCGTAAGCATTTTTGGTACCTTCTAAAATTAGGATAGGGACCTCAAAAGCCATCTTATCCAAACCTGATGAGACTCAGGGGGAACAAATCAAGGACTTGCTCAAGGCCACTTTGGTAGTGATGATCAGGAGCGAGACTGAACCCAGCTTCCCTGACTAGCTAGAGAGCCAGCTCTTCTTCACAACAATAAGACTATCTCAACCATGATGTACTCATATGATCAGGCTTTGAGAGAAATATGATCTTTTAATGGATCTATGAATTTAGTCGCTATGCTAAGAATACTTTCTTCAGGATGGCAAAGCACTCCCATTTAATTATTTCGTTGAACCACAAGTTTGCTTCTCATATATATTCTCAAGCTTTTAATTAGTCACCTAATTATGATCTCTATCCTAATAACAGAGGAGTTCTTAGGGAAGCAAACAATCCATTATTGCATTTCAGCTGCCTGTCATAGCCTCACGTCAATACATTCCTCCCTCTTACCTTCATAAGTCAAAGTCCATTGAGTAATGCGTACCTAAGGCAATAGTCATGTGACTTTCTCCATAAGAAGAAAAGTATATATAATAGCTATATTAAATATATGTACACATAGAAATGTAGCTGGGTATATGTATACTGTACATGTAGATGTACACACACACACACACATATATATATATTCATATATGTATAATAGTTGTGTATTTAAGGCAAAAACTACCACAATTATGGAGCCTTGTCCTTACAGGATGAAGGGATCAAATTGCTTACTTCTCCCCCACCCCATTATTCCAGAGCACACAGAGTCCCTGGAAAGGGTCATTTAAAGCTGCCTTGTATAACCATTTAGAGAGAACCCCTCAATAGATTTACATGGAGCCAAGAGAAAGAGAGCAGAGATCGAATGCTCTTCTGACCCAAAGAGCAGCTATTGGGGGAGTATTCTTGGATGGGACACAGGCAGAACAGGCAAGCCAGCAATCAGCACTTTCAATATCCTACATGGGAACCTCTGTCCTACTGCCCCAGCACATCTCTGTACTGTTTCTGTGTCAGCACCAGCAGTAGAGGAAGTAATTCCTCAATCTGAAAATAAGCCCAGGTACAGAAGATTCACTTCCTTTTGCACTCTGAGGGGGCCCCATTTCCTAGTATGGATAGACAAGCTGTATTTGATACCTATTGTTAAGTATGCTGGTCACACGGGGATAGGGAGGGATCACCAATGGACAGCCCCTGTGCTCCATACGCATTCATGTTTTCAAGGAAAAACCTTGGCATGAAGGGTAGACATGAACAAGAGTTGCAAAGGATTAGAGGGCATGAATGGTTGTGATCTGCATTACTGGTGAGATCATAAATCTATCAATGTGTCTGATACTCAGGATCTGAATACATTTGACAAATTTGATCCCTATGAGACTATTACTATAATAGTGGATATAATTTCTATTTTCTAGGTAGAAAAAGTAAGATATGGAGAAATTGTCCTTTACCCAAGATTAGCCACAACATAAGCCCTTCCTCTAGGGCTCTAGGATCTGAAAAATGAGTTGATGGCTCTAAACTTTATCATTGTGCATGTGTGTATGTGTGTGTGTGTGTGAGAGAGAGAGAGAGATAAAGACAGAGACAGAGGAAGAGTGAGTTGAGACAAAGTCATGTACATAAGGGGAATAAGAAGCATTTTAGAAAATCCGAAGCATTGGATATTAACTCTGTACTATAGGTTTATACCGCCTTTTTACCAAGGATCCTATTCGGGCAATTTTTTTAATACTTCCTTGTTAGACAAGCAGAAAAGTATTATCCCAACTTTATAGTAAAAAATTGGCATTAAAAGATGACAGTGCCCTGTTAGGTCACAAAGAATGTCTTCTGTTTTGATGTGATTTCCCTTTTCAGACTCAAGACTATGGACTTGGATAGCAGGAGGACTTCTGATTCTCCATCCGTCATCCTGCTCCCTAAAACACATCACTAGGGCTTGGTGACAGACCCTCCACAGACTGATTTGCTGACTTCCCAAAGGACAGCACATGTTGGAGAGCCAGTACATTGCCTGCTATGAGAAGAGTCTTCAGATTTAAAATGAACAGAGTGAGAGTTATGGAACCCACGGCCCTAAACACGTGTCCCACAGCTTTTTTTTTTTTATGTCACAATTGTACAAAAGATCTGGCTCTTGTTACACGCACTTGTGAATATCCTCTTCTAGAAGCTATTTGCTGAGCTTCAGATTGGCATCTGTCCCTCTCGGTTATTCATCCATGTGGGAGAACTATGCCAAGAGAGCACAGCATGGGCTTTGTGAGGGTGAAGAGTCAGCTGCGCGAGTCCTGCTTTGCCTAATCGCTTCTTACCGGGTAGGCAGGAGCTCTGTTCGGTCAGAGCCAGCTTTTGTTCGCATCAGGTCATTTCCCAGCCTTCCCATTGGCTAACAAAGCAATTCTCTGCTACTGCAGAGCAAGCCTGGGCTCTGCTGAACGATCATCGCCCTGCCTAGAACCCTCCATTCACCACCCAGGAAGCACTGTCATCATCACACCATTTTCCTATCTGACATGGCACAGCGCCTGAGATACCTCAGCACATTCAGCAGAGCCAGCCTGGAGAAAAAAATTGGGGGAAAAGATCACACAGCCATTTGTTTCTACAACCAGAAAGCCACATCGATGGCTGAAATTGCTGACAGCTTGTTGCATTTTCACATCCTGGCATGGGGGGTGGGGAAGAGGGGCAGGAGTAAATATTCGCTACATTACTTTACTTTTAGAATAAGAATGGAAAATATTTGCCCATTTGCAAAGGTAATTAAGAGAACAGTCAGAGCTCTCCAGGGCTGAGGTCTTTTGAAACCCAGAAATTCCCACTGGAATGTTTCTTGATGGCAAGATTAAATTCCCTTTATACATATAGGATCTGGCATGTTTCCTGGCAGCCCACCATCTAATAGATTTGTGGAATGAAATTGTGGCTCTTTGTAGCAGAAGCTGATTTATTTTCCCCCCCCACAAAGTTAGTGGGTTAGATAGAAGAAAACAATAAATACACACACACACTTATTATTACTTTACTATTATAAAGTGGGAATGCAAAGAACACAGGAGTCAGAGGAGACAAGATTGCTGTTTTCAATGTTTGAAGGGCTGTTAAGTCAGTAAAGATTCGACTTGTTTTTGGTGACAGAGGACAGAACTAGGCACTTCGGGGAAATTTTGCAGAAGACTTCTGCTAGGAAGATCTTCCAAATCCATTAAACAAACAACAAATATTTATTCAGAACCCATAGTGTCCTACATACTATATTAGGCAAAAAAGAAGCAGGCTCTGAACTCAGGGAACTGCTGTGCTATCAGAGGAAACAGCACAGATTGTAGGATGCAACCTCTCCACATATAAGTCCCAAAATGCACCCAAAGTAGGTAATTTTTTTGGAGGAGGACATACTAGCAGTGGGGTAGGCCAAGAAAGGTCTCATGTAGTGGGAGATACTTGAGATGAGTCAAGTATTCTAGGAGATAGAGGTGAGAAGGAAAGGTATTCCAGGCATGAGGGAAGATCCAGAGATAGAACGGTTTGCGTGAGGACGAGCAGGAAGGCCAGTTTACCTGCAACAGAGAGTGTGTGAAGGGAAAGAAATGTATGATAAAGCTAGAAAGATAGGCTGAAACTAGGTTGAAAAGGTCTTGGAATGCCAAGCAGAGGACTTGGTATGGCATCTAAGAATTATTAGTAGTAATTTATAATATAATTCATACAGGGCTTTAAGGCTTACAAAGCCCAGTTAATGTTAATGTGTCTGAAACAGATTTTGAACTCAGGCCTTCCTGACTTCCAGGTCCACCCAGCTGTCCAACCTAGCTGTACAAATTAATTCTTTTCACTACCTTTGACTACTCTCAGAGTGTTGCTTTCCCAGAATAATATTTAGCAATTTGATAACATTTTGAATTGACAAAGTAGTCAACTCTGTTATTCCTTGCCTCTCAAAAGGGGACTGCGAGAAATATTTTGCAGATAGGAAAAATATAAGTGTAACACAAAAAGACCAGATTACCTAGGCATGTCAAATAATAGTAATTGCTTAGGTTTGTCAACCCCCAGGAAAATTCACTAGCCCAAGAGCCAGTGACATTTTTAGACTTGAACATCAAAAGTGAGATTTCGCTGGGCCAATTATATATAGGATGTTACTGGAAAGGCAAAGGCTTTGGGGAAGAGGGAATGTGAAGAACAAACGGAAACACTGACGTGGGAGAATATATGTCTATGCATATGTATTGGTTCAGTTAAACATCTACTACAGTCAGTTCTGCTACAACATGAAAGTGTGTTCCTAAAAATCACAGAGGCAAACAATAAAAAACACAGGGTTTAGGAGAAAAATGTGGTTGGGACAAACATTTCATCGTGAACATAAAAGAAGATAGGAACCTAATAGAAATGGTGGCACAGTTTTGTAAATGTTAAATAATTGTTTTTTCTAAACTACTACAGTGAGAGTAATTTTCAGTACCTCAACAAAATAGTATGAAAAAGTTTGTCAATTTAGCATAACAGATAGTGTGGTAAGAATAGTTCTATTACCATCATGAGATAGTTTATCAACTCAGCATGATGAATTCCACTTTGTGGTAAGCCTCCATTTTGGGATTGAGCTGGGTGGCACAATAGATAGAGGGCCTGGAGTCAGGAAGCCCTGAGTTCCAATTCAGTCTCAGACACTTCCTAACTATGTGACTCTGGGCAAGTCATTTTACCTCTGTTTGCCTTCATTTCCTCAACAGTAAAATGGGAGTAGTTACAGCATCTGCCTGACAGGGTTGTTCTGAGAATCAAAGAGAGAATATTTGTAAATTGTTTAGTATTGCACCTGGAATACAGTAGGCACTATATAAATGCTTATTCCCTTCCCTAATAAGCTGTTTTTAAAAAGTAAGATAGGCTTCTGTGTGGTATGATGTAGTAAACAACATGAGTGGATTCTTATAAACAACCGACAAACATATGCAGACCCTCCTCCTTCTGACTCTACTATTTCTGCCATTGGTACCACCATTCAGATAGCTTTCCAGATTTAAAATGTTGATGTCACCTTTGACTCTTCCCTTTTGTTCAATTTTCACATAAAATGAATCACCAAGTCCTGTGGAATTAACCAGGGTAAGATGCTTCAATTGTCCTATTATTTTATGCGAAGAGAACTGGGCTTTCAAAATGAGGAGGTTAGACTCAATAGTCTCTGAGTTCTCTACTAGCTCTAAATTTGTGATTCTATGATTTGTACCACTGGAAGATCATTGAAAATCATTAACTTTTTAAGAAAGTTTTGATGTCTTTTTTTTTGCATCACCATAATTTTTTCTAGCATCCTTCCCTCATCCCCTCCCACAGAGCCATCCCATATAATAAATTGTATTTTAATGACAAAAAGAGGAAAAATCATGCCTTTCTGTATTTGTCACATTCGCCCTTTCTTATAGCATTGTAATAGTTTACATTCATGTACCACAATTAATTTATCTATTCCTTGATTAGTGAACACCTACTTTGTTTTCAAATTCTTTGCTATCACAAAAGGCACTGCTGTAAATATTTTGGTATACATGTTGTTATTCAGTCATTTCCGACCCTTCATGACCACATTTGGGGTGTTGTTGGCAAAGATACTGGAGTGGTTTGTGGTTTCCTTCTCCAGCTCATTTTACAGGCGAGGAAACTGAGGCGAACAGGGTTAAGTGACTTCCCCAGGGACATAGAAATAGTAAGTTTCTGAGGTTGGATTTGAACTTGGGTCTTCCTGACTCCAAGCCCCATGCTCTATCCACTGCATCACCTAGTTGCCCCTTTTGGTATATATTAGTGCATTCTTTTTATCAACAGCCTTCTTTGGGTATAAGCCTATAAATGAAGTCTCTGACTCAAAGGATATGGACATCTTAGTCTGTTTGCTTAACTACACATTACTTTCCAAAATAATTGTCATGTTTAAATTTTTCTTTTTAAAACTTCTACCTGTTCCTCCCAGTTCTGTCATTTGATAGGCCAGGCAGAATGAGTCTAACCTCTTCCTCACAACAATCTTTCAGATATATGAAGATAGCTCTCTTCTGTCCCTATAAGTCTCTTCTCTTCCCCAAGTGGAGCATCCAGTCCTCATGAAGCATGAATCTGAGGCCCTTCCAACTCCACATTGATACTTCTCTGATTCTGTCACTCATTTCCAAAGGGGTGAATTGCTCCTCCTCCATATAAAACAAGGATGAGCATGCTCTCACATCCCTGGATGAAAGCTGCTATACAAGCAAAAAGAATTCCTGTTTACAAATAATTATCACCCACCCATATAATTCCGTTGCAATTCATGAATTGCTCTGGCTGTGGCCTCTGGACCATTACCCTTTCTTCTTGGCTCACGGAATCTGAAGGCACCCAACAGTTGTATCTTTTTCACCACTGGGTCATTAAAATGAATGAAGTGTGCATTCCACTAGCTTGCAGGGCTGATCATCTCAAATGAAAAATGAACTAAGCATTGGGGTCGGCTCCAGGCATCCCAGTGTGCTCCTGATTAAGAACTAGAGCTACAAGGGGAGGAAGATTCAGCCACCTTTTTGAATGGCTCAGTAGTAAAAAGCTTATGGATTATTATATGAGACTCTGTCCAATGCATCCTCACCATCCTCCACTTTCTTTTAGGCCTACTTGCCATAGGATCCCCTTTCCCAACGTCCATTGAAGTAAATCTTACTTTCTCTTAAATGTAGTTCTGTCTTCTAGTATGAATCACAATTAAGCTATTTCTCTAGTTTGTGATGTGACCTCTTTCCCTTGGCATCACCCTGGGCTCAGAACTCATTTAATAAGCATTAATTAAGTGCCTACCATAAGCCAAAGCCATCAAGAAAGGCCTCACGTAAGTGGTAAGGTCTGAGCTGGACTTTGAAGGGAGCTAGGAATCCTGAGGGACAGAGGTACTGACATCCCCTGTTCTAGACCATTTTCTAGACATACACACACACACACACACACACACACACACACACACACACATGAAAGTATATGCAAAGTAACATAGTGGGGAGAGGGAGGGCACTAGTAACTAGGGGGATGGTCTCATGTAGGAGCTAACACGTGGGCTAATCCTTGAATGAAGCTAGGGATGTTAAAAGGCAGAGGTGAGGAGGGAATGAATTCCAGGTGTGGGGGCCAGCTCACATAAGGGCACAGAGATGGAATGAGGAGTGGCAAGTAGGTCAGTTTGTTTACAAAATAGAGGGTATGGAGGGAGGCCCTAAACAGGAACATGAGGTAGTCCCAGAGGCCTGGCATGAGGTGAAAGGCAGGGAATTAAGGCCTAAAGTCCCAGAATCAATAATTTGGTATGAGGTAAGTAACGGGAGAAGAAGCATGGCATAGTGAATAGTGAGCCATCCCCTGAGTTAGGAAGAAAAAGATTTGAGTCCTTTCTCAGATACATACTGGCTGGGTGATCCTGAGGAAAGCCTTTAACCTCTCAGTGCCCTGGCCACTTTGTGCTTTGGGAATATCTATTCAGCAGCCTTGAGGCTCTGGGTAAACACAGACCATGACATTATTTGAAACCCCATTTGGAAAGAGTGGAGAAGGCTACTGTAGCCAGGTATTTCCAGTACACATAGAAGTCAGAAATGTCCTGCAGACAAACCAAGATAACACAATAGAACACAGGTCATGGAATTAAAAGTCCAGAGAGAGGAGGTAGTGTTATGTCCAAAATATCATTTGTCTGTCTGTCTGTTTGTCTCACTCTCTGTCTCTCTTTCTGTCTTTCTCTCTGTGTGTGTCTCTCTGTCTGTCTGTCTCTCTCTTCCCTCTTTCACTCCTTCTCTCTCTTTCCTTCCTTTCTACCTTCCTCCTTTCCATTCTTTCTTCCTTCCTTCCTTCCTCCCTCCCTCCCTCCCTTCCTTCCTTCCTTCCTTCCTAACTATGCTTTCATTAGCACAAGAAATTCCAGGAGAGGAACTCCCTTGGCCAATACATACCTGTATCTTCTCTGAAAGTCTTAGAGAGTCCCTGGAGGCGCTGAGAAATTATTTGAAATAAATGAAAACTTTTATTGTCCACAAGAAGCACACGTTTAAGGCAGGGTTTGAATGAACCCAAGTCTTCTTTCCTCTGACTGGCTCTCTGGCCACTATGCCGTGACACTTTACCTTGTTGCTTACTCTATGCCAGATCCTTGATTCTGAGACCCTGGCCCTTGCCTCCCTAGATCTCCTGACATTGCTAGGCCTAGGACTTCCTCTGTTTAGGGTCTGGTTTCTATTCTACACCCTGCTTCTACTTCTGGCCCTTTCAACTCTGTGTTACCAACATTGGCTCCTGCTTAAAACACCTCTATTGCCTTCGGCTCTTTCAGTTCAAGACCTGGATGCCTGCCCCCTGATTTCTCCCTACTTGCCTTTTGATTTTATGCCACAAACACCCCCACTGCCTGTAGGCAACATTCTAGATGAAATCTCTGGAAGGAAGTCAGAACCATGGAACCTGCACTAACATCATTCCCTATACAGTCTCAACCTCAGGCCTTCCCAAGGGCAGGATCATGAAGGAGAGAATACTCCCCTCCAGCTTCCACTGAATTCGCCACAGATGATCATCTCCTCATTGGCTTCTATGGCAACAGCTCTCTATAAATGGAAGTGGGAATGATACAGATGCAATATTTATCAAACAAGCAATCAATATTTATTATACGCCTACTTTGTGCCAGGCACTGTGTCAAGGGCTGGGGTTACAAAAAGAGGCAAAAGCCAGTCCCTGCCATGCTCTCTCTCTCATTTGTGGGTTTTTGCACTGACTGTCCTCTATGAGTGAAAGTCTCTCTTTCTAATTTATAGGACTAGAGTATCTGATTTACCTGGGTGTGTCTCACTTTCCAAAACAGGTGTATTTCTGAAAATCTGGTAGATGTATCAAGTTTTAGAAAATGGTATCACACTAGGAAAAACATTACTTAATGTAAACATTGGTAAATTGTTTTTAGTGTGAATAATCATACCTAATTTACCAGTTTCATAATGTTTTCATATCTCATATTTCCTCCGATGGTAATCAATCATCTTCTAGTTGGACTCCCTAACTCAAATATTTCTCCACTCCAATCTGTCCTAGACCTAGCTGCCGAAGTGAATTTCCAAAAGCATAGGTCACCCCTTACAAAATCAGCTCCAATGACTCCCTGTTCTTATAGGATCAAAAATAAACTTTTCTTCAGCCTTTAAAGTTTTTAAAAACCTGGCCCCTCTCTATCTAGTCTTCTTAGACATATCTCCCTTCCATATACTCTATGGTTCTTCCCACTCTGTACCATCCTTCCTGAGGTTCCTCACACAAGACACTCCATCTCTCATCTCTGGGCCTTTCCACTGACTGCCCCCATGCCTGGAATTCTCTCCTTCCTACTCTCTATCTCTTAAAATCCTTGGCTTTCTTCAAGATGCAGCTCATGTACCACCTTCCACAGGAGCCCTTTCTGGTGCCCTCAGGTTTTAGTACTTTCTATTTGGGCCATGTGGTCAATTCCTTTAGAATGAAGGCAGGGTCCATTTTTGCTTTTTCACCGTATGTATCCCCAGGGATCAATATAGTACCCAGCACTTAGTAAATAATGAGCAAATACTTTCTGAATGTTAGATTGATTGGCAGATGATGGTTAAGTTCCAGCATCCCACCAAAGCCTGTAAAAAGAGCAAAAGAGACAGAAATTTCAGGAATGAGGAGGTAGCCCTACCAAAGCCAGACTCCATCTGGAAGAAAGAGTTCAATACAGTTTAAGAAGAATATCAATAGGCTAGAGAGCTCAGAGAAGAGGGCAACCAGGATGGTGACGGGTATTTTGTTAATATCCTGTGAGGATTGGCTCATGTTCTCAGAAGAATTAAAGTTATAAATAATTCAAAGAAGCCACAGTGGGTATAAAATCAGGTACAGATGCTAGAAATGTTGAGGAAAATGAGAGGTTGGATCAGGTCTCTTACTGAGTTGTGAGTGGAGAGAAAGCCAATTAAGAAATAATGTCTTCCTTAGACGTAGAGTGTACACATTCCAGTAATAATAACATTTTATTATTTCTGGTCTTGGAGTAGCATTGCAGTCTTATACACTCTACTAGGCCTTACAGAGGGCAGGAGGGAAGATAAAGAAGTAGGTTAACTTCAGCACTGGTCACAGTGCTGGCACCTGGCACATAGGAGATACTTAATAGTAGAGCACCAGCCCTGGAATCAGGAGGACCTGACTTAAAACCCGGCCTCAGACACTTGACACACTTACTAGCTGTGTGACCATGGGTGAGTTGCTTAACCCCAGTTGCCTTGCCTTCCTCCCTCCCCCCCAAAAGAACCAAAAAACAAATAAATGTTTACTGACTGACTGAAATGGGATTTATGGAATCACAGCTTTGGAACTGGAAAGGACCTTATGGCAGTCATGTAATCTAAAGCCCTCAACTTTACAGGTGAGGAAACTGAGTTCTAAAGAAGCTAAGGGATGTGCTCAAGACCACACAAGAAATACCTCCTGAAAAGCCAGGGTGCTGAGGGGCCACAAAGTCATGCCAAATGAGGATCAGTTAAGGAAGTGAGAACATTTAGCCTGAAGAAGAGAATGCTCACAAGGGACATAATAGTTTTCTTCAAAGATTGGAAAGACTGCCATGAGGGGAAGAGCTTACCCTTGTTCTGTTTGGGCTCTGAAGATACTTACTGTGTGACCCTGGGCAAGTCACTTAACCACAATTGCTCCCCCACTCCCCAGAAAAAGTATCCAAAGGGTTATCACATAAAAGAAGCTTATTCTGCCTACTTCAGAAAGCAGAATTAATATTAAGATGTGGAAATTGTAGAAAGACAGATTTAAGCATAGTGTTACGTACCTCTGAGCTGGAATGGGAGAAAATTGTGCAGAAATCATTAGGATAATGCAATATTACATTGTGTGGACCTATAGTGGGTGACTTATAGGAGGGCATGGACTTGAATCTCACAGGACACAGTGATGGGAATGTTATTATTAGAGAGATGGCCTGCATCTGTGAGGTCACTGACCCATCGAAGTCTTATTCTTGTATGCTTGGGTGGCCTTAGATCTTTCTGAGTGAAGAAGAGCCTCAGTGAATAATGGATACATATATGTATGATCTTCTGCTCCATCCCTCTATGCCTTAGCCTGGTGGCCAAAATTGATTTTTCCCACCTCCACGGAACCAAATGAGAACTATAGAAAAGCTGTGACAAGAAATGGCTCACCCAACCCTATCTCCTTGAGACTGTCATCCCTCTGCATCTGCTTCTGGTTGCCTTGCCCTTATACTCAGACAGACTCTCTGACCTCAGATGACTTGCTTTGGCTTGGGATTGCTCTTGAACTTGAGACCGAATTTGAGACCATCTTGTTTGGCCTTCTTGGATCTCTGAGACCTTGCTGTTCACTCTGTTGTGTGCTGATACAGTTGTGATGACTCAATTCTACCGCTCTCTAGCTGTGTGACCTAGGGCAAGCCATCTGACCTCTCCTGGACTCAGTTTCCCATCTGCAAAATGAGGGGATCAGACCAGGTGACTTCTAAGGTCCCTTCCTGCTTTAAATATATGACCCTATTTTGTTATAATGCTGTTGTACTCTGATAGTATGATAACCACGCTTGTGCTACTAACTAATCAACTAATCCTTGACGTATGTCAGACTCCTCTAGTACAGTTATCCCTTCCACCTTGTGGGGGTTAGGGACACAGTGCCCCTTGTGATCTGGAAAATTCACGTAGGGGCACCTAGGTGGCGCAGTGAGTAGAGCACCGGCCCTGGAGTCAGGAAGACCTGAGTTCAAATCCGGCCTCAGACATTTGACACACTTACTAGCTGTGTGACTTTGGGCAAGTCACTTAACCCCAATTGCCTTTTCCTTCCTCCCTCCAAAAAAAAAAAATCCATGTAAATCTTGTTGGCCTTCCCTTCATACCAGAGAAGAAGTCTGAATTTTTTCTTTTTCTTTTATGGAGTGTTTACAGTACCTTATTGTAAAATCTGGTTTAAGTAGTTGGTCAGAGGCTCTGTGTTATCTGCTGGCCTTTATCTGTAGCTTCCACAAAACTCCCCCCAAATTCCCATTTAATTTCTTATGCTGACCCATCATGTATAGAAACCATGAGAGGGAAAGTTGAGATGTGGACTGGATAACTGTATTTATCAGTATGTCCTAGATGCCACCAATAACCTTCCTGGCCATGCCCCAATGCTGACACCCAGAAACTCACTCTCCACCCTCCTCCCATTCTCTCCATCTACTCTGGCTTGTACTGGGCAGATTGGAAAGTTACTTCACCATGGCAAACCGGCTGTGCCTTCTGTGATTAGCAGCCTATGGCCTACATGTATAATGAAATCTGTGTCTTTATGTTGCAAGTATTTTCGAAATACGCTACAGGTGTAGCCTGCTTTTCAGTATGTGGGTTGCTTGAAACCTTAAGCCTAGTGGCACAAAGTCCTCAAGTTATATCCCTTTTCCTCTCCAAATCCCAGCTTTGTGGAAGTCTTCACAATTACTGTTTCTGCCACTAGATGGTGCTTGAGGGTCAGTAAGGCAATCTGCTGACTGAGTACATCCTTCTAGTTTGGACAGTCTTGAGAAGCAAGTTAAAATCAGCACCCAATAAATAAGCAAGTGAGAAAAAAGGAGATTGGTTTGTTTATTTTGATGACAGTAGGAGAATGTGTTCTAGCTAGAGTTTTTCCTTCCCTTCATTATCTATGACATGTAGTATAGTACAGAGAGAAAATCAGCTGAAAATCAGGCAGGTGTAGGTTTGAGTCCCACCTTTGACACCTAGTGTCTGTATAATTCTAGGAAAGTCACTTAGCCTCACAGGGCCCTGGTGCTCAAGTGCATTGGAAGAAGGAGTTTTACCTTACATGTTCTGTCTCTATCCTTTATTATCTAGAGAGAAGGGCAATAAAGATAAAGTAGTGTGGAAACCTAGCCCAGGATAGCTGATTGTAGAATTTTTAAGTTGGAAAGGAGCTTAGAGGTCATGTGGTTTAACCTCTCATCTAACTAACACAGGACTCTTCACAGTGTCCCTGACATAGATACTACTCTCCACGTGAACATTTATAGTGATGAGGGATTTATTATCTAATGGAGCCAAATATTACATTGTGGTAGCTCTTTCTGAAGAAAGAAAGAAAGAAAGAAAGAAAGAGAGAGAGAGAGAGAGAGAGAGAGAGAGAGAGAGAGAAAGGAAGGAAGGAAGGAAGGAAGGAAGGAAGGAAGGAAGGAAGGAAGGAAGGAAGGAAGGAAGGAAGAAGGGAGGGAGAGAGGGAAGGGAGGGAGGGAGGGAAGGAAGGAAGGAAGGAAAGGAAAGAAAATAAAGAGAGAGAGAAAAAAAAAGAGTAAACATTTTCAAAGTTGTCTTCTTTCTTTTGAAATCTCTCTCCCTTTAGCTTCCACCCATTGGTCCTAATTGTATCCTCTGAAACCACTCAGACTAAACTTCAGTCCCTCTGCCACATAAAAGGCCTTCCAGTTTTATAACCCCCCCACCTCCAAACTCCTTATCCCCAACCCAACAATAAACCTTTATTTGATCAGGCTAAATATCCCTGTTTCTTTAACTCTTCCTCATCTGACATAGTTCCCTGGCCCTGTTTCTGTGTCCCACACAAGTCCCACTAGGGCAGAGGTCAATACGGACTGTCGCCTCCCCTGGGCTGGACATTATATTTTTATTAATTCAGTCAAGTTTGTATAAGCATTTTTTTTGTATAAGCATTTTGTTGGCTGCCAGTTCACATCATTGGCTCATAATGACCTTGCAGTCAACTAGAACTGGTGGGTCTTTTTCACGGGAAGTATTTCTCAAACTTATCACCATTCTCCACTTGTGCAAGTAATGTTTGGAATCTGAATGTAGGCAGTCACAGTTATCACTCTTAAATTGAATGTTCTTAGCTCTAGCCCATCTTTCCAGTCTCACATACATATGTAGGCATGTGTGCATGAATGTACGTATATTCTTCTATCTTTGAACCAGTTCAGATGACACCAGGGTTCAAGTGTTTCCTGCTCCCTTCCCCCATTGCAAAAACCTCTTCCTTTTGAGTCTGTTTATTGTGAGGTAATTTTCCTCATTCTTCTCCCCGCCTCCCAGTGCATCCCTTCTTTTTCTTATGAGATCATCTGAGCTCCTGTCAGTGAGAGCAGAGGGTACTCTAGGGAGAACAGCACCAACACCTTTGGGCTTCCTGTAACACACCAGCCAAGGTGCGCAGAAAGAAAAGAAAGAAGGAGAGGATAGAGAAGGGTTAGGGAAGTCATAGTAAGAATGGCACTGGTGGGAATAGCAGAGACCAGTGGGTTGAGGTTTGCAGAAAGAATTTTTAATGGAGGAAAAAATGAAAAAGAAAATACAAAAGAAACACAAAAGAAAGTTGTCCCAAGGTGACACAGTGGATAGAGTGCCAGACCTGGAAGCAAGAAGACTCATCTTTGTGAGTTCAAATTTGGCCTTATATATTTACTAGCTGTGTGACCCTGGGCAAGTCACTTAACTCTGTTTGCTTTAGTTTCCTCATCTATAAAATGAGCTGGAGAAGGGAAGGGCAAACCACTCCAGTATTTTTGCCAAGAAAACCCCAAAATGGGGCTACAAAGAGTTGGACCCTACTGAAGTGACTGAACAAGAAAAACAATAAAAGTAATTATTAAGGATCTCAATTCTCTCACTCAACACATAAGCTATCCCTATGCCCTAGCTTTGTGTCATCTACAAATTTTATGCAAGATGAATGAATGAAAATGCATTTGTTAAGTATTTACTATGTGCCAGGCCCTGTGCTAAGTGCTAAGTACAAAAAGCATGTCAGTCCCTGTCCTGAAGGAGTTTATTAGTCTCCTAATAAGGAAAGTTTATTAGTTTCCTATAAAGAGGTGGCCAGGGAGTGGTGTTTTAAGCAGCAAAGTCACAGAGATGACAACTGAAATCATTGGACAATTTATTAGCATGTCCTTTCCAAGAATGATTGTCTTGATTTTATTACTATTCCCAGAAAAAGAAGTGGAAAAATGAGGAAGGGGGAATGTCTGGCATAAATACAATCCCGGATAATTAGAGTGGGCCAGGGAGTGCCTAGATATGTTGAATTCTCACCAATCAGAACTGCAGTGCCCCAGGGCTAGGCCTGAAGTGTCTGATCTGAGGCAGAATGTAAAACAAGAAAGCAAGATATAAAAATGTCTGGAGTTCCAGCAAATGCTAAGGAAAATGTTGAACAAAACAGAACTAAAGACAGACCCTTGTATCACTTAGTCAACAGACATTTATTATATGCCTAATGCATACCAAACACTGTGCCAGGGAATGGGGATACAAATTAAAAAGTGAGACAGTCTCTGCCCTCGGGCATCTTACATTCTACTAAGGGGTACAATATATTTACAAACAAGTGGGGGGGGGTGTTAGTTGGCATGTTAACATAGAAGACACTAGTGAGAAGATGGCATCTCTCCATGTGGAGGACCACTAGCGGGCTGGGAGAATCAGCACGTTAATTAAGGGAAGTGCCTTGGAGAGAAAGGCTCTGGAACATGTGTAGACATTCTGTTACTGGTTCTGGCTGACTGACCACATATTGAAGAGAATCTTTGGCTGCACAGGTGGATTCCAAAAGGTCTGCCAGTTTCAGTTTCTGTCTCTTCGCTTCATTCACTTCTGGGAGATCTCAAGTTCTCCTTTGCACATAATTCTAGGAAAGCCACTTAACCTCACAGGGCCTTGGTGCCCAAGTGCATTGGAAGAAGTAGTTTCACCTCACTGATTTGGGGAGTTTTGAAGGGTCAGGAGATGGACCCACAAGAATCTGGGATTCAGAGTCCTAGCCATGATTCTCAGCCAGTGCAACATCAATGCTTGGGGAAGGAAGGCTCGTCTTTGGAAAGACCTTAGATTTCTCTGCCTAGCAGAAGCTGAGAAGAGGACATGTCTAGCAGAGAAGCCACCACCTTTGGACATGAAACTATTGCGCCCAAAGCTGTGTATAAACTGAGCTAAGTAGAACCTACTGCCCCACCTCCCAAGGTAATATAGGGGATGATGCCCCTGAACTTTTGGGGTTTGTATGCTTACTTTTGCTTTATCTTTGAAGTAAGTATCTCTTTCTAAAAGAATAGAGTGATAGTCATCAACCGCCCCCCCCCAAAAAAAAATAGAGAACCTTCAAGGTCCTGAGGTATCCCCAGGAGGAGATATAACAAGTCTTGCCTGAAGAGAGGGCTAGAGTAAACACATTATATAGGTCAATCCTAAACATAGACAATATAAATCTACACAGTGATAGAACACAAGGTAGAGCTATCTTCATGAAGCTTCAGGTTTAGCTTTTCTCAGCCACTATTAACTACTCCTAGACATTGTCAGGAAGCAATTAGATGGCTCAGTGGTTAGAGTGCTGGGCCTGGAGTCGAGAAGACCTGATTCAAATCCACCCTCAGACACTTATGAGCTTCCTTATGAAGTCTTTCCTAATTCCCAATTGCTAGTGTCCTCCCTCCCAAACGACATCAAATTTAACTTTTTGGTATATTTGTGCTTATCGACTTTACATTTATGCAATATACATTTTATATATATTTTTGTCTCCTCTATTTGAATGTAAACTCATTGTAAGTAGGACTTCTTTCAGTCTTTTTACTTGTCTCCGCAGCACCTAGGATTGTACCTGGCACATATTAGATACTAATTAAAAACTTAGCAATTATTGTTAATGGATCTTCCCTCTCCTTCAGTTCATACTTTTAAGCAAGTCCTATTAATTTGATTTTCGAAATATCTCCCGTATCCATCTTCTCTATTCCCACTGCTACCAGCTTAGTAAAGTTCTCATCGACACCTGACTAGACTATCACAATAGCCTCCTTACAGGTCTTACAGGTCTTTCCATCCATCCATTATACACATATTTATGGCCCACGTTCAACCATGTCTGGACCCTCCATGGTCTGAGGTTCTAATGGTGGAGAAATTCAATGAGATCTTATTCTTCTCGTTGAATTTCCTCCCTAACAATTTAAATGAGCACAGGCATAGATAGTCATTTATTCTCATGCCAAAGATCCAGGAAAGTAAGCATTGAATTATAATACATTCAGTCCTAACAACAATGAATGAAGAAAAATCATATCAGCCATATGCACAAAGGAGTACAATTTCATTTCCCTGAACCACAATGAATAAAGGAAGAAAAATAATAACAGGCATGGGTACGAAGGAGTACAATTTCACTTCCCTAGAGTAGAGAAATTAGTCCCTTGAAGATGAATGGCTCCAACAGGGAAAGGGTGTGCAAAATTTTAGCAGTTTGATACTCCTGGATAAATTCAGGTTTGATTCAATTGTCTGCTTCCCAATCACTGCTATCTTCATGAAACTTCAGGTTTAGCTTGTCTCAGTCACTATTAACCACTCCTAGACATTGCCAGGAAGCAATTAGATGGCTCGGTGAATGGAGTGCTAGGCCTGGGGTCAAGAAGACCTGAGTTCAAATCCAACCTCAGACACTTACTAGCTATGTGACCTTAGGCAAACCTCTGTTTGCCTTAATCCACTAGAAAAGGAAATGGCAAACCACTCTAGTATCTTTGTCACAAAGTTAGGCACAACTGAACAACAACACTTGTCATCCTCTTCCATAACTATCTTGGTTTTGTCTGCTTGTTCTTCTCTGATCAAGACTATTATTTGTGTGGAATTCAATAGCAAAATAAACAAATTTAAATTTAAAATCTTGTATCACTGCTAGTCTTCTGTGAAGCTTCCACTGTTTCACGTGGTCATGAACCTGGAAGATAACATCATTCCTTCTCTATATTCTGAAAAGAATATGGAATACCCAGGTGTGCCAGCACACAGCCTCATAGTCAATGGAATCTTTGTCCTCCAATAAACATTTGTGCTCCAGGCCCAGGCACCCTAGGATATGTAGTCCTTCTCCTATCTGACCTACCTGTGACATTTCCATAGTATTTTAAGGCTTACAAAGGATTTTCTTCACAACACCCAGCTCCTATGACTCCAGATCCTTTCTGGATCTATGTATAATAGACATAGACTTATTAGACGTAAGTCTTCCTCTGAAAGCAGATGCTGCTGATGCAAAATGAAGTAAGCAGAACCAGAACTACACTGTACACAGTATTGGCAACATTGTGTGATGATCAACTATGATAGATTTAGCTCTTCTCAGCAATACATTCATCCAAGACAAATGCAAAAGACTAGTGATGGAAAATGCTATTCACGTCCAGAGAAAGAACTGATGGAGTCTGAATGGAGATCAAACCATACTATTTTCACTTTATTTTTTTTGTGGGTTTTTTTCCCTTTTGGTCTGTTTCTTCTTTTACAATATGACTAATATGGAAATATGTTTAACATAATTGCACGTATAACCTATATCAAATTGCTTACCATCTTAGGGAGAGGGAAAAAATTTGGAACTCAAAATTTTATATAAAAAAATTAATGTTAAAATTATCTTTACATGTAATTGGGGGAAAATACTGTTTTTTAAAAAATCAAAAAAAGAAAGAAAGCAGATGCTGATAGCCCCACCTGTTGTGAAGCACTCACAGACTTTTTTCTTGAAACTCCACCACCTTTCCTTAGACTGTACCCTCTTTGATAAACTGTGGTGTGTGTATAGTATATCGTGCCTTACAGAACAGCAAGAAACACACAAGTAGAGAAGTAATTGTCCTACCTTATACAATTGGGTGTACAATATATTCATAGAAACATGGATGGGGGAAGGGAATTAGCAATAAGTTCCTCCATCATTCCTCTGGTTCAGAAGTTCAGTGAGTCCATCTTAGATCTGAGATAAAATACAAATGACTTTGTTTCACTTTAAAGCTCTTCATGGTTGGGGTGCAGCATACCTTTCCTGGCTTATTTCTCATTACTCTTCATCATACATTCTATGTTCCAGTTAAACTGGGCTACTTTATATTTTCTGTATCCAATGTTCCATCTCTCATCTCCGTGCCTGTATAGGAATAGGGACCGGCCCTGAGATTTCATTGATAGAGAGGGGTCCCAGTTAAAGAAGCTCCCTCTGCTGATGCAGATGTACAGTTTGGGAGAGTTTCCCATAGCACTGAAGTGTTGTGTGACACGCTCAGGGTTACACAGCCAGCTGTGACAGAGCAAGGCCTTGAATCCAGGCCCTCCTGGTTCTGAGACCAGGACCTCTATCACTGTTGTTAACTATGTCACTATGATTATGAAGTATAACTTTCCAGTCTGCTTACACGTTACTCTGACACATTCTCTTCAGTCCTGTGATGCAGTCCTCTCCATGCTCTTCCACAATCAAGATACTCCACCTCTCAGCTCTGGGCATTTTCTCTAGCTGCCCCATGCCTGGAAAGCCTTCTCCCCTCCACTCCAACTCCACTCCACTCAGGCTTCTTTTAAATCCCAAGGAAAATTGCATTTTTATTGGAAGTTTCCCCAACCCCTCTTAATTCTAGTGCCTTCTCTTTCTTAGTGACTTCCTATTTGTCTCATATATAGCTTATTATATATATTTATTTGCTTGTTGTTTCCCCTATTAGATTAGAGGATTAGAGTGCACTCCTTGAGGGCAAAGACTTCCGCCTCTTTTTGTATCCCCAGTGCTTAGCACAGTGCCTGGCACATAGTAGGCATTGAGTAAGTGTTTATTGACTGACTGATTTATAACTCACATTTGTATCACAGTTTGAAGTTGCAAAATATTTTCCCCACAGCAACCTGTGAGGTAGGTAGTATAAGTATCATTATTCCTATTTTAGAGATGAGGAAACTAAAAGTTAGTAAGGTTAAATGAGTTGTCTGGGGTCACTTGGCTAGCAAAAGTTGAAAGTGACATTTGAGCCTGGGTCTGCCCTTAATCTAAGGCCACGGCTGTTCTGGAGCCAGACCAAACAGCTGATTGTTCAACATCCATCAGGAGCATTTACACCTCAGAAATTGGCAAATGCTCTGAATAAGCCCTTGGTTTACTGTTTTATTGATTTTCTGGCTAGGCTTAAGAAAGTGTTAATAATGCAGATGAAACTTCAAGGTATGTCATGGTTCTTTTTTTTTTTTTTTTTTGAGAGAAGAGTGTTAAACATTTACCAGCTCAGCCTTATCCAAAACCCAGGGATCTTTTCACTACATTATGTCACCAAGGCAGTGATACACTGGCCAGCAGGCCAGACATGAAGTCAGGAGGAAATGGGTTCAAATTCCACCTCTGAAACACGCTAATCCTGTGCATGATCATGGCACTTCTCTGAATCTGTTTCCTCATCTACAAAATGGAACTAATTATCTCATAGGATTGTTGTAGGGCTCAAATAAGACAATGTATATATATACATACACACACACACACACACATATATAGTCAATATATTGTGTGTGTATATATATATATATAATATCTCTCTCTCTATGTGTATATATATATATATATATATATATATATATATATATAGTCATCCCTTCCATATCATGGGGCCCTTGTGATCTAGAAAATTCACACATTGGCCCTCCCATGTATCAGCAAAGTCTGAATTATTATGCTATTAAAAGATAAAATATGTTAATATTATATAACACTATATATTTATTTTATAAATTTATGAGTTTCTAAACATTTTCTGTGTCTTCTACAGCTTCCACAAAACAACCCAAAATTTAATTTCTTTTGCCAGCCCATGATATGTTACAACTGCAGTGGGGAAAGTCATGATGTGGAAGAGGTAAGTGTAATATGCTTTACAAACTTTTCAAAATTCCTAGATTGCAACCAGGAATGTTAGTCATTGTTAGGTCCCACTGCCTTTTAAACAACGTTTTTTTTTTTTCTTGTATGATTGTATAGGGAACTCTCTATGAAGTAAACCTTAGTGCAGATTGCCCACTGCTCTCCAGTTTGTGGTCTTAAAGAGTTGCCTGGACACTGAGGGGTTAAATGATTTGCCCAGGTCACACAACCAATATGTGTTAGGGGCAAGTCTTGAACTGGGGCCAAAGCTTCTTGGAAATGAGACTGGCTTACCACCCCTTAAACATGCTGCATCTCACAATGATTGGAAACATTCTTTATCTGCTAACCCAGCTCGGCTCTGGTCACCTCTGTCAACTGAAGGGCAGCCCATGATGTATTTTCCATAAAATATTCTTTCTACCTTGCTATTGTGCATCTGCTCCTTCCCAGCCTCAGGGATCTTACAGATCCCAGAGGCATTCTATGCCCTGCCTCGAGGTGACAGAAGGCAAAGCCCGCTCTCCCCAGACTTCATCTCTGCTTGTCTTCCTTCATATCTCATATTCACACCTATCTCTTCAAGCTACAGGGCTGAGAATCCTAGTACGGCCTTTCTACCAAGAGAAGGGAGATTCTACACATTCCTCATGAGGGCTGGCTCAAAGAAAAGTCAAAAACATAACATGAAACTGATTGATAGACTTCCCATTCACCTAGACTCTCACAGGTAGAAAATAACTAGTGAGTTTGGTTTTTTTTTTTTTTTTTTGGTAGCAAAAGTGAATTGGTGGGTATTTTGTTTTTTGGTTTTTTTTTGTTTTTGTTTTGTGAGGGTTGGGGAGAGGTGGTTCGAAGGTCATAGTACATCATCTGTGGTTTTGAGTGTCAGCTTGATTTTGCAAAAGGATCTTAAGAAAGCTGCCATTGTCATCACTGGCTCTGTGATATACTTACTATGAGCAGTTTTCAGATACCTAGAATACAGCCTCAGCTCCATTCCTCAAAACCCTTAGCAATTCTTTGAATTGCTTTACCAATAAGGCACTTCCTTACGATAAGAGAGATCATTACTCAAGCATCATTTCCGGCAAGTCTCTGAAACTCGAGACTACATCTGTCTGGGAAACCAGTGAAGTGTTATGTACCTTTCAAGGTCAGCTTCTAGAGTGGGCTTTTCCCCCCACTTTCCTTTGGGTCCTTGTTTTGGTGAAATAAAGGGAATTCATTTTTCCTCTCCCCCTCTCAAAGTCTATGTATTAATTTTAGAATTGCGAATGCTTGAGGGTTTATGATTTTTAAAGGGAAAAAGAACCCAGTCAAATGATTACTATCCTGAGTGCCTTTAGCAGTGTGGAAAAAAAATGGTTGCAAATAAAATTCTCTCAAATAGAAATGAATAAGCTCCTTGAGAGTATGGATTGTTTCTTCTTTTTCTTTTAATCCCAGTAAATACTTGTTAATTGACTAATTGCAAATTTTTCCCCATTTAACAAACATGTATGTAGATGAAGCTGCTCTGGGCTCCCCCGACCTACCCCACTTGCATAACCATTAAGTGCCTATTATGTATTCGGCATTGTGCTAAGTGCTAGGGATTCAAAGATCCTTTCCCCCTTCAAAACAAACAAAAAAAAAAACCAGTCCCTGCCCTCAGGGATCTTGTATTCTCCTGGAGGGATAGGACAGACACAGCTAAGCAAACACAAGGTATTTTGAGCAGAGGAGGAAGACTGACAGTTGGGATACAGGTAGTTGAATTGAGGAGGACATGCGCCAGAGGTGTGATGGACAACTTGTGTAAACACACAACAGAGAAGAGAGATTGAGTTCAGGGAACAGGTGAAGTCCAGTTTGGCAAATGTTACTCCCCCACATACGTAAAGCATGTGAAGGGAAGTAATGTGAAAGAAGGCTGGAAAGATCAACTATGTGGGACAATTACAAAATCCTCAGTGCTTAACTAAGCAACTCAGTGGATGGAGTACTGGTAGGCGGAAGGCCTGAGTTTAAACCCTGCTTCAGACACTGCCTATGCGACCCTGGGCAAGTCACTTAACCTTTGTCTTCCTCAGTTCCATTGACTGTAAAATAAGAATAATAGTTGCAACTATCTCTAAAATGGGATATTTGTAAAGCACTTGGCACATAGCTGGCACTTAATAAATGCTTGCTTCCTTCCTTTCTCCAGAAGCCAAAATAATAAGATCCACCCTAATGTCAAAAGAAGGGGAAGGAGTGTCTAGAGCAAAGAGAGCCTCTCTTTCAAGAAGTTATGATTGTTAAAAGTTGTCAACATACAAAAATGTTGCCTTAGGAGGACAATTAATATGCAAATGGGTAAAATGGATTTTTAGAAACCAAACATACAAAAATTATACTTAATTTTCTAGAAATACAAAGGATGGTTCTTATTTAACCTTGGTATTACTTGAAGGACAAGCAAGTGCTTTTACAAGCTCACAGAGTTAAATGGTGGCATAGTGAGAAGAGCCCTGGACAGGGAATTAGTGACCATTCGGGGCTCTATCACCAGATGTTTGACACTGGGCAAGTCACATAACGTCACAGAGCCTCAGCTTCCCCTTCCATAAAATGGACACATTAGACTTGATTTCTAAAGGTGCTTTTTGTCTCAGATTTGGTGATTTTGGAAGAAACCACCTGAAATTAGTCTGGCTCTTTGCTTCTTAATTAGATAGCAGATCAACTAGCAAAGACTGATATTTCAGTCTCAAAGATTTCCAAAAAGAAAGAAATCATTCCATAGTTCCTGAATGAATTAGCCATTCTTGTCACGGGTTCTTCCTTGTGTCTAAACTAAGCCTCTGCTAAAAGAACTTAATACTGTTTCCTCTTATGCCTTCCTCAGAGGCTATAGAAAATAGCTGATGACTAGACTCTTCTATGTTGCAATAACTACTCATTTTCTTGAGTCACTTCCACCTTACAACACTGCTGCTTGGCTTTTGTGAGGACTAGATCAGGGTAAGCTCTTAAACAGTGGTGGCTAGATAAGTTAGCTCATCTCAGCAACTTTTCTTGGTGTGTGTGCTTTGAAAGCTATTATTTAACTTAGAAGAAAGCAGTTGTGTTGACATGCCAGGCTATGACATATCTTGCCATTATGGGGGTGAAGAGGGAAAGAAAGGAGATGCTCTGATGTCCTATTAATATATACTATCTGTCCAGGTTTTTTGGATATTTTTTAACCTATTGCATTACCTATTTCCTATTTTTTTTACCTATTGCATTGCTGGCTTCCAGAAATAGCCCCTCTCCCCATTGCCTCTGAGTCGAGAAATAGAGAGTAGAAGTTGTATACCAAAAATGGAGAGGCATCATGGCACAGTGGAAAGTGTGCTGGATTTGAAGTCTGAGAATCTGAATTCTAATTCTGCCTCTGCCACCTGTGTGACCTTGGGCAAGTCATTTAACCTCCTTGGGAATCAGTTTCCTCATCTGTAAAACAATTTCATTGGACTGGATGGCCTTTGAGGTCCTTTCCAGCTTTAGATCTCTGATCCTATGAAGTAAAAGGCATGCATGAAGTCCCAGGGAAGTCCATCAACTAGTATATTTACTAAGTACCTACTGTGTGCCAAGCACTGTTCTGTGCACTAGGTACACACAGAAGAGCAAGAGACAGTCCCTGACATATATATATGATATATATATATATATAGATACACACACATACATACACATGTATATACAAATATACATATATGTGTGTATGTATACATACACACACATATACATATACATGTATATTTAAATAGGAGGTAATCAACAAGGGGAAGAGGTTGTAAGTGCAGGAGACTAGAAGAATGATGATGGTGCTTCTTAACAGTAACAGGGAAGTTAGAAGGAGCGGTGGCTTGAGAGGAAAAATAATGCTGATATTGAGAAGAGTTTTTGTCACCCAAGGAGGCAGAGCGCAGAAACAGTTTTTCCCAGGTCAATGACCAATGAGTCCAGAGTAATACGGGTATTGTCAAGTGCAAAAGGGTGTCTGAGGTATAAAAGAGGGAGAAGTACACGCTGGGGACCTCGGGCTCCCAGCCGTAGAGTTAAGGATTGGGTAGCAGATTCATAAGGATGAGTTACCCAATTGCCCTGCCACCCAGATCTAAATTAGAGAACTAGAACTGAGCTAACGCGAAGGATGGGACCACCCTAAAAGGGATCGGTAAGTAAGGAAAGAGGGAACTAAAAAAAAAAAAAGAATCAAACTTCCTGAATTTGGCATATATGACCAAGATTAAAATATAACACTCGGTAACTTGAAAATTTCTCTTGTATATATTTCCCTGTAAATCCTTTGAGAAATAATAACACCAAAGAAAAGTTATTTGCAGGAAATAGGATAAGGGAAGAAGGAAATCAGTTGCATCCTCTTTCTCATCTAAACTGCGGTAAATGGAGAACACAGTCCAGCAAGGGAAGTTTTAAAAAAACTAACAACAGTAGAGAGCACAAGCGAGCAAGCCCTGCATCATATTGGTGAAAGGCATTACAAGCACAGAATTTTTGAAAGGATCACAGTCATCTTCTAGAATATTCGCCTATGATAGAAAATGCTGTTGTTGCTGTTACTTCATTTTCAAAGAATACCAGTGACATTGCGGGCGATGTCTTGACTTGAGCATGAATTGGATTTAACTCAGGCAAAGTGTTGCAAAATCATCAGCCTCTCTTCCAGAGTCATTGAAATCCAGTGACAGGATGAAAGTCAAGATGACTGGTAATGGCCCAGGATGCAGTAGATGGCCTTGACATCTTCGATGCCTGGCCAAGCTCTAAGGGCTCCCTGGGGGTGCCTGGCTGTTGGAACAAATTGTTCTCAGCCCCTCATTCTGCTAGGGAAAGTCTTCACATGCTTGGGGTAGACATCCTTCTAATTCACTGACAGGTTTGAGCCCCATCGGTTACTCTCCACCTGGATTAGCCCATCTGCCAAACCATTTTACTTGGGTGTTACTGCTGAGCATGCTACAGCTTCCTGGAGCCACAGACGAGAGTTGGGTGAAAGTGGATGCCAAAGATGGATGAGCAGCCGTGAAAAGTTAGAAATTAATCCTCAGTACAACACACCTGATAAGCAATCATCCGGACTGTCTTTGAAGTCCTTCAAGGGAAGGGACTCTGCTTGAGGTAGTCAATAAGTATTTATTAAGCTCCTACTGAATGCTAGGCACTGCTCTCAAAGAGGTTGTAGCCTAATAGAGGAAATAGCATAGCACTATATACAAACAAGATATAAATGAGATAAATTAGAGTTAATCAACAGAGGAAAGGCACCAACATTTAGAGGGATTGGGAAAGGTTTCTTGCAGAAGATGAAACGTTAGCTGAGACTTGAAGGAAGCCAGGGAAGTTAGGAGGCTGAGATGAGGAGGGAGAGAACTCCCAGCATGGGGGACAGCAAATTTCACTTTTAGGTAAGTGTAATTATTAGGACTTTTTTTCCTGAGCTCAAGCATAAATTTGCTTTTATCAGATTCTGCCCATTGCTCCTGGGTCTGTCCCCTGAGGCCAAATGGGACAAGTCTTCAACATGACAACCCTTTAAATACTTGAAGACAGCTTACAATCTCCCCACCCCAAGCCATGTCTTCTGCAGACTATGAATACTCATTTCCTTCAACCTCTTTATATGAAATCTCCTGGTTACCCTCCTCTGAGCACCCTCCAGTTTAACTACATCCTCAAAGAGTGGCACCCAAACCCAAACCTAATACTCCAGATGTGGTCCAAACAGGGCAAAATAATGTGGTGCTATCATTTTACTCCTGGAAGCAATGTCTCTCTGTCAGTGCAACCCAAGAGTATGCTAGCTTTTCTGGATTTCCTGTCACAGACACGCATAGATCTCTTGTAGAGCTAGATCGATTTCTGTACCCCATTGCCTGTATATACGTGTCTATTATTTGACAGACACTTACACGTGCTGCAGATAACAAAGAATGAAATAGTGCCTGCCCTGAAGGAGCTAACACTCTTCTTGAGGGAAACAACACACACACACACACACACAAATCTATAGTATCCACGGGTATACCAGCCAACCCTGAAAGAGCATTTTCATTGGCTCTTTCCCCATGGAAAGCTCTATGGAGGCCTATGCATATCGTGCTGTTTATTTATTTTCAGCTTGCGTTTCCTTAAACCCCTAGATCTGTTGCCTTTGCTTACCACAACCATTTTCTGAAATGAATCATGACTTAGCAAATGCTCAGCTGTGACTCAAGGTCTAGAGTTCCTGTGAATGACTCTCTTAAACAGTAGCCTCCGAGTTCCTGGATCTCTATAGTTCCACATAACCACTGATAGCCACCCCTTAGATCTCAACATCACTCAGAACTACTCCCCTTCCAAGATCTCCAACTGTAAAATTCTCCTCCCTTAGGACAACTTCCTCTATCCCAAATTCTCCCTCCCTTATATTTTTCGAACTTGCTGTTCTTTCCCCCATCAATCATGGCCTGCCAAAAAAACTCAGTGAAGACAATGGAAAGTTGGATAGTGTATTTACTAATTCTGAACATTTAACAGTGAATGTAAGCAAACAGCTGGCCATAAGAATATCTTGCCAAGAAATCTACAATCCAGATTTTTCCTTTGGAATATCTCCATTTATTCACAAGAGTTCATATCTTTGCCATGTGCTGCTGCCTCTCACAAACAATTATTCTACTATCATCTAAAGTCTACAGGCTTCCCTGTTACTTCCTAAAACTCCTTCTAGACCACGTATGCCTGTAAGGACATTTGTCTTTTTGAGGTATTTAAATGCCTTCTAAAATAATTATAACTCATTCTACAGGTTCCTGTTTTCCTCTCTCACGGCTGCTTATGTCCTACTCCCCTCCTCAAAATAATCGAGGAGAAAGTGAGGCTGGCAACTTTGCATAGCGCTGCTTCAATTAAATCTGATTCACTTGTGAGTCATGGCATCACCTTCCTGATGTCATGGTCTTCTTCCAGAATGAAGGACAAACAATAACAACAACCTTGTATTTACTGTGTATATTGTGCTAATATATGTGTATATATTTTTGATTGGATTGCAGAGACATTCTGTAAAATATTCTTTCTTTCTTTCTATTAGAGTGTCATTTACCTTAGAGATTTAGAAGAAGTCATCAAACCTTTACTTCCTAAGTGAGTTGTCATATGTAGCAAGATACACACTGAGTCAACTGTATATATCTGATTGCATTGGGAAGTACCAAATTCATTGGCCAAATCATTCAAAGTTTATTTTGCTCTTTGTTTTTTTGCCTTGCAAACACAGTGAAAAGTATATAGGCTGGGGATGTGGACAGGGAATGGGTTCCTTCCTCTTTTACATGGCCAGTGTAGGATGAGAGCTGATACTTACATAGCTGAACTCCCTGACTTCAATAATCGGCATATATGTGAATCGATAATTGCCATATATGACAATGAAGAAACCTAAAGATTAGATTACAGGAATAATTCAATTCAATAAGCATTTATTACATGCCTATTATTTTAATTATTTTTTTCTCTTTTTATTATTTGATATTTTTAGTTTTCAACATTGATTTCCAGGAGATTTTGAGTTACAAATTTTCTTCCCATTTCTACCCTCCCCCCAGTCCAAGATGGCATACATTCTGATTGCTGCTTTCCTCAGTCTGCCCTCCTTTCTGTCACCCTACTTATCGCCTTTCCCCTTACCTTCTTGTAGGGCTAGATAGATTTCTATACCCCACTGCCTGTATATACGTGTCTATTATTTGACAGACACTTATAGGTGCTGCAGATAACAAAGAATCAAATAGTGCCTGCCCTCAAGGACCTTACACTCTTCTTGGGGGAAACAACACACACACACACACACACACAAATAAATATATAGTATACACAAATAATGCAAAGTACTTTTGGAGGGTCAGGGAGCATTAATGGGGGCAGGGGGGAGGAGTCAGGAAACACCTCTGGGAAGAGCTAGTATTGGAGATGAGCCTTGAAGGGAGTTTGGGTTTCCAAGAGGAAGAAATGCAGAAGGAGGATATTCCAGGCATGGGGACAGCCTGTGGAAAGTAATGGAGGCAGGAAATGGAATGTTGTGACCGGAAGCAGCAAGTAGTGCAATTGGGCTATAGCATAGAATGCATGAAGAGGAGTCATGTAAAATCAGCTGGAAAAATAGGCAGGAAATAGATGGCGAAATGTTTTAAATGCCAAACAGGGGAGTTGGCGTTTTATATTATGCTGTTGAGATAAAGTTATATAAAGAAGAGGATACTAAGAGAAGGACACAAACAAATCATCCCATGTACCATATAGTATGATAGTTCAAGACAATCCTGGGAATCTCAGAGAATTTACCAGGGACAGTACATAGAGATCTCTCTTTCCTTTCCAAAACAACAAACTAGATGAAAGTTGTGTTTGATGTCTTCCAGACTGCTTTTTTTTGTGCCTCTCCCCACTCCTGGCACCACAATAATCCCTGACAGGTAGATTATTCAGCTTCTGCTTAAATACCTTTAGTAATGAGAAACTCTCCTACTCATGTTGCATTTTGAACTTTTCTAAATGTTAACTAGTGAGGATTTAAAAAAATATTTTTATCGAGCCCAAATCTGTCTCCCTGTAACTTTAAACTCCTTATCCTCATTCTGTCTAATGAAACCACTCCCTCTTCCGCATGGCAGCTCTTCTATCACTTGAGGACAGCAATCACATTTACTCTTACTCTTAAGTCTTCTGTTTTCCAGGATAAAGATCCCCAATGCCTTCAATGAATTTTCAGATGACATAGTTTCTCGTTCCCTTGCCATCTGGGACACCCTGGTCTAAAGAGTTTCAGTTCATCAAAGCACCTCTTCAGATGTGGTTCCTAGAGTAAAGAACAATGCGCCAGACACGGGCTGATCAATAGAACACAGGGCGAACACTGGCAAGCTGACTTTGGCTTGTCTAATTCTTGTTGTTAGCTAGTTGTCAACTAATCCATGTAAGGTGCCAGCAGGCAGCAAGGCATAGTAGAAAAAAAATCCAGTTTGGAGTTAGGAGTCCTGGGTTCAAATCTTTCCTCTTCCACTTATTACCTGTATAAAACAAGTTACTTAGCTTCATGGAAGAATGAGCTCCTTTGTCTGTAAATTGAGATGGTTAGATGACGCAATCTTAAAGGTCCTTTATGACTCAACTCCTATGAAATCTTATGGCTCAACTCCAGCACTCAGCACAGGGCCTGGCACATAGTAGGTGCATAATCAATGTTTATCGGATTGGATCTTGAATGGTAACATATTAAGGTATAATCCCATTCAAGAGTATCTGCATCTGCCATCTCTGGGTCTTTGTTCACTAGGCTATTCCTCCGTGTCTACACTCAGGTTGTTGAAATTCTTACTTTCCTCAAAGGTCCCACTAGGATGCCACTTATTCCACAAATGCTTCCTTGAACCCCCTCCCCTCCCTTGCCCCAAGCTAAAGTATCCAATTTTTCATACAGTATTAGACCTCTATTTTTCATGTGACACATCTATGTATTTTTTGTTATTTGAAAACAAGAGTTAAATAGTCTTATAAGTTTTGTGAAGCACTTTGCATAGAAGAGAGGAATTATGGGGTAGTGGAGGGAATAGTAACCCTGGAGGTGGGAAGAACTGGATTCACATCTCACCTCCTAGCCTCCCCGAACCTCAGTTTCTTCATCTAGGAATTGCTAGGAAAAGGAGAGCATAGTGGAGTGCTGGGCCTGGAGTTAGGGAGACCTGAGTTCAAATCTAGCCTCAGATACTTGTTAACTGTGTGATTCTGAGCAAGTCACTTAGCTTCTATCTGTCTTGGTTTCCTCAACTACGGAATAGGGATAATAATAGCACCCACCACCCAAGGTTGTTGTGAAGATCAAATGAGATAATATTTGTAAGTGTTTAGCACAATGCTCGGCACATTGTAGGCACGTAATAAATGCTTGTTTCCTTCCAGTTCAATATTTTATCTCTTCACACAAGCGCACGAGAGCGCACGCGCACGCACACACACACACAAACACACACACCAAATTTGTTCTATGAAGTTTGGATTCAGTCAAAGGGCTGCACTTGAGGACCTAGATGGCCACATGTAGCCTCGAGGCCACAGGTTCCCCACCCCTGGGTAGCCTGTAGTGGGTATTTAATAAATGTTTCCTGAAATTTTTTAAAACCCAAAAGCCAGTAATATTCAAATGAATGAATCTTGGTTGAATTTCAGCTGCTAAGACAAGCATTAGGAGAGATACTTTCAGCAAAAGGGCCCTACCAAAAGCCTCTTAATCTTAAATCGTGTAGCAATTGCCTGCCTACTCCACCTACTCTTAAGTACCCATAGGATATATCGATACTATCCTTTGAAATACAACAGAAAGAATTAAGCTACTACCGTGTTTCTTTGTAGACTCATATTTCAATTTGATGTTTTATTACAAAATTCTCGTTATCCAAAAGAAAAAGAAATATTGTGTGATTATCTGTTGCTAAAACTTGAGGATGCTTAGTTTCGAGAAGAGAAGATTTAGGGAAGACATGACAACTATCTTCAAGTATTTGAATGATGGTCATATAGAAGAGAGATCAGATTTTATCTAGTTAGCCTCAGCGGAAGAACTAGAAGCAATGATGGATATTACAGAGGAGAAGGTTTTTATTCAATATGAATGTCCTAATAATTAGAACAACCCTGAAAGGCAGGGGATGCCTTAGGAGATCATTAATTTCCTGTTACTGGAAGTCTTCAAGTAAAAGCTGGATGTTCACCATTCAGAAATGTTGTAGAGGGAATTAACGGGTTGAGTCCTCCCCTGGCTAATGGGCCATGGCTGGAAGAACTGGCCTGTGCAGGAAATTAATAGGCTTAAGTCTCATCTATGTCTAAACAAATCATAAAGGATCACGATGGCCAAATTCAAAGCCAGAGAGAGATAAAGAGTCAACAGAGTCAAAGAATAAATAAGACCAAGGTCAGAAAGTCCAAATCTTCTAAGTGCCCTCCAGACTCTAAATCCATGATTCTACGATATTACGTCTGTCCATTTTCTGATACTAAGGATATTTAGAGATGAATATTAATTAAATGAATGAATAAAATTAGAAGAAAACTATCACTCATTGTATATCTGGGATAATGATGAAACAGAAAGAGGTCACACAGGACTGAGAACCACATTGTATTTTTCTTTGTTTCTCAGGTTGCCATGGCCAACAAATGAATCATCAGTAGCTTAACCCGGTGTCTGGCCCATTGGTAATGAGCTTCTCTATACTTAGGTCTTCCATCTAATAAACATAGCTATTGCTGAGACCATGCTTAAAGCTTCTCCTATTGGCCATTCTTAAAAGTCTTTCCAGCTTGGTAGGACCTGAAAGAGCTTGGGCTCTGCTGGGATAACCTTTGAGAACCGAGATTCATGTCCACACCGTGATGATGAATAGAATAAGACTTTCTATAAATGAGACATGAACAGATGGTGACCTGAATGGTGGGAAGGAGCACACACAGCAATGAGATCCTAAGCGCAATGAAGTGTGTATATAATGATACAAAAAAATTAACACTCTTTAGCGAGGGGACTAGAAATCAATTGAGAGAATTTATACTAAAGTTTTCAGAGTAAGTGATCTGAATTCTTCTCTCCAACCCCAAGTATTTTTGGCATGAAAAATTGTCAACATTCTCTCTCTGTCTCTCTGTGTGTGTGTGTGTCTCTCTCTCTGTCTCTCTCTCTTTTTAAAAAAATGACTCAATTTCCAATGTCAATATCAACACTCAGTAAAAGAATGAAGTGATGAAGAATCTGTAAGCAATAGAGTTGCTCTGAAAGGAGAAATCATTGTGGAAAAGGGACACACCTTCCTCCTCCTTACCACCAGCAACAGCTGCTGACCAGCTGGCAGATAAACATGAGAGCCCTGTTAGTGGCAGCACTGCCCAGAAGCATTCCTCTTTCCAGAGCAGCCCTCACTGCCATCCTCTGGGGAGGCAGCTCCTGTGTGGAAAAGCCCAATCATTCCCACCAACTGCCACCCACAAGACAGGCAAGTCACCTACTCTGAAGTGTCAAGTCCCCTGAGGGAGAAAGAGAGAGAGAGGAGGCAGCATATGCCAGGTAGATCAAACTGCCCCCACCATCTCCCCTCAGACATTGATGGAGATAGCTCAGAACCTTGAAGTCAAAAATATTTGGAAAAGCAATGCTTCCTCCTTAGTGCCCACAGCCATCATCATGGAAAGTCAAATATGTGGGGATTCGACCTAGTAATTTTGCCTGTAGCTACTACTGTCAAAGCTACTGAAAATTCAGAAAAAAAAAGTTTTTGTCACCAAGTTCCTTAGCACCATCAAATGGTTCAACATCAGAAATGGATCCCATTTTGTTAGTAGAAATGACATTAAAGAAAAAACATTACCATCTACTTTGCTTCTGCTCCCTAAGGACCATGGGAACTTTCTATCTAACTTAGAACTGAAACCTTCTATGTGTGTTGTCTCCTTCATTAGAGTGAGCTCCTTGAGAGCAGGGACTGCCTTTTCTACTTGTCACCTCAGGGCTTAGCACAATGCTTTGCACATATTAAGTGCTTAACAAGTACTTTTTTCATTCTTTCATGAAGGAGAAAGGCATGAAATGATTTCATTCCATTTGCAACATCTTAAGTGCCAATAGAAATATTTTTTAAAAGTCACGGTGAAATTTATGGTTGCTTGAAATTATAGAGCAGCATGACAAAGTGGCTAGGATACTGGGCATTGAGTCAGGATGACCTAGGCTCATGTTGAAAACCAAAAATAAATAAATAGAGCTAATAGGAAAAAAAATTTTAAAGGAAAATCATGAATGCTGGAGACGAAGGAAAATTGGAACATTAATGCGTTGTTGGTGGAGTTGTGAATTGATCCAACGATTCTGGACAGCAATTTGGAACTGTGTCCAAAAGGCTATAAAACTGCCCCTACCCTTTGATCCAGCATTACCACTTCTAGGTCTGTATCCCAAAGACATCATAAAAACAGGAAAAGGACCCACATGTGCAAAAATATTTATAGCAGCTCTTTTTGGGGTGGGTCAAGAATTGGAAATTAAGGGGATGCCCATCAATTGGAGAATGGCTAGACAAGCTGTGATATATGAATGTAATGAAATACTATTGTTCTATAAGAAATGATGAGCAGGTGGATTTTAGAAAAACTTGGAAAAACTTACATGAACTGATGCTGAGAGAAGTGAGCAGAACCAGGAAAACATTGTACATAATAATAGCAACATTGTGCGATGATCAACTTTGATAAACTTAGCTCTCCTCAGCAATTCAATGACCTGGGACAATTCCAAAAGACTCCTGATGGAAAAAGCTATCCATATTATGGAGACTGAATGCAAGTGGAAGCATATAATTTTCTCTCTCTCTTTTTCTTTTTGGTTTTCTCTTTCTTGTGGTTATTCCCTTTTGCTCTGATTCTTCTTTCACAACATGATTAATATGAAAATATGTTTAGCATGATTGTACATGTATAGCCTATATCAGATCACATGCCATCTTAAGGAGGGGGAAGGGAAGGGAGGGGAAAAAATTTGGAACTCAAAATCTTATAAAAGTGAATGTTGAAAACCAAAAATAAATAAATAAATTTAATTTAAAAAATATAAAAGGATGGCCATATCAGTAAGGTAAAATTCATGATTTCTGAGAGGACCATGAGCATGCCTGAATGGTTCAGAATCCCAAAGTATAACGAATTCTCTAGGTAGAAGGCAAAGGAAGTATAACATTTATTTAGACTCCAAAGAATCAGACTCAAGGACCAATGCCCCCAATTTGATAGTGTGGCAATAACATTCCAAAAGCCCACCTCACTATAGTGACAAGCAGATTATAACAAAATATTATAGCAGGAAACCAAACCATACTTGTGCTTCCCCTCAATATAAGAAGATCACTTACGAATCCTAACTCCCTGATCAGCACTCTCTCCTGTAGCTCTGCTGACTCTAAGTTCTGAAACTCCCTCTTGTGCTCAGCAATCTCTGCTCTGCACACTCTAGAAGTTGGCCCTTGGCTTCTGAATCCTGCTGCTCTCTGCTCCCCTGCTTTGGCTCCATTGTGTCCAGTTCTGCTCTCAGTCCTCAGTTTCTCCTGTTTCTGCATTCTGGTCTCTCTTTTTATACAGTCCTTAGAAGTCATCTGATTGACTAGAACTTAGGCATATACCATTGGCTCTGGTCTTAGTAACTCCCTTAGGGCCCTGAGGGCTTCACGCCTCTCTCAAACTAGCAAACTAGTTTGCTAACTAGCCTGGTGCCTCACATCTAATTAGTGAAAGGGTGTGGGCCTGTCCCTAATCAGACCTTCCTTTGTTGGCCTCACCTGAAGCCTATTCAATCCTATTCAATGGGCAGGAAAGATCTTTTCACTTACTGATTGGCTTTACAATGACCCAGGTTCAAATCCTGCTTTAGATACTTATTATCTCTGTGATCCTGGACACATAACTTAATTTTTGTTCCCCTTAGGCAATTGCGTAGAACTTACTAACTCTTAGGTGATAGTGAACTGCCTTAATGCATTGAATTATCATCACATGAACATTTTAGTTTGATTTAAAAAAAACTGAAATAATAAACTCTCTGAATTTCATAATTTTTAACAAAAGGTAAATTTTGAAGTCTCAGTATACCTACAGTTTTCCAACTATCCTCCAAATTTCAGAATTTTAAGGCTATCTCTACAAAACACAAACAAATAGAAAACTGGGGCAATTACTCACATTTACTCAAACATTCAAATGGATCTCTTTTGTCACTTTCTATTGATTCAGAATCATCCTGTGTGACTCTTGTCCGTGTTATCCCTCAAGTTTACTTCAAGTTCACATGCTGAGGTCCTTCTTTGCTTTCTCTTTATACCTTGGAGATACCTGTGGAACAGAATAATGGCATATACATGTTACCCCTACTACGTGCCAGGCATTGCGCTAAGCACTTTATAATTATTATCTCATTTGATCCTCACAATATCCCTGGGAGACAAAGGCTATTTATCATCTCCATTTTACAGATGAGGAAACTGAGGCAAACAGAGGTTAATTGACTTGCCCAGACTCACAGATTTAGTAAGTTTTGGAGTCTGCATTGAACTCAGATCTTCCTGACTCCAGACCAGGTGCCCTATCCACTGCACCATCTAGCTACATCTAGGTAAATTTTACATTGGTCATCCTTCAGACTCCACATGTGAACAGCCCATCTTCTTCTTTCATCATACATTCATTTTATTATGTCATTTACACCTGTTTTTACAGTTCCTTACTTGTTATGTGTTATAGCCTGTTAACTAACATGTGCCTCTCCATTGCCTTCTTAGTCATTTTTAATCATTTTTAATTCTTTGGAGGCAATAGAATTCCTTGACTCATAGCCATACATGTGTATAATAATACCATGGAATATTGGTATTAAAAATATGGACCTTTGTTTATTGGAAAAGTTAAGGATCATAACAGTTTTACATTTTCTTGAAGGCAATTAAATTTGTTGTCCTTTCATATTTAATTCTGCGCCCAACTTCACGGAACTTTTTCAGATCCTGACATACACATAAACACAAATGTATGTATGTTATACACACATTAATACCCACACATTGATAGATATGTCCTGTGGATGGTTTGTCTAATTGCATGTAATAATCTAGTCCATAGGCACTCTTTATCCACTTGTTTGGTTAGGCTAATGTCTTTTCAATGCTTATACAACACTTCTGAGGGTCTCTACAAATGCTCCAGGAATTGAGGCAATCTCATTTGTAAAATAAGAATGTCTGAAGGGCCTTGTCATCCCTGGTGAATCTCTCTTTAACGTTTTGCCATATCTGTGCCATGACAATGGCAAAATCCTTATGGTGAGCATATTCTCCCATTCTTTTATGCTTTCTGTTATATTAGTAGTCCTGTAAGATTTTCTTTCTTGATGTAATTTTCAAAAATCTTGAGTAACTGTGATGCAGGCCTGAAAGATAGGCTATTAGAAGAATTCTTTAAGGTGAAATTTTGTTCCATTTTACCAAATGCCTTTTTTATCATTAACAAACAATAGCCACAATGGAGTCTCATATTCTTTATAATTTTCAGGTAATTGTATATTATCAAATGTTGGTTTGAGAGGCACTGTGACTTAGTGGATGGAATCAGGAATACTTGTCTTCAAGTCCTATCCCTGGCACAGATTGGCTGTATGACTGTTAGCAAGGCACTGAACCGCTGAGTGCCCCAGGCAACTCTCTAAGGCATTAAGTGACAGAGTAGGAGCTGATCTGCTTTGGTAAAGGGGTTTCATCATGAAGAGTTCATTATACCAATAAACTCAGAGATCTAGTTTAAAAAAAACAAAACAAAAAACAAAGTCATGGAATAATGCTTGTGAAAGCTGAACTATCCCTGACTGATAACTGAATCAAAAACTCCCCTGATACCTTTGTAGATAAATCCCATAAAATTTTGATATAGATGGAAAACTAGGCATATGGGTTAGTAGCTGTGAATATTCTCTCAGTCAACTTTTTAAAGTATTAATAAGGTTCAAGTTTTTTCCATACCTTTGTTATCATCTTCTCTTTCATATGCTTGTGAGAATTGACCCCTTAATATCATTCGATTTCAAACAAAAAAAATAATTTTAAAAAAAATCTGAATATTTAGGGTAAAATCTATTTTAGAATATAAATTATCCACTTAAATATTTCAATCCTTTGTTTTCTTTGATCCATAAAGAGACAGACTTAAGGAATTAATTATGACAGTACATGTTAAAAGAGTAGTGGAGACTGGGAAATAAACAATGAAGGGTTTTCTGTGGGAAATTGCTACAAAGGAATTTTCTTACCGAAAACGAACATCTAAAAAACAGCTGAGTAAAGTGAAATTTCTTTAAAAATAACTCTTGGAGGGGACTGAGTTTCTCAGAGATGGAGAAATCCCTCCTGAGTACCTCATTTGAACCTGTTCTATTTTAGCTAAGGATATAGAACATGTTTTTGCTTTTCTTTATTGATGTAATAATCAGTCTCCATTGATTTCTGGTGTGAGTAGGAACTATTCGGTTCTCCTTTAATTCCTGCCTGTTCAATGACAGACAAAAACATCTGCTCACTTACACACCATTTCTACAGATGAGCCAAGATGAGAGAAAAATGGCTGCTAGCCCTACTTCTGCTTTTCCTCCTCCAACAATGACACATCATCATATTTCCAAATCATAAAGGAAGGACAATTAAGTGTCGAGTGGAACCACTAAGCTTTCACTTTTGACAAGTGCGTCTGATTCTCCTTTCATTATACATTTGCTAAAAGTAATAGATTTTTAAAAACTTAATAGTATTTTATTTTTTCCCCAATTACATATCAAGACAATTTTTGGCATTCATTTTAATAAGATTTTGAGTTCTGAATTTTTCTCCCTCCTTCCCTCTTGCCTCTTCCTAAATTGGTAGGCAATTTGATATAGGTTATATAAGTGCTATTATGTAGAACATATTTCCATATTAGTCACAGTGGAGAAAGAAGAAAGAGATTAAAAGGAAAAAAACATGAAAAACATTAAAGTGAAAAAAGTATGCTTTGATCGGCATTCAGAGTCAATCAGTTCTTTATCTGAATGTGGATAGCTTTTATCTTCCTCAGTCCTTTGTACTTGTCTTGGATCATACTGTGTAGAATGTTTTCCTGGTTCTGCTCATTTCACTTTGCATCAGTTCATACAAGTGTTTCCAGGTTTTTCTGCCTGTTTATCATTTCTTATTGCACAATAGTATTCTATTACAATCATATACTACAACTTGGTCAGCCATTCCCTAATTGGTGGGCATCACCTCAATTTCCAATATTTTGGCACCACAAAAAAGGCTACTATACATATTTTTGCACATATAGGTCCTTTCCCTTTTTTTTTATGATCTCTTTCATATACAGACCTAGTTGTGGTATTACTGGATAAAAGGGTATGCAAAATTTGGTTGCCCTTTGGTCATAGTTCCAAATTGCTCTCCAGAATGGTTGTATCAGTTCACAACTCCAACAACAGTGCTCTAGTGTCCCAATTTTGACATCTTTCAAACATTTATCATTTTCCTTTTTTGTCATATTAGCCAATTTGATAGGTGTGAGGTAGTACCTCTGAATTGTTCTAATTTGCATTTCTCTAATCAAAAGTGTTTTGTAGCACTTCTCCATATGCCTGTAGATAGCTTTGATTTCTTCATCTGGAAACTGCCTGTTCATTTTCAGATGAAGAAATTAAAGCTATCTATAGTCCTATGAAAAAATGCTCTAAATCACTATTGATTAGAGAAAGGCAAATTAAAACAACTCTGAGGTGTCACCCATACCTACCAGATTAGCTAAAACAACAAAACAGGAAAATGATAAATGCTAGAGAAAATGTGGGAAAATTGAAACACTAATGCACTGTTCGTGGAGTTGTGAACTGATCCAACCATTCTAGAGAGTAATTTGGAATTATGCCCAAAGGGCTATAAAACTGTGTATACCCTTTGACCTAGCAATACCATTTGTAGGTCTGTATCCAAAATACATCATAAAAACAGGAAAAGGACCCACATGTACAAAAATATTCATAGCAGTTCTTTTCGTAGTGGCAAAGAATTAGAAATTGAAGCATTGCTGAACGAGTTGTGGTATATGAATGTAATGGAATACTATTGTACTTACTATAAGAAATGATGAGCAGAGGGACTTCAGAAAAACCTGGAAAGACTTATATGAACTGCTGCTAAATGAAATGAGCAGAACCAGGAGAATATTGTACACAGTAACAGCTTCATTGTACAATGATTCACTTTGATAGTCTTAGCTCTTCGCAGCAATGCAAGGTTCTAAGACAACTCCAAAAGACTCACAATGGAAAATGCTATCCACATCCAGAAAAAGAACTTTGGAATCTGAATGTGGCTGGAAGCATACTGTTTGCTCTCCTTTTCTTTTGCTGTTTTGTTTTGTTTCTTCTTTCTCATGGTTCCTCCCATTAGTTCTACTTCTTCTTTCCATCATGACTAATGTGAAAATATGTTTAGTATGAATGCACAAGTAGAGTATATATCAGATTGCATGCTGTCTTGGGGAGGGGGAGAAAATTTAAAATTCAAAATCTTATGGAAGTGAATGTTGAAAACTAAAAATAAATTAATTAAGACTGTCAAAATTATATATGCAGAATTAAACATTTTACCAGTCTTGGGAAAAAAAAACTGCCTGTTCATATGTTTTGACTATTTCTCAACTGGGGAAAAAACTAATAGATTTTTAAAAATTTCTGTCTTCTCCTCTCTCTAGAGAGACATAGATATATAGGTGCATCTATATATCTGTATCTACATAAACGTATATATACACATACATACATATACATGTGTGTATATACATATATTATATAATACATATATATGTGTATAGACATATATACATACATACATATGAGAGAGAGAGAGAGAGAGAGAGAGAGAGAGAGAATGTTCCCAAAAATTTTACTGCAGTTTTAAGGTTTAGCTTACTATAGATCAGTGTCTTTTGTGATTATATAATATGTGTGTGTACACACATTATAAAAATATACATATACACACATTCGTATATATATGCAAATGTACAAAGCATATATATGTATACTTATATTTATTCTTGTCTCCTCCATAATAGAATATTTTTCACTATTTCCTAAAGATGAAGGAAGTGGGTGCTTTTAAAAGATTTGTTAAATCAAATTGGGAAGCTAGGCGGCATAGTGGATAAGGCACCTGGTGTTAGGAAAACCTGAGTTAAAATCTGGCTTCGGGCATGTACCAGCTATGTGACCCTGGGCAAATCACTTAACCCTGCTTGCCTCAGTTTCCTCATCTTTAAAATGAGCTAGAGAAGGAAGCGGCAAACCACCCTTTGTCAAGAAAACTCCAAATGGGGTCACAAGGAGTCAGACATGACTGAGATGACTGTACAACGAATGGATCAAATTACAATTTGCTTAATGTCCTGAGGATACCCTGACACTTCTAGACCAGCGAGTATAGACAAGGGTTAAAAAACCAAAGTAAAAGAAGATTGAGGGTAAATTGTCGACAGTTTAAGTTAAATAATGAGACAATTTTTTCATAGACTTTTTAGAATCCATCTGTTTAAGTTTTTACATTCTCTCAGGGCAGACGTTCCCCTTTGGGATCAAAAGATTTTGGCAGCCGGCACTTGATTAGCTTGAAAGAATCCCTTGTCCTGATTCTTCCCTGTGTGGGAGAAAGAAAGCCTGAGGCAAACTGGAGAGAAAGTCTGTTCCCACCTCCCTGTGGAGCTGGTGCTGGGTCACAATACTGACCCCCAGCACCTGAAAAGAAAGTCTCTGCGAGGAATTAAAGTGGTGGATGAAGGCCTAGTACTCTTCAAGGAGCATGGTCAAGTTTCCTTAAACCCCCAAACAGGTCTTTCCCTATGGGGACTTGTTGTTCTTCGATTGGATGATTGCCAAAAAGGAAAACACACAATGCAGAATTTATGTCCAGAAACATTTAATTTGGATATAACTTTCCTTCAAAATTATTCCTGTTTGTTAACACCTTAAAGTTTCCAAAATGCTTTCTTTAAAACAATGCATTGAGGGAGTTTTATATTATTTTATCCTTTTCATTCATTTTACAATCCTACTAAGTAATACAAGCATTATTATCACCCCTGTTTTTAGGATCCCAGATTTAGAGCTAGAAGGGACCTTTTAAACTGTTTAGTTCAATGCCCTAATTTTACAATTCAGGAAACTGAGGCTTATAGAGGTTAAGTTGCCCAAGGTCACAGAGGTAGTAAAAGAGGCTGGATTTGATCTTAAATCTTCTGACTCCAAACCCAGTGCTTTTTGTTTTGTTTTGTTTTGTTTTTCTGTTTTATCAAACTACCTATATATAGAATTCTAGTCCAACTTCCACATTTTATAAAAGTAAAATTATATACCCAGAGAGTAAAAGTTATGTGTTCAAGGGCATAAGGAAGAAAATGGTAAAGGTTATATTTGAAAAAGAAAATCATGACTTTTTTATTGCTTTACAGCCTACCCATGAGTAATATTAAAAAATGCATGACCTGCTGACAGGTGGCTAGAGAGAAAAGGACCTTGAACATCTGGAGCTGATATTAACAGGGCTAGAGCCATTATTATTGATATTATGGATCTTTCTCCATGGAATAAATAGAATTTTAAGGGGATGTGAATAAAAGAGCTGTCAAGTGAGAAGACAAGGTGCAAATAAACATGCAAACCACACAGTGGCTAGACAGATACAACAGATAATGCTTATCAAGTAGGTGTCCGCCATCAACTTGGCTTTTTTATATCATTTCAGTCCTCTGCTATTGTGGCCAAGGCTTGGAATGGGTGACCTTAAGGCACCTTATAGACTTATTTTTATTTGAGTTTATAGTGTAAATTTTTAAAAGGTCTGTTATATAAATGCATACAATATTAAAGCAGTTGGTTGAAAATTTATCAGATCGACTAGCCAGCATCATGGAGATTAAAAAATCAGTTTGACTTCAACAAGCTTGCAGATATACACATTCTTTTGAAATAGTAGTTAATATACATTCACATTGTTGGCAGCATTAATTGCCATTTGCAAACACATTTCATAAAATTCCCTTTAAAAAGATGATGTATTCAGAGGTACCCTGGAAGAATGGAATGAGTGCGGAGTAAGAAATATTGGAGTTCAAATCCTGCCTCTCACACTCTGTGACCATGGACAAGTGGCTGAAACTCTGAGCCTCATATTCCTCATCTGAGAAAAACGGGTATAACGTTGCCTGTAATACTTCTAAAGATGGGGTTGTTGTGAGGCTCAAGTGAACTAATGTATGCAAAATACTTTGCAGATGTCAAGTCCCAGGTAAACATAAATTGTAATTACAAATCTAAATCCTTTATTTAAAAGAAAAGAAATGGGGATTTGTGAAGTATGCTTGAGGAAATTGAGAAGGCATGAAGTTAAATTAATTTCAAGGAAGAGCATTTCTGATGCCTCAAAAGCTTTACAAACTGTAAACATATACCGTATGAAAGCTACGCCTCTGATGCAAAAGCACAAATGGATATGGCTTCATCATAATTCCACAGAATCACACACTGCTTGTTAATGCTCAATTTTTACTGTTGCAAAAAATGTGATATTAAAGTTATCGATAGGCAGCCTAAGTAAGGCAACAAGTTACTTCCAACTATTTGAAAAGTCTACTTGCTAATTCAGAAACTGGTGCTGAAATTAGATTTGAATGAAGTAAAACCACAGCCGGTTTGCAAAACTTTATATCTAGTGTGGTACAAATAAATACATTTATTTATGTAAATTTACATAATTATCTTTATGTAAAATTAAGCTTTGGGAACACTTTATATTATCTTTTTGGAAGACGGTCTTGATTAACAAAGAATTCCCTTCAAACTACATGTTTCCTCAAGCACCATTGTAGAAGACATTGCCTGCTATGGGCCAAGAGTTGGTTTTCAATTCTTATTTCTGTTATCTTATTTAACCCTTACAACAATATGAGGCATTTACTACAAATATTATTTTTGCAGATGAGGAAACTGAGGCTAACTGAGAGGTTAGATGACTGGCTCTATGAGGCAGCATGGTGCACGGGCTCAGGACCACAACACTTTTCACCTGGATTATCTCAGCAGCCTCCTAATGAGTCTCTCTGATGAGGGCACAGTCTCTGGGAACTCCCTTGAATCTGGAGTGCAGTCTCTGGGAGCCCCCTTGAACTGTCCTTGAATCTTCCAACTAGATTTGGCCTTCCCCTAAGGCCACAAGCCTCACATTATCATTAGGCCCAAATCTCTATCTAAACCTCGCCCTCTATTGTTACTTTAGATATGCATGCCTTCAGTTACTTCCCAACCTAGATATTCCTTCAGGAACTTCCTGCCCTTGATCCCATTCTCTTGGTTCCTGGACTCTGACCCCACCTTATCCTCCTTAGACTTCCCCTCAAGACCCTCCCTAAACCCCTCCTCTAGTCACCCCAGACCACCCCTCAATCCCTCCTACAATCTTTGTGTATATAATCTCCTTCTTGCCTCCATGAAGGCGCTCAGATTCAATCTAATTCGGTAGGTTGAATCTGGCCCGCTTATAAAAACAGGCGTCACAAACGGTGGGATTTCTTAAGACAGCCCATTATGGTGAATCCCTAATAAACTTTCTCTTTTCCCTTGGCTGAGAAGGCTTGAGTCGAATTCTTTCGGCAGGACCCGGCGTGTAGGTATTATGGGGTCTCGAGCACCCCTAGAAACATATGGTTTCCCTACAATCATCATTTTTACCAATAACCTCTTCATCTCTGCTTCAAATCTCTCTCCTCTCTAGTTCATTCTCCATACAGCTGCCAAAGGGATTTTCCTAAATCATGATTCTGACTAGATCACTCTCCTACTCTAAAAAAGCCCTACTGCTTTACTGTCATCACTAAAACCAAAAATAAAATAAAATGTTTGGGTCTTTAAAGTCCCTCACAAGCTGGCTCCAGTCTACATCTCCACTCTAATATTTCTCCCTTTCATTCACTCTGTGGTCCAGTCAGACTGGCCTTCTCTCTTCCTCTCAGATGATTCCTCCCACCACTATGTTTCAGCACATGTATACATAGATAGGTCATCTCCCTCACAGAATGTAAGCTGCCTCAAGCAACACTATTTCATTTTTTTTTGTCTTTGTTTGTATCCCTACCACCTCTTGCCTACTGCTATAACCAAGTCCCTGGTATGTAGTAGGCAGCTAATAAATTTTTTGTTGTGGTTTTTAAATTTTGTGTGTAGGAAGAAATCCTTGTTGATTTGGGTTTTGAATGCTGACTCTACTATTTACTATGTATATGGAAAAGTACTTCTCTATACTTCAATTTTCTTCTGGAAAATTACAAGGCTAAACTAGACCATCTCCAAGTACCCTGCTCACCATGAGTCACTGAGAGCAAAACTGTAGCTTGTACCCAGCTATCTGAGTGCCCAGCCCACAGCAGGGAATCAATACATGTTTGTTCTTGATGATTGTGCTATTAATAATACTTTACTAATAGTACTTTTATTTTTGCATGGTGTTTTCAGATTTCAAAGCACTGGCATATACAGGGTGTTCCAAAAGTCTTGGTCCAGTTTTAAGTTTTAATAGCTTGAGTAAACTACAATAGCTCAAGGCCGTTAAAGCTTTAAACTGCACTAAGACTTTTGGGACATGCTATATTATCTTTCTTGAAGATGATCTTAGATAACAAATGAGTCTCTAAATCAGCTTTGAGAGAATAAGTCATTGTGACTCTTATAAATATCCAAATTTAACTGTAAAAGACATATGAAGAAAGACACACTATCTGCATCCAGAGAAGGATCTGACAAATAGAAGCATGTATAGAATAATTTTACACATATATACTTATTCGTGTCTAATGGTAGCCATCTCTAGAGTTGGGGGTGGGAGGGAAGAAAAAAATTTTAAGAAGAATTTCCATTAAACAGAATAGCAAGTTGTACATAATAGATTTGCAATTTTATGTGTAATCATCTTTTTTATTATACTATATTATGGAAATGCTTGTTTTATTTCATAAATTAAAAATAAAATAAATAAGTGTAGGGGGAAAATGAGTCCCTCAAAATGAACTGTTTCCTCAAACCCCATTGTAGACAGAAGATAATCTCTGTTATTGTGCTGAGCATTAGTTTTCATCGGTTACTGTCATTGATAAATAAAGAAAATGCCTCTGGCTTGTGTTTAAAAAGGAAAAATAAAGTGCAGACAGCATGATGAAATGACAAAAAGATTGTAATAAATTGCAAGATTTTTTTCATTACCTACCTGTGCCTTAATGACCACAGTACAAGATCCAAGACACTGGGCCCCGATGCAAACTTGTGCTACTGAAAAAGGTATTTCTGCATAAAAGTCCCAAAGGGCTTGAAAACAGAAAGAAAGGACAGATATAGTTACACTTTGGAAAATGTTGTCTGAACTCCCAAGCAGGAACAGAAAAATGAGGGGATGGCAAACTGACTACCGTGCATATTTTTTTAGCTGCTAAAATGCACAGACAATTTAATGCAATTAAGGAATGGCTAAGGGGCTAATAGCAGAGTCTGTTTCAAATCTTGGATCTGAAACTTTCTAGCTGTGGGACCACAGGCTATTCGTTTAACCTCTCCGAAGCTAATTTAACCTCTCAGCTTCATTATCTGTAGGATGGGGGTAATGTTTTCACTATCTTCCTTAGAAAGTTGCTATGAGGAAAATACTCTGTAAACACTAAAGCCATGTAAAGCTGTTTGTGTTTAAGTAATTTTTTTAAGTGTCAAGATACCATCTCAATAAATTATCTATCAGTTCAGGCCTCAGGACTTTCTTGCCTGAAGAAAAGAAAGAAAATATTCTCAAACTAAACTTGTCTAAAATGGAGCTCATTATCTTAACTACTAAAACCTACCCATCTTTTGAGCTCCCACGTTTCTCCCAAGGGCACGGCCATCCTTCCAGTAATTCGTTTGCAAATTTGACGTCAGTCATTTCCAATTCCTCTTTCTCACCCATATTTCCAAGTTGTTACCAAATCTTTTTGTTTTGGCCTCTACAACACCTCCTACATCTATGCCTTTTCCTCCACTAATGCCATTGTGCTTCAGGCCAGAATCACCACCTGGATGATGGCAATAATCTCCTAATTGATTTTCTTACCTCATATTACTCCTCCTCTATTCCACCTTCCACATAGTTGGCCTAAGTGATTTTTTTGATATGCAGATCTGACGATGATGCTCAACTACTCAGTAAATTTCAATGGCTGTCTGGGATCTGGGATCAGATAGACATTTTTAGGATCGAATGTAAACTCTTTTGCTTGGCATTCAAAGTTCTTCCCAACTTACCTTTCCAAGCTATTACGCATTACTTCCCACACCCTACAATCCGGCGAACTGTCTTTATTCCATATGCATGACATGACTAGGTGACATAATGGATCGAGCACTGGGCCTGGAGTCAGGAAAACCTGAATCTGAATCCAACCTCAGAAACTCATGAACTGTGTAACCCTGGGCAAGTCACTTACTTTCTGTCTGCCTTAGTTTCCTCCTCTGTAAAATGAGGATAACAGCACCTGGCTCCCAGGTTTACTATAAGAATGAGATATTTTAAAGTGCTTTGCAAACCTTAAAATGCTATATAATTTCTAGTTGTGATGATGATGATGTCAGAGGCAGTATGTGAAATCAGGTGTCTTCCAACTCTGGGTCAAGCACCTTTTGTCTTCTACAACATCTCTTCTCTTTTGTTCTTTGAATATAATTATGCCAAAGAGAATCACTAAATTGCCCTTTTTCTATTTTCTCCATTTGAATTGATACGGAAGACTTAAAAAAAATCAGCAGAATTTGGAGATTTCTAAATTTTCCTGTTTATGGGCAAATCAGTGCTACAGTATTTTTTTTAGAAATTGGAATCTCACTCTGGAGATTATTCTATCAGGATACCTAAATCTTCAATCTATAGTCTTGGACCCTAGACCACGACAGGCTCTAATCTTGACTCAAAATTGTCCTGAAATCCCAGGGCCATCCAGGCTCTTCAAGGAAGCTGTTTTGTTCAACTGAAGTTGCTTGTACCAGTCGAAGAAAGAATCTGACCAGATAAGCCAGGAAAAATATTTAATAAGCTTCAATAGCCTGGAGATTATTTAATTATTGGAATTGATCTAATCCTCCTCCCCTCTCGATGCATTTAATTTCCTTCAAGTTTAGGTATCAATCAGTATATAAGATAAGAATATCTCAACATCCCACATTGTCAAAGGTAAAAATCCTTCACCTGCCCAGGTCTCTGAGATCAACTAATTTCATGAACCAAAACAGGTCTTTCCAATAAGCAGGGAACAGAGGACTATTTTTTAAAATATGCATGTATGTATGGGTGTGTATCTATCTTTGTTGTTGCTGTTTAGTCATTTCAGTGCTGTCCTACTCTTTGTGACCTCATTTAGGGTTTCCCTGGCAAAGATACTAGTGGTTTGGCATCTCCTTCTCCAGCTCATTTTACAGGTGAGGAACTGAGGCAAACAAGGTCAAGTGACTTGCCCAGGGTAACACATCTATCTATTCTTTCTATCTATCTATCTATGTATCTGTCTCTCTAATTATAGATAGATGTGTTTGATGACTTTTTTTTGGTAATCGGACAGAATTGATTGAATAAACCAAATCTTCTGTCACCATTCGCATCATGCCCCTTAACTATGAGTATACCCTAAAACCCTCTTCTGGGCCCTTTTCTCTCTCTTATATACTTACATAGTGAGAAGGACAGGTTACATAGTGCAGCAGATAAGAGCTCTGGACTTGGCTTCAGGAAGATCTTACCTCAATTTCCAACTCAGACACTGACTAACTATGTAACCCCCAGTAAGCCAGTTAACATCTCTCAGCCTCCGTTTATTCACCTGTAAAATGAGGATAATAATAACACCTAGCAAGAGTTGTTGTGAGGATCAAATGAGATAAAATACCCACAATGCTTTGCAAACCTTAAACTATAAATGCTACCCATTAGGATTATTGATGGCCTCATCGGTTCCATTGGATTCATCAGCTCTCTGCAGACGACTCCTCTATGTACACATCCAACTCTAATCTTTCCTGAATTTCAGTCTTGCATCACTAACTTCTTATTGAACTTGTCAAACTGAATTTCCTGCGGAACTTATTATCTTTTGCCCAAAATCCACCCATCCCTGTTCTGATTTCATATTTTTCATTTGAGGGGGCACCACCGTTCTTCTAGTCGTCCAGCTTTGCAGCCTTGGTGTCTTCCTTGGCTTCTGAATCTCACCCATCCCACATAGCCAATCATTCACTATGTCTTTTCCTTGCTACCTCTCTCATACTTGTCCCCTTTTCTCTAATCACACAGCCATCACCTTCATTCGGGCCCCCATCACCTCTTCCCTGATGCCCCTCTCCAATCCATTGTTCACACAGGTGCCAAAAAGATTTTCCTAAAATTTTTCCTAAAATTACCCTGTCCCTTCTCTACTCAACAAATTCTAGTGGTTCACTATCATCTCTAGCAACAAATATAAATTTCATTGCTAGGCTAATAAATAGGATAGGGTGCTGGGTCTGGAGTCAGGAAGATCTGAATTCCTATCTGGTCTTAAGCACTTGTTACTTTTGTGACCATGGGCATGTCACTTAACCCCTTCCCATTCAGTTTTCTCAACTGCAAATGGAGATAATAACAGCCCCTACCACACAGGCCTATGGTGAAGGTTAAGTGAGATAATATTTGTAAAGCGCTTGGCACAGTGTCTGGCACATCATAGGCGCCTAATACAAGTTTATTCCCTTCCCCTTCTCAACTTGGCCCCAGCCCAGCTATCCAGAATTATTATATATTATCACATACTTAGTCCAGCCAAACTTGCCTTCTTATTTTTCATCACACATAACACATCATCTCCTAGCTGATAAAAAAATGGCTCCTCTGTTTCCTAAACACTCCGCACATACAGTCTCTTGCCAAGTTATCATTTGTATCTTCACAGCATGTCCTCTCTCCACTCCCAGCCATAAATCTAGTTCAGACCCTCATCGCCTCTTGCCTGGACCATTGTAAGAGTCATCTTTTAACTGGCCTCTCTGCCTTAAGCTTCCACTCCGGTCCATCCTGCATTCAGCTGCCAAAATGATTTTCCTAAAGCACAGAACAAACCATATGATCTCCCTACTCAATATATTCCAGTGATTCCCTATTAAGCCCAAGAAAAAATGTGAAATCCTGTGGTATTTAAAGTCATTCATGACCGGGCCCATGCTTCTACTTCTAGTCTTCTTAGAATTGATTTAGCTCCATGTGCTTTCCGATCCAACATTTGCCTTCTTGCTATTCCTGACACCTAAACTACCTCTCTCAATTTCATGCCTTTTGCTGGCTGTCCCCAGACCTACCACGCTTTGCCTCCTCACCTTTGCTTTCTGGCTTCCCCAATTTTCTTCAGAATTCAGCTCACATTCCACCTTCTGTAAGAGGACTTTTCTTGGTCTTTCCTGCCCCCTGATTCCTAGTGCCTTTCCTCTGAGAGCTCCATCCCTTTTCTCTGTGCATGTCTTATATGGACATAGTTATTGGGCAGCTAGGTGGTGCAGTGAATAGAGCACCGGACCTGGAAGACCTGAGTTCAAGTCCAGCCTCAGACACTCACTAGAGGTGTGACCTTGGGCAAGTCGCTTAACCCTTATTTACCTTAGTTCTTCATCAGTAAAATGGGGACACATAGGAGAAGGAAATGGCAAACCACTCCAGTATCTTTGCCAAGACAACCCCAAATAGGGTCACCTAGAGTTGGACACAACTGAACAACATCAACACGTAGTTGTTGGCAGGTTGTCTCCCCCAGAGGAATTCAAGCTCCTGGGGGCAAGGAATGTGTTTTTACCCTTTTTTGTATCCCCAGCACATATCACGGCACATAATAAGAGCTCAAAAAATACTTGGGCCTGGCACATAGTAAGAGCTCAAAAAATACTTGTGGACTGACTTGCTGGCTGACTTTCTCCACATCTTTACACTGGTTATTTCCCAGTCCTGGCATTCACTTTCCTCCTCATCTTCATCTTAAAATGCTTTGTTTCCTTCATAACTCAGTTCACATGCTACATTTGTTATAAAGCCTTTCTCAGTCCTCCCAGCTGCCAGTATATTCCTCTCTCCAAATAACTTCATATCTATTTTTTACATATTTTTTTTTCTCGGAGCACAGCGCCTGGCACATAGTAGGTGCTATACAAATGTTAGCAATTGATGATGATGATGATGATGATGTCAGAAGGGTGCCATGGTTCTTAGGAGTCATATGACACTGCTTCTTCTTTAATGTCACTTCCAATGACAAAATCCTATCAGTTCCTGATGTTGCATCATTTAACAGTCACCAAGGAGTTTGGTGACAAGAACTTTCTTATCTGGGTTTTCAACAGATGTGACTGTGGCACTTGCAGGAGCAAGTCGCCAGGTTCTAGCTCCATAAAGATTGTTTCCCAGGGTCATAGCTGTGGACAGCGGGCTGGAAGCATTACTATTCCAAAGGCTATTGGATCCAAAGTCCTGGGCTGTCTCCCTCAGGATCTGAGGTCCAGGTGATGGTAGTGGTTTGACTTGCCTGGCACATGCTGCCTCCCGTCTCTCCCTCAGGTTTCCTTGCTGCCTCAGCAAGGCTAGCTTGTCAGTGCTGTGGATGGCCGTTGTTCTTGTTGAGGACTATGACATCAAGGAGGTGATGCCATAACATGCAAGTGAATTGGATTTAAGTGAGGCAGGGCTGTGCGAAGTCACCAGCCTCACTGAAGCCTTCTGGGTCCAGTGGTCAGATTTGGATCAGAACAACTGGAGATGGCCCAAGATGCAGTGGGGGACCTTGGTCTTTTCAAGGTAAAGTGTTTAACAGGTCTCAGTTTGACTAAGGTAGTGCCCACTCAGTGATTAAAGCTTAATAAAAATGAGGCAAAAATGGCCTCTTTAAAAAAAAAAAAAGATCTGAGAAGGGAAGACCCTCATGGTTTCTGGCCAGAACAGAAACAGTTGTTATTTACATTCATTCTGAGCCAATCAGGGCCCAAACAATGACCATGTAGGGCTTGGCCTGTGATTGGCAGAGGTGGTGCATTGGCAATCAAGATGAGCTTTCAGCACTTATTCAACCAAGTGACCTTGAAGACCTTGGTCTTTGTTTCCTTGATTAAATTAGGAGTTCTTGATGACCTCCTTGCCTCAAGGGAAAGCCTAGTTTACCTGGGTTTGAGAGACATGTTTGTGACATCAGAGGCTTTTAGACCACTGTGGGTTTAAGTCACATTTTTGTGACGCTTTTGGGTCACATGGGTGAGTCGCATGTGTGACTCACCTTTGACCCTGAACAAGATATATAAACCCGGAGGTTGGCTTTCTCCTTTGGAGCTCTGAGCCACAGCAGGAGTGGTGTGTGACTCTGGGCCAGCCATTGTTATGAGCTCCCTGGCTTTGGAGAAAACTCAGATGTTGATGCTTCTCTGGTAACTGTATATTGTGATTTTGTCAGACAGAAATCTGTCTGTTGATTCATGTTTATTTGCTCTGTTTGTATTTGCTCTGAAGCTCAGAGTGCTGGCTTTTCCCCCTGAGCTGAGTGAATGATATTTGTATGTTGGATTAAAGTAAGACTGTTAACCCCTTAATGTTGCTTTTCTTAGTAAAGCAGATCAAAAGAGTATGTGTTGGCAGCTTTCTGTGTGCAGGTTGTTGGTGGGTCTTACACCCCTTCAGCAGCCACTAGCAGATTGTTGCTACAGATGGCTGGGCCCTTCCACATAGGAGCTGCTTCCCCAGATGATATCTATAAGGACTAGCCTACAAACAGTCTGAGTAGTCTGTGGGTGCTGCAAATCTCAAAGTTGTTGCACTTATCTGTCTCTTGGTGGCAGCTGATCAACAGTTGTTGCTGGTGGTAAGGGGGAAGAAGGTGAGCCCCTTCTCCACAATGATTTCTACCCTCAGAGTAGCTCAGTTGTTTATAGCTTCTTCTTCACTTCGATCTTTCTACTGGGTGGTGTTATTAGCAATGAAAATGGAGCAATTTTTTTTTCAGAAAAGGAGATTTAATGTTGATAATTCTTTCATGCCAAAAAGTATTTGGAGGCAAAATTTCAGATAATTTACTCTGAAAACTTTAGTATAAATTCTCTTAATTGGTTTCCAGTCCTATTTCTCTCTCTCCTTCTTCTCCTTCTCCTCATCTCTCTCTCTCTCTCACTCTCTCTCTCTCTTTTTCTCCATATATACACACACACATATATAGATAGATAGATAGATAGATAGATAGATAGATAGATGGATAGATAGATATACTTTAACACTTCATTGTAACTGAGATCTTATTGCTGTATGTACATCTACCAATAGCCCTGTGAGGTAGGGACTATTATTATCCCCATTGTTCTCATCATCCTGGTGTGGAGATGAGCCCAGGTTTTCAAAGGTTACCCCAGGAGAGCCTGAGGTCTGGAAGGTCCTGCCAAACTGGAAAGAGTTTAAGTGTGGTCTCAGCAGCAGGAAAGGCTCTAAGTATGATCTCAACCACAGTCTGTGTTTACTAGGTCGAGGAGGACCTGTATATAGAGAGAAGCTTATCACCAATAAAATATACACTAATTGATGTTACTAATGATTCATTCATTGACCATGACAACATAGGAAACAAAGAGAAATACAATAGGGTCCTCAGTCTTATGCAACCTCTTTCTAGTCTTTCATCATAATAGATACATAATGGGTAATAGTTTTCTTCTTAATTTATTCCTTCATTTAGCTTAATATTCTTCCTTAAGATTTTGTGTATCAGAAAGTAGAGAAAATATCATAGAATCATAGATTTTGTGTCTGAAGGGCACTTAGAAGTCCTCTATTCTAACCCAAGTAGGCTGGTCTTCACAGGAATTACTTCTGGGATGATTGCTCTGAGGGTTGGTCAGGAAGTAGGGCTAGTAGGCTGAGTGGTGCCACATCCTGGGTTCCTGTACCGCCTGTTCATAGCAACTGGTCAGTAATTGTTACTAGTGGTGATGAGGAAGATTGGAGCCTTCCCTGTAACAATTTCTCCCCTCAGTGATGGCAGTAGGGGGTTGGATGGAAGCCAAGAGGTTTGAGAAACATTGCTACTCTAAAGGTTCTTGCATTCAAAATCCTAAGCTGTCTCCATCAGGGTTTTAGGGTAGATGATGGTCAAGGGGATGGCGGATTGACACATGCGGCTTCCCATCTCTCTTGGGGTCCCTGCTGTATCAGCTCAGATGACTTGCCTCCCGTGTCATAGTAACGCATCCCATTGAGAGGTGGATAAGAAGTCTCTCCTTTAATGAACCATAGACAGGTATGATAAGGATTCCCAAAGGTCTACATCACACAAGGACTAATCTTATGTCCAGGCTTCTTGTTTACATGATATAATTTGAAGAGTACTGGGAAATATGCCTAAAAATTTACCTTTACTCATCTGTCACATAGCTCAAAATTTCTTTGAGTGATTCTTTCCTTTCTTTCCTCTAAGATCTAGACAGAGAGAGAGAGTGGGAGTTTAATTTTGTGTGAAAGCAGAGGCAAAGGAGGAGAATAAAGGAGAAAAGAGGGAACAATTTTGGAGAACGGCATATTCCCAGAGAAGTTAGGCCTGAATGCTAAAATCCTAGGCTTTGTACAACAAGGTAACAACATGAGGGGATGGGAGCCTATGTGTTAGGGTCTGCCAAAGAGGAAGGAGAGACACTATACAAACTTCACCAACTCTAGAACTTTAACTCTGGCTTGCTTCCCTGGAACCGATTTATCAAAGTTCTGATCTCTAAACAATTCAGATACTTTGAGCTGATCTCTATCCAATACAACTGGTTTGGGATTTGACCTCCAGCTGCCTTCTGTGTCCATAGTTGGCTTCATGTTCTCTAACGTAGGACAAGAGGATCAGCCACTGCCACCTCCATCCACTAGGAGTGACATATTATACTCCTAAAAGTCACTCTTGTGACTGAACCTGATGTCAGTAGCCATGTACTATAATCATTTGTTGGCTAGAGAGATACAATATATATCCCATTCAAGATGGAAGCTTTTCATTTAAGGAATAACCTAGCCCCCCCCCCCCAAAAGTTCATTTATTAGTAATAATAGAATGATAGATTTAGAACTAGAAATGATCCTAGAGACTGACTTGTCCACCCTTTCATATTTTATGAAAATGATGCATATAGAGATTAAGTAATTTATCCAAGGTCACAAAAGTAGTAAATGCCAGCTATAAGATTTATACCCACATTCTCTGACTCCACATGTAGGACTCTTTTCATTATATTAAAGGGACTAAACTAAATTAATATTTATTATCACCAAGTACCAGAGCAAAAAAGGCAATATGTCCATCTTTACAGACTGCTCGAGAATTACATGAAATAAAGGTCAGAAACAAGATGACAGAGTGAGAGGTCACAACTGCCAAAAGCTCTCCCATAATCTCTTCTAAAATGACCACAGAAAACATGCCAAACCAAATTCTGAGTGGGAAAGCCAAGAAAAAGTCACATTGAATTATTTTCCCAGTCCAGGGCAGCTAAGGAAAACAGAAAAAGAGGTCTGTGGACACTGGGGTGGACACTGGCCAAGAACATAGGACAGTGGAGGCAGCACCAGGTGGTGGTGGCAACACCAGGCTGTGGGCAGCAGCCAGAGCAGGGAGTAACCCCAGCACTCAGGGACGTTAAGAAGACTGAAAACCTGGGCGGAAAGAGATCCTGAAGGATGCCTGTACTAGCACTGGGCACAGGATCAGAAGCCATTTAGCAGCTCTTTCACCTATTACTCAGTTCTGGGTCACAGTTCCACAATGGAAAGGAACAGTCACAGTTGCAAGGGAGTAGATGTCTGACCTAAGTAAGGGCCAGAATGCAGATCAGGAGGACAGGGAACAGACCTCTCCCCCAATCACATTATGATGGAAGGACCAAAATCTTACAGGTCTCAGACCAAGCTGTGAAAGCAACAGAAGGACACAAAAGACAGATACTCAGGCTAGTCATTCTCCTATTTATTAAGAATAGATAATTAGGGAAACTAGTCTTGCTAAAAGGTACCATTGACAGTGGATTAATATCAGTACTGAACATATATGTACCAAATGGCCTAGCATCCAAATTCTTAAAGGTAAAGTTAAATGAGTTACAGGAGGAAACAGATGGTAAAACTATTTCAGTGAGGGACCATAATTTACCCCCTTTTAGACCTAGACAAATTAAACTATAAAATAAACAACAAAGTTCAGGAAACAAAAAATTTTTTTAGAAAAGTTAGGTATTGACCTCTGGAGAATGTTGAATAAGAATAGAAAGGAGTATACCTATCTCTTTGCTTACAAGGCATCTTCACAAAAATTGATCATGTATTAGGGCATAGAAAAGTCACAAGCAAATGCAGTAAAGCAGAAATATTAAATGCACCTTTTCAGGCTATAATGCAAAAAAATCACATTCAATAAAGATCTTTTGAAGTAAACATTAAAAATTAATTGGAAATTAAATAATCTAATCCTAAATAATGAATAGATCAAAGAATAAATCACAAGAACAATTAATTTCACTAAAGATAATGATAACAAGACAACATACCATAATTAGTGTGATGTAGCCAACACAGTGCTTACGGGAAAATTTATATCTCTGAATACGTACATCAATAAAAAAGATGAATGAATTGGGCATGCTACTAAAAAAATTAGAAAAACAACAAACTTTAAATCTTCACTTAAATACCTAAGTAGATATCTTGAAAATCAAAAGAAAGATTAAAAAACTGAAAGTAAAAAAATTGAACAACTCAGTAAAACTAAGAGCTGGTTTAAAAAAATAAAACAGATAAACTATTGATTCATTTAATTTTTAAAAAGAAAGAAGAAAACCAAGTTACCAGTATCAACAATTAGAAGGATAAATGTGCAACCAAGGAAGATGAAATTAAAACAGTTATTGGGAGCTGTGTTGCCCAACTCTATGCCAATAAAACTGACAATCTAAATAAAATGGATGACTATTTATGAAAATTTTAATTCCCCAGGTTAAAAGGAGAGAAAATAGAATGCTTAAATAACCTTAACTTTGAAAAAGAAATGGAAAAAACCATAAAAGAATGATATGAAATGACCTAAAATAATCCAATTCCAAAGAAAATATTACTAATACCTGGAGAAAACTCAACATGCAAACTATTTAAATTTTATAGTCAATCTACCCAAGGAAACATTCATCTTTTCATTGCTCCTAGTAACAAATGTGTGTATGTGTGTGTTAAAATTTACAAAGCACTTTTTTTGACAAAAAGTAAGTTTATTTTGACATCTCTAACAACTATGCTACTAGCAGCTGCTGTGGAGATGTAAGACCAACAACACCAGCACACAGGAATGCTGCTAGCACAGATTCTTTGATCTGCTTTTCTAATTAAACATACATATATCATTCACTTAGTTCAGGGGAAAAAGTCAGCACCCTGAATTTCTGAGAAAACACAAACAGAAATTATAAGCAGAAATTATATAAACAGAGCAAATAACACCAATCAGCAGACAGGGCTTCTGTCTGTCCATAGCAATATATACATAGTTACCAGAGAGAGAAACACAAACATCTGGGTTTTCGAAGCCAGGGAGGGGGGCGCTCCTTAACAGCTACCCAGAGTCTCGTCTGGACAAATCATGCAAACACTCTTCCCAAGAGTGAGCCTCTGAAGCAAAATGGTAACATTAGAATATATGTATATATATGTATATATATATGTGTGTATATATATATATATGTATGTATGTATGTATGTATGTATGTATGTATATGCATGCATGTATGTATATGTATATATGTATGTATATATACATATACACACACACACACATTATACACACACACACACACACACACACATACACACATACACTTTTTCAGGGTCAGCCCACAGAGGGCGTCACACCCATGTGACTCAAACTTATGTGACTTAGGCTTTCTTGTGACTTAAGCAGGTCACCAAAGACTCTTAATTCAATCAAAGACTTGATTCAAAGGCAAGGCTCAATCAAAGGCACTTGACTACCTTAGTGCTGGGAAGCATTCCAAAAGAAAAAACAGCAAAAAGTCCCACTTTGCTTGCCATTACATCTGAATAAGTGTTGACTCCTCAGGACATGGCCTTTGGCATCTTTTCCAACTTATTCATCAACTTGTTGCACTATGCCTTTCTCAGAAACACAGATGCCATCCAAAAATTTTCTGATATCCTTGTTTTTCACTGTGGTGGCCTGTTGGATCAGGGACACTGAGTTTGAAACAAGTTCAATATCTTTTCCTTCAAGAATTAACTCATCTTTTTGGGCTTGAGAAATAGCACAAGCCCCACCTGGTCTTATGCGCACTTTAGGATACATTTTTCATCCAAGAAATTTCTGATTTCAGCAAGCAAGCCATTGATTTGAATAACAACATCGATGGGGAAGGGAACATACACAGACCTCATCTTGTAACGAAAACCCAGGGTAATGCCTTTGATCATGTTTTGTACATGACTACAGATTGTGCGCATAGTAGCAAGTTCTTTTTGATTTCCCTACTGTTTGTCTACCCAGAGCCTTTTTTTCTTCTTTCCAAGCAGACTGAGCTCAACATTGATATGGTTGAATTCCCTATGGAGGATTCCTCTGGGCCCCTTCACAATAACTGTCTGACCCTTAAGAGAGATGTCAACATTTTCTGGGATGTAGAAAGTCTGGTTGCTTAGAATGGTCTTCATTCTGGTAGCGAAAGGCCCAAAGCACAAAACACTTTTAATATGCCAAGCAGGCAACCAGCAAACATATATCAAGTACTTACTTTGTGCCAAGAAGTTGGCTAAACTCCAGGAATACAAACTCGGCAGAAAGATAGACAGTCCCTGCCCTTGAGGAGCTTACATTCTGATGGGAGAAAACAAACTACAAAGCAAGAGGGCAATGCCCAGACGGGAGCTTTGTGAACTAGTCTAGAAAATCAAAAGCACAGCCAGGAGGAGGATGAAGTACGGCTAGCCTGGGCTCATCGCCAAAATGGAGGCCCCCAAGAGGAATTCACACATGGAAAAGGATGGAAAGCATGGTAGAGGGATGTTGCAGGGCAAGAAGGTGCCATACACTAAAGGAAGTTCCAGGGTAAAACAGCAGCTGAATCATTGTGAAGTGCAGAGTATGAAGCACAGTTCTGAGGGGAATGATCATTGCTTTAGGATCGTGTCATCTCATTATGGTGGCACAGTAGTTCAATGAATAAAGAGTAGGACTTTGAGTCTGGAAGGTTTGGTTTGGAATCCTTCTTCTGATACTTGCCAGCTATGACCTTGGGCAAAGTTTTCTAACCTTTGTGGAATACACTTTCCTCATTTGTAAAATGAGAAGACTGGACTACATGACCTCCAAGTTCCCTTCTGGCTCTAAATCTATCACCATGATCCATCCTTACAACAACAACCACCTTGTGAGGTAGATGATATGAGTATTATTATGTCCATCTTACAGCTTGGGAAACTGAGGCTCAGAGAAGGTGGGTAGCTTTCTGAGGATCACACAGCTAGTAAGTATCAAAGATGGAATTTGAACCTAGGTCTTCCTTATTGTACATCTAATGTCCTATCCAATACATGTTTCCTCTTGGATACTTGGGTTGAATCTATATCCGATAAAACTTAAACCAATGAAAAACATATATATGTATGTGCATATATATGTATGTATGTATATATATGTGTGTGTATATATATGTATGTATGTATGTATGTATATACTCTGTTCTTTTTGTTGAGAGCATAGCAAAATTGAATGAGAGCATCAATGTACAATGATGGGATTCTTTTTTTTTTTACTAAATAAGAGCTTTTCCCATTCTCAACAGAAGCCAGCTTCATTAAGGATTATATACAGCTCTAGGTATAAGAAGAGAATAAAGAAAGCATTTTTTGGCAGAGAGGTGTTCCAGGGTGAGAGGGCCCAATGTGAACACAGGAAGTTTCAGGATGAGAAAGCTGTCAAGACAAAGAGGCAAAACCCCAAAAGTCAGAAGTAGAACTGGGAGTGGAATGATCAGTCTAGATCTCTCCCAAAATGAAGGCTCCAGGAGGAACTCACCAATGGAAGAAGGGAACCAGTATAGTGAAAGGCTTTTCTAGGGTGAGACAGCAGCTGAGAAATGGAGGCAAAGTCCAGAAAAAAAGCCTGTGGAATACAAACTGTGTTTAGCCTATCTATGATCGAATTTTAATGAAAATTCAGGACTTTTAGGGACATGTCTTAAGAGAATGCTTATGCTATGTTAATGCCTTCAGGGAATTGATACAAAAACTTGTGACATATAGTGGCCATATCAAAGTAAACAGAAGAGTCAAGGAACAGGAGTCAGAGGGAATAAGGCTATAGTATCATGGATTTAGAGATGTTGGGGATCTTAGAGATTACCTAACCCAACTTCCTCATTTTACAAATTAGGAAATTGAGGCCCAGAGATAGGATTTGAACCCAGCCAAATCTGGTGTTTTTTTCCTCTTTACCAAAGGGAAGAAGGAAGAATCTCGTTATGCCAACTCAAAGCAATTCAATTCAACAAATATTTGTTGACCAAGGCAGTGTGATGGGCACTTTGCAAGGTCCCTCGCTCACAAGCACTTCATAACCCCTTAAATTATCTATATATGTGGACCAATTCTAAAATCTACAATTTCATGGAAAACATTGCTGAGGCTTGAGGCTTGAGGAGAGCCGCAAAAAACCAGAGAGTAGCCTAATGAAAATGAAAAGCACTGGCCTGAGTTCACCTTCTAGCACCACAGTTCACTAGATATGTGACACTGTGAAAATCACTTTTCCTCTCTTTATCTTGGTTTCTTTATCTATGAAATAAGGACATAATACATGTATGCCAGTCTCACAAGGTTGTTGTCAATCATTCAAACCAACATTTATTAAGCACTTAGTAATTGTGAGGAAAGTGTGTTATAAGTCTTAAGGTTCTATGTAAATATGAGTTACTATTATGAAAGGCTAAAACAAGCCTCATTCTCATTTTTATCATTGAGATAGAATTTCGTACCTCACATGCACAACCACACTTTGTACTATAATCATTTATTATATAATAATAGGGAACACTTTAATATCATGGACAGTTGGAAAGGTATAGTCAAAATCAATAACAGAAGGCACCTTTATTAAGATACTAAAAACACTGCTAATGGTTATCCATATTTGTATGGAAATATTCTTCTTTATACAGATTTTCTCTAATGGGCTAGTAGTATCCATTTTTCTCTCCCAGGGGTGATTTTTTTTTCTTTCTTGTTTACATAACACTACATTTAGAAGAAGTCTAGGTAACAAGCTTTATTAATCATTTACTATGTGCCAGGCACTATAATGTTCAGAGCACTAGTGTATCAGTTCTAATTTCAAAGGAAAACTAGCCTTAAATAGTTAAAGTGATTTCCTACCCATCCAGCACTCCTGATCAATTTTTGAAACGTTTTTTTAATATATGGCTTTTTTGTTAATGTTATATCAACTCCTGCTGATCAGCATTCCATGTTAGCAGGTGCGTATGCTTACTGTACAAGGCAACAGAACTATAAACTTATCTGTTAAAATTCCCCATTCCTCTGGGAACCACTGCCTGTATCCAGAACAAAGAATGTTGATTTGAACTAGGATCTTTTCCTAAGGTATAAGATTACTTCCTCAGAAATTGGAAAAGGAGCTTATAATCTCATATCATAATATAGGCATTATTTCTAGGTATGCCATGTTTACGGTATTGCATATTGCTGTAAGGCTTGCATATGCATATGTTGGTATACATATTTCTTCCCCACAGAAAGGAGAAAGCAGTGGTTAGGCACAGGGGTGGGGAACCTGCGGCCTCCAGGCCACATGGGGCCCTCTAGGTCCTCAAGTGTGACCCTTTGACTGAATCTAAACTTCACAGAACCAATCCCCTTAATAAAAGCTTTTCTATAAAACTTGGACTCAGTCAAAAAGCTGCACCTGAGGACATAGAAAGCCCCATGTGGCCTCGAAGCCACAGGTTCCCCACCCCTGTTAGGGCAACAAATTGTAATAGTTAACCTAGGTTCTGTTGTTGGCCGTATCATAACTTTCCATATAACCTTCAGTAAATCATATCTCCTTCCCATATAGGAAGTTTTTACCTTTTTTATATACCACTTGCTAGAGTTTTGCGTGAATACTATGTTTAATGGAAGAGTTCATAAACTTTGGGTTGTAATGTAAATCTTTTTTCCCCTCCTGGCTGTGCTTAAGATCCTGAGGACTCTGTCACCATGCCCTCCTATGAAAGCCCTCTCCTGCAATAACCTTCTTCCATGCTGGCCACCTCCCATCACTGAATTCCTTTTTGGGACTTTCAGTTTGGGGAGAAGCTCAGGCCCCCTCCAGGCTTCATTCCTCTCCCATTTTTGCTTCTGACTCTAGGACTTCGCCACCACGCCCCTGCACAGGTACCCTTTAATGTGTATTCTCCCATTAGAATGTAAATTCCTTGAAGGCAAAGACTGTCTTCCTTTTTTAGTTGCATTTATATCCCTAGCACTCATCATAGCGCCTGATACATAGCAAGTGATTAATAAAGCTTGTTGCCTAGATTTCTTCTAAATGTAGTGTTATGTAAACACAGAAAAAAATAAATCACCCCACCATAACTTGGGCAGGAAAACTGAAGATTGTAGAAAGCAAGAATAAAAGGGGAGGAAGCATTTTCATCACTGCTTCCAAATGAAAGGTCTAATGAAAGCAATGGTTTGGGGGAAGAATAAAAGACAGGAAAAGAGGACGTCTTGTTACAACAGTATCAGAGGTTAGAGCTTGGGGTTATGGGCCATCAATTAGGACACGAGGATTATGGGATCTTGGACAGGGATGGATTGTGTTTGATGAGGGCCATGAATAATACATTTGCTTGGAGATCTATGGATCAGATCAAGAAGGTCATAAACTAAAAATAGGGCAGAAGGAAAAAACTGCCTTTGTATAAGTACCAAGCCAGTTACATACGTGTACGTCTGTATCGTGTCTATATATGTAACACCCTCGGGGAAACACAACCCTAAAGCTCCTCACACCTGCCAGCCCCTCCCACCAATCTGCCCTTTGCTCGACTGAGTTGGCTGCTGGGGCCTCTTTCTCACCTCCCCACCCCCACCCCCTCTCTGCCTGAAAGTCTAGGGGCCAGCCACCTTGGCGCCAGAGGCTGAGCCCTTCCCCCACTCTCTCACCTCCCCCCCCCCCCCCCCCCCCCCCCCCCCCCGCCCAGCTCTGTGGCAGACTAATGGGGAAGGGGATGGCTGCTCTGCCCCTCCCCAGGCAAATGCCAAGCACTCTCTTGAATCTCAGTCAAAGTGATAACTCAGAAAGACCTTAGCTTAAAAAGGCCAAGGTTCCCCACTGCATCCTGGGCTATCTCCAGTTGTTCTGATCTATATCTGGCTACTGGGCCCAGAGGGGTCCAGAGAAGAAAGTGAAGCTGGTGACTTTGCACAGCCCATCCTCACTTAAATCCGATTCACTTGCAAGTCATGGCATCATCTCCCCGATGTCATGGTCCTCTCCATCAAGGAAGGACAAACAACGATATGGACATGTACATACATAGGAAGAAAAATAGTAGAGGAAAGGCCCCCATTCGTATTCCCATGAGAATACCCAAGAAGAGGGGCCTTAGACATTTAAGAGACCTTCACACAAGGAGGTAAATATAACTTTTAAGTATCACTGAGGTTTTTTGGGATATAAGCCGTGAATAGACTATTCCAATGGAAGGGTGTGCCTTATTTCAAAGGAACAATACTTATTTTTTCATCTGTTTATTTTATCAAGGAGAATAATGTTTGTTCTAAAAATGACTAATAGAGAATTGATACCTGAGATAAATAAGGATATAGTAAAAGATCATCTAGACCAGCGGAGTCAAACTCAAATAGAAAAACATCTCTGAGGGCCACGTATTGACTTAGAAAACTACAAATTAACATTATCTATGTTGTATTGTACTTTTCATAAAACCATTTCCTAATTACATTTTGGGTTCTGACTCTAAGTCTGCAATTTTGCAGGCCATGAGTTTGACACCTCTGATTTAGACCCCCTGATGAAGTCAAATAACCAGCCCAGGTGAGTTATATCTCTGGGAACTGAAGGAACTGGCAGATGTGATTGCTGATTCATGGTCAGAAATATCGGAAATGGAAGAAGTGCCACAATGTTGGGAAGGGGAAAAAATATCCATTGGCTAGTTAAGGATTAGCCACATCCCTGTTATCCTTAAAAAAAAAAAAGTAAGACAAACTCTTTAAACAGATAGGCAAATCAGGAGAGAGCTCTGAGGAGTGTTACCACTGGGAGTTGAGAAGGCCAACATCAATTATCAGGAATTGAATTTCAGAGAGGCTCAGGTTCAGCTGGCAGAGACACTGTACCAAGGGGAGCAATATGAGAATTATACAAGTAGAGGAAGGATTTGGGGACCTTTCCGTGCCAAAAATGGGAATTCCCTTGGCCACATCTATTCCCTAAGCATGTACCTTTGCACTAGTATATTCTATGTGAGTACCATTCCTTTATTCTTTCCACAGACATGCTCTGTATAGTTGTGGGAGAATGCCCCTTAGGTTTATGAAGGAATGATTTGTTACTACTGTTTTTATGACACCATTTCAGAAAATGCCTTTGCTTTGAGCTGAGTCTTCTAGCAGACTATTAAAGGTAAACAAAATTGGTGCAGGCTCATGAACTACAGTTTTAGGACACAGCATGGGCAGGGAAGGGAAGGAAGTGTTAATTCCACTGGGGACTCCATCTGCAACTATGAATTTGGAGGTGACACATTGGAAAAATTCTAGTACAAATCATTAGAGAGATAGTTGGTCAATGTATAGAAAGGGAAGCCATGACTGCAGAGAACCAGCCTAGCTTCATCAAGAACAAATCATGCTAAACTAGTCTTTTTTTTCCCCTTTTTGACAGTTACTAAACAAATAGATTGGAGAAAGCTGTAGATGGTGGACCTAGGTTTTAGCAAGGCATTTAATTGATAAGAGTATTTCATCATACTCTTATGGAGAAAACTGAGTAGATAATAATAAAATTGTGAAACTGGATAAAATGGTTCATAGAATAGCATTAAATATTAAAAGCATTGTATTCACTCCTGTAAAGAAATACACAGGCCTCAGGGTAAATAGTGAAGATCAGTGGTTTGGGTGAGGATTGAGGAAAGGAGAAACATATAAGATATCATAGTGGGTCTATTTTTAAAACCACCTAGCCATAAGCAGGAATCCTATAATAAGTTCAGAAGGAGATCACAAAGGTGACACAGAGGGAGGATACTATAACCGCTGGAGACTTCAAATATTTTTCTTGTTCATTGTTTGCTACCAGCCCCCTGCTGAAGGCAGCACATAGTGGGGTAGCTTCTAGATATGGAACCCCAAAAAGACCTTCACACTCTTGTAGATGTCCCAGAACTCCTCAGGGTACAAATTTATATAGAGTTTAGGGGAAGAACTGCCTGGCACCAATAGGAGACTGCCCTGTCATCCATAAGCATAGGGGAATTATAGTCAGGATCCAGTGAAATAAGAGTATTTTCTTAATTGCATAATAAGGAATGAGGGATAAGTGGCAGAGATATAGGGGACTTAACTGGCTCAGTGGATAGAGCACCAGGCCTGGAGTTAGGAAGACCTGAGTTCAAATGTGGTCTCAGATACTTACTACCTGTGGACCCTAGGAAAGTCACTTAACTTCTCATTGTCACCACATTCTATGCCAGTTCCTATAAGTCTTTCCATGTCTTTTTGAAATCAACTATTTCCTCACTTCTTACAGCTCAGTAGAATTCCATCACATTCATATACCACAATTTATTTGGCCATTTATTAACAGGCTTAATTTCCAGTTTGTTACCACAAAAAAGGCATGTTGCAATAAATATTTTTGTACGTATAAGACCTTTTCCTACTTCTTTGGTTTCTTTTGGGAATAGGCCTAGCTAGGGTAGCTGGGTCAAAGCACACACTTTGTTTAGTAACTTTTTGTGTATAAATCTAAATTTCTTTCTAGAACAGTTGTACCCTTTCACAGGTCCACCAAGAGATTATCAGTGTGTTTTAATTTCCACAGCTGGTTAGGCATAGAGCAGTCATGCAATTAAAGGGATTTGTCAAGTACAGCTTGGGGAAGGATCCCCTTCAGTGGGTTCATCCATGAATGACATATTGGTATCAGTTTTTCAGTCTGGCTGCTAAGCCTACTTCCTGGGTTTATGTTGGACTTGATTTTCCAATAAACCTGACACTGTAATCAGAGTTACCACTACAGTCAATTTGATAAGCTAGCACAGCCCCATTGCAATCATGGCAGTCACTTGGATGCCCCACAGCAAGGGACTTGGGCTGAAAATGCTGAAGAAAACTCTCTAGGCCCTTGTATGTAGGCACTCTATTCCTACAGCCACTTGGGTTCTGGTGTCCAGGAGACTCAGAAAAGTTCTAGCTTCCCCATTTGGCCATGGGATAGTACTGGGACATATGACCTGTGGTTCTTCCCTGCTGCATGCCCACAGGGAGAAGCCAGCCTTTGGCTGGGGGTGAGAGAGTAAGGGGGTGAGATCAGAATAGAAAATATCTGGGGTGTGATTTCTTCCCCTTCCTCAGAGGGAGATGGGGACAACTGGGTTAGGGGCCAGAGATTTCAGTCAAACAGAGCACAAACCTTTCTTGGGAATAACCTGGTCCTCAGAGGTACTTGAAGGTTCCCCTGTAATCCATTCTAAAGGTGACTCCCCTCCCCCTTCCTGTCTTCTTCATCCAGATCTTCCGGTTTTGCCCCACAATCCTGGCCTAATCATCCCCTAGATCTGCATATCTGTAGACTACGAAGCAAGGTCCCTTCTGTTTCCTGATTCCCCACTACAAGTATTAGTTCTTAAAGGAGACTTTGCTGTTTAAGCTGGCTTTATCTGCTTAATCTATTTTATCTGTTAGCAAAACATTACTACCTCTTTCTCCTCCCCCTCCTTTGGTCAAAAGGGAGATTGGGGCGGGGGGGGGGGGGGGGGGGGAGTTTAAAAGAGGAGAAAAAGGGAAATTTCCCAGACCTGTAGGTCTGATATCAAGAGGTTCATAAATCTTACAGACAGCTACAAAAAGTTATCACTTGAGTCAGATGTGGTTACAGTACAAGTTCTATCTCCATTTGCACTTTTTTGTGCAACCAGCCTTTCTACAGTTGTTGCTACCACCATGAGGAACAGTCAAGGGATAGAATCCTTAGCTCCCTTAAAGCTTAATTTCTTGTGTTTGAATGACCCATTGCTCAGAATCTTGGGCAGTTCAAGGCACATCCTCAACCACTGAATGTCCTCATAATCTAAAACTCCTGGACACTTGAACATTGCACCCAATGGGTAAAAAACTTCCATCCCCAAGGGGTTAATATCTTATTCTCAAACAACTCACTGCTTGAAGTCCTGAGGCAGGGGGAAAGAGGTGTCCAAAAAACACTTGACCCCTTCAACATCCTTGTTAACATTCTCCTGAGTTCCCAGTCATTCCTCTCCTCAGGTAAGATTCCCATCACAGTATCATTGCCCTTCCTGAGGAATCCTTTCCTTCTTCCCCTCCATCCCCAAAAGGCTACCTGGCTATCTGTGCTCTTCATATCCCACTTCTGGCAACAATTTGTAGTGCAGCAGAGTTGGAGTAAAGAACAGCAAAGCCACACAGAAATAGCATTTAACAAAAATGTCTCACAAAACAAAACTCATGAGGGAGGAACAGATGCCAACAAGACTCAATCACAGTGTATGGCCACCTTTGTCCCTGGTAGCACATAGTGGGGTAACTTCTAGGCATGGAATACTGCAATGGCTTTCTCACTCTAAGCTGACTCCCAAAGGTGAATAAACTATATGGACAAACATATAGAAGACTGCCCTGTCCTTCATGGGAGAACATAGTTAGGATCAGTGAAATGAGGGTATCTTCTAAACTGAATAGTAAAAAGTGAAGAACAAAGGGCAGAGTGCTAGGAAATATAATTGTAACTTTACCAATCCACAAGAGGCTGAGGGATTGTCAGGGAATGGCCAAGCATTTCGGTTTATGAGATTTGTCACACATGCGACCAGAGGGCTTGGAGCTGTATAGTTTTCACTTGTTCACAGTGGACTATTAGCCGGGGACATAGTATAGCCTTAACAAGGGATGTCAAAAATATATCTGTCAGCAGTCTTGCTAATATAATCAAAAAGACTTTTAAGATGAAGAGAAAAAGGGGAGAAATCAGCTTATGAATAAACAAGCAAGACACTGTAGAAAATAGTAACTAAAATAATGAAAGAGTAACATTAGAAAAGACCAGTAATTCACAAAAGATAAAATCCAAGAAAGGAATCATCAATAAAACCCATGGCCTCAGATATCTATACAAAAATGTACAAATATTGGTAATGAGTAGGAAGAACCAGAGGTTCTAAAATAAAGTCAAATTTAGCCTCATATGTATTGCTGAGATTTATAAGAATGGGACTTGGTGACTGGAATACAACTCTGGAAAGGTATACCTTATTTACAAGAAGTAGAATGTGTAACAAGAGTCATGGAATATCATTGTATATTAAGTCTGCCAGGTCTGGAAAGGAAGGGAGGGTCCTCGCCTCTTGGGCCAGCCATTCTATTATGCTCCAACCACCCTCCCCAGCCTCTTACAACTTTATACTGGCTGCTAAATATTTAATATCAATAATAGTCACCTTTCCACTAAGCAGTCAGCTTTAATTTTAAGACTGAGATTTAAAGAGGAGTTTGGGGGGATGGGGGTGTTGGTTTCTATTAGAATGACAACTATTACAGTGTTTACAGCAAAACTACCTCCATAAATACAGTACTGGGTTGTATTTTCAAATCACAGTGACCTTATGACTGGTCCAGAGTATAAAACTTATTTAAAATTAACTCAAGTGAATGTTTACTTCTAACTCTACTTAAATGAAAGACAAGAGGGTCTAGTAACAGCATAATTCTTTATTTACTAGCCAAAACAATCCTAATTACATCAAAGCTTGGAAATAAAACTGTTTGCAAGTAGTCAGTCACTGAGATAACAGACCAAAGTAAGAAAAAAGCAAGAGAGTTTGGTTGGAGAATTTGCTCATTGAACTGAGCTGGTTCGTTCATAACAGCTAATTCCTGTCCTGTATGAAGATGGAATTTCTTTACTTGGCCCTCTCATAGACCCTGTGGCAAGTCACATTGTTCATAATGCAGTCCTGTGGAGAGGGAAAGAGTAGAGATTAGAACAGATTTGTGTTAACATCTTGGTTCAGGAGTATAAGGAAGCGTAGAGCAGAATGTTGTATGCTTTGAGAACTTATCATGGCATCAAAAATGTAGAGCAATCCAGCAAAAATGGTCTCTGGGACAGCCCATGACATTTTGGAACCTTAGGACCTTACAGCTGGGATAGGACCAAACTTCATTTTACCACTGAGGAAACTGAGATCTAGGTAGGGAGAGTTTTTCTGAAGGTTCCATGGCTAATGATATAACTGTTCCACAGGGTTGCTGTAAAGAAGGCATTAGTAAACTGTGAAGCAGTATCTAAGTGAGGGCTATTCATGAAAGGAGGAGTCGGAAAGAGCCCAGGTAGGAATCTGTAGATTACTCAATATAAACTCACTGCCGCCAGTAGGGAAGACAATGCTCATGCTTAGAGGCCCACCCGCCTATGATCAATAAGCTGTGTAGTGCAGAGAGTGTTCAATTTGGAGACAGTAGACCCAGTTTCAAAGCAAGGGTAGTGTTTGCATCTTGGACAAGTCATTTGTATTGGGGGCTTTGGTATCCCTGCTGCTGGGCATGGTTCTATTTACTTTCAGTGACATGGTTCAATTTACTTAGTTTAGAAATAAAGGAGGAATCGAAGAGATAGGGGAGGCTTTTGACTTACCACCAATAACTTTCCATCATCTACTTTTCGTGTTATTGTGGTTTCCTTCCCATCCCAAGTCTGTCGCTGGATCAATGTATCATTTTCAAGGGTACAAACAGACTAAAGAAAAATAAAATGTCCAGATTGTATTGTCAAGTGAACATTTCCTAATATGAGTGTTTACTTGATTGAGACCTTTGACAGAAGATTATTTCTATATTTGCAGCTATTTCCCTTGTGAAATTTTATTTGCTATGATTATACTCTAATACTTTAAGAGACATTTTACACAAGCCAAAACTTAGAATATCATATTGAAATATTTCAGCCTTCAAGCTCCCTAAACTATTTTTGTAAATGAATTTTAGTTGTACGAGTTGATGTTTACAAGCTTCTTACTTCAAGATCAATAAGGAAAACATATATGTCCTTTTTCATTTGGTTTTTAACTAAAAACAGTAGAAATTTTAAAGAGGAATTAAACTATTTTTATGGAAGTTACCTCAGCCGTAACAAAGCACAAAATGTCATTACTGACCCGAGTTTTCCGGCCATCAGCTGTGGTTTCATCAAACTCCTCACCAAGTGTGAAAGAGAATTGCGAAGTTTTTATGCTACTCTCAGTCTTAATGGTACATACGCTCCCATTTTCAGAGATATAAACATCTGGTTTGGCCACTCCGGCCATTTTCCTCAGGGCCATCCCCACTCCTGCCAAAGAAAGTTACAAAATGTTAAGCCACATAAAGACTTGACGAAAGTCACTTCTTTGTAGTATTGCATTCGAAATGTAGAGTCCAACTGAGTTTAGCCCACAAGATGTAGGAGAAAAAAAAAAAGATTACTAAAGTTGATTTACTCAAAATTGATTTATGACACTTAGTGGAAGTTAAGTGAAATAATCAAGCCTGGAAACCTCCAGAGCTTAGTCATGCTTTCATGCTTCTCCATACCATTTGCTCTGACTCTGCTAGCATTCTTCCTTCTTAGTCAATACTATTGATGGAGACAGGAAAGTTATTTGAAGATGTTCCAATAAGATAATTTGGTAATTCACATTATACTTCCAATTTCCAAAGGGGAGATTTCAAAGTAACAGGTTTTTAGAATAATAACAGAGGAATTTCAAACATGCTTGCCTTGTCTGCCACCACCACTACCCCACAACACACAAAAAGGAGTGAGTCCTCAGATAGATCTGGAAAGAACCTCAAAGGTAATTTCGTTTGATATACTCATTTTGCAGATAAGTTCAGACTCAAAGGAGGTTAAGTGACTTGCCCATGGTTACACATACAATAAGTGATCAAGCCAAGATCTGAACCCTAGTCCTCTGAAAATTTACTATTAAAAAAAAAAGAACCTATTTGCAAAATTACCTAATTACCAATTCAGCCACACATTTAGGGACTTGTTTTACTAACTAGGCTCGAGATGAAAAAATACTACTTAATCTTAATACCATAATGTAGTTTTTAACGATCTGTTAGATACTGCAACTAAAAGTATATAGTAAGTGATATTTTATTTGCATACTGACCTCTGATGTCAGAATCATTTTTAGTATTGAAATGGAGCACATTTTATACATGTAAAGAGGCCAAGATAAAATTAAGTGATATTTAATGAAAGAGCTGGATTTTTGAATCCCAACACAGTGTTTTTGACCACATACCCAAGCCTTTGCCTTGAACCAATTCATCCACTGTTTACTCACACTCTCAGGTCACAAAATGAAGTATTTGAATCTCAGCAAGTCCAACTGCCCAGAAATGCTAGCCTTCATCCCAAAGAATTCCTCCCAAACAAACAGCACCCCTCCAAGAAAAGGACAGTTCTGGGAGAGAACCCAACAATCAATTCTGTGCCTTCTGAAATGTACCTGGTCCACTCAGCTTCAGGACAAAAGAAACTATTAAGAGTTTGGGTTTTGTTTTGGGCTTTTTGTTGTTGTTGTTTGTCTGTTAGTATAAGCAAGAAATTCTACAGCTCCCTTGAAGCCATTCTAATAAGTTTAATAACAAGGAGTTCAACTTAGTTTTCAATTCCTTTATCCTTAATGTAAGGATGAAAGACAGCAGTCACCAGACAGTTCTGACAGTCTGTCACAACTCCTCCAATTTTCCTCAATCAGCACTGAACTCTAACAACCAAGACTAAGGAATCAATACTATTGACGTAAGAAACACTGACGCTGCAGGCCAGAAAAGCAAACACCTTTGGAAGGAAGCAGGAATTATTTGAAATGTTGTTTTTACTGTTCGGGGTGGGGGTGGGGAGGTGGAGAACCAGGAGAGTATTAAGTATTCTCAGCTCCCAGAGCAGTGTTGGAGGTTCTTGGAGTGTTCATCAAATTCAGTGACTTGTATATTTATCTCACAGGGAAAACTAGCTTGTTAGGTCCTTAAAATAAAAAACTGTATCTCAATCTTCTTTAGATCCCCATTCAGAGATCCAGATAGGGTGCTTCGCCCATTGCAGATACTAAATAAACGTCTCACGTGACTAAAATAGCAAGAGACTTCTATTTCCTTCACAAGCACTGTAGAAAGAAGATCAAAGACGTAGATCTGAAATGGACCTTGGAAGTCAGCTAGTCCAACCTCCTCAGTTTACAAATAAGGAAACTGAACTGAGAAATAAAGTGATGACTTGCCCAAGGTTAGATATTTATAAGCAGCAAAGCTGGGATTCAAAATCAGGTTCTCTGACTATAAATCCTACACCGAGTGTCAAGATATACGAGTTCTAGTCCTGGCTCACTCATCATATCACTTTAGCTGGGCAAAGTGTTGCTCTGGGCCTCAGTTTACCTAGCTGTAAAACCAGATGGCTGAACTGGTTGATCTGTAAGAGGTGCATCAGATCTAGTTCTTTAGAGCTTCCTAGCTGCAAAGATGAAAGGAAAAGAGTAGGTGCTCTCTACTGCATGGCACTGATCATTCTCCAGACAGACTGACTTTTTGGAGAAAGCCGGGAGAATGAATTTCCAAAGGCACATTTTTGAGCAGCAACTGCAATTCCCAAGGATTAGGATACCAAAGAAAGGAACGCCAGGTAGATTCAGGTCCGCCAAGCCTGTTAAGTAGGGTTGCTAGGCTAATTCATCCACCTCTTCAACCCCCCCGCCCCCTCCGCGGCAAAACAATCCCAGAAAAGAGAGAGCCCTAGCGCCACACCCGGTGAACTCTCTCCCCTCCCAGTGAGCAGGATGCTTTTACAAAGGCAGGTGCTATGGCCCTCATGGCTTCCAGAAACTTTAAGGAGAGAAGCTCAGGAATGAATGAAAGCAAGAGCCGCTGCTGCTTCCCCAAACCAGCAATCCCTGATACCACCATGCCTCCCTGGGAGTGAGCACGCCAGGATCCTTCCCTGAGGCCCACCAGGGCAGGATCCCGAAAGAGACGTGGACTCAGCTAAGGCAACCTGGCCTTTGTCCATGAACAAAAGAGCCAGCTACGTGGAGAATCAAGGGAAAATTAAGAGCGGGGAGAAGCGGGCGGCCACAAACATAGAGGGGAAAGGAAAGAAGGAGGAGGAGGAGGAGGAGGTGGTGCTAGGGCTTGTTAATTCTGCAGCCCCAGCTCCCTCCCGGGCCCAGACCCTGCGGGAGCCGCCACGCGGCACCAAGAGCACGCTGAGCACAGGCTCAGCATCCCTCCTCCGGATCCCGCGAGCAAAGGCCAGACAGAGGTGCCAGACTGACACACATCTGTATGCACGCGTGCGCGCGCTTCCCCCACAATAAAGAAAGTATGCCTCACCCAATTCCTTCATGTACTCGTCAAATCCTTTACTTTCCACGAGTTGCCATTTGCCCAACAGCTGCTTAGGAAGAGCCATGGTGAATTCAGGCGAGAAGAGGAGGGAAGAAACCCTGAAAAGAGCAGAGGGTTCCGCAGAAAGGTAGAGGACCGGCGTGCAGACCGCCCCGGGTCGGGCGCCTCCCATATATAGAGGTCTGGCCATGTGAGGCGGTGGGTTGGACCAATGGTAGCAGAGGAAGCCCGGCCTCTTTCCATTCCCCCACTCCACCTCCCTACCCCCCTCAATTTTCCGAGTGGGTTAAGAGGTGTGAATGGGCTTCACCTGCCAAGAGCCTCCCTGAGCCTGGGGGGACTCCCGTAAGCTCCAACCGCAAGCTCGGACACGCAGCTACCCCTCCCAAAGCACCTCGCACCCCTGCCCTACCCTGCCTCTGTCCAGACAGAAGTGCCTATTTTTCCCTTTACTACTCTAAGAAACCATAGACAAGAAACTGGAGAGGGGAAAGGGAAAGGATCCTCAATCTCTCTCTCTCTCTCTCTCTCTCTCTCTCTCTCTCTCTCTCTGTGTGTGTGTGTGTGTGTGTGTGTTGTATGTTTAAATCGCCGATCTGGTGTGAGTTCCAACTAAAAATCTGCAGGATGTTCGCCTGCAATCCACCTAATAGGCCAAGCAAGCACATTTGCGTGAACAGTGAAAAGTGCTGAACAAACATTTGTTAATTGATAAGCAGCTCCAATTGGCCTGCTTTCTCCACTCCACCTCCCCCCAACACTCCATTACTTCACTTTTCTTGAGAGGGAACCTGAGCCCACCCACATTTTCTTACTAATAAGAATAGCTGTCATTTATATAGATCGCTTTAAGTTTTACAGTGCATTTTACGTACCTGCCTGGCAACTTTCTCCTCCTGGGGACTCTGGTTTTTCCAGGATCTGAATACCTACTTCATTCTGACAACCAACCCCTCCTTCCCTGGCCACAGGCAGAAACTGAGACAGCTAAGAGATCCCTTCTCGTTTTAAATCTGATTTCCTTATTTGTAACTGAGATGAACAAAATAAATATAGATTGGAACTGAAATGTCGTTATCTGCTACAGGAAACAAGCCCTGTTGTGGTCTAGGGAAACTGGACGATAAGACAGGGGGCTATATCTGCCACTTCAGTGATGTAAAGAACTCCCTGGGTAAGGAAGCCCAGTCCACTGCAGGTTGGCACTTTCTCTGAAACTTAGTTTTAGAGTGTTGTCTAGAGCACTTTGACGTGAAATGATTGCTCCAGGATTGCGCAGCCAGTATATGTCAGAGATGAAACTCTAATCCCAGCCCTTTATTCACTGCTTCACTGCTGTTAGCTGCCGTTGTGCTGGCTGCAATTCCCCGTTTGTGAATGATTTGAGCTCATACAGTTGTTTCACGCTTCTCAGTCTTTCCTCAAAATGGACTTCGAATTAAGTTTGTCCTACTTAAACCAGGGACATAATTATTCTGGGGCATTTGGGACTATTGCCCCGTTTGGGGATATCTTTGCTGTTTGTCCTTCGTTCTGAAGAGGACCATGACATCAGGAAGGTGATGTCATGACTTGCAAGTGAATTGGATTTAAGTGAGGGAGGGCTGTGCAAAGTCAGCAGCGTCACTCTCTCCTCCGGAGGCATCTGAGTCCAATGGCAAGATATTCCCTCCACACCTCCAGCTCCAGCCAGAGGATTTAGGGTCTGTTGTTTGCTCTGGAGTTTTTTGGAGTAGCTACGTCATTTTCAGACAGATGCCAAGGACCCCTTATGTTGAATCAAAGTAGGGGAAATTGAAGAAGACACTGGATGCAGTCAGCAAATGCCTCCTTATTAATGGCCAGCCAGAAAGGCATAGCAACCAATTACAATTACACCCGAGAAGCATAATAATGAGCAATAATTCAGGCAGCTACGGACATAGATGGAAAGAGGGAATGGTTCCCTTCACCTATATTTTAATGTGCCCCATGACTATTTCAGAGGTCCTGTTATTTCAAGAGTCCAAATGTAACCTTGATTCTAGTAGTAACTCATTCTGTTTTGACTCTCTCTCTCCCTCATTATTTAACCTCTCTTTGCATTAGTTTCCTCAGTCTTAAAGGAAAAAGACTGTTAATTATATCTAAGATCCTTCCTTTCTTTAATTTTGGAGTTACCATGAGAAAAGCTTTAGAAATGGATACAAAGGTTCTCAGTTTAAATATGAACTATGCCATATAACTACCTGTGTGATCCTGGCCAAGTTATCTGACCTCTGTGGGTCTCAACGTCCTTATCTGTAAAATGAAGGCTTAGATTAGATGAACTCTGAGACCTCTCCAGGTCTAAATCCATGATTTTGTGATTTTGTTTAAAAAAAAAACTTATGGAAATATACTTCCCAAAATCTAAGAGAGAATGAAAATACTCTATTTCCACCTAGTGGTGAGAATATAATATTTATTTTGTGTATTCATATCAATGTGCTAATATCAGTGATTTCTCAATTACACATCTCAATTACATAAGTTGGTTATGTGCAATATCTTTACTTATGTAACTGTTTATTTGACAAATAGCTATGAAGTATCTCCTGTGGTCAGAACATTTTGCTGGAGGAGGTAGAAAAGACTGAGATGAGATGTATCTGTCTAGTAGATGGATATGCACATATATAGTGAATGTGTAATATCTATGTATATACACACACTATATATATGTATATATATACTAACATACACTATAGATATACACATACATACACATATGTATACATATATATAATGAATGTGATTGCCGAACCACTCTCAGTGATCTTTGAGAGATCAAGAGGAATAGAGGTGTATCACAGTAAGGACTAAATGAAAATCAGCATGAACAGGTCACGTCAAGCTAATTTTATTTCCTTTTTTGAGGAAGTTACTAGACTGATAGAACAAGAGGGCGCTATAAATGTGATTTACCTTGATTTTAGCAAAGTTTTGGACAAAATCTATCATGCTAACCTTGTGGACAAGACAGCAAAATATCGACTAAATATTATTAGGGATAGATGAATTTGAATCTGTGTGTGTATACATAAATACATGCATACATATATGCATGCATTTATATCCATCTCTCCTCTGAGCTTTAGAACTGCATCACCAGTTACATATTGGAGATCTCTTCCTGGATATACCATAGACATCTCCAACTCAGCATGCCCCCAAAAGAACTCCTTCTTTCCCTTAAACCCATAGCTCTCCCTCACTTTCCTCTTTGTGTTGAAGGCACTGGTATCCTTCCAGTCACCCATGTTCACAACCTTGTCATTGTCTGACTCTTCCCCCTCATCCATGTTCCATATCTAATCACTTGTCAAGGAGATTCTACCTCCATATCTTTCATATCCATTCCCTTCTCTCTGCTCACACAAAATTTTAAAAAAATGAATGATCTACGTGCAGGTAATAGAACATATGCTATGCATTGTTGACAGGAGTGGTGGCGGAATGGATCCTTTGATCACCTTGCAACACCCTTAATTTCCATAATTAGTACACTTCTCATTTTTGCATATTCCCCTCAAGTTACATACAGCTTTCTTATATCCAAAGTGTACTGGACTTGGGATCATAAGAGTGGGTAATCTGAGCCTCCTTAATTTAAGCTTCAGTTTCCTCATCCATACAATGAGGATGAGAATGATTACTTGCTTTACCCACCTTATAGGCTTATTGTAAAAATGCATAGAAAGTAGTAAATAAATGTTATTGGTATTATTATAAACTAAAGTGGGAAGCCACAGAAACTAAACAAGTACACATAGCAAATGAAAAAGAAAAAAAGGTCAGGGCTAATTCAACAAGAACCAATGGTTTCTTCTCTCTCTTCTTCCAAAAGGAGATGGTTGGTAGGGGGAAGAACTTAGAAGGTACCTGTTAAATCTGACTTTTTCCTCTAAATCACTTCTCTAACCCTTTTCCCTTCTGGCACGTTTTACATTAGACTTACTTTGAATTCCGGGCTTCCACCCAGACCTTGGAAGGGTGGGGGTAGTGCCATGTTTGAAAGTAACACACAAAATTTAGGCAACAAAATCCCGGAAGGTGCAGAGGTCACCTGCCTCTTGCCTGTACTGCATAAGAAAAAATTCCCTTCCTGAAGAACCAGGAAATCTTTCATTCTTTCTCATATATATCACAGTGCTTTTTTATATCATCTTAAGGGAGTTTGTAGAGGTCATCATAAGCACATCAATCTCATTGCAGGGGCATCTGAGGTCATCTGGTCTAACCTATACCTGAACAAGAATTTTCACTACAACATCTCCACCAAATGATCATCCAGCCCTTTCTCTGAAGACTTCCAATGAAGAGAAACCTCTCCAGGTGGCACATTCCACTTTAGAATGGCTCTAATTATTAAAATGCTTTGTTTTGTTTTCTTACCTTCATTCTAAATCTGCTTCTTTTCAGCTTCCACTCATAATTCTGCCTTCTGAGCACAAGCAGGTGCTTTTTGCGTTTTCCATCCAGAACATTAGACTGGTGTATTTGGCAATCCAAAGGTTATATTCTCAAGTTGCTTTCCCTGTTCAGAAGAATTTCCTCATTATTCATGGCACAGAAAGACCTTGTGTAAACAGCACTCTTTTCTGCACTGGGATAAATGTTTTGTTTCAAAGTCCTTTTGCTTGCAATTGTAGCCTCTATCTGCAGTGATTGACCGTCAGTGCTTAACCTTTCCCTTTCACCTTAAGGAAAATTCCATCCTTTTACTCCACAAAAGTTGCCGGTTTCTGATTTCTATTCAACAGTACTGTGTGTGGACTGTTTCCCAAGAGTTGCCAGTTGTATTGCATCACAAAAAGCATTTCAATGACAAAAGTCTTCCTTAGGATTACTCTGCTTTGTCTCCTTATAAGACAGTCTCATATCTAATTATGCTTTGATGGCAAAATGAAGCAGAAGTTATAGTGGATAGTACCGGACTTGAAGGCAGGAAGACCCAAGTTCAAATCCTACCTTGGACACCTACTACTTGTGTGAACCTGGACAAATCACTTAGCCTTGGTCAGTCCCAGTTTCCTCTGTAAAATGGAGATAATAAATAACAGTACCTACCTGATAGCCTTATTGTGAAGATAAAATAAGAGAATATAAGCAAATGCTTTTAAATCTTTAAGCAGTATTTAAATTTTAATTATTATTGTTGTTGATTTAAAGAAGAGAATTTATTTAGTCGACTTGCCTTAAGTTCACCAATGGCAATAAATATATTTGTTTTGAAATTATTATGTATTGGTTATTTTCAGATTATCAAGTTTATTTTTCCTATGCAAGTGCATTCCATGCATATATCACTCTTACTGGTCTTGGGCAGCATCTAAGGGGTAAGGGCAGGCCAGAAGAGACCAGAACCAGGAATCCAGCTAAAACAGAGAGATTTGAAGGATCTAGGCAAACAAATTGTCGTGATATAATCAGTTAATATAGGAGAAGATGTAAAGAATAGCAGAATTCTAGAAAGGAAAATCTAGAAGATTGCACATGGGACATGACTATGCAGGCGAGCTGAGTCCAAGATCTGAGAGGTCAGGCAGAATGGAATAAGTAGAGAAGACTGAGGTTTAGGGGAACAATATCACCTTAATATTGTCTGAGTCAAAGGAGTATAATGTCCTTCTTGCTCAGGACCAGAACTGAAGTCAGAATGGGAATAGGATTGATCCCACAGATAGGGGCAAATAAGCAGAAATACTCCAGCCTAGTATAGAGGAGTACTGAGGTATAGAGCCATATAACTCCTTGGCAATACCTGCATTTCGAATTTTTCATTCTTCCAGTGAAAATAAGTATGAAGTAGCAACAAATTGAATCAGTTGTTTTATTTTCTGTACTAAGACGCTTTTTCTTTGGACTCTAACATCACAGTCTGAGATGTGCTTCTTGAGGAGGTAGAAATGACATAGAAGAAAACAAAGGAACAAAAATGGGAGCAAAAGCTGGACTAAACCAAGTTTACACAGAGAAGATCAATGCTGACAACACAATTTTGAGGAATTTGAGGGGTCAGTTCCCAAGGTATCTCAAGGAGAGGGAAGATACCAATGACATGGGGAAAAATCCTAAACATTTTTTTAAGAGGGGGCCACTAAGAGAACATGAATAGCCATTGACTCATATGTCTACTTTCCTGTCTGTACAACAGTTTTATTACACTAATCTGCATATGCAGAGGGCAACCCTGGTGAGGGTAATAGAAAAGCATCAGATAGACTTTTACATGTGATATGCATTTTTACCATCACCTAAATGACTGAAAGATGTAGGGAATATAAAGTCCCACTCTGCCTATTATTTGTGTCCTGTAAAAAATGGCCTTAAACATCAAAGCAACCTCCTGAAATCAAATGAGTTCAAATGAGAAAATATATGTAAAGTTAAGGCACTGTACAAGTGAGATATTAAAGCGTCTCCTGCTGCAAACATATGCCAAAACTATACACAATCATTTGGAAGATATCATAGCCAAGAGGTCTTTATTTGACAATCCTCTGATTATTAATACCAGGTGAGGCATAAAATAGGGTTACATATGTTCATCAGACATATTTGTTACTATCATAGACAAGATCTAGTGAAGATTCTAAGTCAAAAAGTGTTCCCTCTGAGGTTCTTTAGAAGCTCCTGTTTGCAGACAACTGTGCTTGTAGAGTTCAAGCTCAAGAACAGACAATATAGAGCTTCTTAAATGTGAATTTAAATGCACTTAAAGGAGTTTGGCCTGACTAGTCACACAACAAAGCAAAGGAGATAAAGAATGTCTGTTGGTCAGACCATGGAATGGACTATAAAACTTCCCTGGCATTACATGTATCTGTGTGTGTATGTATGTGTACACATATCTTGGACATCACAAACTGAAAATGAGCTGGGTTCCGAATTAAACAGAAGGAAGAGAATGAGTTTATTTGCCTTTGGGAAAATGCAATTTCCATCTTTTTAACACCAATATTATTCTGGTCATACTATAAGACATGGAACACTACAGTCACTGAGGAACTGAAATAAAGGATTACCCAAAGGCAACAGTGGCGACATAAAGCATGTCATTAATGAAATATGATCAAACAAGAAGATGGGTTGGTCAATACCAAGCTCTAGGGATAATTGATGCTTTAATAACAGTATAGCTCTGGTGCTGTACTAGCATTCTTGCAATGTCAAGAAAATAACACATTAGGTGGATCCCATCTTTGGTAAATGTGTGGGCAAACATAGACAATAGTCACATAGAACAGACAGAAATACTACACTGGCATAGGGAATATTCACATCATCACTGGAGTGTTTGAGTAGGACCTTTCTAAATGGCAGAACTTTTACAGATTAATCTATTATCTGAACCTTGTCCTTATGAGTGATGGGAACCCCTAGACCACCATTCCTGCTCCTGGTCCAGCCATGGCAGTCATCCAGGGAAATAACTCTTGCAGAACAAGAGGTCAGCCATCCCACCAACTGCCACATACAGGTCAGGCAAGCCAATCTAGCTAAAGAGTCCAGGCAACCTGAGGGAGAGACAGGAGGTATCAGGTGCCAGGCAAGTCAACCACCACCATTTTGATCACTGTCTCCCCTGAACTCAAGAACCTTGGGAATAGCATAGTTTCCTGACCAGTGCTCTCAGCCATTTTTCAGGGATGTAGAGATGCAGGCTGGCAACTGTTCCTACAGGTGCTATCGTTACGGCTACTGAAAACACAGAAAAAAAAGTTCTTGCCAGCAAAGTCCTTGGCATTGTTAAATGGTTCAACATCAGAAATTGATGTGATTTTATCAGTGGAAATGACATAAAAGAAGAGGAATTAACATCTACTTTGCTGCTGCACCCCAAGGACCTTGGGACTTTTCCATCTCTGTCTTGAAGCTGAAACTTTCTGCATCTGTTGTCTCCCCTATTAGCATGTGAGCTCTGCGGGAGTGGAGATTGTCTTACTATTCTCTTGGCATCTCCAGAGCTTAGCATAGTGTTTTGCCAATGATAAATGTTTCATTTATTTATTCTCTTGAGAAAGGTAACTTCTATAGTATGACTGCCAGAGCAATCAAAACTACCCAATTGTCTAAAAAATCATACATGGACTTGCTACACTAACTAAACTTGAGAATATCTTTAGTGAATAGGAGGTACTATAAAAAGTACAATGAATAAACTAAACTAAAAAGTACAAAAATATCTACAGCAAATAGGAGGTACTATTAAAAATTATAGAAGCCCCCAAAATAATAATAGATACTGGACTTTTAAATTAAATAAAGGATGTCACTGAAGCAGCTCATATCCTAAACGATACGTTTAAATGTAAGATTCATAAGATGTCACATCACTTACCTGATATATCTTCCTTTTTTCTCCTTCTATAGTAATAGGTTTACCTTTTTTAGCTAGCTTGTTATAATATGTTGGAAAAGTACATACAGTTTAGCTTCCCACTCCTACACTTCTCTTAAGTAGTGGCATAAATCAAAATTCTGAGCTTTCAAACAAAAATTCTGCGAAGGGCCCAATGCTTTGGTAACTAAAAAAATAGCCCTTTTTTCCCTAGTAGAGAAAACTCTTGAGTATTTTTGTAAAATGCCATGCATACATACTCTCACACACATTCTGTGATGTGACGAGGTGAGAGGAAGTTATCTGGGTTCCTGTTACTCCTGTGATCTCTGATTTACCTCCTTTCGTGTTCTTATGATCTGTTAGGGAGTACACTGGACTTGGAGTCAGGAAGATCCTTAGTTCAAATCCAACTTCATATACTTACTAGCTATGTGACCCTGGGCAAGTCACTTAACCTCTCTCTGCTTTGGTTTCCTCAACTGTAAATGGGGATAATAATGGCACCTACTTCCCTGGGTTGTTATGAGGACCCAGTGAGGAAATATTTGCAAAGCTCTTAGCACAGTGCTTGCCACATAGCTTGATAACTGCTTGCTTCCTTCCTCCCATCTTCCAATTTTTAAAATAAAAAATCTGGAATAGTCTCCAAAAACAAACTATGATGAGATATTAATTCTTTTAAAACTTTTCTTTTTAATTACGAAAATCACCAACAAACATGAACACTTAACAAAAAAAGAATAAAAATGGATTATATGTTAAACCATTAGTTTCTGCTATGTATTCAAGTTTGTTATATATTTACTTGTTATACATTTAAGTTTACGCATTAAAGTTTGCCTTTAAAAAAGATGTATATTAAATTTAACATGACAATAACAAAATTTCCTTCTGTGTCCCTTTCTGAACTTATTTTTATGTGTATTTTAATGTCTTATTGAAGCTATTTTCTTATTTTTTAAAATCTCTCTATCACTATCCACTATTCCCTGCCCCCCTACATAGAATCCCTCCACTGAAACAAATAAATATAGTCAAGCAAAGCAAATTAACACACTGCCTAGGTCTAAAAGAGCATGTGTCACTACACCTCCAGTCCACCTCTCTGCCAGGAAGAAGAAGGAAGCATATTTCAGCATGAGTCTTCTGAACTCATGATTGCTCAAGTTATGGCATCTTTCAAAGTTAATTTCCTTTACATTATTATAGACACTGTGTAAATTATTCTCCTGGTTCTGATCATATAATTTTGTGCTGGTTCATACAAGTCTGACCATGTTTCTTTGAATCTATCAGACTTGTCATTTCTTATGGCACAATTATATTATGTTACATTATCTCAAATGACACAACAATTCCGAGATGAAAGAACTGTGAATATCAATATTACCATTTTACAAATGAGGAAGCTGAGGCAATTAAGTGACTTGCCCATGATCAGAGAGCAAGTAAATCACAGAAGTGAGATTTGAGAGGTGTTTTTTGCACTATATTTCTCTGACTCTCAGACTATAGCAGAACGGATATGAAGGAAAACCAACTAGGAAAAAAGTAATTTGCAAAAAGATGATGCTCATAACAAAAAACTATGGATGAAGACTCAATAAAACCATGGGTGACCAACTAAGAAGACAGAATGAAATCTTATCTAACTATAACATTTAGAAAAATTTTATTCTATGCCGAAGCAATTAAATTCTATTCAACGAACTTTGATTGAGCACTTACTTTGTGCCAGGCACTGTGCTAAGACAAAAACAAAACAGTCCTGGCCCTCCAGGGCTTATACTCTATTAAGGGAAACAACATGTACAGAGATAAGTAAATTGGGTGGGAATGCTAACAGTTGGGCAGTATCTGGGAAGGCCCCATAAAGAAGGTGCCTCTGGAGCCAGGCTGCGAAGCAAGCAAGGGATTCCAAGAGGCAAAGTGAGGAGGGAATGCATTCCAGGGATGGGGGCAGTTTGTAAAAAGCCATGAAGGAGAAGATAGGATGTTGTGAAGAAGTGGGGAATAGGCCAGCCTAGCTAAAATATGGATCATATGAGAGGGACTAAATCCCTCTGCAAAGATAAATGGGAACCAGATAATGATCTTACAATATGAAGGAGAGGGTTACTGAAAGAAGTGAGTAGTTCCTCCAGGTTGGTAACTGGAACTAATTAATTAATTGCCATATTACCTTCTTGTTTAAACTCTCTTAAGGATTTTTTATTGTCCTTCCAGTCCCAATAATATTCCTTTTGGTGAAAAAGATAGAAATAAAATAAATTTCAAATATTTCTTATTTTGCCAACATCATTAAAAATGTCTTCTTTGTTGACCTTTGTTTTCCTCACCAGCCTCAGATCGTTCTAACTTTTAGAACACCTGACACTATTTTTTTACAGCACCTTGCCACAATTTTGTATTTATCCTTTGTCATCTGCCCTTACTTTTATCATCTGATGAATAGAGGTGGATATGAGTTCTTGCATATTTACCTTGGTCCCCCTTGGACGGCTCCCTCTTTCCTTCATCTTTGAAGTTGTTTCTTTTTGATTTCTTAAGAATTTCATTTTTGATACTATCCTTCTTGGGATGACTTCAGCTGAAATATTTTAGGCAACAGGATCTAAACTATCTTTTCTCTGAACCCTTTTAAATTTGTTCTTTAAAAATCTAAGCTGCATGTCAGACTGCCCAGAATTCCATTCCTCTTTTGCAAATTCTAAGGTGGAATATTCATTTCACCCCAACATTCCTATCATATATATTTCAGCAACAAATTCTTTTCCCACTATGTTTCTCCTTGACACTGATCTCCAAATATCTTTCTACATGTACTTCTTTATGCACTGCTAACTATTTTTTTCCTATCTCTGTGCTACCATCATTGTGGAAGAAGAGGTCATTATGGGCTAGAGGCAAGTTAATATTTTATCTGTGTTACTTACTGATTACTCAACATGACCACCTAATTCACCACCTAATTGTCAATTCCTTACCATTGACCCTTTCCTGACTTAGTTCAGCTAATTCTCAAATAACAGATATTAATCTTTTCCAATTTAGTAAAAATTGCTAATGATTTTATTTTAATGACTTGGTTTTTGAGAACTCATGGTTACCATGATGGGAAGGGGCCCTAGGACTTCTATGGAGGCTGCCTAACATCTTCCTAAAATCCTATTTTTGTTTGTGTCAATCTCCATCTTCAAGAATAGTCAATGAGTTCCAACTACTAACCTCATCAAATCTAAATTCCTCTATCTGAATCTCAGGACTCACTCTAATGTGACTTTTTTCACTCTATCCAATGTTAGTTCAAAACAAACAATTTATTCCAGCTAAGATGAGCTGAAAAACAGCTATTTCCTCCTCACTGTTTTCTGATCATGTCATGCTTATTCTCGCCATCAAACCATTTTTAATATTATACTCCCCAATGTGAATGCCTCCTCAGTTACCTCAGTTGACATTTTCCTCTCTCTCCCCTGAGCTTGTTTGTTGCTTATTTGTCTGTACCTCTCATTTTAACATTGAATCATTTAGCATACTGTAGGTTTATTACATTTCCACTGCATCTCATTTCTCACAATCAGATTAAGGTAAGGGACTATATGATAGGATATCTATATGACGGATGCGATGGGATGCCCCATTGCAGAGTTGGAAAAGCACTAGAGATGGAGGACCTGATTTTGAATCACAGTTCTGCTACATACCAGCTGTGTGACTTAGAATAAGTCACTTCACCTCTTTAGCCTCAGTTTCCTATTTATAAATGATAGAATTGGACTAAATGACCTCCAAAGGTCCCTTCTAGACTTAAATCTATGAATTACTGATTGTACTTCTTTCTTATCTCTATAGCATCTTGAAATACACGTTAGGCATTCAGCAAATACTCTGGCAAATGAATGAGTTCAACTCATAAACCTGTCCCAAAACATAAATTTCTAGGATAGATTTAGAGTGAGGAACCAGAGTGAAATATAACATAATGTGAAATTGGACAGCTAGGTGGCGCAGTGGATAGAGTACTGGAACTGGAGTCAGAAACACTCATCTTCCTGGACTGAAATCTGGGCTCAGACACTTACAAGCTGTGTGACCCTGGACAAATCACTTAATTCTGTTTGCCTCAGCTTCTTCATCTGTAAAAATAAGTTGAAAAAGGAAATGGCAAGCCACTCCAGTATCTTTGCCAAGAAAAACTCAAATGGCGTCACAAAGAGTTAGACATGACTGAAAAACAACCAAACAGCAACCAAAAAATTGGAGTCTTGCCTTATGAAAGGAAACAATTAACAAGTATGCAATGAAGTTTTCATTCCCTCTGTAACCACATTTTAGCTCCATGCATAGATCCCCTAAAGAAAAGGAGAGATGATGTTTTGCACAGGTTCTCACTTCCCTAATTGTATCAGCTACGGAAGCAAATTGCTTTTCAGCTTGTACTTGATAATCTAATGCAACAATGTGTTAATTTTTTGTTTTTAACTGAAATAAACATCTCTGAAACTAAATAAATAGAAGCTCTCTACTTTGATTTTATTTGTCTTAACTTGTATGATATCATTAGAACTATCCAATGATTTGCTTTAGAGAATTTTCATGAAAACAGTGGTTTACGCTCAGTACCTTGTTTTGCCAGATCTATGGTAATAAATAATTTACTTTTGGCTGATCAAGTGGGTATAGCAGAAGTCTAAACCTTAGTACTGCAATGCTCACAAGGGTCTGAAGTTATCACAGACAAAGCCTACTTACTTTAATTATGAAGATGCTTGCCTGAGCAAAGAATCACTTCCGGAGTTAGGAATCATGACACAAAGCATGTTAGAACCCAGTATTACTTTGTTCTGTTGCTATTTCTAAGCGAAGCTAGTGTTTGATTTCTGGGAACAATTTAGTTCAGCTTAGGGCAATAGTAAGTACAGCATCATGTGGTTTAGACGATAAAAATGATCAGTGAACAAGTCAGAACAAGAAGGTACAGCACCCTAGCCAAATCCACAAGAACCAGAAAATCCTGTTATAGTCTCTGTCTCTGACATCACCAACAATCTCAATCCACACTCAGATGTAAAAAATCTCCTGATGCACACACCTAGCTTCTCTTGTGTTTTTTTTTGTTTTGTTTTCCAATAGAAACTAAGCTTTGTCCCGGAGGGAAGGATTTAACCCTTTTATGACAACTTTTCATCAACCTTCTGGCATAGTACAATGCATTCTCACCTCTATAATTATATTTTCAGGGAAACATCATTTAAAATTGGATATAAACAAAGCAAAAATAAAATTTTACAGCAACAGTAGTAATAGTGACTGAGCCTGTGATTTCAATGGTAAAGAACTACTGGATGAGGACACTTTCTCTCAACACAGGTTGGTACCTTTTCTGCTACTTATGCAGCCTTTAAGAGTTATCTCTAGAGCACCGAAAGGCTAAGTTACTTGTCCAGAATCTCAATATCCCTCTGTGTCAGAGGCAAATCCAGTTATTTCTTTCTCTGAGCCTGGCTGTCTGTACACTATGCCAGGCTATCTTTGACGTTAGGGTTAAAGCAACCAGAGACAATGAATGTATATCAATATTAAACATGTGTACATTAAATGGCAGAGCATCTACATCAATGAAAGAAAAGTTAAATGAATAGAAAAAAGACACAGAAAGTAACACAACAATATTAGGAATCTGTAATGTTCTCTTAGACAACAACAAATACATACAGAAAGATGAACAAAAGGGATCATACTGAAAAGAGCAAACATTAAAGAATATATGATATGTAAAAGATGTATTTCTCAACACCACATGACACGTTAATAAAAAGCAGACAATATACTAATTCACAAAGAAATTGTAAGTAGAAATATTAAACACTTTATATACTAATAAAGGGAAGCTAGGTGGCACAGTGGATAGAGTGTCAGGCCTGGAGTCAGGAAGTACTGAGTTCAAATATGGCCTCAGACAGTACACTTATTAGCAGTGTGACCCTAGGAAAATCCCTTATGCTGTTTGTCTTATTTTCCTCATCTGTATGATGAGCTGGAGAAGGAAATGGCAAACCCCTACAGTATCTTTGCCAAGAAAACCACACATGGGGTCACAAAGAGTCAGACACGATGGAAACAACTAAACAAATACCATAACAAAATAAAAAGAGTAATACATGAACACCAGCAAAAGATATAGGCTTAAATGGAAAGCGGATCAAAGCACAAATTGTGGAAGTAGTTAATAACAGTGATAACGAAACAACATAAAACTTCTAGTAGCTATATCAATCCTCAGAGGAAAATCTTAGCCCTAAAAATACATAGGTGGCACAGTGGATAGAATACTAGACTTAGAGTCAGGAAGACCTGAGTTCAAATCCAGCTTCAGATACTTAGCTATCTGACTCTGGGTCCTCAAGACTTGGTCATACCAATATGATAAGAATAATGATACTGCCTAAATTAATGCACAAATTTAATGTTATGCTGATCAAGGATTTAAAGAGCTAGACAGATAAAATTCATTTGGAGGAACAAAATATCTGGAATCTCAAAGGAAATAATGGAAAAAAGTAGGAATAAGGAGGAATAATACTTTCAGATGAGTCGATAATTAATTTCTCTTCTAAGCCATTAAGACTTGCTTATCCTTGGTTCAAATTCTTGCTCTGTCCCTATGTGATCTTGGGTACGTAACCAAACCACACTTGGCCTCAGTTTCCTCAATTATCAAATGAGGGGTTTTGAGTAGTTAAACTTTGGACTCTCCCAATTCTGAATCTATGATTTTTAAAAAACTGAATAGGACTGCAAAATCTTTTATTAAGTTTTTTGGAGTCTGGGACATCTCTAAAGGAGTGAGGCAGATGTAGGTGGGTATGTGTTGAATCAAAAGTTGCAAACAAGCTTCCTTATGAGAATAGAATGAGTATAGTCCCAAGACTCATATATTCCCAAAATAACCCCTCTCTGTTTCTACGATCTGTATCATAAGATTTTAAGTTGGAAAAATCATCTAGTCCAACCCCTTCATTGTAAGATAAAGAAACCAAGGCCTAGAAAAGGGAAGTGACCTGCCCAAGATCATAGAGATAGTGGTGGCTAAGCCATGATTCCAAATCCAGCCATCTTTCCACTACACCACATTGCAGAGACAAAGCCTGATTATTTTGGAAGGCGTGTCTAGTTGAGAGTATGGCCACTTGCCTTATCAAGATAGCTGAAGAACCAAAAGAACAATACATATGAACCACAACAACGTAAATAAAAATATCACCAAATGAAGATGGTCTCTAAGTAAAAGAAAAACCAGTGACGGTGCTGGACAGCAGATACTGAAATGTACCTCCCTCCTCACGGCATGGAGACAAGGAACTGAGCAGCAGAATGTTGCATCCGTTGTCAGAAATATTCCCTGTGTTGATTCTTTATGCTTATTTATTTTTTTTTATACAAGGGAAGATTCAATCTAGGGGAAGAGAGTGTGTTTTTCCCTTCTAGAAATGCTTGTGATATAAAGACAAAAGTAATCCACAAAAATGTGGGTTTTTTTTCCCCTTAAATACAGCTGATAGAATGGCCCCTTGCCATAAATAACCACTGCAACTCCTGGCAGCTCCAAGCACAAGCTAGCTGGGACTATGTGGCTGCTGGCAGCTTCATACCTGGAATGCTGCCTCCTGTCTTTCTGTCTCGCTGCTCGCTGTGTCTCTGCCTGCCTCTCTCTCTCTCTCTCTCCCTCCCCACCCTTCTCCCTCCTTTTCTTCATTCTTCCTCCCTCCTTTCCTCCCTCCCTCACTTTCTCCATCTCTCTTTTCTTTGTGTTTGTTTCTCTTCGTCTTTTGAATTATGGATCAAAGTAAAGAGTCCTGTAGTTTCTCCCACATTTTTTTATAGATAGAATTTAGTCCCTTCTAAACTAACGGAACAGTAAAAGTAATGGCAGTGTGAACAATGATAAAAAATCAATGTCATTGAGACTTTTAACTTGTCCTTGGAGGAAAAGAAAGCCATTAGAATCTAGAATCACATTGTTTGGGAGGGGCTTAAATAAAAATGACTCTAACTTGTTGAACAGGAAGATGGCAAAGCTTTTTGTGAATTAGAATCATTCCTACTTTGACCAACATAATTAGAATGCCATGCACAATTCAACTGTAGTTACTGGCTGGGAAAAGTTCTGCTGAGCAGCAATACTTTCCCCCACAATAATATGACCAAGGGAGGAAAAAGAAAATCATTAATCATTTAAGATATTTTTATTCGACTTCTGGGGGTGGAGCCAAGATGGTGGCTGGAAAGCAGGGACTTGTGTGAGCTCCCCACCACATCCCTCCAAAAACCTATAAAAAATGGCTCTGAACAAATCCTAGAACTGCAGAACCCACAAAATAGCAGAGGTAAGCATGGATCCAGCCCAGGACAGCCTGGATGGTTGCTGGATGAGGTCTATCACGCACAGAGTGGAGGGGAGCAGAGCTCAGTGTGGGAGGCAGCAGGACCAGCCAGACCAGGAGCTGGGCAGAACAGGGCCCAGCACCCTGAATCAGTGAGCTGTGGCAGTTACCAGACTTTTCAACCCACAAACACCAAAGACAACAGAGAGGTTAGTGGGAAAAACTGTGGGGGACAGAGTTCGAGGTTGGGCTACTGCCCCAGGGGCAGCGGGGGAGGTGCAGCTACAGAACTACAACTGCAGTTTCTTCCGGCCCCAGGCCCACGTGGTGGGAGGAATTAAGTGGCGGATCAGAGCAGCAGTGAAGAGCCTGCTGAAGATTTGCGTCAGGTCCAGGTTAGTGGTTCTTGAGGAAGGCGGAGTGCTGGAGTGGCAGAGCTGGCTATATAGAAATAGCTCTGAAATCAATGGTGCATCCCCTCAAGCTTGGAACAAAGTACTCTTTGCTCTACAAGCAGTCATACCCCGACTCAAGGGTCAAGTAAGTTGGCTGGGAACATGGCCAGGCAGAGAAAACGCACGCAGATTCAGTCTCAGATTTTGGAATCTTTCTTTGGTGACAAAGAAGACCAAAACATACAGACAGAAGAAGTCAAAAAAGTGCAAGAGCCTACACCAAAAGCCTCCAAGAAAAACATGAACTGGTCTCAGGCCATGGAAGAGCTCAAAAAGGAGTTGGAAAAGCAAATTAGAGAAGTAGAGGAAAAATTGGGATGAGAAATGAGAATGATGCAAGAAAACCATGAAAAACAAGTCAATGACATGCTAAAGGAGACCCAAAAAAAATACTGAAAAAATATTGAAGAAAACAACACCTTAAAAAATAGACTAACTCAAATGGCAAAAGAGCTCCAAAAAGCCAATCAGGAGAAGAATGCCTTTGAAAGGCAGAATTAGCCAAATGGAAAAGGAGGTCCAAAAGACCACTGAAGAAAATACTACCTTAAAAATGAGATTGGAGCAAATGGAAGCTAGTGACTTGATGAGAAATCAAGATATTATAAAACAGAACCAAAGGAATGAAAAAATGGAAGACAGTGTCAAATATCTCATTGGAAAAATGACTGACCTAGAAAATAGATCCAGGAGAGATAATTTAAAAATTATTGGACTACCTGAAAGCCGTGATCAAAAAAAGAGCCTAGATATCATCTTTCAAGAAATTATCAAGGAGAACTGCCCTGATATTCTAGAGCCACAGGGCAAAATAGAAATTGAAAGAATCCACAGATAGTCTCCTCAAAAAGATCCCCAAAAGAAAATTCCTAGGAACATTGTCGCCAAATTCCAGAGCTCCCAGGTCAAGGAGAAAATACTGCAAGCAGCCAGGAAGAAACAATTTGAGTATGGTGGAAACATAATCAGGATAATCCAAGATCTGGCAACCTCTACATTAAGAGATCGAAGGGCTTGGAATACAATATTCCGGAGGTCAATGGAGCTAGGATTAAAACCAAGAATCACCTACCCAGCAAAACTGAGTGTCATGCTCCAAGGCAAAATATGGATTTTCAATAAAATAGAGGACTTTCAAGCTTTCTCAGTGAAAAGACCAGAGCTGAATAGAAAATCTGACTTTCAAACACAAGAATCAAGAGAAGCATGAAAAGGTCCAGAAATCATTTGAGATTCCAAAGACCCTTGTCCGGATGCCCGCCATTGAAAGGAAGTCCATGCCAAGAGATTTCTACCTCTTCCCAGGAATATACAATTAAGCAATAATACTAACACTTGACAGGAATCCAGGTGATAATATACTATGCAGTCCTGAAGAACTTCTTATTTCCAGAAGAACAATTCCAGATGCAAAATCGTTTTAAAACTTGTGCCGTCATTAACATACCGTTAAAAATGGACATTTCCATCTCTGCTTTTTTGTTTTTCCTTTCCCCCTCAAATCCTGAAATGCTCTGCCCAAGGAGAATTCCATTTCCAAATCCTACCTTAAGTTGCATACCTTCCAAGAATTAAACTCTAATAATTTAATTCCTCATTTGTATTTCTCTTTCTGGTACCTAAAACCCTTATTATTTGCAAAATATCTGGTGACATTTGATAATAATCTGATATGTTTTACTTTTAAATTGTGAATATACTTTGTGTTTCCATGTGTATTGCTAGCTCCTTTTGATCAGTGATGATGCTTACGCTCTCACAGTTCTTCCTCTCATAATTTTTGCTCCTTGTTTTTAATTAAACATTGGAAAACTGTTTTCCATTGATTTAAAAAAAAAGATATTTTTATTGGGGTGGGGAGAAAGGAGGTGGTGGTAAGAAACAAACCAGATGAAACTGGATGACCTTGGGCCTGTCACTTAACATCTCTAGGTTTGTTTCTTCACCTATAAAATGAAAGAATTGGATTAGATGACTTCTGAGATCTGTTCCAGCTCTAAAATGCTATAAATTTAGAAGAAAGATTATTTATATCAATTTCAATATTTGGCTCAGGAAACATATTATTCATTGTAGGAAATCATAATGATACTCTCCAACCTGCGGATATAAAGTGGCTACTAGAAACATAACCCTGCAGAAAAGCTGGAATATGTCAAACCTGTTAGTTTTCAGAAAGTAGAGATATGGACTATTGAATGAGATAGCATGTGATCTGGTGAAAAGAATATATCATCTCGTGAAAATTAGAAAACCTAGGGTCAACTCTAAAGTAATTAGTCAAGTAATTTACTTTTCTTGACCTCAGTAACCTCATCTTTAAAATGAAAGGACTACCTGTTTTTTTCTTTTAAAAAAAATCTTTGTTATAAGAGAGGGTTGTTTTGGAGGGGGAGAGGAGGGAAATCTAGACAATGTAAAAAAAAAAGTATCAACATCTAGGTCATGTGGCCAACAAGATGGCAGACTAAATATTTCCTTTGAAAGAAAAGGAGGTGGGGGAGGGGGCAGGGTCCACCAGGCCTGCTAAGGCTATTCCCCACAGAAGTCACTTGGGGCAGAAGCTGAGGTCAGTGAAAAGTAAATTCACCAGTGTGGGAGGAGGCTGAGAGTTTTGAGGTTCAATCCCCAGGGAAAGCACTATGAGAGAGGAAGGACTTAGAAAATGAGCAAAAAGGAGACTATAACAGGGAAAAAAAAAACAACTAAAAATAACCAAAGATCTCAGGAGAAAGAAAATTCAGGTAAAGATCTTGAGCATAAGCCATTAAAAAGAAAGAACATGAATGCCAAAAAAAAAAAAGAATATGACCTCTAGCCCATTTAAAAGCCTCCAAGAGCTCTGAACAAATATTGTAGGAAATAGAAAATTGAATCAATACCTGATGAGACAGAGGACTCTGTGGATTCCCAAGAGAGCATGGAACCACATCAGAATGTTCCTGAATGGTTCAAGAGAGAAATAAGAATCATGAAAGCAGAATATGTGGCCTGCTCAGTAGAAATAAAACTGACCTATTTTCTATTTCCCAGGTATGATATTCCTATGCTGCCCCTGTGTCTTTTCAGGGGCTGTCCGCCATGCCTAGAATATTCTCCTAGATCCTAGAGCTAGAAGGACCTGTGGTGGGACCCAGGACCCTAGATATGTGGTTTTAGGCCAGGTGTCTGGCAGTTTAGGTTTGAAATTGGAACCAGATGAATTCATTATTGAAGATCCAACTTAATTAAGAAAAGGAGATTCACTTAGCTACATTAGAGGAAGGATATCAAGTGTGTTCAGCAAAGACATTATGTTGTTTCATTTGAATACAGCTTCCTGTGTTGTTGCCTGTCAAGTTTCAGAGCTCTGTGCTTGGAAATCAGGAAGCCATGTCACCTTGGTCTCCTGAACCAATCAAATTTTAAGAATAGTTTTAACACCTTTTAAGGAAAAACTAGACTAACCTCCATGAGATGAGGCCTTAGAATGTCTCCCATCCATATATCAAAATCATTCATGATCCCTTGAAACATGTAACAACAGAAATAACTCTGTTCAGTGATCTTCTAATAATAAACATCACGGAGGCATAAAGAATGAGATACATAATTATAAAAAGTGCTCACCACCATGTTAAAGAAGATTCAGGGCAGAACCCAGGTTGAGAAGGGATTCTCTGTATTTGGAAATGTGCATGAGAAGTTCCTGTTTACAGATGACCTTGTGTTGATTACACCAACACCCAAAACATTACAGAGCCTCCAGGAAGAGAAATCACTCAATGGAGTTTGGCCTGCCCATCCACACAGGAAAGATCAAATGGATGAAGCATGGATAGATATCCTATAGAGCTTGTCCATCAGTAAGTAAATCTGGGACAGACAATAAAGATGGGCAATGAGCTGGGCCCAGAGCATAATAGGAATAGAAGAGTGAACTGAAATGATTTCAGGAAATTATAAAGCAATTTTACTGATTCCAAGCTTCCCATGAAATCAAATGCTCACTTTTTCAAAATAAACATTTTATTGTTGTTGCTATATGGTATCAAGCAATGCTTCAAAGAACTAAAGATAAGTATCACACAGAGGGTAATGGGAAAAGCTCATACCAAGTGTGAACAGGCTGCAACACTTGACCAACTAGCAATTCCAAAAAATAAGAGTAGAGGATGTCATCAAGGAACTGTATGATTGGAAGAGGTCAAGTAGCAAGAATATTATTGATAAATGGCGAATGTGCCCCATCAGTTGTCCTTCTAACATCAGGGAAATTTGAGAGAAGTCTTCATCATGCTGGGTGGATTCTTTATGGTGAACTTTTGAGAGAGGATGGATCTGAGTCACAAAGGCTGGGCAGACCAGGGTGAAGCTGCAATTTATATCTTTGAAGGGAACTCCCAAATGGATGAGATCAATGATCCCTTTGAATGTTGAATGAAAATATAATATAGGTGCCTCCACCTTGCTCTCTGTCTTGGTGCCAGTCCACACATCCAGCCCAACTTAACCAAATGTCTAATGTCAGAAAGTTGATTTAATCTTTTTGTCTCATTTTTTACCTATATATCTAAGAATTAAATAAAATGCAACAAACTATTTAGGTTTTTAATAGACAATGTTTTCTTCACATTTAAAGGACAAACTGAAAGCCAACATTTAGGAAAAAAGACCAAAGCTTCCAGAATCCCACAGTGATTACTTTAAATAGTGTGGCAGGGTTGGGGGGAAGCAGAGAGCTTAAAATGAATAGATAACCCACAATAAAGTTGGCTCCTCAAAGAAAGGGAAAGGGAGGGAAGGAGAACATCAGGGTCTCTTTTTCCAACTCAGATTTGAGCAGCAGGGATGATTTTGTCCAGTTCATAACTCATACTCTGATTGTGCCTTTCACATCTGGATCAGAATTATCATGGAGCTCATGATGGTTCGGAGGGGCAGCTAGGTGGCACCATAAATAGAGCAACAGCGTCTGGGGTCAGGAGGAACTGAGTTCAAATTGAGCCTCAGATATTTCCTAGTTGTGTGACCCTGGACAAGTCATTTAACCTCTGTTTCCTGAACTATAAAATAGGGATGATAATAACCCCTACTTCCCAGGGTTGTTGACATAACATAATATTTGTAAAGCACTTAGCACAGCTTCTGGTTCATAGTAGACACTTAATAAGTGCTTATTTCCTTCCTCCTTCCTCTCTAATGTCTGCTCTCTATGGTTCCACATGTTTCCTCACTTGAGACTGCTCACTGCTTCTTCTTTCTGAAAGCAACTCTCACCTAAGGTCAGGGCCAGAGGTGGACTTCATAACTTTGGAAACTGTGCAGACCCATCCAGTCAGAAGGACAGGTACCAGAGTGACTCCAGGCTCTGGAGTTCTTGCCTTCTCTGAGTGGAGACAAAGATGGGCTACATGTAAGTATTCTTTATTTTAACCTGTGAACATGTTGCATCCCCCTAATAGAATGTAGGCCCCTGGAGGCCCTCTTAGTTATTTGTATCCCCAGTGCCTGCCTAGTCCAATGCCTAGACCAGGGGTAGGGAACCTGAGGCCTCTAGGCCACATGTGGCCTTCTAGGTCCTTGGGTGTGGCCCTTTGATTGAGTCCAAGTTTTACAGAACAAATCCTTTTATGAAGGGGATTTGTTCTGTGAACTTTGGATTCAGTCAAAAGGCTACACCCAAGTGGGTGGAAGTTGGTCTTCTCTTGCTCCCTCTCAGGGGAGTTTTCAAAAGTGTGGAGCAAGACTTCACAATAGAGAAGGCATAAGACTCTTTAAGGTCCAAAATTACAAGCTATTTTCTACTGTAATTTCTACATAAACACAACTACTTTTTTCAATGGAAACAAAATTCATATAAAAGTTTACAAAAACAAGAGTAACATGGTAAATTTCCTCCAACTGACAGTGAATGCTGTACAGTAATAATTTAATATGGTATGTGCAAATGAGGTCAAATTGGAGTCAGTGCATGTTGAATCTTGACAGGACCATGATCCATCACCAATACCATCAGTCAACATAGGTTCCTAAGGAAGGTGAGTTATATTGGCACTGCCTAAAGTTGAACCATCTTTGTATGGAATTTAAAAGTCCAATATCTGTTCTATTTTTCAATGTCATTGATTTTGGTAAATATAACATAGTATTTACCAAATAAGCTGGTTTTTTTTCCCATACACATAGCCCACTCAACTTTAACATTTTAAAACTTGAAGTAATACAAGGAGAGATTTGGACAATAATTTGAAAATTTAACAATTAAATTTAATTGTCTTCCATATTTTGTTGTTGCTAATTTTTAAAGTGAAACAATTCCCTTTATGATAGATAAATGCATAAGCAATTTGAAGGAAAAGTTATTTGAAACTAGTACAAGCAAAGATAAGAAAAAACATTTAAATAACAAAAATAAACAAAGTAAAAAGCCAAAATCCAGAAAATATAATCCATTATATTTGTCATTTAGAGGCAACATGATGGTAGAGATAGCTGACCTCAAGACCCAGAAGATCTGGGTTGAAGTCCTATCTCTGTTACATACTAGCTGTATGACCTGGGGTAAATTACTTAACTTCTTGGTATTTTAGGCAAGTTTCTAAGATAATAAGGATCAGAGAAAGTACCAACTGACCTTCATAAAGGGAGCTTTCCTATAACAATGAAATTATAGGTCCAATCCCTACCCCTATATTTATCAATGGAGTTCACAAGTACTGTTATCAATGGGGAGGAAGCAATGCAGTGTTTGTTTCATATGAATGCATTAGTTCATTAGCTACACAGAGCATAAACACATAAATTAAAATGACATCTTGAAAGTGTAAAAACAGAATACACTGTCTTTCAAGAGAATTTTTCCTGAGAAAATTAGGTGTTTTTAATAAGCAAACCATACTTCTTAGAAAATGTCTGTGACATCAAAAAGGATTGCTTAGATCTTTTAAGGCTGCTTATAGGACTGCTAAACATAAAGAGCTTCATTTGATAGGAGGACCACTGGTGTGATCTATAGCTATTTAATAGAAATGATGCTTGGTAAATTACATTAAAAGAGGCTTTGAATGCTTCCACTTGTAGGAAATATGATGGGAAGGAGAATTTATCTAATGTATGAAGACCCTTGTAATTACTTGAGAAATGAAAATCTTCCTATTTTTAATTGCAAGGGGATGAAGGAACAAATGCAGTTTAAAATGTCCATTTGATAATATATGCAAAATATATCTTGTGATAGGATTAATATCCACTGGTGTTTTCCCACAACATGGGTTAGGTTTATTTCTCCTTTTTCCCACTGTGAGAAGGATTAGTTGTTCCTAAATGGGGACAAAACGATTTCTGAGATTTGATTGACCCTTGCCTTCCTTGGCCTAGCTTCCTAGTTACCTATGAGCCTAAAATGTTCCATCCACATGTAGTTGGAACAGGATGTGTTTCTGACCCACAAGTCATAATACTCTGCTTTGAAAACCAGATGTGTTTCCATGTGGAGACAGGAGTGGGAGTGGGAGAGAGAGGGGCAGGAGAGAGGAGTCTTATCCAGATAAGCTAAGTGCCACTGCATTCTTTTTGAATCTCATTGTTCTGTTAGGGCAAGGTAAGTCTTTTGTTAACTGTTCAGCGATTTGCAATCACCTCATTTCATCCCATCAAATGTGAATTAAGAATGCTGGCATTAGACCCATCTCTAATAGTTGCTGAAAATGATATTAGGGAATATTTGTTACTTTGGAAATCTGCTGATGGCAATGCCATAGCAGGAGAAAATTTCCATTTAATTGACAATAGTATAATATTGGAGAATTGCATTGGGCTTATCTTCTCATTCACTTCTCAATCCCTGGGCTGGCTTCTGAACTGAAACTGTTCTCTCCAAAATTATCAATAATCTCTTAATTCTTATATGCAAAGGTCTTTTTCTCAGTCATCACCCCTCTTAACTTCTCTGTAGCGTTTAACATGAACTACCTCACTGTCCTAGAAACTCCTTCCTCCTTGGGTTTTATGGCACGGCTCTGTCTTGGTTTTCTTCCTTTTCTTCTTTGATCACTCATTCTCAGTCTTATTTGTGGGGTTCAATAATTCCTAATTTCTATATTCGTCTTCTTTTTTAGCTTATCTATAGGCAGTACCATGATTTGTGGAATGATTCTGGCAAAATTTGGAATGGCTGCCTCTGATAGTGTAGCAAAAGCAAACCTCAGAAATAAAAAGAATGCCCTCACATTTAAGTGAGCCGTCTTTAAGTGAGCTCATTTGTCAAATATACTTAAATTTATATAACATTTTTCTCAGTACAAAGAGTTTTACATACATTGTCTTATTTGATCCTCACAAAAAAGCTACAAAGTAGATAGTGTTGTTTTCACCATCTGACAGATGGGAAATTAAGGCTCAAGGAAATGAACCCAAAGTCACAGATTTTCTGCCACTAAGTCCAGTGTCCTTTCCTTGGTGCTATCCATGTCTAGAACTAGTTACGGAATGTCCACACACGTTCCACAGTCTCTCTAAGGCACTTCCCTTACAGAACATCATAATTCTCCCAGCAGTCATCTCTGCAGTGTCCTACATAAGGAAAGATTTCCTCAGCCTCTGATGGAGGCTGCACAGGTGTCAGACCCCCATTACATATAGAATGCAACAAAGTAAGAATTAGTGTTTTTCTCTTCTCTTTTTCTTTTCCTTTACCCTCGAATCCATGCAATTGCCACAGAGGAATAGAAGTAAAGGATATGTGTGCATGTGACTTTTCCACGGGCCCCATAAAATGCTAAGAAAAAGGCAGCAGTGGAAAAATATTGATAAGACCTGCTTATAAACTGCCTCTATGTGGATCAGTTTTATTTGTTTGGTCATTAGATAAATACTAGCTTAAATTTAAATGCATCAAAATGCCAATTACCTTTTTGTCATAATGGAAAATGTCCTTCCTTTTCCTCTCATTGATTTGATGTATAGGATACTCTGCCTTTGGTATATTAAGGGTTCATACTGTCTCTAGTTCAAAATGTTCTTATTCTACCATAGAGAGAGAAATTCCTTGTCTTCATCATGAATATTAGTTCAACAACAAAAAGAACAACAAATGGGACCTTCAGGCAGATTTCATAAACAAATGCTTCCAGCAAATGGTCCTTTTCTGGATATTTGCCATGAAGTACATAGCGCCATCTGCACTTCCCAGGAGGCGAGAGAGGAAATTAACGGAGATGGTCATCATCTGGTGAGTCATTCATCAGTATCACTGTGCTCTTGTGTACAGTGTCCGAATGTGTCCTTTCCTCCCGTCCCCTCTCTCTGCACCTCAGATCCTAGTCTTTCCTCCTTCTCCTCCTCCTCCCAAACCCAAGGATTTTGGTAATTCATTCTATAATGCATATGTGCTATGGCCAACTTATTGAGTAGATTGTGTGGTACCAAGGAAAGGGTACCCAACTTGAAAGCAGAAGATCTGGGTTCAAGCCTCATCTGTAACATCCCTAGCTGAGTGACTTTGGACTTATTTCCTTGAGCCTCAGTTTCCCCACCTGTCAAACAGTGACAGGAACGCTAATACTAATACTACCTACCTCACAGAATTTTTGTCAGGATCAAATAAGACAATGCACGTAAAGCTCTTTGTACTGAGAGAAATGTTACGTAAATATAAGTACGGTACAAACTAACAATAAAGGACGTGAAAAGAGGAGCTGACTCATTTAAATGTGGGGGCTTCTTTTTGTTTCTGAGGTTTGCTTTTGTTTTTTCCATACAATCAAAGCCAGCTGTTCAAAATTTTTTGTACTACCTATTGATAACAAGAAGGAGGAGGAGGAGGAAGAGGAGGAGAAGGAAGAGGAAGAGGAGGAGGAGGAGGAGAATGTAGAAATTAAGAATTATTGAACACCTCATTAAATTGTATGAAGGGAAAAAAATTTCCTTTGACAATGAAACAATTGGTTTAAGAAAGTTAAGTTCACAGTTATAAATCACAAAGCTTTCTCTCTTTCTTCCGCATATGTTCATTGAAAAGAGGGGTTCGCGGGTAATCTGTTAGACTGGACTGGTTTCTACGTAGCCAGAACGGCTCTTTGTGCCTATAATAGCTTAGCAGGAAGAGGAGCCATGGATTTAAATCAATTCCAGGAAAATTCAAGAAAGTCATCTCTCTCATCCCTTCTTAGTACAGAGGAAAGATGCTAGAGTTAGAGTCAAAGGATCTGGGTTAGAGTACCAGTTCTATTGTTAACTACCATAGATAGATGTCATCTTGGGCAAGTCAGTCTCTCTGCTCTGGACCTCAGTTTCCTCATCTACATACTGAGGCTCCCTTGGAACTATCTAAAAATAGAATCAGCTTCCTCAGGAAGTAGTTGGTTCCTCTCACTGGAAGCCTTCAAGCAAAAGCTGAATGATCCCTGTTGGGCGTGATGTATTGGTGGCTAGTATTATACCTACCACATAGTAAGTGCTGAATGAATATATGAAAGAGCACTTATCCAGCACTTTCTATGTGGTAGGTATTGGGGTTATGAATACAAAAATGAGATAGTCTTTGTCTACAAAGCTCTTACATTCCAATGGGAGATAACGCATAAAGCATGTGGTGACCAAAGAAGTTTTGGACTAAGTCACAAGAACTGTTCAGAGAAGCCCAGGGCAGTTCATTATCATGCCCTTTCCCACAGACATGATACTACTGATCTGGATTATAGTCCCAAGGACTAAAGGTAGAAAAGAGATAAGGCATTAGAGGGTACCTAGTAGCAGGGTGGATAGCAAATAGCCTTTGAGGGCCCTGGTTTCCTGGGGCATGCCTGGATGGGGTATAAAGCATGACCTGGGATGGGCTAGCCTAGAGATAGAGTTAGGTGAGATTTCACTCACTTACCTGCCCACCTGGAAAGCTCAACCCAATGGAGGAATTCCAGAGCTGAGGAGATTAAGCTCCTTAATTTCTGGTTTCTGGAAGTCTGGTGAAGAAGAGGATTATCTCAGGAGGATTAATAAATGTATGCGATTGGTTGCTTGATGGTGTAGAAGGCATTTTTTGTTCAGGTGATGGTTGGATTACATGGCCTCTGAGTTCTTTTACAACTCTGGAATTCCTGGGACCATGGATCTAGACCTGGGAGGGATCTCAGAGGCCATCTATTTTATAGTTGAGGAAACTGAGGTCCAGAGAGGTCAGGTGATTTGCCCAAAGTGAATTACTCACGGCTAGTAGAGCTAGGATTTAAATCCAGCTCCTCTGACTCCAGTTCTAGCACTTTTCCCACTCTATCTGGCTGATTCTAGATAATCTCTAAGTTACCTTTCAGCTCTAAATCTGTGATAAGGACGAACATGGTGCCACAGAATAAATACTGTTTGGAGTCAGAGACTCCAGCTCCAATCCCAACATTGCTATTTACTCCCTCTATAACTTGGGACAAGTTACTAAATCTCTAGGGACCTCAGTTTCCTTATTTGTACAATGAAAAGGTTGGACTCAATGGTATCTAAAGTCTCTCTACCTCTAAGTGCAAGTTACTATGATTACCCTATGTTCTCCTCCTTGAGCACTGAGACATTTATAGGCACGTGGTAGTATAACTGTTTTTTTGTAACAAACTTATCCCTGGCATTACCCTTTTTATCCAGAATGAACTTAGCCGAAATATCATTTCTCTTACTTATTCTGTCCTTCCTTCACTTATAATAGCTCTGTAGTTACCTAACAGAATTAGTTCATAATGTACTATCTGTACATTTGACATGGCTTTGACATTCTTAGGAGAATTTTTTTTAAAAAACACCACCAGTATACCCAGTTCCATGAACACCTTTTACTTCTAGAGTGCCCATCCCAGGTAAGTTTCTTAGAGGGTATGGTATGTTTCCAGAATTTCAATCCAATTAATATTAACTAATTGCATACTCTGGATTAGGTTCTTTGCTAAGTGCTAGAGAAACAAAGAAAAGTTCCACAGTTCCTACAATTAAGATACTTCTACTCTCCTGGAGGGATCTGACATGTATACACATTAGTATAACATGAGGTTTGGTGAGATGGGGGCAAAAGAGATTTAAAAAGAAAAAGAAAAGCTACAGAAAATTTTCAAGGAAGAGAGAAAGTCTAACAATCGCTGGAATCAAAAGAAGACTTCATGGAGGAGATGGCAATTGAGTTGAGACTTGAAAGGAGAAAAAATTTCTAAAAGGTAGAGGTGAGAAAAAAGTGAATTCCAAGGATAGAGGCTGGTCTGCTCAGACGTATAGGACCATGTATAGGAGGCATTGTGAAGACTATGTAGAAATCTAATCTTCTCATTTTATAGACTCTTGAGAAAAATGAAATTTAGAGTATTTAAGGGATTTGTTCAAGGTCAAAAGGTAGCAAGTGGCAGTCACAGGGAGTGTTAATCTAGATTTTGTCCCAGAACAGAGACAGAAAATGCTTTCTTGGGTTCAAAGAAGAGTTAGCCATTAAGTCTGAATGGAACATAGAGTTTGTGAAGGACAGTAATGGGAAATACGATTGGAAACAAATTGGAGCAAATTGTGGAAGTCCTTATGAGCCGGGATAGTTAGGGTGGCAAAAATAAATAAATGCATTAATAAACGAATAAACAAACAAAAACCAAGTCCTTATGAGCCGGGATAGTTAGGGAGGCAAAAATAAATAAATGAATTAATAAATGAATAAACAAACAAACAAAAACCAAGACTTGATTGGGAGTGAGAGAAAAGAGCCAGAAATAACTGAGACTTCAAGCTGGGTTAAGCAGGAATGTAAGTGCTATCAGCAGAAACAGAAGCTGGAAAGAGGGATGGATTTTTCAGTTTGGGTCATGTTGGATTGAGGTGCTAGTGGAGCATTCAATTAGAAATGCAGGACTAGAATTCAGGGGAGAAATTACAAATATAAATATATCATAGCAACTAGCACTTATATAAAGTGTCATGCTTTGCAAAGTGTTTTAACACGTTATCTCATTTCATTTGTTATCTCACTTGAACTTTATAATAGCCCTCTAAAGTAGGTGCTGTTATTATCCTCATTTGGCAGATGAGGAGACTAAGGCTGAGAGAAGTGAAGTGACTTGTTGTTGGTGCCGTTGTTCAGTCAATTCAGTTGTGTCCGGCTCTTCGTGACCCCATTTGGGGTTTTCTTGACAAAGATACTGGGGTGGTTTGTCATTTCCTCCTCCAGCTCATTTTACAGATTAGGAACTGAGCCAAACAAGGTTAAGTGGACTTGCCTAAGGTCACACAGCTAGTAAGTGTCTGAAGCCGCATTTGAACTCAGGTCTTCCTGACTCAAGTCCAGCACTCTCTCTACTGCACCACCCAGCTACATCATCATAGGACCAGCTTTTACTCATACAGGCAGTTCCCAGTGTGCTGTACCAATGCATAGCAGCACCCATTCTATACCTTAATAGTCCTAGAAGGTTGCTTGGAATACTAAATTAAATAAGTTACCAAGGTGACTCTGATGTAGACTGTCTATACATTACACACACTGACCTTGGCTATATGGATTTCCAGAAAAGTCTGACATAAAAATACTAGGTGACTAACATAATCCTTAAACTGCCTTACATGAAAGAACTAAATTAATTGACCAGGTATGCTGTGCAGCATAAACATGGCTTCTTCCAGCCTCCATCTTTCACATCCCACCTCGAGAAAGTGAATGTAAAACATCATGATAAAAACTCACAAGTTAGCCCTCCTTAACAGTATTTTACCCCCAACTACATGTAAAGATAGTTTTCAACATTCATTTCTGTAAAAATTTGAAATCCAAATTCTTCTCCCTCCCTCCCCAAGACAGCAAGCAATCTGATATAGGTTATACATGTACAATCATGTTAAACATATTTCCACATTAGTCATGCTGTAAAAGAAGAATCAGAACAAAAGGGAAAAACCACAAGAAAGAAAAAAAAAAACCCTGAAAGTGGTATGCTTCGATCTGCATTCAGACTCCATAGTTCTTTCTCTGGCTGTGGTAAGCATTTTCTATCATGAGTCTTTTGGAATCATCTTGGACTGTTGTGTTACTGAGAAGAGCTAAATCTATCATAGTTAATTATGGTATAATGTTGTTGATGCTGTGTACAATGTTCTCCTGGTTCTGCTTACTTTACTCAGCATCAGTTCATATATGTCTTTCCAAGTTTTTCTGAAATCATCCTGTTTATCATTTCTTATAGCATTCTTATAGTATTCTATTACATTCATGTACCACAACTTCTTCGACCATTCCCCATTGATGTGTGTCCCCTCAATTTCCAATATTTTGTGACCTCGAAAAGAACTACTATAAATATTTTTGCACATGTAGGTCCTTTTCCCTTTTTTATGATCTCTTTGGGACATAGACCTAGCAGTGGTATCCACAGTTTGGTTGCCCTTTGGGCATAGTTCCAAATTGCTCCCCAGAATAGTTGGATCAGTTCACAACTCCACCAACAATGCATTAATGTTCCAATTTTCCTGTTTTTTCTCCAATATTTATCGTTTTCCTTTTCTGTCATATTAGCCAATCTGGTAACTGTGAGGTGGTACCTCAGAGTTGTTTTAGTTTGCATTTCTCTAATCAATAGTGATTGAGAACATTTTTATATGATTATAGACAGCTTTAATTTTTTCCTTCGAAAACTGCTTGTATGTGTCCTTTAACCATTTATCAATTGGGCAATGACTTGTATTCTTATAAATTTGACTCATTTCTCCATGTATTTTAGAGATGGGGCCTTTATCAGAGACACTGGCTTTAAAAATTTTTTCCCAGCTTTTTCCTTCACATCTAATCTTGGTTGCATTGAGGTTTTTTTGTGCAAAAACTTTTAAATTTAATATAATCAAAATTATCCATTTTGCCTTTCATGATGTTCTCTGTCTCTTGCTTTTTCATGAATTCTTCCCTTCTCCCCAGATCTGACAGGTAAACTATTCCTTGCTCTCCTAATTTGCTCATGGTATGATGTCTTGTGTCTAGACCATGTACCCATTTTGACCTTATCTTGATATAGGGTGTGAGATGTTGGTCTATGGCTAGTTTCTGCCATACTATTTTCCAGTTTTCCCAGAAGTTTTTTGTCAAATAGTGAGTTCTTATCCAAGAAACCGGAGTTTATCATATAGTAGATTACTATAGTCATTTACTACTGTGTCTTGTGTACCTACACTATTCCATTGATCCACCATTCTATTTCTTAGCCAGTACCAAATAGTTTTGATGATTGCTGCTTTATAATTCAATTTTAGATCTGGTACAACTAGGCCACCTTCCTTTGCATTTTTTTCCATTAATTCCCTTGATGTTCTTGATCTTTTAGTCTTCCAGATGAATTTTGTTATTGTTTTTTCTAGCTCTATATAATCATTTTTGTTAGTTTGGTATGGCACTGAATAAGTAAATTAATTTAGGTAGAATTGTCATTTTTATTATATTAGCTCGGCCTACCTATGAGCATTGATATGTTTCCAATTGTTTATATCTGCCTTTATTTGTGTGAAAAGTGTTTTGTAATGGTATTCATATAGTTCCTGGGTTTGTCTTGGCAGGATGGCTTCTAAATGTTTTATATTGTCTACAGTTATTTTAAATGGAAATTCTCTGTCTCTTGCTGCTCAGTTTTGTTGGTAATACATAGAAATGCTAATGATTTATAGGGGTTTATTTTATATCTTGCAACTTTGCTAAAGTTGTTAATTGTTTTAAGTGTTTTTTTTAGTTGATTCTACAGGATTCTCTAAGTATCCCATCATAACATCTTCAAAGAGTGATAGTTTTGTTTCCTCGTTGCCTATTCTAATTCCTTCAATTTCTTTTTCTTCTTTTATTGCTAACACTAACATTTCTAGTACAATATTGAATAATAGTGGTGATAATGGGCATCCTTGTTTCACCTCTGATCTTACTGGGATTGTTTCTAGCTTATCCCCATTATAAATAATGCTTGCTGATGGTTTTAGATAGATGCTGTATCTTGTCGAGCTTTTTCTGTTTCTATTGAGATAATCATATGATTTCTGTCAGTTTTATTATCGATGTGGTCAATTATGTGGATAGCTTTCCTAATATTGAACTAGTCCTGCATTCCTGGTATAAATCCCATCTAGTCATAGTGTATTATCCTGGTGATAAATTGCTGTAATCTCTTTGCTAATATTTTATTTATAATTTTTGTATCAATATTCATTAGGAAAATTGGTCTATAATTTTCTTTCTCTGTTTTGGCTCTTCCTGGTTTAGATATGAGCACCATATTTGTATCATAAAAGGAATTTGACAGGACTCCTTTGCTTATTTTTCCAAATAGTTTATATAGTATTGGAATTAGTTGTTCTTAATTGGAATTATTTGGTATAATTCAACAAGTTAATCCTCAATCCTAAAATGGTTTACCTACTCCACACCTGAGAATAGCTTGCTAGTGCCCTGCCCTTGGTTACTAAACTGTTGTAGTTCTCCTTATAGTCCAGAAAGTGCTTACAGCTTGGGTGGCAATAGTTTGCAACTAAAAAGTGACTCAACAATGATGAAACTCCAGATAGTCTAGTAAAATAAAAAGGGACACATTCAGGGTTCTTGCTCTGACTCAGCCCAACACCTTGGGTGAGTCATATAGTTACCTTCTACTGCAATCATACCATGGAGCCTGTTCTTCCTATGTATCAACCTTGCAGAAAAGTTCCAAGCATCAACAATTAAAAAAAATAGAGATCATTGAGAGAACATTGAAGCAGGCAAAGTAGTGTAAGTATTCCTAGCATTTCAAATATACCAATAGCGTCGGCTTTACAATTTCACTTTTGTTCTTTGAGTTAGGTAAAGGGTTATTTAAAATTTCACTGTCTTTTGGGGGCTTCTCAAATGGCTCCAACTAAATTATACAAGTCAGGCACTACTTATAAAATATTCAAGCTAGAAAGCACCTTAGAGAACCACTTCACTTTACAGATGAGGTAAATGAGGCCCAGAGACATGAAGTTATACAAGGTAACACAGCTAGTAAGTGGCAGAGCTAGAATTTGATCTCAAGCTTTTTCTGGGCCTCAGTTTTCACATATTTAAAATGAGATGGTTAGATTATGTTATCTCAAAGGTCCTTTCCAGCTCTAAATCCTAAAACTGTAAATAATAACATGTCTAGGTGGCACTGTTCCCTTTGCCCTTTACCATGACCCCTCCTATCTTTGTCTTTTATTTTTAATACAGCATTGAGTTGCCCACACAGACAACCTCTTTCCTGACCCTTCATCTATTGCCTCTCAGGTTCACGTTATCAATTGGAAATGTGATATTTAACCCATACCCAGAGAATTTAAGATAACAGAATTCCTAACCCTCATATCATTGGCAATTTTGGCCAAACCTATATTCAATTTATAAACAGAAATGAGGAAAACTGGACCAGAACATACATACAATGTGAGCTTGGTTCTTTTTTCGCATGTTCCTGTTGGGTTTACCAAACAGTATCATAAGTCATAGGAGAATATTGGTGTTTTTAAAAAATGCTCTTTGGCAGTAAGGTAAGCCCTAGCACAATTTCCCAAATGGGAGACTGGGGATGCTTTATGCCTCCAAATCATGGAATACTGTCACCTTGAAAGCAGAAGAATTATAAATGACTCAAAGAGCAATGGAAAAATGTGTGGCAGGAGCAAGTCAGCAATAGCATAATACCATGATGACTTGCCATCATCAAGGACAAACGTGTATAACTTGAAAATGAAGGGGGCTAGTTATTTAGGAAGAATGAGGGGCGACAGATGGGCAGCCCAAATGCTGCACTAATATCCATGAAATATTAAAAGACCCAGGGGAGGATCTCCAGAAGGTTGGGTCTATCCTCTGTGGAGTATTTACAGAAATAAAGGAACATATGGGATAAGAAGGTATAGACAGGTTACAGTCCATGCCAGTGGAAGAAGTACCCACATCAATGAGATCATGAATCCATGGAAATATCAGAAAGCATGACCCTAGAGTCCCAATTGATTTATTCAAGTCATCCAATCTCTGCCTCAGCTTCTTCACCTGTAAAATGAGGATAATAATAGCACTTACCTTCCAGGGTTATTGTGATGATAAAATAAGATAATTTTTGAATTAAGTGCTACATAAATGCTAAAATTGTTTTTGTTGTTTCAGTTATGTCTTTTGTAACCCCATTTTGGGGTTTTATTGGCAAAGACTCTAGAGTGGTTTGCCATTTCCTTCTCTAATTCATTTTACAGATGAGGAAACCGAGGCAAACAGGGTTAAGTGACTACACAGCTAGTAAGTGTCTGAGGCCAGACTTGAATTCAGTTCTTCTTGACTCTAGGCCTGGCTCTCTATCCACTGGGTCACTTAGCTGCCCTGCTAAAATTATTAGTGTTACATTATATATAACTGGCAACAAAATCATAACTCATATTTACACAGCACTTTGTATTTTACAAAGTACTGAACTTCATCTTGCAGATGAAGAAACTGAGGCTAATAGAAGTTAATTTGTCTATGGTCACATTGTTGACAGAGGCAAAGACTTGTCTCACATCTTCTAGGACCAAGTCCTCAACCATTTCCTCTCAAACACACTGCTGAAAGGGCAGAGGCATCTAATTGCAGCTTTCCCAGTTGCCTTAGGTTTTATCTCCAGGGTAAGGCTGCCCACTCTGATATCAGGTCCCCATCCACAGAGCATTCATATTTTTTTCCCTCTTGGTTGTGTTGGGGTTAGCCATCAGTAGGATAAACCTAGTCGTTCCATTTTAACCTGGCAACTGGGCAGACTGGTGGAAGCAAGCCCAGCAAATCTGATTGGTCCTATGGTTGCCTCTGAGTTTCATGTCCAATTTAGGGCAGACTCATAGCAATCCCGGGAGAATATAGATTTACTAGGTGGAGAGGAGCATAAGTCTAGAGGTTCTGAAGAAGTCTATTAATCAACAAGAATTTATTATGCATTTACTATGTGCTAGGGACCATGCTAGGCATCAGTGATACAAATCAAAGAATGCTTTGAAGGAGATTACCTTCTCATAAGAAACACAGCATAGTACAGTAGAAACATATAAGTTAAAAATCTGAGAACATGTTTTACTTTAAAATTGCTTAAAAATTCATCTCTGGGAACTCTGGTTTCCCTAGAGATAAAGTAGAAGAATCAATGCTTGTGTATGTTCCCTCTCTCTTCCTCCCCCCAAACTCTCCACCCACCCCCAGGTAAAAATAAAAGAGAATTCCCTCACAGTCTCTACTTTCCTTATGTCTACTTGCATCCAAAGCTATATAGTGTAGAGAGGCCAGTGTTATAAAAATTATGAGAATAATGCTACCTTCAAATGCTTGCCTTCATAGCCTTGGGTAGGATAGGGAGCAGTTATTAAAGATGTGATAATGCAACCATCCCCATTCTACTCTGTATCCTGATATATGAGATAGTGTAGTTGGTGTTAAGTGCTCTGATTTCTATTCAAGATTCCCCTTCCTCTCCCTCTCACCACAATGAACCCTATATGAATTCAAGGTATTGTTATTGGCATAACTTAATCAAGCATGAGGGGGACTGCAACGCTCTAAAAACTTAAAGTGATTCAATTAAACTGAAATACAAATTGTGCACTTCTGCAATGCCATTTCTTCTTGTTGTACTCCATCAGTTCTGTTCAACATCAAGTCACAAGTGACACTTTTCATTTTTTAATTGCATTTTTCATGCTCATCATCATTGGCCTAGTAGCAATTAAATATGAAGAAAATCACTGAAGCAAGAAGTGAGGCTCAAAATATTAAAGCCCCCTAAACCTGTGCTCACTCACTGAACTCTCCCCAGAGTAAACCACTAATCATATCTTCATCCTTTTCTATTCTGATATCTTTTTACTCTTACAAATATCTAAAAGAGTGGGAGGATCAAGAGAAGGAGATTCATTTTCAGAATGAGTTTGTAAAAATTCAGCACAAAGAGCTAACCCATTTTTTATTTTCCAGGACTAGAGAAAGCACTGTTCTCTTCGTTGAACCAAGATAAAGAAGAAACAAGCCTTCAAATGTTTATCTCGCCATACTGATGACAAAGTTCTTTCACATACATAATCTTACTTAGTCCTCCTAACAACCCTGTGTGGTATTCAGGGATTTCTATGATCTTCATTTTACATATGAGGCAACTGATCCGGAGAATCGTTAATCTGACTTGCCTAAGCTCACAAGACTATAAGAGCCAAGTCAGAAGTAGAACTTACCGTAGGTCCTTTGATTCCAATTTCTACTGCACCATGCTGCTTCTTAATTACCAGCCAAATTCTCATTATCTTCCCTCCACTATGGACCACTTCTATGAACAGAGTTGCCTTGGCTCCATGCCCTATATCCACAAAGGGCTGTTATATGGGCTGCCCAGAAAGATGCCAGAAGATCCGATTGCCGGTTTCTAAACAGGATCTCATCCAGAATATTGCTCTTTCTTCTGGGGGGCTTCGCCTCTTGATGGGAAGGGAATGACTGAGAGAGCCACGTACAGCTTTTCCCATTGATTTTATTTCAATGACTTTTAGAGGGATGGGGTGCTTATGATGGTTGCTGCCATTTCAAGGGTCTCCTATTTACAATTCTTTCTCTTTATAAGTTGTCCCCCTCTTAGACATTCAGTCTGAATTTACATTCCAGCAATGCTGGCATGGATCTGGACCACAGAAACTTTACACTTCCACATTTTCCCCTAAATAGAGTATTTCTCATCCTCTGTCTCCACAAAATCTTCAAACTATAGAAGCAAAACTCCCAACTTTTCCAGCAGTGCAATGGGTTACAACTATGAAACTGGCTCCCTCTGTTGATTGTTTCAGGAACTGTAATGCTGTTGTGATGCTGTTGAGCCATTGTTAAAAAAAATGTTTCCCACCTCGCCCTCCCTCCCCAAATACATGTCAATATGAAATACATGTCAATAGAACAAAGGAGCAGTGGGAAGACTGATTTTATAGAATCCAGTACTCACTCTAAGAGGACCATTCTGAAGATATAGTGGTAGAATAGTTGAAATTATTTTATGTTGCAACATAGTTTAAAATAGCAGAATCTATAAAGTTTCCTTTTTTCTCCATTTTTCTATTGGTGTTATGAAAAGGAAAAGCATTTATTAGGCATTTACTAGGTAACAAATACTGTGTTAAATGAAGGGAATACCAATGGAAAATTGAGATAGTCCCTGCTCTTAAACGTCTTTTACACTAATTGGAGGAGAATCCAACCACAGGGTGGATGGAATGACCCTGGATTCGCTGGCAGTGCCAATGGCAAGACCCAGGGGGCCCTAACGCTGCTGTATTGGAAAGGGGACATCCTGGGGAGATCCAGCAGATGGAGTTCATCACCATTCCACGCCCAGCAGCAGCAACATTGTCAAACATTCTCTCATTTTAAAGAGTTATATATAAAAAGATAAAAGACTGGATCAAGAGCAGAAATCTCACAGCATTTACATGCCCCCCTTCCTGCCTACATGTGTTTTCCTGTTCATTTTTTTAATCACACAAGGAGACTTCAAGATTTTTATTTTGATCTTCTTCCCAACATCTTCATTCTCTTCCAATCTTTTAAAAACAGATTAGGGCTAGGCAGGGCTGTTATTAATTAGTATCTGTTTTCCCTCATGAAAGCAGACTGAGGACTATAATGAAACATGGCTCCAGAAAGAGTAGCCAGACACATTTTTTTTAGATAAGGGAAGAAGAATGACTACATACATATTTAAGCAGTAAACTCATTACACCAGGAAATTAAGGAGCAATGAAGAAGTACAGATTCCTCTCTTTTATTGCATCTGTAATTTTCTAAAACCAAAATTCAAATGCTACATTTAATATCCTGAGGGGGTAGTTTTATGATTAAAGCCAAAAACCTATTTGTGCTTTTAACACTTCTCCTCAAGCCTATTTCAAGCAGAAAAATGGAGAGAAACAAATATCCAAAGCAGCTGGGAAACAGACTTTGCTCTTTTATGACCTTAATGGTTTATTGTTGATTTTTTAAAGAAGAACTTACATATATTTCTCCTAGTTCCCATCTCTGTGTCCCTTCTCCTCAGACCTACTTCCTTGAAAAGAAACAGACCTAAAGTACAACCTGAGGTGTAGAACGGACTGCCTAGGAATCTAGCCATACTAGAGGTCTTCAAGCAAAGGCTAACTTCAATGCCTTTCTCTTGTAGGTACGGGAGAGGGGTTTCTTGGTATGGTATGGGTTGAGACACATGGCATCTGAGGTTTCTTCTAACTCTGATTTTTTTAAAAAAAACCTATCCTATGATATCTTGCCTGTTCTTGTGCCATCCTGTCTTCAGCATGCCCCACCTCCAGTTCTATACTACTGCTTAAACAGTTCTGATGGATTATAACGAGGTGATAGCAAATGTATAAACTATTTCAGAAGAGGGGAGGAAGGGAGGGAGAAAAATACGGAACTCAAAATCTTGTAAAAATGAATGCTAAAAATTTTCTTGACATGTAACTGGGGAAAAATAAAATAGTATTAAAAAGATTGTAATGAAGGAGGAAATGATGTTTATTTAAATGCAAAGAGATTGACATAAAGATTATAGGTTATGATATGTTCCTGTTAACAAATACAGTATCTATACTTGGTCATTTATAGTGACTAAATTAATCTGTTACCATCTTCATCTCAATTTGTAATGTATAGGCCTTGTCTACAGCTAAGACCACACCTGCATTCCTAATCTGAAGAGAAGAGATGCCATTCCATCTCACCTAGTCTCCTACCTGGACTCTCACCTTCAGGATCTAGAGAAACGGCACTTCTTCAGCTCCCACTCAACCACTGGTGCCTTTAACTGAGCTGCCTAAGTCCCTGAGAAGATTCTACCTTGAGGCCAAACCCTTAGGAATGTTGATAACTTACCTGAACTCATTCTTCAAAGACTAACTTCTACTCATTCATTCCCTCCCCGTCCCAGTGATTCAGAATCTGTATCTGTCATCATTCAAACCCAGTTCTCTGTCTCCCACTACCTGAGATCCTTCACTCCCATTCCCCTCAACCCTACCCACCCAGTATCCCACTCTAAGGCTACCCACCCCTTCCACTGTGCTTTTTGGAATGCCTGCTCCATAGACCTGCTTTCATCTTGAATCTTCTCCATTGCTAATCCTTCCATCTTCTGGTTTTCACTGAGAATTGGCTCCCTCCTGAGACACAGTCTCCCTGGCTACACTTTTCAGCACTGGCTGTACTTTCACTCATTCCCCCAACTCACTGGTTGAGGTGGGGGAGTTGGAATATTCTTTGCTCCCCATTGCCACTTTCATGCTCTCCCTCTACTACCATCACTTAGTAATCTCATCTTCTTTGAGGTTCATTCAAGGTATATCCACCACCAATTGAAATTCTAGTGGCTATTGTCTACTGACCTCTACGACACTCTGTTTCTTTTCCCTCATTGAGTACAGGGCCTGACACTTAGTCTTTCCCTCCTCCTCAACTCCTGCTTTCATACTAGGAAACTTCAACATTCCTATTGATACTCCCCCCAAAACTCTAATCTTCCAGTTCTCTAACTTACTCATTTCCCATGACCTATTCCTCCACTCCACCTTTAGCCATATACAAAGATGACCATATCCTTAACCTTGCCATCACCCACAAATGCACTACATCCACATCATCACACCTCTCTTTCTGCCTTGCAACCCCAATACTTGTTTTTCATCCTTACCTCATCCTCTAATTCTTCCACCCCTCAGTTCTTTCCCAGGCCATCACCCCTAACTAGGTATGCTGTCCTCCACTGCCCATCTTGATCTCTTGATGAACTAATTCAACTCTACATTCCTCTGCCCTTGAGTCCCTTGCCCCCTTATCCTATTATCGATCCTTCCTTGCCAAGCCTCAGCCTCAGATTATTCCTACCATCTGCTGCCATTGCTCTTAAAGAAATAAGGCGGATCTCCCTAGCTAGGAAGGCATAATAGATAGAGGGCTGACCTTGAAGTCAGGGAGGCCTGGGTTTAAGCCCTATGTGTGACCTGTGTGCATATGTGTGACCCTGTGCATATCACTTGAGCTTTCCGTGTTCTAGGAAACTTGTTCATACTTTAAGTTGCAGAGAAGTTGCATTGGGAAGGAGGTTCTCCCTCAGGAAATTCCCTATATCAAGGCAATTACATGTCCAGAACTTAGCATTCCTGAGCTATGCACATTATATTTTCTCTACTAGAACCATCACCTCTACCTTTTCTGCCCTGGTAACCTGAATTCCTACCCTGGGTTCCTTTGTTCTCCTAAGTACATTTTTGCCTTATCTTGCTGGAACCTAGGCATCCACTGCCAAATCTTGGTACATTCCATATCATATGACCCCTATCTTTCTAGCTACCCTATAAGTGGCTGTCTTCCTCCATTAGAATGTAAGGGGGAAGAATCTGACTTATACTTGAATCTTCATTCCTTAGTATAGCATTTGGAACATAGTAAATGCTTAATAAGTTTCTCTCTCTCTCTCTTTCTCTCTCTCTCTCTCTCTGTCTCTCCTCCCCCTCCTTCTCCTCTTCCTCCTCCTCTTTTCCTCCCTCCCTCTCTTTCCCATTTCTCCCAAGGACCCCATCTCTGACGCAATTCCAAATGGTTCCTAGGGACAGCTAATTGTCCAAGGTTCTATATATTTGCTATGTAGTAACCTACCTTCTTGATCCTTCCATTTTGTATGTTGTAAATGCTCAAATTTAAAGAGGAAAGTTTTCAAAGAATATCCCTTAAGGGATACCTATGGGGAAATGTTCCATGCTTAATAAATAGCTAACCAGATTGGAAGGGTAACAGTATTGTTCATATAAAGCAAGAGAATCTTTCCTATTTGAATAATCAGTCCTTGAGCTCCCAATAAGAATAAAAAAAGAAAAACACAAACCAGATAATAAATGTTACACTCTAGTGCATGCCCTATGGATAAAACTGACGTTATTGTGGGGTGAAATTCTCATCTTATCTCCCAAAGTAGAAGGGAGGAGCTCTGGAAAAACACATTCTCACAGCAAAATCAAAGAAAAGAACTTCTTTTTCCAATGAGAAAAAAAAAGCTTTGGATTTGAGACTCCCCCTGTCAAAATCTGATGCAGAAAAAGAATAAATTGTCCATCTTTTGCCCCTGTTAAGCTGGATGAATGGAGAGATTGCTTCTCTTCAGTAAGAACCTAGAAGATATATATTAATATATGGCTCCTTAGAGTGAAAGCCTGGTGTAAAGTGGTTGGTAGGTAAGTTAGATATTAGTCCTAGCCCCCAAGCACAAGTATTATTCAATATAAAAGTCCTATTCAGCCTGCATTTCACATTGTCCCTGCCCACACTTACCAGTGCACCCCACACCAAATTTCTTACTCCATATCTCTAGGCTATCAGAATACAACTATTCACATTTACATAGTGACTTTCCTGTTAGAGAGTAACACATGTTCCCACTTGAGTCTCATAATAACCCAGGGAAACAGGTATTAACAGATATTATTGTTATCCCCACTCCAGGGCAGCAACAGGACATAGTAGACACAATGCTGGGTTTGGAGTGATCAAGGCTTGGGTTTAAATCCTGCTTCTGACACTTAAGAGCTGTGTGACCATGGGAAAGCTACCCAACACGCCTTGGGAAACTCTCTAATAATATGTTACAGGTGGATTGTAGTTGGCTTTGGTGGCAGGAGTACCAACATCAGAGAGCCACAGACCCACATCTTCCAAATCCAGTGTTTTTTTCTCTCAAGGGTTACCTCTCAAACCACAGATCTAATAAGTTACCATATCTTGCTATTTCTATCTTGACCACACCACCCACATTCACCTATTCTCTTCACTCAGATAGCTACCACTTTAGCTCAAGCCTTCCTTGGCTCTAGCCCAGATTATTTTAACTTTCTCATGACTGATCTCCCTGCCTTAGGCCTCCCACCATTCCAGCCTATCCTACCCACCCCTCCCAAAGTAATTTTCTCTAAATGAAGATCTGATCCTCTACTGCAGTGGTTTCTCATTGTCTCCAGGATAAAAAGATAAATTTCTCGTAGTATTTTAAAGCCCTTCTAAATCTGGTGCTGACATATCTTTGCAGTTTCATTGATCATTACTCCCTTCCTCACTATTCAGCAAACTGGTCTTTCTGTTCCTCACCAGCACACTGCCCCTCCCATCAGTTCTTTTGTGCTGCCCATCCTAGAGTCCTTTGCCCCTTCACTCCTGCCTTCTAGAGCCCCCTTTTTCCTTTTAGAAGACTCGACTCAAGCTTCTTCATAATGTCTTTCCTGATCCCCCAACTGCTACTCTTCTCCTTCCCAAAATACCTCAACCCCCAGTGCCTAAATCAGCGTCTTGTATGTTAAGATGATTTCTTCAAGGCTCTTTTGCTTGTTTTTATAATTGAACTAGAGGACCAAGAGACAAGGGGCATGAGAAAGCAATAGACACCAATATAGAATGGAAAAAAGGTTAAAGAAATGGTGGGGAGAGATTCAAAAAAGGAAATTTTCTTCACATGGGGGATACAATTCCAAATATCTACATAAATCAAGAAAGCTCCCCATTTTCATTATTGTTTTATAAAATATCACTTTAGCAGGAATGTTATTTTCAATGTGGCAACCTCCAGCTTCAAATACGCTTGATACCCAGAGCCATAATCAGCATAGGGCAAGCAAGGCTTTGTCCCACAAAGTCAATATCCATGGGGAAGAAGCATTTGTCCTTCTGCCCTTTGGGTAATTATTTTCTATGTGGCCAGCCTCATGGTCCTTTGGAGTAAAAAGATGGCTGCCAGCGTACCCACAGAACTCTCCAAGGGAAGATCTGTTCTCTCCTGGCTCTGCTGCAGCTAACTGCGGTGGGACTGTTCTCTGCAACCATTTTACCCACAACATTGACCCATTTAGAATGTCCTCTGCCCCTCTATTCACCACTTCAGCTGAACTTGCTGTAGGCCAAGTTTCTGCTTGCTAAAAAACCGCTCATGACTTTGCCCAACAGTTAAAGCCTCTCTTTTATGTCCTAACTCTCAATCCTTCAGTGCTGCTCTCTTATCTTCCTTAGTATGCCAATGCCTGCTAGCATTGTGCTTTCTACATAGTAGGCACTTAATTATTTGTTGACAACTCCTCTGATGTGATGGGCAACTAAAAAGCCTGTTTTGATGCCCCTTTCTGGGGATGTCTTTCTCTCCTAGCTACACTTTCTTCATCATTTCACAAGGAATCCCCACCTTTAATATGTAAAAAAAAAAAATGATGTTGATGATAGATGGAAGAAAGAAGGTACAAAGATCCCAAGGAAAGCAAAGGGAGCCAGCAAACCTGGAGGAGTACCAGTAGAAACAGGCCCTTCTTCACTGACAGCTGGTTTTGAGAAGTGACCACCTCTATTTTGCTTCTGGGTCTCCTTGGAAACCCTTGAAGTCTCTCCGTGTTTAGAACAGCTGCTGGCAGGATGCAAAATGAATGCAGGAAGACTTTGGTTGGGGAAGTAACCACAGGGGTATGCTTATTATTTACAGAGGGCTACAACCTACGATTGGCAAGACTTTCCTATTGATTAAGAAGAAGGCAGAGGGGATCCTGCACCTTGTAGCAAGCTGGGTGAGACTAGGGACTCAAACGGCTCCCACCTGGGAGTGAAATCACCTACCAATGAGCTTAGAGAAAGAGAAGAGGGGGAGGAGATTAATTCCACAGTGGAAATTGGCAATTGCTGTGGATAAGTCAAGGCTTACTTAGGATCATAGATTTAGACCTAGAAGAGGTCATTGAGGACATTATAAATGAGGAAACCAACACCCAGAGTCACATAGGTAGTAAATAGAGAAACTGGCATTTGAACTCAGGTCCTTTATCTCCAAATCTAGCATTCTTTCCACTTCTTTGCAGGAGGCAGTCACCTCAGTGGCATAATTGGAGGGAGGATGGAATGTCCTGCCTGCCAATGATTTCTCTCCAGACCAAACGCCACCAAGTAGTATTGTGATTGTTCAGTTGTTTCAGTTGTGTCCAACTCTTCATGACGCATTTTGGGGTTTTCTTGGCAAAGATACTGGAGTGGTTTGCCATTTCCTTCTCCAGCTCATATTACAGATGAGGAACCTGAGGCAAACAGAGTTAAGTGACTTGCCCAGGATCACACAGCAAGAAAATGTCTGAGGCCAGATTTGAACTCAAGTCTTCCTGACTCCAGGCCCAGCACTCTATCCACTGTGCCACCTAGTTGTCCTTGTTACACCAAGGAGTACAGAGCCCCTTTTAGAAATTCATTTGGATTTAAACATAAAAGGGGATATCATAAGTAAATTAGGGGAGCATGGAAAAATGTACCTGTCAGATATACAGATAAGGGAAGAGTTTATGACCAAACAAGAGATAGAAGAGATTATAGGAAGTAAAATAGGTCATTTTAATTACATGAAATTAAAAGGCTTTTGCACAAACAAAATGAATGCAGCCAAAATTAGAAGGAAAATGGGAAACTGGGGCAGGGGAAGATTTGCAACAAGTTTCAGTGATAAAGACCTTATTTCTCAAATATATAGGGAACTCAGCCAAATTTATAAAAATAAGAGCCTTTTCCTGGTTGAAGGATATGAAGAGGCAGTTTTCAGAAGAAGAGGTCAAGCTATCGATAGTCACATGAAAAAAAAAACTCATTAAAGAGGCAGCTAAGTGGTGCAATGAGTAGAGCACCAGCCCTGGAGTCAGGAGGACCTGAGTTCAAATTTGGCCTCAGACACTTGACACACTTACTAGCTGTGTGACTTTGGGCAAGTCACTTAACCCCAATTGCCCTGCCTTCCCCACTCCCACAAATAAATAAATAAATCACTGCTGATTAGAGAAATACAGATTAAAACAACTCTGAAATACCACTTCGTACCTATCGGATTGGCTAATGTGACAAAAAGGGGAAACGACAAACGCTCAAGGAGATGGAGAAAAGTTGTAGACTAGTCCAATCATTCTGGAGAACAATTTGGAGCTATGCCCAAAGGGCTATAAAACTTTGCATACCCTTGGACCCAGCAATACCACTACTAGGTCTCTATCCCAAAGAGATCAAAAAAAAAGTGAAAAGGGTCTGTTTGTACACAATTGTTTATAGCAGTTCTTTGTGTTGTGGCAAAGAATTAGAAGTTGAGGGGATACCTATCAATTGGGGAATGGCTGAACAAGTTCCAGTGTACGGTTGTGATGGAATACTATGGTGGTATAAGAAATGATGAACAGGATAATTTCCAAAAAGCCTAGGAAGACTGATATGAACTGACGCAAAGTGAAGTGAGCAGAACCAGGAGAACATTGTACACAGTAAAAGCAAAGTAAGGTTGATCAACTGTGAAAGATGTAGCTGCTCTGATCAAGACAATGATCCAAGACAGTTCCAAAGGATCAATGATGAAAAGTGTCATTCACATCCAAAGAGAGAACTGATGAATTCTGAATGCAGATTGAAGCATATTTTATTATTGTTAAAAATTCTTTTACATACTTAAGGAATATTTAAGGAAGGAAAAAAAGGAATCCATTTTGAATTTTTTTTAGTATTTCTTTCCTTTGGCATGGTATGTTTCTTACATGAAAATTCTGTATTTCTGGGAGGAGTGACAAATTAAATTTACTCCATTCCAAAACAGGGGTTGTTCCCTTTTAATAGAGCAAAAGGGTAAGGTCAGAGTTTTGTCTTGTCTGGCTAAGGAAGGAAAGGCCTAAAAGGGCAGAAAGGGGAAACATCTGAAAACTAGCTTTGCTTCACTGTTTGCTTATGGCCTGGTCTACCAGAAATCAGCGTTCTTAATCCATTGATATTTGAATGGACCCCCTTGATATTCTAATGAAATCTTCCCAGAATGGTGTTCTTAAATGTATAAAATAAAATACATAGGATTGCAAAAGAAACCAATCACATAGAAATACAGTAATCAAGATAGTTTTGTTTTAAGTTTGTGAACTTCAGATTAGGAGCCCCCATATGAGATCGTACATTTAGTGCTAGAAGGGAACCTCAAAGGCCATCTAATCCAAGCCTTTCATTTTATTAATAACATTGAGTCTCATTGAGGTTAGTTGACTTGTTACAGTGTCAAACTAGTAAGCATCAGAAATAGGATTTGAACACATCTCCTGTGACTCTAAGTACAAAGTTGTTTATGCTGCACCACATAAGACTATGAGCCAGCAGTTCTTGGGCTTTTGGTCTTAGGACCCCTTTATACTCTTAGAAATTATGGGAAGATCCACCAAAGGGCTTTTGTTTACATGAGTTATATTGATGGGTGTGCTGGTAAATGTCTAATCTACTCCTCTAGGTAAAAAAAAAATATGCATGACACTTAAGTTTAATCTGAGTTATTAACATTTTCACCATTGCTTTCTTAAGTCTAGACCACCACCAAAACAATGAATCGAGCCTTGATTTGTAGTATTTGCTACTGAAAATTTAACAAATGGGTCTCCCCAGTCAGGCTGGTACCACACACTCCTACATACATTTTTTCCCCCTGGAGGCCAGTTATTAAATATTTATAAGTGCAGGACTGGATATTTATCAATATTTACTATGTTAGAAAATTTTAAAACTTAGTATTATCATGAATATGGTTATGATCTCATAGACTCTAAAAGGGTCTCAGAGACCTCCAGGGAGGGGTCCTTGGACCATACTTCGACAACTGCTGCTATATGCAATATCCTTCCCCTTAATTTTGTGTTTAATTCTTAAATTGGTCAAATGAGCAAATTTGAATTCTGCTCATTCACTTGGACCTAATCTTCTAGCGTTTTAAAAACTAGTTCAGGATTCATTTAAATTCTGTCTTTCTGGAGACTATTTCACTAGACTTTCAATGAGAGTTTGAAAAATCCTGATATTTGGAAATCTCCCTGAAACTGCCTCCGCAGGAGACAACTCCATTGTCCCAGTGTGTGACAAGCCCAATCTTAGAATTTTGCATATCATTTTCTATGCAGCTAATAACTTGAAATAGTTAGGAACTAATCATCTCAGCATGGTAATATACCTGCTGTTCTAGGCTAGGCAGAAGATAATTACAACTTAAAGTATCAAAGGAAAGAAAGAAAGAAAATATAACGTAATCCCTTTTTAGAGAATAGGTCCAATTGTGGAAAAATCATATAAATGAGATTTCAGAAATGCTTGTCTTGTGACACAGATGTCAGCCTCCTTGAAGAAGGGAGAGATAGCCTTAGGCCAGTATCCAATCTCAAGTCTCACCTAATAAAAGAAGCTCATTGACACTCTTCCCCCCTCCCCTTCCTAGGAATGGAAGCCAGGAACTCATTAAAAGAAAGCACCCTAAATGTTCCAAGTCCTGAAAAGTACCCAGTCAAGCAGAGAACCCCATAAAAGAAAAAGGCAAGGCTTTTTTTTTTTGAAAGATCAGGGGACACATTCTATTTGGCTCTCACCAGAGAGAGGCAGATGGCCCTGGCAGGATGTTCTAAGATCCAACGGAGGACAGCAGACAGCCGGTGGCTGTGCTTGTTTAAGCCCGCCATCAGAAAAAGAGTTAAACAAGTCATTGCAAAGGAAAAGTGATGCATTGAGTTTATGGATTTCAGGAAGTAAGTGGAGGTGGTGACAGGGCAGATGTGACAATGAAACATTTTCATCTTTTCATGGGTACACAGCTTTAGAAGCCCAATAAAGCTTATCTGTTTGTTGCGTTTTTACTAACTTAAAATGGTAACAACTCCCTGGAGACTCATATTTGCAAAAGCAAAACGGGCCCTTATTTGTTTATAATGAGAAGAATCAAAACCCACGCCTGCCTGCCTGCTTGTGTGAGACGTGAGGACCCAGGCCTTACATCCTTTTACCATGGAGTCTTGTCTATTGAAAAAGTAACTTTGCAGCTATGATCTATAGAAGTCACTTTCATATCACTATCAGATTAATCTTCGTGAAGCACAACCCCAATTACGTCATTCTCCTACTCAAAAATATTATCTTAGTACTGAAAACCTTGAAAAATCTTGACCCAACCTACCTTTCCATCTTCCTCCGTCTTTTCTCAAGCTGCACTTTTTCCACTCTTAAAATTATTGATGATTCACTGAAGATCTCCCTTTTATACACCCTATAACCCACCCAAATTGGAATACTTGGAACTTTTTGAACATGTCCTGAGCTTTACCACCTCCACACCTTTACCCAAGCTGTTCACTTCAACTAAAATGTTTCAACCCCCTCCACGAATTTTTATAGTGAAGTTAACAGGGAAGTGATGTCCCTCCACCCTGTTTCTACGTTTGCATGTTACACCAAATCAGTAAAAGTCTGCACAGTTTTAGCTGATATTTATGGTGAAATCTGAAATCCACATTGCACAAGCCATCATGCATATAATAGCATAATTACATTAGTATGACTTTTTGATCCAAGCCTCCTAGCATGACAACAAAAGCAGAAAGCAGAGCTGGAAACAATGGGCAGAGGTTCCAAAGAGGTAATTTTAGGTCTCATATCAAGAAAAACTTCCCTACAATTAGAATTATCCTAAGATGCAATGGGCCACCTTCGATGGGTACGAAGACCTCCCTAGCGGTCTTCAGACACAAGCTAAATTATACCTTGTCAGATTTGTTGAAGTGGGAACACCTGTTTGTTCACATGTTGGACCAAATGGCTTCTAATATCCCTTCCATCTTGGAGATTATGTGAGAATAAAACATTTGTCAAGTTTGGAGTGCTTTAAACAATTTGTCGTCTCCTTTGGAAAATTCACTAGGCTTCCTGCTCTCTTTCACAAGGTTTCAGAATCAATATCAATCAATCAAATTCAGAATCAACAATTCCTTGTTGATCCAGGTCCAATGGCAGGTACTGGTAGTGCTACTCAGAAGTACCTCCATTTATGAGACATTGTTCTATTTTTCATCTGTGCTAATGAATTTGTGTCACAATTTTGTACAGATGGGGGCAGGTAGGTGGTGCAGTGAGTAGAGTGCCGGCACTGGAGTCAGGAGGACCTGAATTCAAATTTGACCTCAGACACCTGACACACTTACTAGCTGTATGACCTTGGGCAAGTCACTTAACTCCAATTGCCCTGCCTTCCCCACTCCAAAAAAAAAACAAAACGATTTTGCACATATTACCAAAGCCATATTTCAGTCTTATCTACCTGTATTTTGGACACTATTCCTTCTATAAATAGAATAGGATGCTAATAAGCATGAGAGAGATGAGAAGTAAAATAATTATTCTTACTTGGAATATGGTAGCACCTTGATTAATTGATACCTAAATAGTCATAACCTTCTATTCATTCAAATTTCTTCCCTGGATTTTCTTCATTACAGAGGGATAAATGACAACAAAATAAATATATCAAAAATCCTTTTGTTACTACCTGGTCTTTCCAATCTCCTATAACCTGATGAAATGTAAGATCCTAAATCATCAAAGACAGAGTGAATTAAGTTTAGTTTATTGTACTCTTACTATGGCAGGAAAATGGAGTAATCTATTTTTAATTGCTTTTTTTTTACTCTGAATATAAATATCAACAAACATGAACATTTCACCATACAAGGAAGAACAGAAAAGAGAATTGTTACGTGATGCTCTGAACCTCTCTTGTGTAAACTTAATTTTCTGGAAATGTTGCAAAGGAGTTTGAGTCTCAAAGGCAGAAAGATCTGGGGTCAAGTCCTATCTCTATCACGTACTGGCTTTGTCACCCAGGGCAAGATACTTCAACTCTCAGTGCTCTAGGCAACTTTTTATGACCATAAACTGCTAGCAAGTTGCCAACCTGTATTAGTAGAGGCATTTTCTTTCCTGGGAGCTTCTAATCTGATAGAGTAAAAAAAAAAAATAAACTGGGTTGAAAAAAAAATCACTAACTTTTCAGTTAAGGAAAATTCAATTGGTATAAATACTTCATTCCTGAGCATTCTATTTAATCATGGGTTAATTAAGAAATTAGAAGACTAATTTAAGTCATTTAGTTGATTTAGCATAATATAGCTATCTGCCTTCCCCTTAAATTTTCACATTAGCCTCCTCTAGCCTTTCTTATGCTCAATATTGTAGACCAACGAGAATGGAGTCATGACCCTGCTTCTTTATAGGCAGCACAGAGAGTGTTAGCCAATTAAAAGAGAGTAGGATCTTTTTGGGGGGCTCATCATACCAGGAATTCACTGGGGCAGGGGGAGCAGGCAATTGTCATGAGGATAGGACTCAGAGTCCAATAATGTAGATCCTAGGAATATAAGCCAGGAATAAGAACCAAGGAAATTCCAGTCATGGAGAGATAGAGACTTGGTAGGAATCAAAGTATCATGTCAGGGCATAGGATAAGGGCATAAATTCAGGATCTTAGGGCAGTCACAAAAACTATACAATCCTTAAACTGCATTGAGAGGCATGTTATAGAGGATTACGGAGATGATCATGTACTCTACCCTGATGTTCTCAGGCCACATGGGGGGTGTGCTCTATAGTTCTGGCATCACATTTTAGGAAGGACATTGGGAGGTTAGATAGCCTTTGGGGGAGGGAAATCAAGATGGAGAAGGAAGCCTTAAATTCATGCCGTATGATGACTACTTGGAGGAATGAGTAATGTAAAGCCTAAAGAAGGGAAGCTATCTTCAAGTATTTGAAAAACTATCACATGGAAGAGGGATTAGACTTCATCTGTTTGAACTCAGAGGCTGAATTAGGATCATTGGATGGAAGTGGCCAAGATGCTAATTTAGGCATTACAGTTACAGTTATCCAAAAGTCTAGTGGGCTACCTTGGGTGGAAATGGGTTTTGCTCTGTGTAGAGGTCTTTGGGCAAAGGCTGCATAACCATTCATTAGGTATGTTGTAGAGGAGATTCAGGAATGGGTTGGACTAGAGTCCCACTGAGGCTCCTTCCAGTTTTACAATTCTGTGGCTTTTTCTAAACTCCAGGAAACAGGCAAACTGGAGCTGAGAAATCAGAGATGGGGAATAACTCAGTAGGGGTTGGGAACATAGACTGCAGTAACAGTAGCTGACAAGTGTCATCAGTTATAGGCCATTTTTATGTAAAGGCAGCACCTACGTCTACTCACACTTCTACAATCAGTCGCACATCTTAGCAGTGGGTGCATCTGATGACAACAAACACCAGACAGTGTTCCCAACACTGACTGTCCTTTCAGCACTTATTTTCCCCAGCAAGTACATACTGGCAGATATAAACACAAATACTGATGTTTGTGTAAAGCATCTTAAGTCTCACATTTGTCAGTACATTATATGTTTAGACCATAAGGCTAAAAAGTGATCATGAACCAAGATAAATCTGTATTTTAACAAAGTCATATATCATTCTTACTTGACCTTGGTGCAAAATGTCTCTTTCACACTCTCATTCATTATCACTGCCTTTAAGCAGTGAGTAGGTACAACTAGTATTCCATGGTGTGGCACATTATATGTTTCAAGTTTATTTTGGCTTTGCTTTTCATCCAGCATTGCATAGTTAATCATTCTGAAATGCAATAATATGTTTTTCCTCATCTTCCTCAAACATAAATTTTTTTTTTAAAAATTGGTTCATTGCCCAATGATTTTTTTCTTTTCTATTAAAATACTGAAAAATTGGTTTTGAGAGGAGAAATAATATTATTCATCATATATTCAATTTCCATTAAATTTTCTATTTAAATTTTATTTATCCTAAGCCTAATTTCTCTTAGGTCTGGCCTGATTTTGTTTTCTGGTTCTGGATATGAAGGCCTATGCTAATTACATGATATAATTAAGTCTACATCAATTCTCTATGAGCGAACCAGTTGCTATCTTCCACACCCACTGTAATTCAACAGAGAAATCACTAGATGGCAGAACCATACCTTAGGTATAATGTTTAAAACAACAGGAGCTCTCCTTGACCATTACAATTAAAGACTATTTTTTCACCTTACAATTACATATAAGAGCAATGCTTGAAGGTGTGTACTTCCACTCAGGTCTGGCTCGATATTGCTATGATCTTAGTTCCATATAAAGTTCAAGTAGGAAAAAAAATTATCTCTAGATTACTTAACTCAGCAATTTAAGGTTTCAAAACTTGAATATCTCTAAAAATGTATAGTCAAAATGTGTATTTCATGCATTATAAAATATCAGAGTTCACAGAAGAGGGAAATTAGATCATTCATTCCTTTGTATTCTTTCCCAATAAAGTATCTTAAGGGTGGTTTATGTAATTGGGTAAATCTCTGATCTCAGAGGACAGTTCCTAATATTGCTTGTGTGTCATTGACAACAGTTTATTTGCAAACCTATATGGATGCTAGTTATCATCATCATCTTATTTTTCTTCTTCCTACTATTATTATTATTATCTGCTCCACTGAGTTTTTGGAAAAGCTACTCATTGCAGAAAGGAGAAGAAAGCAAAGCTAATTATCAGAGCTTCCTTTCCCTTCAAACTAAGCCAGATCAACATTTCAAACTCTTTATAGAAAGGACTTACCTTGATACTCCGTGCCTACTCCTTTCTCCTTCAGACTGCTATGCCTTAAAATTACTTGAGAATATAATTATCACAACCTGAATATTAGATTTGACCAGGGCAACTATAAACAATCATGAAATCCAACACACAAATTCATGAAAACAAGTCAGGTTACCCCAGTTTAATTTTTTTTAATTATATGTAGCTAGCTAAAGGCTTATTCAGAAAGATTAAAACCAACACTTCAACATATGTTGGCCTTGCAAAGAGCTGACCTCTATGTCTGGATGCATTCCAATCTTCTCTCTGCCTCTTAGAATCCTTAGTCTTATTCAAAAGTCAGTTCACGTACCACTTCCTGTGTGGAGTCTTCATTGATCACACAAGTTATTAGAGCTCTCTTCTTCTTCAAATTAACATATATTTTATTATGTTTTCATTTTTTAGCCCCCAGTAGAACACTGAAAGAAGTTTTTCATTTTGTATTCCCAGTACCTAGCGCAGTGCCTTATAAAAGAGTAAGTGCCTAATAAATGCTTACTGAAATGGATTGGATTGGAATAGACCCTATATAGTAGAAGCCCTTTCCCCAAGGTCACCTCCTAACAGGTGAAAGGTGAGTTCCCCAATCTAACTAATGACTTACTGAATGTAACCAAATCTCTTGTATTGGACAATCCATAAAGGCAAAGACTAGATATATCGAGTCAGAAGCTCCAGGAAAATTATGGTAAACATGGGGTGTGCCTGGCCACATAGTCATTCTTCAGTTCCTGGCAATTCAGCTGCCATACAGTCTGTAAAATAATATGAAAACACTATTCTTCACATTTTTAAAGAAGGGACTCCCTATGTATTTATGGAATTTCTCCTTGCCTATTAACTCTCACCTCCACCTCCACCACCACTATCAGAAAATAAAAAAATTAAAGTTGGCTTTGGATGAATCCAGCTTTTATCACTTCAGGTAAAATTATCAATGTAGAACACAATGGGAAACTTCGATTCTGAAGTGGGAAATGATAGAGACCACTTAGAACCATGTACGTAAGGAAAATGGAGTACATATGGCATTTTTTTTTTTGCTAGAATATGTCCCATTAGACCATGAGCTCCTTGAGAGTAAAGTCTGTTTTTTACCTTTGTTTTTTATCCCCTTTTTGACTTGACTTTAGGCTGTGACATTTAAGGAGGATTCAGGCTATGATAAATCCAGCATATAGAATCTATCAGAACAAGTATATAGTGGGCTTTTAAATACATATGTATATTATATATAGTATGTGTATATATGTATATATGTATATAAATGTGCATGCATGTATGTGTGTATATACATATCTACATATCTCTATATTACATAATTTGTATAGATTATTAAGATATGAATACACCTATGATTTTATTAATATAAGAAATTACCAGATAAGGACATTCCATCTACCAATGTAAGTTTTTTCTACCATTTATATTTTTAGATTTATCTAGAGCACTAAAACATTAAGTGACTTGCCCAGTGTCACACAGCTAGTATATAACTGAGGCAGGGCCTGAACCCAAGTATTCCTGGTTTAGAGACCAGGTCTCTAAGCACTATGTCACATATATAGAATATCAAAATTCTTTGAATATGGAAAAAAGACTGTAATTCATCTCATATCATCAACTACCTAGTGGATATTTTTAATTAGATATCCCATATGTATCTCAAAGTTACCAAGTCCAAAACAGAACTCATTATTTTTTCCCCAAAATTTTTCCCTCTTTTGAATTTTGCTATTGTTGTCAAAGGTACTATCATCCTCCCAGCCACCTAGATTTGAACCTTGGTGTCATGCAAAGCTCCTCACTCTCACACACTTCACATATCTAATCTGGTGCCATGTCTTGTATCTGTTCCTGAGCTACCTTAACTCACCTGGACTGTAGTTAACAACTTTCTGACTGGTTGGTCTGCCTCAGGTCTCTTCCAACTCCCACCCATTCTTCACTCAGTTGCTAAAATGAATTTCCTAAAGCATAGATTGGACAATGTTGCCTCCCTTTCTTAATAAATTCCAGTCATTCCCTACTACCACCAGGACATCTAGTCCAATATCTTTGTTTTACAGATGACGAAATGGAGGTCAAACAATGTTAGCGGTTTGTTCCAGGTCACACAGGTAGTAAGTGTCCAAGGTAGTATTTGAACTCAGGTCTACTGCCTCCAAAGTGAATGCTCTTTTCCATTATCCCATGCTGCCTCATGACAATACTAAGAGGGAAATACTACAGTCCTTAGTAGGTCTACTTTATAGATGAGGAAAATGAGGTTCAGAGAGATGAATTAACTGTTCCACAGCCATACAACTAACAAATGGCAGAGGTGGGATTTGAACTCAGGTCTTCCTGACTCTTACTCTAGCTTTCTACCTGCTGTATCATATAGCCTCTATCATGAAAGGTCATGTGATGTAACTGATGCAGACCTAGCCTTGAGTTTGAAAGCACTTTGGCTTGAATCTAGCTCTGTGACTCTGAATAAATAGTTTAAACTTTCTGAGCCTCAGTTTCTTCATCTGTAAAATGGAGTTAATAATACCTGTAGCACCTACCTCACAGGGCTGTTGTGAGACTCAGATGATTGCTATGTCTTTTGGAAGTTCTAAAGTAACTCTATAAATTTCCATTATTTCAGATCTAGCATATGTCTGTTTCAACTGCAATGGAGTCCAACTGAGAAAAGGTCTTAAAGGGGTTGGAGGCTTTTTCAGAATGATCATAATTTACATAATTTTCAGAAATGAAACTGTATTAAAATGTATTTCTCTAGATCTATGCCCAAATGGCAAACCTTATTGCTCTTGTGGAGTGAAGGAACGCACATTTACACATAAAGACAAAAAAGTTGTCATAATCCTTCCCTTCCTACCTACCCATCCAATACTCACTCTCTACTTCAGTGTTGCATGGAATCATAGCACTTAAAATCAGCCCTTATTGATGTGCCATCTGGAGGAGTAAAGAAGAAGAAAACATAGGACCCAAACTTGGGGTTCTTCCAGTGTAATCCCACCCACACAGAGGACTTTTGCTATTCAAATTTACTTTTTGATGCCCAGCATAGGTTTAGATAGACCTTGGGTTGCTGTTCCAGCACACTCAGGGGAAAACACTGCCACAGCCCTTTCCATTAAAGGAACACATCCAGTTCATGATCTATACATGACTCTATCTGTTGATGAGATAATATTTAATACTCTTGTTCTGCTTTTCATATGCCAACATCCATTTTATCTGTCTAAAAGATATTCCAATAGAAATCAAAAATGGTGCCCAAATCTCCTTGTACAGTATCTAGCTTATCGCCATGTATAATTTAATAAATGTTTCTTGATATGATGGTGGTGGTGGTAGTGGTGGTGGTGGTGGTGGTGGTGATGATGATGATGATAGTGATGATGATGATGAAGAAGAAGAAGAAGAAAATGAGAATAGGCAGCTGGGCAGCACAGTGTATTGATAGAGTACTAGACCTGGAGTCAAGAAGACCTGAGTTCAAATATGTCCTCAGTCACTGACCAGTTGGGTCACCCTTTGCAAATCACTTAACCTCTTCTAGCCTTAGTTTTCCCATCTGTAAAATGAGGGTAATAATAGTACCTACCTCCCAGGGTTGTTTTGAGGATTAAATGAGATAATAGTTCAAAACACTTCACAAACCTTAAAATGCTAAGTATTGTTATTATTATTAATGAGAATGTAAATCATGATAGATGTTGATATTGTAAGTGATAGAGATGATGGTGGTATGGAAATGGTGATAAATTTGATGAAGGTGATATGATGGTTATGGGAATTGTAATAAAATTGGTGAATATATTGGTGATATTATCATTTTTAATGGGTTCAATGATTATCTCTGTTCAGATGGTGAGGGTGCTGGAACAGCCACCCAAGGTCTATCTAAACCTATGCTAAGCATCAAAAAGTAAATTTGCAGCCCACAGTTCTGTATCATCAACTTCCTTCTGGACATCTCCATACCTACATGTTCTTTCAGATGTTCCATTAGTTCCATCATCTCAAACTCAAAGAATCCAAAACAGAACTCATTATCTTTCCTCTGAAACCCATTGCTTGTTTTAACTTCCTTATTTCTATAGAGGGTGATACCACCCTTCCAATCGCTCACTACACTTCCAGTCACTTCTTCCTTCTCCCTAACTCCAATAAGTTGCCAAGTCATATCCGTTCTATCTCCACAACATCTCTTTCATTAATCCTATTCTCTTCACTTATGTGGACACCCATGTTTGGACTCTCATCAGTTTTCCCTTTCATTCATCCATTCATTCACTCCTCAAGAAACTTTAGTGTCTCCATATTTAGCTGTAGGGCAAAATACAAATTTCTATTTGGTATTTCAAGCCCTTTGCAATCTGGCTTCTATTGATCTTCCCAGAGTGATTTCACATCACTCCCACTCATTCAAGGATGTGATGGAACCAGCTCAAATACGCTCTTAGGAGCCAACTGATAAATTTTCAGTGTGAGCATTTACAATCTTGGAATCAGCAAACACTACAGGTTTGGGTTTGATTTATTATTTTGTTCATTGCATAGACTTAAGCAAGTGATAGGGAGAATGTTAATAATGCAGATTAGATTTTAAAATGTGTCATGAGTAATTTGTTTCGTTAGCTAGCCGTTGAAGACTTACCAATGCACTCCTGTGACTCATGGAATCTATATTCAGCCAAATCATACCATGTGGCTATTGCCTAAACTCAACATTCCACTTCCTGTCTTCTTTACCTCACACAGAAAGTCTCCCATATGTCTGTTTCTCTCCCTCTTAACCTCTGCTTCTTGAAAATCTTTGATCCATTCAGGTCTTAACTTAAATTCCACCTCCTACATGAGCTCTTTCCTGACCTCCCATTAGGGGTTAACAGTTTCCTCACTTCCAATATTACTCTAAATTTACTTTCTTTATACTTCTATTTATCTTCGTATATTTCCCACCCCATTCCCAATAAAATAGACTGTGCCATTTGAGAAGGGCTAAAGATATGACAAAACTGGTAGGCATGCTTATCAAGAATCGCATGAGATGCTGTTTTTGTACTTTTCTGTTCGTCTTCTTGTAGAAAATGACTAATATGGAAATGTTTTATGTGATTGCACATGTATAACCAATATCAGATTGCTTACCATCTTAGGGAGGGGATAGTGAAGAGGGAGAGAGGGATAGAATTTGGAACTCAAAACTTTAAAAAAAATGTTAAAAATTGTTTTAACATGTAATTGGGAGAAAAAAATATTTTTAAAAAAGAATCATGAGATATTCTAGGGATAGATTGATAGATATACATATATATCTTACATAAATACTATATACATAATTTACATAATTATACAATATATGTATATATATTGTATATATATATGCATATATATACATATATATATACATATATATATCATATATATATATATATATGATGATACAATATCATCACTTAAAAATAAAAACAGAAAAAAAACCAGAAGCCAGGGGAAACATTTGAATGTGGAAAAGCAAAGTATACATAGGGGCTGTTTCATCTTTATCTTTATATACCCAGTGTCTAGCACAGTGCCATGTACATGATGGATACTTAATACGTGTTTATTGAATTCCGTTGAATTGAATTGAATTCGATGGTGCTGACAATGGCGATTCGAGGCGGCACGGTGGAGAGAGTTTTGGGCCTGGAGCAGAAAGACTCCCATTGTCCTGAGTTCAAATACGGCTTCAAACGCTTGCTAGCTGTGTGACCCTGGGCAAATCACTTAACTTTGTTTGCCTCGGTTCTCATCCTTATCATGAGCTGGAGAAGGAAATGGCAAACCACTCCATTATCTTTGCCAAGAAAACCCAACTGGGGTCACGAAGAGCAGGACGGTACTGAAAAATGACTGACTCACAACAACAACAATAATCGTGATTGAGACGGTAATCACAGTGATGTGATGGTGTTAATGGTGATGGTGGTAATGAAGAAGAATCGCTCATACATGATGGGTACTTAATAAATTCTCCCTGCAAGCCATATTTATGCCCTTAGACAACCCTTTCTTATATGGAGACACATATCTTAAATAGGTAAATCCTTAATATCAAACTTGACAAGTTCTCTAGACTGCAAAGAGGATCAATGATGATCAGGAAAGATAGTTTGAGGTCTCTGGAGCTATTTAATAATATTTTCTTCTTTCCCAGGACAAGACCAGGTATCACTATTTTCAGTGGCATTATGTAAACGTGAATAGGTCCTTCTAGCTCAAGATGTAAAATGAGAATTTATTTGGGGGATATGGTTAACGTGGAAATTAATTTTGCTTGATTATGCATATTTGTAGTTATAAGGGATTTGTTAATGAAGAGAAAGAACAAAGGAAATAAGCATTTATTAAGTGCCTACTGTGCACTGTGCTAAGTGCTTTACAAATATTATCTCATTTGGTCTTCATAACAACGTTGTGATGTAGGTCCTATTATTATCTCCATTTTACAAATGAAGAAACTGAGGCATACAGAGGTTAAATGACCTACCTAGGGTTACATAGCTAGTAAGTGCCTGAGGCCTGATATTTTAACTTCAATTGTCCTGACTCTGGGCCGAATGCTCTATCTACTGTGCCACCAAGCTGTCTGGCAGGGGCTGGGGATGGAGAAGAAGACTAGAGGAGGCGTAGGAATAGAGCTCCTTCTCCTCTTGCTCCTCTAAAAAAGAGACATAAAGTATCACAATCAGGACAACTTTGGAAGTTATATGCTGAATTTATGACAGTTTTTAAAAGTAAAATGAGCTCTACAAAACAGATTCACAGTTTCGTTTATAATCCTCTCCTATTCTACAATGTTTATGAAATGCTTGTCTTATTTGCTGTTTATTAAGCTCAGAATTTTTTTAAACGTGAAAATTTTTTGAAAAATTGGGCCATGCATATTGCCCCACTAATCTGTTCAGACACTTTTCCTCAGTGGGAATAATGTGCAGTGCACAGGCACGAAGAATCTAAGTTGAGTTACCAGTGATATTCATATCTCTGCTCTTTCTGCCTTGTTCTTCAGTCTGGTTATGTACCACTTTCTGTACTGGTGAATGGTGGTATTTAGTTGTGGGAAAGTGTCATAGCCAATTTGACAGTTTATTAATCACAAAATAACATTAAATCTCTGGCTTTCAAAAAGGAAGGAAGGAAAGAAGGAAAGAAGGAAGAAAGAAAGAAAGAAAGAAAGAAAGAAAGAAAGAAAGAAAGAAAGAAAGAAAAAGAGAGAGAGAAAGAAAGAGAAAGAAAGAAAGAAAGAAAGAAAGAAAGAAAGAAAGAAAGAAAGAAAGAAAGAAAGAAAGAAAGAAAGAAAGAAAGAAAATGGACCATAAAATCCCTTCTGTAGCCCTACATCCCTTCAGCCCTGACATGGTACAACTCTTCAGAGATACTTAAACCAAATGATTCTATATGAACTCTAGCTTCTATGTGTAAACCGGAATAAATTCTCCGTCATTATTGAACAAGAGCTAGTAGTCGCATCACTGTCAGAGGTATCCCCCTTTTTAAGGGTCTATAATAGTTGGTCCTACTAACTGGCTCACGATATCAACGCAACTACAAACTTCTTCAGTTCAGCTTTCATCAACATGGGTGTGTAGTCTTCAGTCACTTTGAAGGGAAAGGGCGACATAAGGTGGGGATTAGGGGGAAAACAAATTCCCCTGCTTTTCTTTAAAACCTGCTTATTTTATATTATCTCGACTCTCTTGCTCTTTTATAATTATAGTAAGCAAAACGAAATTTTATCATGTTGTTTAAGAATGCACTCAGCAAAGTTATGAAAGCACAGTTATAAAGATTATAGCATACATATTTATTTACTTGATTGGGGAATCCTAGAGCACACATAGCAAATAGAATTTCCAAGAGAAATTAGTGTAGAAATTATGCCAAAATGCAAATTCAATTTCACAAATATTTCCAATAATGTCAAAAAATTACTGAGGTAAATCAATTTTAAAGAAAATTAGTGCATATTTTTCCTGTATAGATGAAAGGAATCCATTCATCGTCAGAAGAACTGGGTTCAGGATCTCAGGTATACACACACACACACACACACATACACACACACACACACACACACGCACACGTTTATTAAGTACCTGTGATGTTTCAGGCACCAGCCTGAGTGCTGGGGGCACCAAGATAGAAATGAAATAGCCCTGTCCTCACAGACCTTACATTCTATTGGAGGAGACACTGTGAACATATATATATATAAGCATACATAAAATAGATTACAAGGTCAGCAGGGACAGAAAGGGTGGGGGGTGGAGAGGGCAGGTGTAGCTAAGGATCAGGATGAGCCTCCTGTGTAAGGTAGCACATGCTGTATCTTTTAAAAGAACAGGGATTCTAAGAGGTAGAAGTGAGGAAAGTATATTCCTGGTGTATGGATGGGATAGCCAGTTTGAAGAGACTACAGATAGAAATTTGTTGTTGTTGTGGTTGTTCATCCTTCCTTCTTGAAGAGGACCAGCGTTCTGTGTGAGGAAGACTAGTTTAGCTTGACCCTAATTTATCTGAGGGAAACTAGGTGGAATACTTGAACAGAGTGCCTGACCTGGAGTCAGGAACACTCATTTCCTGAGTTCAAGTCTGGCCTCAGAAACTTACTGTGTGACCCTGGGCAAGTCACTTAACCCTGTTTGCCTCAGTTTCCTCATCTGTAAAATGAATTAGAGAAGGAAATCTCAAACCATTCCAGTATCTTTGCCAAGAAAACCCCAAATGGAGTCACAAAGAGTCAGACATGAATGAAAAATTACTGGAACAACAATTTACATGAAGGGGAGTGCTGTTTGTATAAGGCTGAAGAGTGGGGCTGGAGCCTAGTTGTGCAGGCCTTTAAAAGCAAACAAAACAAAACACAAAGACAAAAAAAAAACCAAGAAGTTTATATTTGATCCTTGAAGTAATAGGGAGCCACTGGGGTTTCTTGAGTACTTGCGAGGTTATAAGAAAAGTGATTTGTCTACCTCAAAGTGCTATGGAAAAGCAAATAAATAATCCTATCCATTGTCCACATAGCTACCTAAGTAATTTTCCTAATGTTGATCATGTCGCCTCCCTAATTCCAATGGCTCACTGTTACCTCCAGGATCAAACATCAAGCGTTTTGTTTGGCATTTAAAATGCCTCCCAGCCTGGCCTCTTCCTACATTTCTAGTCTTCTATGATTGAACTACAATGGACTCCTTGTTCCTTGCTCATGGCACTATAACTCTCATTTCTGTGCCTTTTTACTGACTGTCCACTATGCCAGAAATGTTCTAGTGTCCTTAACATCTCCCTCTCATAGAATTCCTGATTTACCTTCAAGACTCCACTGAAACCGCACTTCCTACAGGAAGATTCTCCTAGTCCCCCAAGCTCCCAGAGCCTTCCCTTCTAAGGTTATCTTCCACTGATTACACCTAGTTGTATACACCTATTTATTTACATGCTTTCTACCCTATTAGAATGTAAGTTCCTTAAGGTCTAGGTCTGTTTTTGCCCATCTTTGTATCCCTAGACTTTAGTGCCTATACATGGAAAGCACCAAATAAGTAATTGTTAATTGATTGATTAATAATCATACACTATTGATAAAAATTATGCAGATGTACCAATGAACTTGGTAATGGATAAAAATGAAATTATGTGTTTGGGAAATCTCCATTGTGTTAGAAATTTAAACAGGGGGCACTTCTGCATATTAGCACGAAGGAGCCAAAGACTTAGAAGATATGAGACCAATTATTAGCTTGACTAATGAAATCCCAAATGACCTCAAGAGTCCTGACAGTATGTCAGAAACATTTCCTGCAGTAACTAGTGCCAAAAAGTCCTCTCTGCCTGTCTTCTGAAAAAAGTGAGGAATTTTCCCACAGAAAAAGAGGGAAAGAAACTGTTGTAAGGCAAAGAGTAATATGCAATATGAACCATGTGACATACTTAATCATGGGCCCTCAGGGCATTCAATATGGTAGCAAGGCAACCAAGGCCTTAAAGGTCATAGTCGAGGAGCACAAATCAAACGCAAGAAGGGAGACGAAAGAATCCTGGTCGGGAGGCATTTTAATGAGATGAAACATCCTGTCACATCCTTAAAGTTTATGGGTATTGACTGTGTTCTCAAACCCCCAAGGGAAAAGAAAGCGCTTATTAAAACAGCGAGAAGCACACACTGCATTTAGGAATGAAATACACTACTGCTGAATGCGAGCAACAAAGAATTAGATTGGGCTGTATTTTTACTTGGGCAGTAAAATTGTAAAGAGGGGAGGAAGAAAGTGCATTTCTCTGGTCTAATGATCTTTCCATCTCATTCAAGGAGCCCATTGTTGAGAGGGAGGAGAGACTATGTGCACACATTTTCATGGTTCCAGTTTGGGGGGGTGGGTGGGAATAAAAACTAAGCTAAATCCAACCCCCGGTGGATTTGCCCACAAAAGTAAATAAAATCTCGTATGTGAATAATTTACTGGGAGTCAATGAGAAGCTGTGTGGTCTCGTTATCACAAGCTAAATGTCAGCCTCTCAGCTGTTGCTACTCCCCCTACACCCCCAAGATTGCCGGAGTAATTTGGGCAAATCAGTTGCCTTCTCTGAACCTCAGGGCCCACATTTCTAAAAATGGCATTTCTCCACGTTAATATAAGCTTCTAATAAATGATATGTGGGTGTGTTGAAGATGCAATATATTAAGGCAATTTCCCCAATTATGAATAGAACAACACTAATGAATGTCAAAGCCAGCCCAACTCTCATGAAATAATCATACCCTCTACTTAGAGCACATTTTTCTCCGAGGAGCCAAGAGCACTTTAATAGGAGGGAAATGCTTCTCCCTTTAGTGGAAAATTGTCAAAAGGTTTTTCTTCGAATATGGAGGAAGATAAATGGCAATCATTTCAACTCACTCCTATCTAATTCTCAGGACACCATTCACCAGGCCTCAAACTGTTGATCCAAGGGCTTTCTTTAGGAAGATGAGAGGAAAACGGGGGTAGTTTTTCTTGTACTGTATGTTATCTTAATTCATCTTTGGATTCTTAGAGTTAGCTTAAAAAAAATCCTTTTCCTGGCTTATTCATCCATTCAATAAAACCCCATAAGGAGATGCACACAAAGCCTAGATTCTAAGGCATTGTGAATGAACCATCAATGTTTTAATTTGTACGGTTATAAGTTAGGTCCTTGTAGATTTAAGAAGATAAGTTTTCTTATGAAAAATCACTTACTATTAATACTCTCTAGGAAGGAGATTGACAAAGCCCTAGCTTAAAACAAATGTCATGTAGGCTTTTTCTTCAAAGGCTCAAGAGTCGGATCTCTTTAAAGAGATTGCTCCTTAGCTTTAGTCAAATTAGAGCTTCCCTCAATTTCTCATCTTTCTTCTCCCTCCCACACTTCCTACCCACCCCCAACATTCACAGGACATACCATTGTGTCAGTGGAATAGAGTTGTGCAATAGAGGATAACAGTAAAAAAAAAATCAATATTATAAATTCTTTCAAATCAGTGAATCTTGGCATTTCCTCACTCATGGTCAGCTATCAGTTTCATCACAGAGGCTTGCACTCTGCTTTTAGGTTACAAATGTAACACTCCTCCATTGCTACAGATCTAAGTGAAGGGTGTAGCCATAGTAACTATGAGTGGTCCTTGGTGTACAAACAAGGCACCAAGTGTGAGGGGACACTTGATAAATATGATTCGATGCTTATGATAATTTTCCAAATGCATTTCCAGGCCATTGCAAAATGTCATGAAAATATATCTCTCTTAAGCACTCATTTATTTCTTTCCAAATGACTAACATGATAGAAATAATCTTCTGGTCCAAATATTTCATTATTTTCATATTTTTTCCTTGCAATGGGCTAGTCATATGTATCTAATTTCCTTCTAGAATCTAAAATACCATGGTCTCTAGTGACTATCCTTTGATCATCGAAAGGCCAGAAGTAGGTGAATTCTTTGTTTTCTTCTTCCCCCTCCGGTCTCCTTTTAGTCATTTCTCTCTTCCCTGTCACCTTTACCAGAGCAGAAGTGTGGAACAGGAAAAGAATGGGCATTGGTCAGCTGCACTGATCACAAGCTGCTTTTGTCAAAACTATTCAGGGAAGGAAATGTAAAGCGGTGGCTGCAACAAGATTCTGCATTGCATATGTTTTTCATTTACCCATGCTGTGCCTCCCTTTCATCAGCATGATTATATAATTGAATTATTACGTATAAGATGACATCTTACATTAGACAGGGCCATCCTGGATTATGAATTTCCATCCCTTTTAACAACAAAATCCCCAAATGTTCTTTAGGGCCAAAGGGGTGGGAATGGGAGGAGATGGAATCCTGATCTCTTTTTCCTTTTTTCATTGGAAGTCATATTTATTTCCTGAGCCACGAATGTTTGTATTTCTTATATTTATCCTTTTTAGGGGGAATTTTAGAGCTGGTCCTATTCAGCTTTCATGATTAGGCATTGACAACCTTTTCGTGTATATCTCTATTCTAATTCTACTCATCTATCCATGCAAGACTTGAAGTCAGGAAGGTGCGAGTTCAAAGGCTGTCTCTGACACTTTTTGGCTGCGTGAACATGAGCAAACCACTTAACCTTTCTGAGACTCAGTTTCCTCCTCTGAAAAATGGGGATGATAATATCTGTAGCATCTACCTCAAAGTATTTTTGAGAAGCTCTTGAGATAATGTGTGGGAAGAGCTTTGCAAACTTTAAAGGCCTTTTGTTGTCCTTCGGTCATATCCAATTCTACATGACTCTATGGATTTTGTCCATAGCATTTTCTTGGAAAAGATACTGGAGTGGCTTGCTATTTCCTCTTCCAGTGTGTCCCCATTTTCACACATGAGGAAATGAGGCAAATAGGAGTTAAGTAACTCGCCCAGGGTCGCATAGCTCATATGTATCTAAGGCCACATTTGAACTCAGATCTTCCTGACTCCAGGTCCAGAGCTTTATCCACTATGCCACCTAGCTGTCCCTTAAAAAGCTTTACAGGGAGGGATCAGGACAAGGGAGGGATTTTTAGTGGGGAGAATGAGGGAATAGATAAAGGGAGTTTAGATTAAGGGGAATGGGGGGATAGGGGAGGGATCCTTAGAGGGGGTAAGGCAAGTAATAGGAGGGCAGGGTGGTTGGTGGAGGAGGGGGGTAGGCAAGTAATAGGAAGGCGATGTAGCAGGTAGAAGTAAAGTAGAGGAGGCAGGAAGGATAGGAAACAAAAGATATGTACAAACATAAAAAACAAAGATCAGGAGTAGATTGTGTTTGGGAAAGTATATGTCTATATATATGTGTATATATGTGTAAGCGTATGTATATATCTGTATGTGTATGTAAATATCAAGAAATATCTAAATTATATTGTAGCTTTCTGGGGTGGCGGGGGAGGGGAAAAAAGAACAAGGTTAAAAAGTGCACAGCAGAGAACAAAAGAAAACACAAGGAAGCAAAGAAAAAATGGACAATTCTCAATACAAGGTGTATTATTTATCATACAGGCTTTCTTGAAATGAAAATTTATTGTTACATATTTTGAATCCTCTCCTGTGTTCTGCTATGCAAATGACATGCTTTTTTTCTTTCTTATTTTATATTTAAGTTTCAATATTTAAGTTTATGATATGTTTTTGTTTCTTTTCTCTATTTCGTATTTGTGTTCTGGTAAAATAAAATTTAATAAAAAAGAAAGCTTTATAGGGTATAAATAAGATTAAAGCTACACCAAGGCTTTGGGGACATCCTACCTAAATATCCATTATCACCATTGTGACCTACCCTAGCAACCCCATTACCATTCTGGTGCACACCCATCTCAAGAGATACACATAGATTTTACCAGGTTCCGACCAGAGTCATGCTTTTGCCCATCTTAAATTTCTTCATTTTACTACTAATAAGTAGCACAAGTGTGCGTGTGTGTGTGTGTGTCCATGCACACACACGCACGTGCACATTTCTTTCACCATCTTCATGATGAGTTAGACATGAGAAGGAAGCATTCCATTGGTTTGGTTCACCAAAGATTGCTTTAATGTCACACAATAAGAGACCCATCCTTTGGGCTCCTGACCACGGGACTCTGCCATCTAATAGCAACCACAACTTGTATTTCTGTGACAGGGTTTACAGAGCATTTTTCCTGGTACCTGTACCAGGAAGGGAGTAATAATTAATCCCCAATATACAACTGAAGAAAAAGAGGCTCAGAGAAATCTATGGGGATTCTAAGTGTTGGGCAATGAATTTGAACCCTGGACCTAGGACTCTTACATTATATCACGTTTCCTGTAAAGCTGTACAGAACAGACAACTACAATTAAGTCCCAAAATCCAGTTATCATTACAAATAGAAAAAGACACCTTCATTGCCAGGCTTTATGTAATAACACCATCCTCTTAGCATAAAAAACAAAGCAGCAACAAGAAAACTTAGTGTTCCCACACATTTTTCATGAAACAATCTATGCAAATTATTTTTTTGTGGTTGTTCAGTCATTTTTCAGTTGTGTCCAACTCTTTGTGATGCCTTTTGGGGTTTTCTTGACAAAGATATTGCAGTGGTTTGCCATTTTCTTCTCCAGTTCATCTTTACAGGTGAGAAAACTGAGGCAAACAGGGTTAAGTAACTTAGCCAGGGTCACACAGCTAGTAAGTGTCTGAGGTCAGATTTGAATTCAGGTCTTCCTGACTCCAGGCCATGCACTTCTATCTACTGTGCCACCTTGCTTCCCTAATAATTTTTTTACCTTGCATTTTATCTAGGTAAAAGTAAGAATTTATCATAATTGTATACCATACAAATTTTAAGTATACAATAAAAATAATGTAAAAAGTATTTGTTGAGATATTTTATCATTTCATATTCATAACATTAAATCATAACTGTAATATCATTAATGTAATGGATAGACTCATTTCTCAGTATAGAGATTTTTTTCTCAAATTTGCAGTAATTGGCTATATAACTAATCATAATTATTTTTCAGCCACTACTTTTAGACTGATATTTTGTCCTCATGACAGCTATAGCACAAAAATCTATTTGGAATAGAAAAAGCATTTATAAAATACCTACTGCGTGCTAGGTACTTTGCCAAATGGTTTACAAACATTACCTTACTTGATCCTTACAACAGCCCTGTGAGGTAGGTGCTATATTATCCCACTTCCCACCCCCATTTACAATTGAGAAACTGAGGCAAAAAAAAAAAAGATTAAGTGACTTGTCCAAGGTCAAACACTTAGGAAGTATCCAAGGCCATATTTGAACTGAGGTCTTCCTGATTTCAGGCCCATTGCACCACCTAGCTGCCTTCATACAAATAAGATGTTATGAACAGTAGGAAAATCTGCATCACTGTGCGTGATAAACCACTGACAACTAAGATGTTACAAATTGTTCGGGTTCAAATGCTTCTTTTGATATACTATCTTTTTTTTGAAGCTGTCAACTACTCTCATTTATATGGAATAGGACCAAATGTGTCACAATTAGCAATGGCAAATGAGTTATTTAGAACTATCTCGATCTTTAAAATGAGAATTGCTTCTGTAGACTGACCAAATGATTAGTAAGCAAATCTTTACTTTCTGTATTTCGTTTGCAGGGCAGGTAGAAACATCTAACGTATGTTTGTAAGTGTATTATCAATAGCTTTAGTTTCCTTTATGGATCAGATTATGAATCTGAGGAGTCCATACTGATGTTTTTAGAGGATGGAGTTTTTAAAAATATCCACCAAATAATATACTTTCAGGCAGAAATGTTTGTTATAAAATAAATTTGCTTCATCTTTTTTATTATTGTCACTAAGCAAAATGGCAGTCTTTGTTTAGCTCAAACACCTTTCAAAAATTTTGACACATGAAAGCCACCATGTACCTCAACTATATAGACACACCTCATGGCCTATAGCTTCTCACTAAAAATCCTTGTAAGTGATTATGAAGCATGTACTACATCCAAACAGCACAGTTTAAACAAGTACTCACAGACCTATGTGCTGTCCCAACATTGACAGAGCTCCATTACCATAAAGTCCAATATAATTCTCATATATAATAACACTTCCACCCCCAAAATTCTGCCAAATGTATTGAAAATTTCTCATCAAATGGCATTGCCATGAAAAGATTGGCAACGTAAATACTATTACTTAATTCCAGCTTCATCAATCTATCACACGTATGTAATCAAATGTAATCAAACTATTAATATCAGCTTATCAATCTATCACATGTGTGTAATCAAATGAGCATCTCTAGAAATAATGCTAGTTCATCCACTTGCAATATAAGATAGGAAGATTTTAATTTCTCAATTAATTGAGAAGCAGTATAGCAGAGTAGATAAAAAGTTGGCCTTGGAGTCAAGACCTGGGATCAGTCCCATCGCTGACCTTGTGGAAGTTATTTAACTTCTCACAGTCCCCAGGCTACTCTCTAAAACCATAAATCTCAGAGAATGTGCATTAGTTGAGGAAGTCTCTCACTGAAAGTCCCTGACACCAGTAAAGCCAAAGGTCTGGTCAAAAAAAAAAAAAGAAGAGGAAAAGAAAGAAACCAATTAGCAAAACAATGGTCTTCAGAAATATGAGCTATTCTCCTTCATAGTAAATTATCTACAAGAGGAACATTCAAAGCTGCTTTGTACACAATTCACCAAGCAGTGTTTCCACCATATCTATAGCTGCTGGTAAGATCAACTTCTATCAAATGAGAATTTACAAACATTTAAGAATTCAAGAAGAATTTTGTATGATGTAAGAATCCTTTTGGAAAAGGTCCTTTTTGCTTACTAAATGCTTCTCATTTTCTCAAGAAATATTCTCTTGTCTTGCCAAAGTATTCCACATGAATGCTTTCAAGATGTTTTCAGGTTTTATGCTCTGGTTAAAGAACTTCTGCGAAGGAAACGCATCATTTTTTTTGTTCAGCAATAACAGTACTTGCTTGTCTCAAAGATAAAATATAGAGAATCATATTTGCTCAATTGGGGGATTTTTTTATGTGTGTTTATATATTTCTGCTACTTAAACTGCCTCTATTATCTTTGCTTGTTTTAAGTCACTCCAGTTGATTTTCTTTTCAAACTGCTTATGTCATAAAGGCATATTATTTCTTTTGAAAAAATAAAGAAAATAAAATGTAAGACAATTGAATTTGAATTTAACTGTTGAAAACTTCAAACTATGACTATTCTTAAGTTATTTCTATTTTTTAAAAACTGCAGTCTCTTTGGAAACCAGCTTAGTTATACTGTGCTTACCAAAACTATTAAGAAATATAACAATTATGGTACTCCTAACTTTCACACAAAGATTGTTTAACTGCTAGTCAATATACTTCACATTCAAACACGTCGAACAGAGCAAAAACACAGCTCATCTGTATCAGGAGCCTATGTTGCTAATGAGTAACCATGATAGTGGATCACACCAGTGTCTAGATTTGCTGGCTTATATTTCGTCACATTTGTTTGTGTTCTATTACTTATTGTGCTGCAGTCACCGTCGGTTGGAACGCATGTGACATATTAATCTTGCTTTTTTAAAAATTTTATTTCAAATTCATTATTATTGAAAAAGGTAGATATATTTACGTATTTATAATATATGTAATATATTATTATATATAATAATATCATATTATTAATTATATTATATAATATTATATTGTTATAATTTATTCTGTATTATAATATATTGCTACTAATGTTATATTAATATGTTATAATAATATTAATATATTGTGATATAATATTTTATTAATAGACATAATATTATATTATAAATATTTCTATATTTAGTGGATATGTTGGAAAATATTCGGAAATTCTGGTCATTGTTTTCTTCCTCCCCTCCCCTGAGAGATTCTCCCATCTTACGCTGGACAAATTCTCCAGAGTTTAGAGAACACTGGCAAAATGAAGTGGCAAACTAACTCACTTATTTTATATAAAAATTTCCACATATACATCCATACATGGTGTCTTAAGACATAATTTCTTTGCAATATTTCCCAAGGCAGGTGAAATTCCAAAGATTTTTAATGATCTAAAAAAATCATACAATGATTTCACTAATGACTATGCTTTCCCATATGCAATAGCTTTTCTAAGAAGGATTGTTTCCAAATATTTTTTTTTAATTTTCTTCTTTCATTTAAAGAATCTACATCCTCAGCACATCACCAGAAATTTATGTCATTTATACCAGGAATTAAATGTCATTTCTCTAACACCTATCAAAATTTCTTAAATCATGTTCTGGAGTCTTTGATGTTGAAGGACAAATGATTAACATCTGTTCTCACCAGAGAGTCTCTAACCTTTGACACTGTTGAGTGAGTTAATCTATAAAAGAGTTGACCTTCTGGTGGTTAGGTCAGAGATTTTAATAGGTAGAACATTTATAAAAGGATAAATTGGATATTTCTATCTTAAAAAAGCCCTTTGTTTTCTTAATCGTCCTTTTAGGTCACTGATTACGTTGCCTACCTTCATTTGGAATGAGAAGACATATTTGTCTAACAGTGTAACCAGTGTTTAGAAATATTCCAAATGTTTACATGAAAAAATTTATGTATTCTACATAAAAATAATGTCCATGAGAATTTCTCATTTATATATTGAGGGATCATGTTGATTTGATTTATAGTTGAACCAAAGTAAGAGTCAGCTTGCTATAGGAAAATAAGACCAAACTTGCGGGGAGAAGACATAGTATTATAAGACCATTATAATATTGGATGGTCTTGATAATCTTGAGATGGCCTTGAGACCACCATGACAGTTTTGCCTTAAGGGAGGCTGTAGCTTATAAAATCTATGCATGGAAATGTCTGGTTTTTGTGCCCACGGTCACATAGTCAATAAGTGTCTAAAGCCAGATTTAAACTCAGGTGCTCCTGAATTCAGGCCAGTGCTCTATCCACTGTGCAACTTAGCTGCCCCCTGGAAACTATTGTTATGAGATTAGGCCTGATGGTCTTGAGACCATCTTGATAGTCTCCCCTTGAGGAAGGCTGTAAGCTTATAGAACACACTCATGGAAAAATGCTGACAATAATATTTTTAAAGGTCTGTCCCCCAAATATTATTTTGTCTGCCATCAGCTTGTTTTTCTCCCTCATAAACCCTCCAAATAATATTTTACCCTGACCTTGATATACAAAATGGCCAGCTCCAGGGGGACCATCCTAAATCAAAATATAAGGACCCCACTTTCAGAAGGGTACTTTGGAGCACACCCTCCCCTCCAGTAGAAATATACCTTCCTATTGAATGGACCTGTGTTTCCGTGTTCCCCAATGCAGTGCTGCCTTTATAAAAGTTATACCCTATGTTAGTGTATATGCCAGGTCCCTTTTTCCTTTCTCCCCTTCCCCTTCTTTCATATTGCTTGCAATAAAGCTTTGCATTGAACTGATTCCCACTATTCTCAGCATCCTAACTTATTAAGGGTTCTTTTCCCCAAAAGCTCTGACTGGCCCATAGGCCTCTCCTTAGACATAAACTGGGTACCCACACAAGGACTTAACCTATTGAGAGTCACACCTATGCTGGGGGAGTATGGCACTGTGAGCCCAGTTGTAGAAAGTGAGAGTCAGTAAAGGAACCCTACATCCTCCTGAGAGGGACTCTCTTATGCCAGAGGATTGCCACAAAACACACAGGCTTACATGTGACCATGGACATGTCAAATAACTTCCAAAAGCCTCAGTTTCTTCATCTTCAAAATGTGGATATTGATGCTTACACGATCTACCTTACAGGGTTGCTGTGGAAAAAGCAGCTTCTAAATCTTAAAGTGCTGTGTAAATACGTGCTATTAATATGCCTACATGGAAGAAAAAGAGTGTGAGAAAGATAGATAAATTAACATATCAAAAAGGAATTTTGGTTTTCCTAAAATGAATGTATCTAAATTGGCATTCTCTCCTGTAATTGTGAATTATTTATTTATATGCTTGGAGAGGCCAAATAGAATTCATAGACGAGAATAGTGGTCATGACAGATGAAATAATGGATCCAGATTTTTTAAAAAATGCATCAGTAAGAAATTTTGTTCAGGGGAATCCTTGATCAATATTATGAGTTCCTTTGATTAATATGATTAACACGTGAAAGCAGGTATGCTAGGTTGAGTTCTGCTTTACAGTGTATATAGTACTTTATTTTCTAACATAACTTGTTTTTACTATTTACAAGTGCCAAAATGTGCTACATATTCTCTCTTTTTCCCATATGTTTTATTCAGGACTTTTAAATTTATATCATAGTCATTTCTGGAAAGAAAGAAAAAAAGAACACTTTCTCTGACACTCAATAGAGTGACTTCCTGTGGCAATGTATATACATACATATATATATATATATATATATATCATACTGCCTTACTCCCACTTCTCTGCCATAATGCTTCATTATTAATTCTCTAGTAGCATTCCTGGTTTTTCAGTTACTCAGAGTTTGGCTTCTGAACCAGTGACATAACACCTTCTTTTGTTGTATTATCATAATTATGCCAATTATTCTGTTGGTTCTGCTTATTTTACTCTGGATCAGTACATCCAAATATTCTGAGGTTTCTCTGCATTCCTCATGTAATACTTCCTAGCAACATAAAGGAAGGAGGGATCTTTCCTAAAGCAGGGCTGGGAGCCCATCATTAGAGTTTTGATACATAAAATTAAAAAGCCTTTGCACAAATGCAATTAATAAAGATAGAAAAAGAAAAGAAATTATGGAGTAGGAAACTATTTCCATCAAATATCAGTGGTATTGACATAAATACAGAACACCAAAAGCCATCCCCAACAGGTAAGTGGTTAAAGTATATGAACAAATAGTTTTCAAAAGACAAGAAGAGCTAGGTTCAAATTCTGCTGACCTGTGTGGCCATGGTCAAGTTACACAACATCTCAGTACCACACATATTCCTCTAACATTGCAGTTGAAGACAAGATGCTGATGTGTGTTGGTGGAGGGAGTTTTAACAAAGAGAGTTCCCAGACAGTTGAAATAATGGATCCAGATTTTTTAAAAATGCATCAGTAAGAAATTTTGTTCAGGGGAATCCTTGGCCAATTTTATGAGTTCCTTTGTTTGATTAAGCTTTTTGTCTAGATTCAGGAAGACACCTCACAATATAATGTATATCCATGCATGTCAATGCCTTGTTCAGAGGATGCAGACAACACAGATTGATTTTCACTGCCTGGGGCTACATCTAAGATGATGAACCCATCTTGACCTCTTTTGGACTTCCCTTTTACCTTCCGCCTTTTCTTAATTCAGAAGACAGAAGAGCATGCAAGAGAGTGGACCTATGTCTCTAGGTGCGTGGTTGGGGTTTAGGAGAAAGAGTTGAATCTTGCCAACCCTAGGAATCTACATCATTCACATTTACACAGACCATTCCCCCTAAGAACCAGTTATTGCTACTTTGGAATTAAGTTTATTTACCAATAGCCTTCTGAGCCCTGGTCAGAGGCGATTTCCCAGTGAGAGTAAGAGTGGACTTTCCTTGTCCAAAAAATAGAAACACGTAGGGCTTTAACAGAGCTCCTACTGAAATGCATGGCAAAATACCAATTCAACTACTTAAATGTTATTTTATAGCACTAGAAAAAAGAGAAATGAAATTCAACAGGAGAAACAAAACATCAAGAATCTCAAGGAAAATACATTTTTACATAGAATATAATGGGGCTTAGAAGTACCAAGTCTCAAAGTACTGTTTTTCAGTCATTTTCAGTCGTGTCCAACTCTTTATAGCCCCATGTGGGATTTTCTTTGCAAAGATACTGGAATGATTTGCCATTTCCTTCTCCAGCTCATTTTACAGATGAGGAAACTGAGGCAGACAGGGTTAAGTGATTTGCCCAGGGACACACAACTAGTAAGTGTCTAAGGCCAGATTTGAACTCAGAAAGATGAGTCTTCCTGATTGCAGCCCCAGCACTGTATTTACAGAACCACCTAGCAGCCCCTCTCAAACACTACTACAAAGCAGTAATCACTTAAATGATTTATACTGGCTGAGGTATCTGGTGCTTCAGTGAATACAGCACTGGGCCAGGAAGACCTGAGTTCAAATCCAGCCTAAGACATTTCCTAGCTTGTCAAGTCACTTAACCTCTGATTGCTTGACAAAAGGAACAACTGGAGAAGGAAATGGCAAATCGCTCTAGTATCTTTGTCAAGAAAACCCCATGGACAGTTGATCCACAGGGTCACAAAGAGTCAGACAGGACTAATCGACTGAACAGCAACATCAAAAGACATAGAGTCATCAATCAGTAGAACAGATTAGATATACAACATACAGAAGCAAACAAGCACAGTAGCCTAGTGTTTGGTAAAACCAAAGACCACAATTACAGGGATAAGGACTGACTATTCAACAAAAATTGCTAGGAAAACTAGAGAGAAGTCTAGAAAAAACTAGTTATAGACCTGTACTTCATAGCATATACCAAGATAAACTCCATATGGTTATATGACTTAGTCATAAAGCATGAAATTATAAACAGATTAAGGAGCAAGGAAGAGAATGCCTTTCAGGTCTATGGATAAGAGAATAGTTTATGACCAAAAAAGGGATAGATAGGATCACAGAAAATAAAAAGAACAATTTTAATTACATTAAATTAAGATATTTTAGCATAAAAAAACTAAGGCAGTTAAAAATAGAATAGAAACAGGTAACTTTCCAGCTAGTTTTGCTAAGGTTCTTGTTTCCAAGATATATAAGGAACTGATTCAAATCTCTAAGAATAAAAGCTATTTCCCCGATCAAAAAATAGCCAAATGACATGAAGTGTGGAGAAATCCAATATGAAAAAATGCTCCATGTCACTAATAATTAGAGAAATGAAAATTAAAGCAATTCTGAGGTCCCACTTCACACACATCAAATTGGCAAATTGACCAAAAAAAGAAAGACATTTGTTGGAAGGTCTGCAAAAAAAAGAGGCCCATCAATTCACTGTTAGTAAAGCTAAATATAGAATCAGTCAATTAGGAAAGCAATTCAGAAATATGTTCAGAAGGTAACTAAACTGTGCATGCCCTTTGACCCATAGATACCACTATTTGGACGATGCCCAAAGAGATAAAAGCAGATATGTGTTCATGCACATAGCCCAAGGAAATAGTTCCTGAATAATGTGCATGGGCTTCAACCTCTGCTGTAAAAATGAGAAATTTCTTTGCCCTGGGCAGTGTGATCCTAGCATCTACCCTTTCTGTTGAGGAGAATAAAATTTCCTGGGCAGTACCAGCTTTATGGGTCATTTTGTGAATAATCTCAAATTTGAGAATTCAGGAACTGAATCTCTCAAGTTCAAGAGTTCTACCTTGGGGTCCAGAGATTGGGGCCAGAGGTTGGATTTCAGAGGGTCCATGACTTGAATGGCAAAAACAAAACAAAACAATCATCTTTATTTTTACTAATCTTGGGTTTCTTTTGTAATATTATATGTTTTACTTTATGCATTTAAAAACATTATTCTGAGAAATAGTCCATAGACTTCACCCCTTTGTTTTGTCGAGGTAATCAGGGTTAAGTGACTTGCCCAGGGTCACACAGCTAGTGAGTGTCAAGTGTCTGAGGCTGGATCTGAGCTTAGGTCCTCCAGACTCCAGGGCCATTGCTCTAACCACTGTGCCACCTAGCTGCCCCTGCCTTTTTATTTCCAGTGAGAGAGAATGAATTCAGTTTTATTTTGTCCTCTTGGAACTGTCCATGTACACTGTTTCTGCTACCAAAGAATGGGAGGGGAAGAAAGCTCTGCTTTACACTTTCTCTCAAATGTAAGTGTGTACTTGGTACAGAGCTGGCAGTAAACATCTCTTCCATGTTTTTGGCTCCTGTAGATTACACCTTCAGTACCATTGTAAATAATGGTGTAATATTAATTAAGTTGGGACTTTTTTTACTGTTTTAGAATGATAAGTTAATTAAGTCTCTTTGATTGAGTCTTACTAGGAGCTAAACCCCAGGCCCATGCCCTTTTACTACTAGGTGTAAAGCCCCAGGCCCAAACCCCTAATTACTAGGTGCTAAGCCTATGTGGGTGTGAAGCCCTCAGGGCCCTAAGGGGAGTAGCTAAGACCAGAGCCAATAGTAGGTGCTTAAGTTATGGTCATTCAGATGATGTTTGATGACATCCAAAGACTGTATAAAAAGAGAGAACAGAGCTGTTTGCTTGAGGCTCTCACTCCTGGAGAAGTGTTGGCTTGGGACTCTGGGCAGCTGCTCTAAGAGCCTCCTGGCTTGTCAACCCAGATGTTGATGGTTTCTTGGTAACTATGAGTTGTGATCTGGTCTGTTTATATTGTGTATGTTTGTAACTTGTTTGTATTTGCTCTGAAGTTCAGGTTGCTGGCTTTTCCACCTGAACTAAGTGAGTTTATATGTATATGTTGGTTTAAAGTAAGATTGTTAACCCCTTAACGTTACTTTCCTTAGTAAAGCAGATTGGGCTTGTGTTGGTCTTTCACCCCCACAACAACTGCTAGCCTAATTGTTGCAACAAAAGGTCAAGTGAAGAACCAAGGGAAATCTGCTGGAGAGGTCTCCTGGATTTACCATGGAAAAATTCACTGGAATGATTGCACTTGTTTCTATCTCTGTCTGTGAGCTTCTGTGAGTCCTCTGGATCTTCTGCATTTTCTCTGGGGTGAAATAAAGGCTGTCCTCTCTGATCTGCATTTATTACATTGAGGGCTTGTGTACATAGGAGCTGAGAACACTTTTTATTTAGGGAAACCAAGACACAAACTATAACCTAAGACATTGTGGGAGCTTTATTCAAAAGAAAAGCTGGGATATGAAGATAAAAGTCAAAGAGAAAAATTGGTCCTTATTGACTTAGGTCCTAGAAACAGATTTGCTCCATATGAGCCCAGGACCATGGGTTAAACGTATGTCACAAAAGAGTTATTAAGTGAAACAATTTTTCAGTTTGAAAATAGGCATAATTTTCTTTTTATCCCTAAAATTATTCCTAAGGGTGCCATTGATATATTCCATACCAAAGTTATCCATGGCCAAAGTAGTTTAGAAAATATTTTTATAGACCATAACGACTTACAGAAGAAAAAACTGCTTATCTAACCCAACCAACAATCCTATCCAATAAACATAACATGCCAGGCACTTTGCTAAGCATTGGGAATACGATTAATAAAAAGAAAGCTCTCAATGAGCTTACAATTTAAAGGGGAGGAACACATAAAAGGAGGTAGGAAAGGAGAAAGGAACAGGACACAGAGGGATACCCAGCACTGAGGCATTATGTTCCCTGGAGTTGAAATCAGGCAGGGCAGCAGAAGCAAAATGGAGTGATCTAAGAGTCCAGTTTCTGCCCTCTGTTGTTGTTTGTCCTTCGTTCTCAAAGAGGACCAAAGACATCACAAGAGTCATTTGGAGGAATTTGGTACTCCATGTGCTAGCCCTCCAAAGAGAGGGGAGAGGAGACTGAGAGGAAGTAGAGTAAATCACAGCTTGGGATAGCAGCATGACAGTGGGTTTAGAAGTTATATAGGGAGATAAAAGGTAGAGGTGAAAGCAAGTCATCTATGGGTCACATCTATTGGTTAGAACATGGCTTCCAATTTATTCTTCTCAGTCAGGAGATAATTTCCTGACCAATGACCATCTTTTGGACCCAATGGATAGAGAACTGAGAACAACAACTACTGAATTATACTATAGCTTAGTATGTAACCATGTCATGAAGTTCTTTGATTTACTAAATTCGCCTTCCAAGACCAACTGTCAAGAAGCCGATGAGCATAGAAACATAAGATGGTAAAAGTGTATTTGACCATTTTTCTTACCAGCCTGAACAATCTTGCTGTCTTTGCTATCTATATTTTTTTTTGGTAAGGATATCACCAATCTGAACTCCAAACAGATGGCTCCTGTTTGGCTCACAACTAGATAAACATCTGGGATTGGCTCAAGTGAGTTAATTTGGTGTACCTTTCCCAAACCTTGTCAGTCCTCCAGGGATTATATTATGCTCTGAACATCATTTTCACTTAAACTTAAATATATTTTTCAGTGTTTTAAAAAATCAAGTTCTGACTGACCCTGGGGTGGAAGCAGATGGACAAGCCAATCTCTATGTTCTATTTTTAAAATCCGTGAGTCTGTAAATCTCATATTGTTGAATCAGCATGACCTCTTTTATTTTCCTAAAGACTTATTTCAACTGCTTCATCTCCAAAAGCACACCCTTTAGGGAAATTAAAAGTTTGGCAGCTAGATTTTCTTATTCATGTTCCTACTAATGAAAATAATTTAGGATGATCTTGCAGAAACTGAAGCTTTTCATGCTGAGCTATTTTATTCATACTAGAATTCCCTTCTAGACCTGGTTCTTCAGAGAAAAACCAAAAATTTATGAACTTAATTAAATGTAAGTATCTTCCAGTAAAAGCAAAAAGTGGAGAAACCATCTTTTCATTTTATAATTCTCTTCTTTTTTTCCTTCCACATGAAAATAGACATTTCCAATTGGGGAAGAAAGGGGAAGTGCTATTTGAAGTAATCAGATGTGACAAAACACAGATGAATTATGCAGTTGGCAGATGATAAAATATCAAAAAGGAACGAAAGCATGATTGGGGATGGAAATTTTCAGATCGAATTTTCAGATTTAAGATGTTGAGAAAGAAATATAACTGTGATTCAAAAGTGATTATGTTTCAAGAGGTTCAAAGGGAGCATTACATAAGCTTTAGCCATTTTAGGTAATAGAAATCCACTTAATATAATATACATTATTAAATATCTTTACATAAGAGAATGCAAAGTAAAATCAGAAGCGTTGAATATTAAACATTTCTTGACTTGGAGGAAATAACCTGATAAACATTATAGAACATCTATAATATAATGTATTTGACTATCAAATCACTTAAAGTTGTAGATAATGAAAGACAGGGAATAAAATAACTTAATAAATCCAAGAAAGAAAGAAAATAAGTATGGGGCATCTTGATTCATCAAAGAGAAGATTCTACCAAAACATATTAGAGAACTAGAAGACACACTGAAATAATGTTTATTAGCAGATAAGTTTTCAAGTCACATTTTATCTTAGGTGGAAGCATAATCCAGATTTTAAAAAGGTAGCCAGAAGTGATCTTTAATCTCTGACTTAAAATCACTAGTAACACCCATCATTCTTAATCTTTTCACTTTCCCTAAGCACTCAGAAACCCGCCATTTCTCTATAGGATTGCAGTTATATGTCTGGTTTCCTGTTAAACACACAATACCTTTGGATCCAATCCAACCATCATACCATTAACTACTTTGCCCTCAGGCCTTATGCCTCACAGCTGAGAAATCCAGCACAGAGGGCAAAGCAGACTCACTTCATTTAGGAGGCAGAGAACTGTGCTTATGGTTGGGAAGATGGCTTCAGAGATACTGAATTAGAAAGAAAAGAATATGAATTAATTGTTTTAAATACACAGAGGAGAGTAAAAAAGAGTTCAGAAGAGCAAACAGTTAAACAGAAGAATTGGTGTTGCCATGTTAAAATTGATATATAGGGTTGTTTTTTTTTTAAAGAAAGTCTATACATAATAGACTCATGGTTTCATATACGATACATTTTTTTTCAGTTCTTTGTATATGGAAATGTTCTTGCTGGGGATGTCTGTCAGGGTCATAATTTTCCTGACATCAAGTCTAAGTTTGCCCCTCAGCAATTTCCTTCCATTACTCCTAGTTCTATCCTTCGAAGCTAAGCAAAATAAATCTAATTCTATCCACATGACAGCCCTTCAGAAAAGATAGCCATGACCCCTCTCCCCAACCCCCACCCCAGATTTTCATCTATAGACCAAATAACCCCAGTTCCTTCAAATGATCCTCACATGGCAAGAACCTGAAGCCCTTTACTACTCTGCTTGTCTTCCTCTGGATAATCTCTATCTAGTAAATTCATTTTCCAAGTTGACTGAGAACTGACCACAATACTCCAGAAGTGGTATCAACATTGTGGAGTACAGTAGGATTGTCATCTCCTTATCCCTGGATTGCTTTTTACTTCTCCAATTAAATTTTAGGTTTCTTTAGGGTCAGTTTTCTATATAATTGATTCTTTCCCATAATGCTTAATAAAAGATTTTCTGAATTCAGTAGGTACTACATAAATGTTAATTATTTCACAATTTTTAAAGCTATTTTTTCTAAGGATTAATCCATTGATCAAACTGTGATCCAGCCTTCCATTTTGTGAAACTGGAGGCACAGAAGAGAACTAAGAGGAAGAGGAAGAAGAAAAAAGATCACTTACTCTAGAATCAAACTTAGATGACTGTGAACAAGTCATTTAACCTCCCTGAGTCTCACTCAGTTACCTCATCAATAAAATGAGGTCAGATTACATAGCCTTTGAAATCTCTTCTAGCTCTAAATCTACAATTCTATGTAATTGGAACAGTGAGAGAGAGATAGAGAGAGAGGGTTTGGGGGGAAGAGAGTGAGAACTTACAAAACCTACTACATTTGGAAAAAATGGGTTCCAATTTCATAGGTTTTAGAGTTAGAAGAGATTTCCAAGGCCATCTGTAGATATCTAAATCTATGTAGATATAGATAGACACACATTTATACGTATATATGTAGGTATGTATGTATATAAAATTGATGTTACCTTGATGATGAACACGATTACCCCTCAGGGTCTACTGGAAACTAGTATTAAATCAGTCTGTGGTGCTCAAATGAAGCAATGATAAGGCTGATCTACAGAACATGTGTCGATGTTCTTCTGTTGATAATATATCACTACAAATTTTCCTTTGTTCTTTTCCTAAATCATATCAAGTTTTGGGTTCACATTAATATAATTGACCTGAATTTATGTGCCACTAATAAGGGTTCAGAAAGCAAATCTTCCAGTTCTTTTCATTTTCTGGGATGGGTCATATTTTCATTCTCTTTGGCAGGAAGAAGGAGGAGGAGAAAGAGGAGGAGGAGGAAGAGGAGGAGGAGGAAGAGGAGGAGGAGGAGGAGGAGGAAGAGAAATGTTGAGTGGTTCTATCTCTAATCTGTTGTTGGTTTTCCTCAACCTATCCACCCCAAGCAGCCATGCTATCCCTTCTTTGATCTTCTTCTTTTCTCTGTATAGATAAAAGAAATTAATTTTTGCTGTCTTTAGCTTTTCCTTGCCAGACTCATTTCATTCTGACCTCCAAAACTCTCAACCCTATTTTTACAGAATCATTCTACGGTTTTGACATTCACCCTGCTACTATCTGTTTTGTTCCTGTCTTTTTAAGATCTCTTCAAAAAGTCTAAGCTGATAAGTTTTCTGGGCATCCACCTCAGTCTCTCTAAGTAACTTCCCTTTTCTTTCACTTTGGAATTAATTATCTTTAGAATTTCATTCTTGAGAGCTTTCTATCTCTTCTAGGCTTACGTGCCCCATGGAATTTCTCTTGATGGGGTCTTCCTTATTGTTCCTTATGGCATTTTCTCCAGTTGTCCATGACTAAAATGCTCTCCTCATCATCATCACCCTACTGGTTTCCCTGGCTTCCTTCAAGTCCTATCTAAAATCCCATTTTCTATAGAAAACCTCTCCAAACCCCTCTTAATTCTAATGCCTTTCTTCTTTTGATTTTTCTTATATATAGCTTGTTTGTCCATATTTGTTGTCACATGTGTGCATATTTACACATGCACATATTTGCACTTATTTACTTGTTTTTTCTCCTATTAGACTATGAACTCTTTGAGGGAAGGGTCTTATGTTTCCTCTTTTTGTATCTCCGGTGCTTAGCATAGTGCCTGCATATTCAAGGAACTTAAATGTTTATTAATTGACTGTTCATTTGATCTGAGAACTTTGAAACTGATTGACTTTCCAAAAATCTAGGGTATATACCAGACTATGTCTGAGTTTTCTCACCTTTATCACAAATTTCTAAGGTGTCATGTTCACTTGCCCCCAAGTTTTCCATCAGTTCCACCCCAGCAACTAGTTTCTCCCTGTTAATGACAATTAGATCCACAATAAAATTTGCCTTTTGTTAATTCCTCTACCTTTGGAAGAATTATCATTAGGGCCAATCAAGAGGGTATTAAGTGACTCTACTTTCAGCAGGGAGAGAGCAGTCAGGCAGATCATTTAAGTCCCAACCCTCCCCTACACTGTTACATTATGATTCTGAGCCATTCTTGTGATGTGATTCCTCAACTCCACATCTATTCCCTATCTCTATCTAGGTAGAGTATATACCAATGATAATATCACTTATTTATCTTCTTCCATTGATCTTTGCCCAAATGTTTTCCACCATGGTTCTACTTCTGATTCCCAAATCTCTTTACATAAGCATGCCTTCTCAATACGATGCTATTCCTCTTTTATTTTATTTATCTTGTTCCACCTGAGTAAAGTATACCTTCCAGATCCATATTCCAATTATGGAATTCATTCCACTAAGTCTCAGCAATATCTAAAGGACAAATTTCTTTCCTTGTCTTAGGATTTCCATTTCATCTTGCTTATTGGCTATACATAGCCCATTTTTAAATGAAAAAGCTAAAGCTTTGTAAAGATTGTATTGCTGACTTCTTTTTTGGATTCTGTCTCCTATGAACTTCTGGATGTCATTGTTGGTATTCTCCTAACATAATAATAACTTTCTAAGGTATCTAACTTGGTTGAAATACATAGTTTTCTCCGTTTCCATTCCTTTTAAGGGCAAAGCTCTTTTGATTAGATTTGTGAGACTCTGGGGGGAAAATGGGGACAGCTAGATGGCACGCAGGGTGCTGGGCTTGAAGACAGGAAGACTCGTCTCCCTGAGTTCAAATCTGGCCTCAGACACTTACTAGTTCAGTGACCTTGGGCAAGTCTGTTTGCCTCAATTACTCATCTGTAAAATGAGCTGGAGGAGAAAATGGCAAACCACTCCAGTACCTTTGCCAAGAAAACCTCTTATGGGGTCACAAAGAGTTGGACACGACTGAAAACAACTCAACAACAAAAGAGAAAAAAAATTTTTTTAGCAGCTCTTATTATGTATTCTCTATCCCTATCCCAGAATTCCTATATTTTAAGCTGAGGTCCAGAAATCGAAGTCCCCACTTTCAGACAACTTTTGTTAACCAAATGTTCACTTCCCAAATCTGCCTCTCTCTTCTGAATCCATTACTCACAATTGGCGGCGGGGTTGAAGATACTACCTCTGTCCTTGTAACCTTCAGATTCTTATCTAAAATTTTATAATCTTTAGCAAGGGTTTCTAGATTCCTTTTGAAGTATCATTTGTGCCTCTATTTATCACCGGAAATGAGTAGTAGCTGTCCAGCTTGACAAGTCTTGGGAGGTTTTCTGTAATGGCTTAAATACCTGCCACAGCATGACAGCAGACTTCTCTGTTTTCATGCTGACAAATAGCTACTTCATTCTTTCTTCCCCTGGCCTCTGTTGGATGATCTCTTATCTGAGAGGATCTGTAAGTTTAGTACGTCATTACATAAAGGACAAGTGTTGGGTTCTGCTTATTAATGTACAACTCCCTCCTCTTTGTGAAAAGACTTATCATATTTGTTTCTTAGCTCTAAAAACTCAGCAGGGGTCCCCCCACCCCCACCGTGCCTGCTTTCTCCTCTTCATGACATACTTCTATGCTCAAAATTCCTGACACACACACTGACATGTATCTGCTTCTTCAGATCTTTTTTCCTTCTTTGAAACCCTCTTTTCCAAGAAATTCCATTTAAAATTATTGCAGACAATATAAAATACCTGGGACTTTACCTTCCAAGACAAACCCAGGAACTATGTGAACACAATTACAAAACGCATTTCATACAAAAGAAAGACAATTGGAAACAACTGGAAAAATATCAATTGCTCATGGGTATGCCAAGCCAATATTATAAAAATGACAATTCTACCTAAATTAATTTACTTATTCCATCAAACTACAAAAGAATTATTTTATAGAGCTAGAAACAATAACAACAAAATTCATCTGGAAAAACAAAAGGTCAAGAATATTAAAGGAATCAATGAAAAATGTGAAGGAAGTTGGCTGTAGTAGTACCAGATTTCAAACTAAATTACAGAGCAATAATCATCAGAACAAACTGGTACTGACTAAGAAATAGAGGGGTGGATCAGTGAAATAAATTACAATGACCATAGTAATCTAGTGTTTGAAACCCCAAAGGTACAAGCTTTTGGGACTAGAACTTACTATTTGGCAAAAATTTCTGGGAAAACTGCAAAGCAGTCTAGCAGAAACTAGGCATAGATCAACATCTCATATTGTATACCAAGATAAGGTCAAAATTGGTACATGAGTTAGACATAAAGGGTGATATCATAAGCAAAATAGGGAAACATGGAAAAATTCACCTGTCAAATCCATGGATAAGGGAAGAGTTGATGACCAAACAAGAGATAGAGATGATCACAGGAAGTAAAATGGATACTTTTTATTTCATGAAATTAAAAAAATGTTTTGCACAAACAAAACCAATGCAGGCAAAAATAGAAGGAGAACAGGAAACGGTAACAGGGCTGGAGAGAATTAAAGCAAGTTTTTCTGATAAAGGCCTCATTTCTATAATATTCAGGGAACCAAGTCAACTTTATAAAAATAAGATCCATTCCCCAATTGATCAATGATCAAAGCATATTATCAGACAGTTTTAAGAAGAAAATCAGTGCTATCAAGAGTCATATGAAAAGATACTTTAAATCACTATTGATTAAAGATATGCAAATTAAAACAACTCTGAGATACTACCTCACACCTATCAGATTGCCTAATATGGCAGAAAAGGAAAATGACAAATACTGGAGGAGATATGTGAAACTAGGTTCTCTAATGCATTGTTGGTGGAGTTGTGAACTCGTCCAACCATTCTGGAGAATAATTAGGAACTATGCCCAAAGGACTATAAAACTGTGCATACTCTTTGATCCAGCAATACCATTACTAGGTCTGTACCCCAAAGAGATAAAAAAAAATTTTAAAAAGGAAAAGAACCTATATGTACAAAAGTTTTATAGTACCTCTTTTTGGGGTGGCAAAGAATTGAAATTTGAGGGGATGCCCATCAGTTGATGAATGACTGAACAAGTTGTGATATGTGATTGTGATGGAATACTATTGTACTATACGAAATGATGAGCATGATGTTTTAGAAAACCTGATAAGACATATAGGAACTGATGCCAAGTAAAATGAGCAGAACCAAGAGAACATTGTACACAGTAACAGCAATAGTGAAATGATGATCAACTGTGAAAGATTTAGCTACTCTGATCAAAACAATGATTAAAGACAGTTCCAAAGGACTCATGAAGAAAAAAGCTATCTGCGTCCAGAGAATTCTGAGTGCAGATTGAAGATACTTTTTTCACTTAATTTTTTTTTCTTTCTTTTGTGTAACATGGTTAGTATGGAAATGTGTTTTGCATGATTTTGAATGTATAATTTTATCATATTGCTTGCCTTCTCAATGGGTGGGGGAGAGAGAGAATTGAGAACTCAAAATTTTTGAAATGAATGCTAAAAAATAAAATATAATTATAAAAAATTTAAAATGAAGTCTTCTTTCTACTTTTTCAAGGAACAGTTCCTTCCTCCTGATAACCAAGACAGTTGGAAGGCATTCCTTAAGCTCATTTACTTTTTCTACAAAGAGAGAAACCATCTGCATTTTGAGCATAAAATCCAATAGTCTCAACTATTGCAGGGCTATACATGTCACACACTCGATGAAGGTCACTGAAAAATTATACATATCCTCTATACTTACTGGAAACAAAATGCTTGGACTTTTTCTTGCTTTCTTGGACAATTGAGAATTCCAGCAGATGTCTGGCCTGCAGATTTTAATTTTCATTAATAACACATCACTTACCCTTTGTTCCATGGTCATCATTGAGCCTTGGTTTTTCAACCTAGCTGAACAATGGGGTCATCTGCCCAATGCCTTATGGACTTGACCTTTGGATTGGAGACCAATGATAGTTATGGAGGAAGAAGCTCTCCAGCTAGAGACTTCAGAGGGAACTGGACTCAAGCAAACATAAATATATGCATATTCATGTCTTTATATTGAGAATTTAAAAGTAATATAACACCATCTAGCCTAGCTCAAAGGTCTATTAATCTGTCTGCTACTTGCTTACTACGATCAGAACCTCATTCCAACCTTGCTTCTCCTTAACACCTTCTCATACCAGAGTTTGGTCCTATTTCTATCTCAGATACCACTTTGATCCTACTGGTTCCATGGGTCAGCTCCCAGTTTCTTGACCTTGACCTTTTGTAGAGTTTTTGACTCCTCCCTGCCAGTTTCTCAGCCAACACTCCCTTCCCACATCAAGGGTGAGTGCAGTCAGCAACATGGATCCTGACCAGGGCTGGGTGACTATACATTACCTGATATTTTAGATTCAGAGATTCAATGTATAATACTGCATGAGCTCTAATATTATAACAGAAGTCTTTTTGTTTGGAAGCTTTTCAATCAGCATTAAGGGGAAACTAAGAGAACTCTTCTTGCCATATGTGGAGCAGAGTAAAACTGATGATTACCATGGAGTTCATTCCCTCTGGCCCACAGCCATACTTGGCTCCTGTCCCATCCAATCCTCCAGATTAGCCAGGGTCAGGTTTTGTCAACACTTGGAATGGAAAGCTTCCAGAGAAAACCCCAGGTGTTACAAGAGGTGTGTTGATGATTCAGTGGCTGGCACTCTCCCTTCTGAGTTAGTAATTAACCCCAGCATGCTATTACTGGCATGCTGTTCTGCCTGGTTCCCGTGGTTTACATAGTATGAAAATGAGGCTCTTCTCTCTTTAAGGCAGGGCAGGCATGGGGGCTATAAGGCACCTGGACTTGACTAAATTCAGATTGACTTGGCCTTCTAACTGAAACTGCCCAGGACTTTCAGTAGAAGGCCTTGATTGCTCTACTTCCTTTCCTGAAAGGACTGATTGATTGATTGAAGAAGTGGAGTGAATGAAAAGCACTGAACTAAGTGCTGAGGAATCAAATATGAAAAAGACAATCCCTGGCCTGGAGGAGTTTACATTCTAATAAGGTGAGACAACATACATAGAGGAATGCTGGACAGAGGAGGTTATTTCGATCTGAAAAGTCACAGGGATGACGAGTGATGCCATAGGGCAGCTGATCTGTATACCCTTCCTGAAGACAGTGGAAGCATTTTTAAGTACTCTTTCCATAGCTGAAATGATGGGTGGGGTTGGGGTGGAGAGGATATGGCAAAGAGAGAGACAGAGAGACAAAGACACAGAGACAGACACAGAGAAAGAGACAGAGATAGACTAAATGAGACAAGAAGATGACTGAGGAGAAGTTAAGAAGTTCTTTTAAAAATATGTATTAGGGACACTTCATATCTGTGTGGCTTCATATCTTTTAAGTGATAGTTGAGTAAATTCTTAGTCTATGGTCTTCAGCATTGCTTGAACTTCTAGATGATGTGAAATATGGATCTAAACCAATGGCTCCTAACCTTTTTTATATCATGGACTCCTTTGGAAGTCTGCTGAAGTGTATGGACCTTTTTAGAGTAATGTTTTGAAATAATTGAAGGAAATGCTAAATTTCAGTTTGAGTTTAGAAAAAATAAAGATGAAATTTATTTTCCCCATCCAAGTTCATAGACCCCAGGGTATGAACCTCTGTTCTAAAAGAAGGTCACCAAGAACCTGCAATTTGCAAACATGGCAATAGACCACAGACACCTAATGCTCTGAGTGGCCACTATGATAGTTCTCAAAGGAACTAGGGGAAGAGAGTTGCAATGAAAATCCCAAAAAGAAACAACAATCAAGCTACGTTATGTCTTTTGTCTGACCTTTTATCAGTTCATTATCTGCTCATTCACATTCAGCTTCTTTCATTAGAGCTCACCTTCATGAAATGAAAAATGCTTATGTCAGATGGATACTCTGTTCTCCCAAATTCCTCCCATTGCAGGCTGCTTAGAAATCAACCACCTTGAGAAGGAAAAGTTGGGATAGGGATAAATAAATCTTTCTGGCCTAGATGTCTTTCCCAGTCATTACCCAGGTGATCAATTCTAAGTTTACATATTAATTGAGATATATTTAGCTCAGCTCATATTGTCAGGAATTCCAGGTGGTTGGGGGAAATAAAATGTTTTCCACAAAGATTTGAGGAAGGGGGAAGAGATCATTAATCTAATCAGGTAGATTCGAGGAGATTTAACTGTTACTGGCAGGTTGAATCAATTAAGGTCTTCCATCTTCTAAATATCAAGGAGTTTCTGACAGTGCCTAAAAATTGGTTAATTAAAGATCCATTCAGAAAACAGGGTAAATAAATGAATTAATATCTAGACCACATTCCTACACTTGATTACAAATCACTTACTGGAAGATATTGTAAAAACAATGCTACTTGCCACTACTGTGACTGTGTAAGGCCAATAACATCAGTACACAGCAGGGGCTACTAGCATAGGTTCTTTGATCTGCTTTACTAAGGAAAGCAACTTTAAGGGGTTTACAATCTCATTTTAATTAAACATACATATTCACTTAGTTCAGGGGGAAAAGTCAGCACCCTGAACTTCAGAGAAAACACAAACAGAAATTACAAGCAGAAATTATATAAACAGAGCAAATAGAGACAAATCAACAGACAGGGCTTCTAGCTATGTGACCAAGACATTACATACATAGTTACCAGGAAGAGAAGCACCACCATCTGGGTTTTCAAAGCCAGGGTGTTCCTTATTGGCTACCCAGATTCTCCACATCAACACTCTTCCAATGAGTGTGCCCCAAAGCAAAACTTTTCCTCCTGTAGTTCTGAGAGTTCTAGAATCTAAATTCTTGATTCTGAGTTCAAAGGCTTTCCTCTGGGTATATATACCCTTTTTCAGGACCTAAGGGCTTCATGCCTCTCGAGGGCTTCAGACCTCTTGTGACCTAATTAGCAAAAGACTATGGGCCTTCCTACAAACAAAGCCAAGACTCAATCAAAGGCACTTGGTTGCCTTAGTGCTGAGAAGGACTCCAAAAGAAAAAACAGTAAAAAGTCCCACTTTGCTTGCCCTTACAGATATAAGTAAAATTATACGATCAGTCAATCAAAAAACATTTATTTATTTTGCTAGGTACCATGATAGGTACATGAATACAAAGAAAGAAATAATCTCTACTCTAAATGAGCTTACATTAAACGGGGGAGACATGTAAAATGTGTATGTGTATAGTTATATGTATATATATGTGGGTGTATTTATATGTGTGTATGTATATATATACATACATAATATAAAACAGAACACACACAAATACATATATACATAATGAATATAAAGGGAATAAATATTAGGTAGCTCTCTCTAAAGGTCACTAACAGTTGGGGGTGGCAGGTATTGGGAAAGGCACCATGTAGGCAGCTGAGTGGCACAGCAGATGAAGCATAGGACCTCAAATCAGGAAGACCTGAGTTCAAAACCAGCTTCAGACACTGGTTATGTGACCCTTGGAAAATCACTTAACTTCTGTATGCCACAGTCTCCTCACCTGTAAAATGGGGTTAATAACAGCACCTACCTCCCGTTGTTGTCATGAAGATAATATGATGTCATATTTTGAAAGTGCTTAGCAGATCTTAACGGCCTATATAAACGCTAGTTATTATTATTGTTGTTATTTAGAAAGTAGTACTCGAGCTAAGAACTAAGTTTTAAAGGCATAGAAAGGGATTCTATAAGGCAGAGGTGAGGAGGGAATATATTTTAGGCACGGAGAACAGTCAATGCAAATCACTGAGACCAGAGATAAGAATATGGTGTGAAGAACAGAAAGAAGACCACCTTGGCTAGATCACAGTTAATGGGAAAGGGAGTAACAGTGTGCAATGAGGCTGGAAAGATGATTTGAGGCTAATTTGCAAAGGGCTTTGTACTGGCAATCAAGATGAGCTTTCAGCACTTATTCAACCAAGTGACCTTGAAGAGTTTGGTCTTTGTTTCCTTGACTAAATTAGGAGTCCTTGATTACCTCCTTGCCTCAAGGGAAAGCCTAGTTTACCTGGGTTTGAGTGAAATGTTTGTGACATCAGAGGCTTTTAGACCACATAGGTTTAAGTTGCATTTTTGTGACGCTTTTAGGCCACGTGGGTGAGTCGCATGTGTGACTCACCTTTGACCCTAAACAAGATATATAAACCTGGAGGTTGGCTTTCTCCTTTGGAGCTCTGAGCCACAGCAGGAGTGGCACATGACTCTGGGCCAGCCATTGTTATGAGCTCCCCAGCTCTGGAGAAAACTCAGATGTTGATGCTTCTCTGGTAACCATATATTGTGATTTTGTCAGACGGAAATCTGTCTGTTGATTCATGTTTATTTGTTCTGTTTGTATTTGCTCTGAAGCTCAGGGTGCTGGCTTTTCCCCCTGAATTGAGTGAATATATTTGTATGTTGGATAAAGTGAGGTTGTTAACCCCCTCACCACTACTTTCCTTAGTAAAGCAGATCAAAAGAACCTGTGCTTGCAGCGTTTTTGCTGTTGGGCTTGTGTTGGTACTTCACCCCCACAACAGCTGCTAGCCGAATTGTTGAAACAGGCTTTAAAAGCTAAACAGAGGAATTTTAATTTTATTCTAGCAACATTAAGGAACCACTGGGATTTATTAAGTAGAGGAGTGACGTGGTCAATTCTGTGCTTAAGGAAAATCACTTTAGCTGTTATGTGGAAGATAGATGCAAGTGAGGAGAGACTGAGGCCAGGAGACCAACTGGGAGAATGTTGAACTAATCTAGGCAAAAGGTGCTGAGGACCTGAACTGAAATTGTGGTAATCTGAGTATAGAGAAGGGGTCAGTCAGATACCTAAGATTCTGTGAAGGTAAAAACAGCAATATTTGGCAAATGATTGGATTTGTCAGGTGAGGGAAGAGTGAGGAGGACAAAAATGAAGTTATAAAACTGGGAAACTGGAAGAATGGTGATACAGTTTATAGACAGAAATAGGAAAATTTAGTATAGAGGGGTGGGCTTGGGGTGGGAAGATAAAGAGCTCTGTTTTGAACTTGTTAAGTTTAAGATGTTTCTGGGACATTCAATTTTAAATTTCTGACACACAGTTGATAATACAGGACTGAAGCTCAGGAAAGAGCCTGGGGCTGGATATATAGGTCTGTGAGTCATTTGAATAGAGATTAAAAATTAACCAATAGGACCTGATGAGGTCATTGAGAGATCATAGATAGTGAAGAGGGTTCAAGGCAGGGTTTTGGGGAACGCTCACATTAGAGGGAATGAAAGAATGAAATGTATGATGAACCAGGAGACTGAAAAGGAGTGTTCAGATAAGAAGGAGAACCAAGAAAGAGACTACTATCATGGAAAAAGAGAGAAGAGAGAATATTCAAGAGAAGAGAATGCTCAACAGTGTCAAATACCGCAGAAAGATCAGGAAGGATGAGAAAGGAGAAAAGAATATCAGATCTGGCCATTTGGAGATCATGTTAACTTTGGAGAAAGCAGTTTCAGTAACTGAGTGAAGCTGAAAACCTGATTCTAAAGAATTTCGATTTAGGAGTGAGTGAAAGAAAAGCAAGTCAAAGCAATGAGTGTTGAAACTTTTTTTGAGATCAGAATTAAATCAACAGCTTTACATTGTTCTTTTTCTCTCCCAGGCATTCTTTGGGGTAATTAAAAAGACACGTTTGAAGTTTCTCCCAAGGAAAATGTTTTGTTCTCAGCACTCTTCCATTTTCCTTTTTGCATATCCTCCTCCATTTTTATAACAAACCAACTATATAACTAGAAGTTGTCAAATAAAAAGAAGGGGAAGACGGTGATTTATTTGGACATTAATGAAAAGTTGAATGTCTTCGTCTCATGGACTGCCTCTTTTAAGAGCAATAGGAAAGAGTTTTTAAAGGGGTTTTGTTTTCAGAGTAAATTATGCATTCAAGAGGTTGTCCCTTCACATTATAGTAATAATAACACCTGACATTTATATAGTACTTACTATGTGCCAGGCACCGTGCTAAACGCTTTACAATTATTATCTTATCTGATCCCCTCAATAACCCTGGGTCGCTGTTTATTCAGTCAGTTGCGTCAGACTCTTCTTGACCCCATAGACCATATACTCCAGGCCCTTTTATCCACTGCCTCCTGAGGTCTAATCAAGCTCATGTTTGTTGCTTCCATGACACTATCTATCCATCTCATCCTCTGTCATCCCCTTTTCTTCTTGCTTTCACTCCTTCCCAACATCAATTTCCAACATCTTTTCCAATGAGTCCTTGTCTATCTTCTTGCGTGGCCAAAGTATTTAAGCTTCAGCTTCAGTATTTGACCTTCCAGTGAATAGCCTGAATTAATTTGTTTAATTATTGACTGATGTGATCTCCTTGCTGTCCAAAGACTCTCAAAAATCTTTCCCAGCACCACGATTCAAAAGCATCGATTCTGTAGTGCTTAGTTTTCCTCATAGTCCAACTCTCACAGCTATAGATGGCTACTGGAAAAAGCATAGCTTTAACTATAAAGACCTTCATCAGCAAGGTGAAGTCTCTGCTTTTTAGTATGATGTCCAGATTTGCCATAGTTTTCCTTCCAAGGAGTAAGCATCTTTTAATTTCAGAGCTACAGTCACCATCTGCAATGATCTTTGCGCCCAAGAATATAAAATCTGACATCGCTTCCATTTCTTCTTTCTCTATTTGCCAGGAAGCGATGGGACCAGTTGCCAAGATCTTAATTTTTTTTTTATGTTAAGCTTCAAGCTAGCTTTTATACTTCCTTTTTCACCCTCATCAAGAGGCTTCTTAATTTTTCTTCTCTTTCTGCCATCAAAGCCATATTGTCTGCATATCTGAGATGGCTGCTATTTCTCCCAGCAACCTTAATTCTGGCTTTTGATTCATCCAGCCTGGCATTTTGCATGATGTATTCTGCATATAAGTTAAATAAATAAGGTGATAACATACAGCCTTGCTATATTCCTTTTCCAATCTTAAACCAATTAGTTGTTCTATGTTGCGTTCTAACTGTTGCTTCTTGGCCTGCATACAGGATCCTCAGGAGACAAGTAAGATAATCTGGTACTCCCATCTCTCAAGGACTTGCCTGAGAGGTAGGTGATATTTTTATCCCCGTTTTACAGATGAGAAAACTGAAACAAACAGAGGTTAAGTGACTTGCCTGAGGTCACAAAGCTGGTGTCTGAGGCTGAATTTGAACCAACCTGACTCCAGTCCTAGCACTTTATCTCCTGTGCTATCTAGCCCTAATTTGTCTCCTGATTTCTTTATGGTCAGCTGAAGATTGGCCATCTCTACCCAAATCTCCCACCAGTATCTCAAACTTTTTTGTTGTTTTTTGGAGAGGGGAAGGCAGGGCAATTGGGGTTAGGTGACTTGCCCAAGGTCACACAGCTAGTAAGTGTATCAAGTGTCCGATGCCGGATTTGAACTCAGGTCCTCCTGGTTCCTGGGCCGGTGCTCTACTCACTGCGCCACCTAGTTGCCATGCAGCATCTCAAATTTAAATGTATCGAAACTGGAACATATCATTCCCCCTAAGCCTGTGTCTTCTTCAAATTTCCCTCTTTCTATTGAAGTAACCACCCCAGGCCTCCAGTTTTCTAACCTTGGAGTCACCCTTGGCTCTCCCCTCACTCACCCTCACCCTCAACCTCCACATTTAATCATTGCCATGTCAATATGTATCCCATTTATCTACTTACAAGGCCACCACATTGGTTTAGGCCCTGATCACCCCTCTCTGTTCTAATAGCTTCCTAATTGGTTTCCCTGATTTCAATCTCCCACATCTCTAATTCACCCTTCACTCAGCTGCCAAAATAATCTTCCAAAAGCACAGAAAATAGATTATCTAAACAAGCTGATCTCAGAAAGATAAATTGAGCTGAGCAAACCATACACAAACATCCCCCCCAAAAACCTCCCCTGGACCCAATTTTTAAACATTTTATCAAGTATATAAATAACAAATAGCTCATATCTGACATAAATTTTCCCTAAAATAGAAAAGGTACATTTATGAAGTTCTGGCTATGAAACATTTCAATACATTTAGCATCAATATGCACATTTTTATACCTGTAAATTCTAGAAATCCAAATATAAATTCTATTAAATATCCATTTTATTTGAATCAAGCTATTTTGTCACACTATACATTAAACACTATAGCATTGTATTTGGATTACAGAAGAGGATAGTTTGTTGTTTTTCATATGTGGAAAGAATCTATGAGAGTTCTTATCCTGTGCATCTAAAGAAAGGTAAAGGTGGACAAATAGATAAGACACACCAGAAGTCTAGGTTTATGTGCTACTTTTTTATTTGAAATTAGCAAACCAAGTTATCAGAAGCTAAAATTCACTTTACAGATATTGATTTTATCATTTCCAAAAGCTATAAGTTAAATAAATCCAATCATGAATTTAATAAAATATGATTTTCTAATTAAACAGTTCTCTACAATGTAAGCTGAAGGATACCAGTATTAATATAGCAAGGATATTTTAAAGTTACTAGATAATCCAATTAAAAAAAAGAAAACCAGATGTTTAGAGGGTAGGGTACAAACCAATGATTCCATTCATATTTAAAAACTCCTTCCAGCAATACAAATAGGTAACTTTTAAAAAAAATATAGCTATGTTTGGGAGCACCAATAGATCCAGTGACTTGGCCAGGTTCAGACAGCTGGTATGTTTCAGAGACAAGACTTAAAGCTGAAAACTGGGGGTGGGGGGGGGCAGGGCAGGGGCAGAATTTGCAACAAGTATCTCTGATAAAGGCCTCATTTCTCAAATATATGGAGAACTGAGTCAAATTTATAAAAATACAAGTCATTCCCCAATTGATAAATGGTCAAAGAATATGAACAGGCAGTTTTCAGACAAAGACATCAGAGCTATCTATAGGCATATGAAAAAATAATCTAAATCACTATTGATTAGAGAAAAGCAAATTAAAACAACTCTGAGGTCCCACCTCACACCTATCAGATTGGCTAATATGACAAAAAGGAAAATATTGAATGTTGTAGGAAAACTGGGACACTAATGAATTGTTGGTGGAGTTGTGAACTGATCCAGCCATTCTGGACAGCAATCTGGAACTATCTAAAGAACTGTAAAAATGTGCATGCCCTTTGATCCAGCAACACCATTGCTAGGTCTATATCCCAAAGATATCCAAAAAAAGGGAAAGGGCCTATATGTACAAAAATTTTTAAAGCAGCTCTTTTTGTAGTAGTGTAACAGCAAGCACCCTAGCATACCCGGGATGGCCTGCTAGCACAGGTTCTTTGATTTGCTTTACTAGAAAAGATAGCTTTTTAGGGGTCAACAATCTTCTTTAATTTTATTAATTAGTTCAGAGGAAAAGTCAGCCCTCTGCACATCAGAGAAAATATAAGCAGAGAAATTAGACCAACAGACAGGCCTCTGACTGCCTGAATCAAAGCAATATTGCTATACAGTTTACATACACCACTGGATCAAGAAAGCCTTTACCTCTGAGCAGGTGGGAAGCTCTGAATATATGGCTACTCAGAGTCTCAGCCAGGGAATCACAAGATCCTTCTCATAAGTGAGCCCCTGGAGCAAGAGCTCACCTCTCAGAATATGTACTCTTTCAGCTAATAGGCTCAGAGCCAGAAGGCATCACAACCCTTGCGACTCAGAGCCTAATTAGCCTAGAACTAACAGGAGCCCTTAATGGGCTCCACGAGAGGCCTATTAATGGACAGGGACAATCTTACATTCCATTAACATTACAGGTGGCTAAGAATTGGAAATCAAAGGGATTGGGGAATGGCTAAGCAAGCTGTGGTATGTGATTGTGATGGAATATTATTTTGCTATAAGAAATGACAAGCAGGATGATTTCAGAAAAACCTGGAAAGACTTACATGAACTGATGCATAATAATGTGAACAGAACCAGGAGAACATTGTATACAGTAACAGCAATATTGTTTGATGAGAAACTGTGATTGACTTAGCTATTCTCAGCAATACAATGATGTAAAACACTCCAAAAGGACTCTCTAGAGAAAGAACTGATATTGATTGAACATAGGCTGAAGCATGCTATTTCCACTTTCTTTCATTTTTTCCTCTTATTTGAGCCTTCTTGTATACAATTACTAATATGGAAATATTTTATATAATTGCACATGTATAACCTATATCTGATTACTTACCATGTCAGGGAGGGGAGCAGTGATAGAATTTGGAACTCAAAACTTTAAATAAAAATGTTATCTTCCAGCCTCCAAGGCCAGCCTACTATTGTCTACTCTGGGGTGTATGTTAAGGGAGGATTAGCGCCTCTCATCTGAGAGCTTGCTGAGCCCTTTTCAGGGATGCCCATCCTCTTTTGGGGTCCAATTTCACCCAATTCTCACCTGTGACTCCAAGAAGCTATAACATGTGCAGCAGCCACACCTCAGTAAACCATCATGGCAGATGGGCTAAACTAGGTTTAGGGTAACCACAGGGCCTCAAAATTGTCAGAGAGTTAGGGGGATGTCTATGTGGAGCATGTGAAGACTTCCCTTGGCAGAATGGGTGGATAAGAACAATTTGTTCCAATAGCCATGAAGGTCACTGAAGCAAGAGATGTGGAACGCTTAGAGTTTGGTCAGACATTGAAGACACTAAGATCATCTGCCACATCCCGGGCCATCACCAGTTGTCCTGACATTCATCTTACCACTGGACTTTGATGACTCTGGAAGAGAAGGTGAGGCTGACAACTTTGTGTAACTCTTCCTCACTTAAATTCAATTCACAACCAAGTTAAGACATCACCTATGATGTCATTGGTCCTTTTCAAAAAATGAAGAACCAACAACAACATTTGGGGCATCAAACTCAAATAGAAAAGGGGCCAATGAATCTGCACATAAAGATTGCTCTGGGCCCATATTGACTTAGTTTTTAAATGTAATGTTATTTATATTTTATTACATTTTGTCAAAATATTTCCCAATTACATTTTAATCTGGTTCAGCTGTAGTGGGCCTGAAAGCAGCATGTTTAAACTCTAGGCCAGGGGTATGGAACCTTGAGGCCACATGTGGCCTTCTAGGTCCTTGGGTGTAGCCTTTTGACTGAATCCAAGTTTTACAGAACAAATCCTTTTATTGAGGGGATTTGTTCGCCATTTGTTCTGCAAAGTTTGGGTTCAGTCAAAGGGCTGCACTTGAGGACCCTAGAGGGCCACATGTGGCCTAGAGGCCGCAGGTTCCCCACCCCTGCACTAGGCAGTACCACTCTGCCTTCAAAATTAAACTTACCTAAAAACAGAAATAACAGAAGCAGCTAGGTGGCACAGTAGATAGAGTGCTGGGCCTCAAATCAGAAAGATCTCTGAGTTCAAATACAGCCTCACACACTTAATAGCTCTGTGATCCCGGGCAAGTCACTTAGTCCTGTTTGCCTCAGTTTCCTTATTTGTAAAATGAGCCAGAGAAGGAAATGCCAAACCACTCTAGCATGCTTGTTAAGAAAACCCCAAATGGAATAATGAAGAGTCAAACACAACTGAATAACAACAACAAAAGAGAAATAACGTTACTGGTTTATTTTGAAGGGCCAAGCTGATTGAGTGGAAAAGGTAACTAACAGTTTCTGTGGTAAGAAGTGCCTTTCATTGTAAAGTGATTTCAGTTTTGAAAGTCAAAAACATCAACAGTACAGATGGAACAGTTTTAAGGAACGATGTGTTAGGACTTTGTTTCCAAGGAAAGTTAGTCATTAAAAGTGCTGCCTAATTTCTCAAAGGCAAGTCAGCCCACTCTTTTCCAGGCCCAGCTCACTGTCCCTTTTCTTTAACCAAGATAAATGTACTAACAGACAAACTCTGTGGTTTGCCTATCTGTACAAATCGTGATCCAGAAAACACACATGCTTTATTCATTTGATTTCTTCTCTGCAACAGTTCAAATAAGTCTTTCCACGTCTCTTTGAAATCATCTATTTCATCATTTATTATAGCACAATAGTATTCCATCAGAGGCAGCTAGGTGGTTCAGTGGATAGAGTGCTGGACCTGGAGTCAGGAAGCCCGGAGTTGAAATTGAGTCTCAGATACTTAGTAGCTGTGTGACCCTGGAAAAGTCGCTTAGCCTCTGTTTGCCTTAACCCATTGGAGGAGGAAATGGCAAACCACTCCAGTATCTTTGCCAAGAAAACCCCATAGATAGTATGGTCCATGGGGATATGAAGAGTCAGACACACCTGAATAACTGAACAACAACAACATTCCATTACATTTACATGCCACAATTTATTCAGCCAGCCCTCAATAAATGGGCATCCCTTTAATTCCAGTATTTTATGATCAAAAATATTTTTGTATGTATAGGACCTTTTCCTACTTATTCGACCTCTACTTAGTATGGGCCTAGCAGTGTAGCTTAGTCAAGACATATGCACTATTTAGTAACTATTTGTATATAATTTCAAATTGCTTTGCAGAATGGTTCTACCCATTCATGGGTCAACCATTAATATGCCTGTTTTCCCATAGTCCCTCTATCATTGATCACTTTCCTTCTTTGTCATCCTTACCAATGTTTTGTGTATGAGATGGAATCTCAAAAATGCCTTAATTTGTATTTCTCAAATCAGTAGTGATTCAGAGCATTTTTCCCCCAAGCTTATATATAGATAGCCTGGGTGTCTTCCCTTGAGAACCATCTGTTCATATCTTTAGAACATTATCAATTGGGAAATGGCTCTTATTCTTACAAGTTAGAATCAGTTCCATATATGTATATATAATATAGTTATATGGATCTCATTTCATATGTATGTGTGTATATTTTCATACACAGACTGAGACTTTTATAAAAGAAATTTGCTGCAAAGATTTTTTCTTGTTAATCATTTCCCTTTTAGCCTTAGCTTTATTGGATTCATTTATACAAAACCTTTATAGTTTTGTATCATTAAAACTATTTTATCTTTTGTGATGATCCTCTTCATCCCTTATTTGGTAATGAACTTTTCTTTCATCCATAGACCAGATAAGTAATTGTTTCCATGTTTCTCTAATTTGCTTATGAGGTAACTTTTATATCTAAGTCACATACCGGTGGAATGGGGTGGAGGGTGGGGAGGAGTTGTAAGAAAGAGAAAAGGAAGGGAATAAGCATTTATATAGCTTCTACTATGTGCCAGGTCCTTTACAAATATTATCACATTTGATCTTCATAAGAACTCTGCAAAATAGGTGTGATTTTCCCTATTTTACACTTGAGGGAGATGAGGCAAAACAGAGGTTAAGTGATTTGCACAGGCTCACACAGATAGTAAGTCTCTGAGGCTGAATTTGAGCTCATCTACCTGACTCCAGGTCCAGCAATCTATGCATTGCATCACCCTAGCTTCCTAAATTCCAGTTGGAGCTTATCTTGGTGTGCAGGTGTTGCTGTAAATTAAATTTCTTCCATACTGATAATTCTACCAGAAGTTTTTGTCAGATAGTGAGTCATTATCCCAGTAGCCAAAGTCCTTGTGTTCACTGAATATTAGGGTACTAGATACATTTGCTTCTTTATGTTATATAGCTCATCTGTTTCACCATTAGATCTGTTTTTTAGGCAGCACCAAATTGTTTCGAGAATTACTACTTTGTGATATAGTTTGAGATCTGATGCTATTAGGGCCCCTTCATCCCCGTTTCTTTTCTTTATTTCCCTTGAGATTCTTGACATTTTTTGCCTCCATATAAATTTTATTTTTTTCTAGTTCCAAGAAGTAATCTTTTAGTAATGTGATTAGTATGGCACTGAAGAAGTAAATTCATTTATGTAGCATTGTCATTTTTGTTATGTTGATTCAGCCTAGTCATGAACAATTAATATTTTTTTTTCAAATTATCTAGGTCTATATTTGTTAAGCAATAGTTTGTAGGTGTGTTAATATTTTTTCCAATTATTTAGGTCTATATTTGTTGAGCAACAGTTTGTAGGGTATATTAATATAGTTCTTATGTGTATCTTAGAAGGTAAATTACCAAGTATTTTATAAATTACATGTATATGGAATGGAATTTCTCCTGCTGGGTTTTATTGATATAAAGAAATGCGGAAGATTCGGTGTGGATTTATTTTATATTGTTGAAGATCTCCTGAAGAGCAATGGAAAGGCATGCTTTCTGTTTTGGTGTTTGGGGTTTGTTTTCACTTTTGTTTTTGTTTGGCCTATGTGCAATGTTATCAGGGTTTACTTCCATGTACATTTTTTTCTAGTATTTTTACCTCTTAGGCGATATCATGCTTTTGTTTTTAAAAGAGCTATTCCATGCGTGATTGATCAGCCTGTTTCTGCTTCCTGTTTGGTCTCTGTGAAAATTGCTGTAGAGCTCAGTTTAAAAACAGTTTTCTTCTGTTCGAAAGTATTTTTCAAGTGATTAGAAAAAAATACGAAAGCTTAGTGCCTTTCATAAACAGATTATGCCAGGGATTTTGGCCAGACCCAAGTTGTAAAATGCAGAATTTAGTACAAAAATATCTCTGCACTAATGTTGGCAACTGCTAGAAGTGAAAGTGATATAAATGCCATAATCTCCAAAGGAACCTCTTGTTGGAAAAATATCATAAGGACTTCCATTACGTGCAATCTAAACATAATGGTTGTATATCCTTTTCGGGCATTTTTTTTTAACAATTAAAGAAAGATATGGTTAAAGTAAGCAAGTTGATTATACGTTCTGTACAGTATACAAATGTGTAGTTTTTAAAAATCTTATTCTTAATCATGTTTCACAATGTTTATAATCAGTAACTTATAGTAATATGGGATTTTTAAAAAGGAATTTTGTTTTTGGGGGAGAAAGCGTGAGTACCTAGACTACCTGTTCATCTATGATGTCTATTATTAATGCATGGAGAAAACTAACTTAATTTACATAATCATAAAAATCAAGGCACCATGATTCACCTAAGAGGAGACAAATAGCCACCGTAGAGCCACTTTACAAATCCATACCTAAGAAAGGATGGCCACAAATCAATATATATTCTGTATTGCCTAAAGTTACAAATAGGAAAAACCTAAATATGAAAGACTAATCCCCGAGGTCATAATTATAGCTCCAGGTTTCTCTGCCTCCTTCAATAATACCATGATTATCTGAAATCAGTTCCCTGCCATGAATAATAAATTTATTTCTCAGTACCAAAAAACCTTTCTGCTATCATTAGAATGTTATTTAATTTGACTTAATGTTGTTGTTGTTCAAGTTGGGTCATGAAAAGGTTTTCTCTTTGCGGTTTTCTCAGCAAAGATACTGGAGTGGCTTGCCATTTCCTTCTCCAGTTCATTTTACAGATAAGGAAACTGAAGCAAAGAAGGTTAAGTGACTTGCCCAGGGTCAGCTAGTAAGTGTCTTGAGGCCAGGTTTGAACTCAAGTCTTCCTGACTCCGGGTCCAGTGCTCTATCTACTTCACTACCTACTTGCCCTTGACTTAATATTATTAAAATAATGTTTCAGTGAGGAAAATATGGTTATATTCCTGGTAGATAAGAGTTGTTAGCAATGAGCTATTCAGTTAGTTTGATTGGTTTAGCTGGCCAAACAGGTGCATTTCTTTTAAGATAATTTTCACTAAAATACACACATTGCAAGAATCAATTGGTCTATAATTATAGTCAATGAACATAATCACTTTTCAGCAAGAGTCACGTTTCTGTGTGAGGATGTTCACCATATATATTGCAAAATCAAAAAGCAAAAGTGAATTATCTATGATTGTAACTCAATGGAAATTTTCCAATATAAATCCAATCCCTTCTTTATAGTTCTGTTTAATCAAATGAGATATCCGTAAAGTACTTAGTACAGTGCCTGGTACATAGATGCTTGGGCAGCTAGGAAGGAAGGAAAAAAGGAAGGAAGGACCTATTAAGTACCTACTATGTGCCAAGCACTGTGTTAAGTGCTTTACAAATATTATCTCATCTATTCCTCTCAACAACCCTGAAAGATAGGTGCTGTTATTATCCCCATTTTACAAATGAGGAAAGTGAGGTTGACAGAGGCTAAGTGACTTATCCAAGGTCATACAGCTAGTACATATCTAAGGCTGGAATTGACTGACTCCTGGCCCAGCACTCTATCCCCTGTGCCACTAGGTGCCCCTGAAAATCATTCTATATTTCTTAGAAATATTTTTTTCCAAAATATAAAGGGAAAGGAGGTATATGGGCTATAATATCAGAAATTATTATCTCATTTCCCTTACACAGGGCCGACAATATATCAATGACTCCCACCACCACTACTCCTCATTGAGGCGAAAGTCTAGGTAGTTGACAGCTAATAAGTATAATCAACGGTGTTTGTGAAAGCTATAACACCACACGCACACAAACACACACACACACACACATGCATGCTCATGCACACACACACACTCGCACACACACACACACACATGCACACTCGCACACACACGCATGCACACGCGCGCACACACATGCACACACATCATGCAAGAGCACACAGGGAGGAAGCCATGACAACACACTTGGAGAGTAAAAGCGCAAATAAGCAGGTATGGCTAGGAAGAAGAAAAGCAGAATAATGTATGTTTTGGAAAAAGGATTAAGACCCTGAGGCTTCCTCCTCCCCATCATCAAGTTAATAGCCCATCAAGCAGACACGGCCTTCTGCTGATGACTTGCTGCTGCTCCTGCAAAGAAAGATGTTGTTGAGTTCCACACTTAGAAGACTTTCAAGACTATTTGAACCTCCATTTCTGCTACTGTCTTAAAAATCATGGCTTTACGTGGATCACTCTTAGTAACAGTCAGATTTATTTGTATGAAACATTATAGGATTACTCCCCCTCTCATTGGCTCCTGCGAATCAATCTGTTTTCCCTGAAATCTGTTCATTCAGGTCTGGGTCTGGGGAGCAGTGTCTCATTCTATTTCTCAGCAAAATAGTGGTTCCTGATAGGAATTCTGTGTATCTCTAGTTCATCTGTAGGAACTGGAGGAAACCAAGAAGATGACCCTATCATTATGGGGAATGGCCATCAACGGCTGACCAACTGCCCCTGATATAGCAAGCCACAAGCCTAGCTGAAGCAGCAAGACATCTAAGAGAGAGGTACAGGACAAGTTCTTCAGACCCTGGTGGAGACAGTCCAGGAACCCGAGCCCCCAAACCTTGTCAATTACAGGGCTTCCAAGACCACTATCCTTGCTTCCTGCCTAGCTTCTACAGCCATCATCGAAGAGATGGACCCCTATGGAGAATGGACCCATCATCCTCACCACCACCTGTGATGAATGAAAAGTCTGAGAGACATAATTTATGGGTGATTAACAATAAATGTATAAATTATGGCTAGCAAATAATTAATAAACTGAGGTCAGTGGCTTTCTCTTGTAAACCAAAGTTGCCCATTGGGGGCTGCTGAATGTTTAAATACCCTTTGAGAGTAAGTGTTCCCAACAGGAAGGAATCAACTCTGATAGGTTAACAATTAAGGAGAATAAATGTTATAATGAGGGGTGGACTTATTCTAAGGAAGGGCTGGGGAACATGACTCTGATTAAGTCACCCTTGGAGAAAGAGACTCATTTCCACAGCCAGATCATTCACTCCAGCAATCTATCCAAAAAAAAATCTATCCTCCACCCAGACCACTTATAGTAGTTGAACAATGTATCTGGAATTTACCTAGATAAGATGGACTTTACCCTTCAATCAGAACTAATCTCATCATCAGTCCTGTCCTTCAGAGGCTACCTTGACCTAATAACTAAATGAGGAAATAGAAAGGGGGGAAAGCCTGGATCCCCCAATATTAATTGATTATCAATAATCCTTTCTCTCACACCTAGAACAACCAAGAATCAACTGCCATCACCGGAAGCCCAAGAGCTCTGGGAATAGCAACACTTCCTAGATCCCTGGCCCTGCTTCAAAACTAGCCCCCAAAGCCATCCTCCAGGGAATCATCCCAGTGGAGAAAAGGCTAGCCTTTCCCATCAACTGTCAGCTATCTTGTCCTCTACCAGAGAGATAAGCTGACCTAGCTGAAACATCAAGAGAACATGAGGGAGAGACAGGATGTAGCATATGCCAAGTAAATCAAACCACAGCCCCCACCTCCCCTCAGATCCTGATGGAAACAGGTCAGGATCATGAGCCACAAATTCTGGGAAACGGCAGATTCTCCCCACCCCCCACCCCCAGACCACCAGCCCTGCTCCCCCCTTGACCCTAGAAGCCAGGGTGACTCCTGGAAATCAGCTCTTGTGATGAAAACTGGCAACTGCTTCTAAGCAGCTAGGTCTTATACGGGATAAAGCACTGGGCCTGAGTCAAGAAGACCCAAGTTCCAATTCAGCCTCAGATACTCACTAGCTGAGTGTCCCTGGGAAAGTAACTTAACTTTTGCTTGCCTCAGTTTCCTCATCTGTAAAATGGATATCATAATAGCACCTACCTCCGAGTGTTGTCATGAGGATCAAATGAGAAAATATTTGCAAAGCGCTTAGCACAGTATCTGGCACATAGTAACTGCTACATAAATGTCAGCTCTTATGATCATGACGATGATTTTACAAGTACTACAGGCCCTGCTTCCTCGGTAATCACAGCTACCGAATACTCATGGAAGAAAGTTCTTACCACAAAGTCCTTGGCATCGTCGTGTGGTTCAACGTAAGAGATGGTTGTGATATTGAAAGAAGATGCATCATATTTTACTTTCCTTCCCCACCTTAAGGACTACAGGACCTTTCCATTTGACTATAGCTGCAACTTGTTATATGTGTTGTCCCCACCTGTTAGAGAGTGTGCTTCTCAAGAGAAAGAATTGCCTTGCTTTTCCTACTGGTATCCTCAGTGCTTAGAACTGTGTTTGCATACAATAAAAACTAAATAAATGCTTTTTTCATTCATTCATTCATTTATGAGAATTTGTCCCAGAGTCAACTAACCTGGTTCTTATGTAAGGTGTAGTTCATAGTTATCTATGTTAAATACTATTAAATTCTATTCCATCACTACTATATTTTGGTTCACATACAAAATTCTATCCTCAGTGTACTTCCAAAAAAAACTTAATTGAACTAATGGTTGGTCTAAGTCATCTAATAAAATATGCCCTAAATAGCAGCTATGGAAAGTGATAGCTTTCCTGACTACATTTTCACTCTCTTTCTATCTCTAGCTTATCTGAAATCTTAGGACCAGCACTTAATTTCAGCAACTGAGATACTCCACTCTGGGAAAAGCTATTAAGTTCAGTTCAAGCCTTTTGAAACATTAAAAGTACTTGCAATCTTGCCAGAGCCATTAAAAAAGATCTGGGTTGCTGTTTGATATGGGGAAGAGGTTGATCGCATCTTAAGCAGAAATAGAGATCTTCCAAAACTCTCCATCATCTCTGAGGCCCAGAAACTATGCCTTTGTGGGAGTTGGATTAGAAGGAAGGAGTGGAGGATGGGAATTTTCCCCTTCTCACCTACAGATATTCATGACATTCTTTTGACAGTTATGTACAGAGAAAATCTTTGACTCAATGAATTAACTTGATTATTGCCTGAATGAAAAATAGATAGTAAAAGAAGGGGGAAAAATAAATTCTTTGCACCTCTCTAATGCCTTTCAATCCTGACTCATTTATTTATACCCTTATTATTCTAATCCCAGGTCTGGACTGAATAGATACTAAAAATAATGCTCAAAATATAGTAGTTTTATGATGTGGTTATAGGTTCCTTGGGGAATAGGAATAATCCACAAAACTCATTTTCTGGTGTGATGTGAGAGGTTAATGTGTTAACCAAGGGCTCCAACCAAATGCTTGGTGGGACCACTTGAAGGGAGAGATAAGAGGAAACACTCTGCATGTCTTACCAGATTTGTTTTCTATCCCTTAAACTGCTCTGAGATGAGCCAGAAGAACTGCAGGGAAATCCTCCAAGCTATAAAGAAATTAAATAATGACGAGCCTTTCACTAACACCTTTCATCTAAGTATTTTCAAGCACATTACAATTACTACCTTATTGGTCCTTGGAACACCCTGACACAGTAGCTCAGTAGTAAATGTTATCTATATTTAGCAGGTGGAAAATCTGACTGAGAGATTAAGCGATACATCCAAATTCTTATATCGCTGTTAGAAACCTGAATGAGAATTGGGTCTTCGGATTTCTACTATATTTCTCTGCTATGTGAACCATTCTTTTTCCCTAAGAATTAAAAATTATAATAGTATACATATATGGTTACAAAATGCTTTCATCTCAGAGTCTCATAGAAGTTTTGAGATGTAAATAGAATCATAGGATGCCAAAGTTAGAATGGACCCTAGTATTAACATTACTACGATTTTACAAATGAAGAAACTGAGGCACAGAGAAAAGTTGTGAAGTACCCACAGACACAGCTAATAAACAGTAGTCGAGATTTGAATATGGGTCTTTTAATAGCCAGTCCAATATCCTTTCCACTATTCCATATTATCTCCAAGGAGGAGTAGAGGAATAAAGACTTTAAGTGGCAGAAACAGAATATGCCTTATTTCCACACAAGATTCCTGTCCTCCCAGCCGCTTGTCTGTTTGGTTTCAATTCCTGCTCCTACAGGATTAACTTGCCACCTGGCCAGTCATCTCTGCTATGGCCCTCAATCATTTCTTTGGAGTTACGCACCAGTTCTTGATGAACCAGGGTACTTAGCTTCTTTCACCAGTATGATAGTACATAGCTGGAAGCCAAAAGGTGGCATATGGATGTGAGGCATTAGGAATAGCACATTTGGAGTTTGAGGCAGAGTAGCACAGTGTATAGAAAGCCAGGCTCAGACTTAAGAAAACCTGCCTTCAAGTCCCATCTCTGACATATTGGCTATGTGACTGTGGGTGTTCAATCCTTTCAGTCATGTCTGACGCTTCGTGACCCCATTTGGGGTTTTCTTGGCAGGGATACTGGAGTGGTTCACCATTTCCTTCTCTAGCTCATTTTACAGATGAGGAAGTGGAGGCAAGCAGGGTTAAGTGACTTGCCCAGCGTCTCACAGCTAGTAAGTATCTGAGGCCAGATTTGAACTTGGGAAGATGAGTCTTCCTGACTCCAGGCCAAGAGCTCTATCCACTGGGCAACCTAGCTGTCCCGTAACCATGGGTAGGTAAGTCACTTTAATCTTCAATGCCCCAAGTGATTCATTAAGATGGGAAATTATACAGCACTTGCTGATCTACATCCATAAAGAGAGCTTAAAGCTTCTAAACCAATGAAATCACAACTCTGGTCCCCTCAAAAAATGTTCTGGAGTTTCTATTCCACTAACATAAAAGATGATTTCAAACTCATTAACTATGCAGGGTAGTTACTACCAACATCTGCATTCTCTACTGGAATGGCTCTGGTGAATCCCAGGGCTCTCTCTAGCAGGAACATTGCTTTTACTTTGGTGAGAATACTTTCCATTTTAATGATCTGTCCATCTTGGCCTTTCGCTTCTTCACTTCTACAAACATTCATTAAGCACCCACTGTGTACAAGGGAGTAGTCTGCTAAACACTAAAGCAAAGCAGAACAAAAGGAAAAAAACAAACAAAAACTGGGAAGCTCCGGGCCCTCAAGAGGCTTACATTCTACTAGTAAGATACACAGATCAGTAGAGATAAGAGGGAAATAGCATTAACCACTGGGAGGAGGCAGGGAGAATAAAAGAAGGCTTCAGGGAAGAGGTAGCTTTGAGCTAAGCCTAGAAGGAAAATTCTAAAAGGCAGAAAATAAGGAGGAAGTAGATTCTAGCTATGGGGTCTGGCCTGTGAAAATGAACAGCCACAGCAGATAGCATGTACTGTTTAGCTACAACTAGTAGTTCAGTTGCCTGGAACATGACACTTGAAGGAGAGTAAGGGAAAATTAAGCTAGAATGGTAAATTGGAGCCAGATTGAGGAGGATTTTGCCAGGCTGAGTTTGGCTTTATCCTAGAGACAATAGGGAATCCCTGAAGGTTTTTTCCTAGGGGAGTGGTATGGTCACATTTATGCCTTAGGAAGATTACTTTGACATCTGTGGGAAAAATAAACTGAAGGGGTGTGGAGGGGGCAAGGATCTTGTTACACTAGCAAGATGATGAGGACCTGAACTGAGACAGTAACTGTGGGCAAGGAGAAAAGACAGACACAAAAGATTTCTGGTTTGGTCTCTGACCTTTGTCTCATCTCTCTTTTCAATCTCTCCCTTGACAATCTCAGTCATTCTCAAAGCTTTAATTATCACCTTTTTGCAGATGTCTCTCATATCTGTATGACCTTCACTTCTTTTCCAAGCTCCAAACCTGAAGTTCCAGCTGGCTGCAGGACACTTTCATCTGGAACTCTACCCCCAACTCGGTATGTCTAAAACCAAGCTTGTTATCTTTCCTCGATCATCTGCTCCTCCTCGGATTTCAAAATCTTTGTCATTGGCACTATCATCCACTCAGTCTGCTGTCTGAAACTTTGGTGTGATTCTCGACTCTTTCCTTTTTTCTCACTTTTTATATATGATCGGTTAACAAGTTCTATCAGTATTACCACCACAATGCCTCTTACACTCATTTCCTCCTATCTCATCTCATTTCCACAACACTAGACCCTCCTTGCCTAGATGATCACAATAGCTCCTGACTGGTCTTCCCAGGCAGCAAGACATAGCATATAGAATGCTAGACATAGAGTCTAGAAGTCTTGGGTTTGAATCCTTCCTCTGATGCTTATTAGCCATGTGCTCATGGCTAAATTCCTTGGCCTATTTCATCTTTAGCTTTCTCACCTGGAGAATGAAGATTGTAATGCCTACCTCAGTGTTGTTATGAAACCATGTTTATAACTTTAAAGTGTTGATTTAATGTCAGTTGTTATTCACACCTCTACTCTCTCCCCCTCCCTATCTAAATTTCATTTTGCAGCCATACTAATCCTTCCTTGTGCATAAAGCTAGACATGCATCTACTGTATTCAAAACCTGTCAGTAGATCTTCTGTTGCCTGCTAAACAAAGTTCAACTCCCTTTGCCTCATTCAGATTCTTTGACAATTCATCAGGACTTTACCAGCTTATTTTATGGTCCAATCTTCTGTGTACTCTGTGCTATAGCCAAATTACATTGTTTGTCATTCCAAAATGCAGCCTGTGCTTCCTCCTTTGTTTTTAAAATTTCCTGTGATTGAGCAGTTCCTCACTTCTCATCCTTTAAAGCCCAACCCAAATTTTGTGTCATCCAGGTAGCTTCCCTGATCTTTGATTTTAGTAACAAACTTTTTTTCTCCCTCAGACACTGAGAACTCCATGTGCCATCAGATATTAATCTCCAGTGTCATGCTGTGCTATGTATCAGAATTTTCATGTAGCAAATACCCCTCCTAAAATGTGAGCTCCATGAAGGTAGATTTGGTAAGGCCCATTATCTGCCTCAAGTCACTTTTGTGGTTTGATTTGCTTTCTCTGTAGGACTATGTCATTCACCTACTCAGTTAACTCCAGTGGCTCCCTATTACCTATAGAATTAAATAAAAACTCCCATTTGCTATGCAAAGCTCTTCAAATTCCTGGCCCCAGCCTGCCCGTCCTGCATTGCTATAATCACACACATCCCTGCATGCATTTAAGTCAAAGACAAACTAACTGGATTTCTTGCTATTCCTCAGTCATAACACTGCATTTCCCATCTAACAGGAACTTACTGCCCCCTCACTTCCACTTTTAGAATCCCATTTTAAAGGGGCCTTCCCTTGACACTTCTTAAACAGGTCTAATCATTGAATGGTATTGCCTCACTCAGAGTGGTAACTGAGAAAGACCTTAGCTTAAAAAGGCCAAGGTCTCCCCCTGCATCCTAGGCCTTCTCCAGTTGTCCTGATCTACATCTGGCCATTGGACCCAGATGGTGCTGGAGCAGAAAGTGAGGTTGGTAACTTTGCATAGCCCTCCCTCACTTAAATCCAGTTCGATTGCAAGTCTTGTCATCATCTTCCTGATACCGTGGTCCTCTTCAAGAATGAAGGACAAATCACACAAGAACACAACAATCTCCTTCAAGGTTCCTTCTACAGCTGATCCCTGCAGTTGCTAGGGTCTTCCCTCCTGAAATTATCTCTTATCTACTTTGGATATCCCTATATGTATATATAAGTTCCTTGAGGGAACTCTTTGCCCCAAATCCCCTGGCACAGAGCAGGTGCTTTCTTACTGATTGTTGCTGAGTATCTAAACTTTCTATTTCCTGTCGTGTCCTGGAAAGGCAGATGCTTAACAGCTAGATGTTTAATGATATTTGTTTGAGAGAGAGGTAACAACTGTTGAAAGCAGTCTCCTAGAAGAATGGGTTGAGATGAAGCTGAGGATACAAGCCAAAGGATTAACTTGAGCAAGGGCAGATAACCTCTTCTGAGTTGGAGGAATGAGATAAGAATGGAAATTGATGGCTACAGTATAGAAATGGAATATTGTTATAAATTTCAAGTACAGAATTAATTTGGTGTTGTTGTTTGCTCCCACCAACAGATCCTAGCTCAGTAGCTTGGAGTCAGAAGATTTGGGTTCAAATCTCACCTCAGACACTTACTAGCTTTGTGATTCTGGAAAATTATTTACCCAGTTTATCCTTGAGTTTCCTATTCTGCAAAACAGGGATAATCATACTTGTTCTTACAGAGTCAATATAAGCAAAATGCTTTTAAAATGTTAAAGTGCTTTGTAAATGTGTCATTCTTCTTGTAATTATTGCCATGATCCAAGACCCCCTAACTGTACCTCCTTTAAGACACAAGATAGCTTGGAGCACCATGCCAATGTGGTCATGAATACATAAGCTTTGTCACTTGACAATTCATCTCCATTATAGCCAACATTAACCATTCCTTTTTAGGGATACCCTGATGGTGACCCATGATACCTTAGCTCCCATTTTCCACTTCCTTCGTTCCTCTTGGTTTAATGATGACACTACCAGCTGATTGAGTTTGGACTATGGTTTTTAACTATAGTCATGATTACCCTTTGGCTATAATGCTTTGACTTTAGCAGTCTTCTCTGTGTGACTAAGGATTGTCCCCTCTTATCCTGAGCCAACATGAAGCCGATGTCAAGTGTAACAGGAGCACTGGCCAATGAGCCCAGTCCTTAGAGCATTTATAGAGTCCTCAGCTGATGCTATTCCTCCATGGACTTTGGAGCATGCACAGATATTCAGTAACTGCTTCCAGTCTGCTACACATGTGGGGAATAGGGGTCTCTTTCATTTGGATGTATAATTAAAACTGGGATATTCAAAAGGCAAAAGACCTCCAGAGCTGGGCCTCTTCTCTTTGTGTGACTTTATTTCTGCCTGGTGGCATTCTAGCCAGAGGAGAGAGATGATGCTGTAAAGGGAAAGGCCTTTGCCTTTTTTCCCTTTTGAGGCCAAGTGGCTCATGAATAAGGACCTCTGTTCTTTGCCTCAGCAGTTCTTCTTTCATTTTAGGTGAAGAAGTTTAGAGGTTATGACCTTGAGAATCTCAAAAAGTCGTGAGAGTGAGCCACCAAGATGTCCAGAAGTAGAGACCACTCCACAGTTGGCAGCTAGACAGTCCAGTTTTGAGGCCCCGAGGAGCAATCTTCAGGACTGTAATGGTAATGTGAATTTGAAGATCTTTCCCACCCATTAATAGGCCCATGTAACCTTCTTATGTCACAGGAAGCCTAAGTCACAAGTGGTGGGAGGATCTTGCTGCAGAGAGGAACAGGAAAGGGTGGAGCAGGAAATGCTCAGAGCGGTTAGAGCTGAGAGAGAGCAGAAATGTGCCAGCTGTGCTGTGGGTGATTGTTGGCGGCAAGGCCCCAGCAGGGAGCAGGAATGGTTTTGGGGTGGAGTTGTTCTCTGCTGTGATAATGTGTATTAATTTCTTTGCTGCTACAATAGATTGGACTTATTGGTTTGGGGATCTGGTTCTCTGGTGTCTAAATAAATGATTTACTTCTTCTACCTTCTATATGGAGAGTCTCTCATATTTTGTGATACAGAACCACACAGGCATTTTGATAATTATCGTCTATATTGTGATTATTGCCTTGCTAATACAAGGACCCAGCCCAATAGTAGCTGAGATGAAGACCTACCCAGTGGTGATGGCTGCAATTGGATGTGAACAGTCTGATGCTATATAGAAACTCTATTAAATGAGTCCACTCTCCTCAGGGACCAAGGTGGTGGCAGAGAGAAGAGCATGCGGCAGAGGTCTTATGAAGGAAATGTTTGTACTTCCATTCTTGTTATATCTTCAAAGTAAATATCTCTTTTCAAAGGACAATTTATGTTAATTGAGTAAAATGGTTAATAGTCTAGTTGCTGAGGGTTGGGGGTAGGAAACCAGTCCAGAATGGAACGAGGTAGGGAGAGAAAGCTGATAACATTAGAAAAAGGTACCTCAATCCCTCAGGGATACCTTTAGAACCTACAGGGGGAGATGTAGCCTCCCTTGCTTTGGGAGAGTATTCACTACCCTCCCAAGGGTTTAATTATCACCTCTATACAGATAATTCCACTATATATCCAGCCCTAGGCTCTTCTCTGAACTCCTGTCCCACATCACAAACTGCCTATTGGATATTTTGACCTATATACTCTATACACATCTCAAACTTAACGTGTCTTAAAAACGGAACTCAGAGAGTAAGGCCATAGTACTTGCACTTGTTCAGATATAGGATCATAGTATTAAGAGGGGTAAGTGTTCTAAAAGATCATCTGGTCCAACCTGCTCATTTTACAAGTAAAGAAACCGAGGCCCAGAGAACTCAAGTAGAACTCAATATTCTGCAACACTATTCTGTCTCTGTTTCACAGGAATGATATCTAGTAACTTGGTCCTCTGTCACGTTGGCCTTCCTTTGTCCCCACTGTAGGTACTTCTTATCCACCTTCATCACACTCAGCTGTCCACTGTGGCAGTTGCTAGCCATCTCAACCCTTTACTTCTGATGGTTCTCAGATTGGCTGTGAAATCTTCCTCATTTTCACCTTCCTGACTCTGCTAACAACTCTGAACCCCATCTTGCAACCACTAACCCTGAGATCCCCTAAAAATAATGTTTTCACACATGTCCAAGACATCACCACAAGGTTTTGAAAAACTTGTCAAATTTTAAGAAAATCTCTTAACCTACTTGAATACATTTATCTTACAAATGATTAACATCAAAGGGGGACCTCTTTCATAGAGAATGACTTTTCTATAGACAAGAACGGTGAAGGCATCTGCTCTGATGAATTTTTTGTTTCATAGGGTGTTTATATAGGCAGGTCAGCCGATCACTGTAAACAAGGACCGTCTGCTAGGGCCTAGAAATGGCCTTGTTTTATAGAGCCCGACTTCATAAAAATATTCTTTAAAATGGGATTCTACCTTTATTCAATTGGTTACATAATGGCAGGGAATTTCTATACTGATATATCAGTAGGCTTTACAATTCAAAACAGAGTGAAAAGGGGGGAAGGGAAGCTGGAGGGAAGCCTGATACAAAAAAAATCAAAAGCACAAGATTTATTGCATGCAAACACCATAATCCTGTTTGGTTTTCAACAAGGAACCATCTGTTTTCTAAAAGATGTCCTCCCAGGAACATAATATTTCATATACACATTATAACAGGCCCAGCTTTTCTTTACCATGGGGGTCACATGCATAAAAAATAGAGCCTCACACAGTGCTTTTTATGTAGTATGTGCATAATGCTGTTGAGTCATTTCAGTCGAGTCCAATACTCTGTGACCCCATTTGGGGTTTTCTTGGCAAAGATACCAGAGTGGTTTGCCATTTCCTTCTCCAGCTCACTTTATAGATGAGGAACTGAGAGAAACAGGATTAAATGACTTGCCCAGGGTAGCTAGTATGTGAGGGCAGATTTGAACTCAGGTCCTCTTGACTCCAGGGCCAGCATTCTATCCACTGCGTCACCTAGCTGCCCTGTGCTTAGTGTTGCTTGTGGTTAAAAAGTAGCCTTCCCAATACATAGCAATCAGTAAACATTTATTAAACACCTACTACGTGCCAGGTACTGTGCCAAGTGCACAAAAACAAAAGTTAGTTATCATCATTCAAATTCATGTTATTTGGGCTAACCCTAATTATTCATAGCAATAATGTTTCTTTTCCTTTTATGTTAGTAGCTATAGTTGCCCCCAAAATGGAATGGAATGAACCATGAAGGAGTGAGTCTCCAGTTATTGGATGACTATCTGCTAGGGATACAGTAAAACAGATTTTTGCATTGAAGAAGGGCTGGCCTAGATCGGCTATACAGTACCTTCTAGCTTTGACTCTCTCATCCTTGTTTTTAAAGCATTCATTCTATCTTTATCAAACTAGGCTTCCCAAAATTCTGCGGTAAAAACAGAAGTTTATAAGGCCTGACCTTCGGCCATTAAAATCCATAATGGAGGTTGAGCTTTTCAGTACCTGTACAGAGCAGTCATGACGCTGAGCAGCAGAATTTTAGAACCCACAATAAACTCTATCTCCATTTCTCTTGAAATCCAATTCCCTGTCTCACTTACGACAAAGGTCTGAAATAAATAAAGAGAGAGCCTTGAAGAGAGAGAAGTTGAAGTGAATTTTATTAATTAATAACTTAACCTTTATACAAATATAATATTCTTTCTGAATAAAATTCTCTTGGTTCAAATGGAGCAGTTGCTTTTTCTACAGAATAAATAGTTCAGTTAAAAGTGTAAAATTGAATACAATCTATGTTTTTAGTATCATTTAATAATTTTTTATCGTGTTTGAATTCATTTTTTTAAAAAGAACAAAAACCAAAAAACGAATTGAGGCATCAGTTCAGCCAACCTGTTTGCCTGCGTACAGAGACAATGTCTGAAGTTTTTAAAATGTTTTCAAACAAGGCTTATACTTGTAGTTGCTGTTTTGCATTCTTGTCATTTCTTCTCTATCCTAGCAGAAGGCTTTTAAGGGAAACATAAAGCAGACAAAGATAGAATATTGTTTATGGTACAACTCTTTTGCTAATGGAATAAACAAAACAACAGAATGAGAGGGCTGGTCCTGGTATATCCTGTAGCAAGATAAGGTGGCATGATCTTCAAAGCACATACCATAAATGCCATTTCTGCGTAAAATAATGAAATGTCAGAAGCGGGAAGAATCTCATAAATCACAATTATTCATCTGTTTCTTCATTTATTACACATACTGCACACAGCTATGGAAGTGAGATCTCTGCTTCAATTAAAATGACAATTGACCTGATTGGCTGAAACATTGTCTCCTATGAAAAAACAATCTCGTCCAAATTCAGTGATTTTACTTTGCTTGTTATTTGTTCTTTCTCTACCTCAATTTATATTTATAAGTAATAATAGTAATAATTAACATTTATAATCATTTTACAGAAGGCTCATTTACAGTGACCGTGAGAGGTGTTATTATTATCTACATTTTACAGATGAGGAAACTGAGGCTCAGAGATATTAAGTGACATCCCCAGGATCATACAGCTAGTAAATATCTGAGGCAGGCAGTTTTGAGAATCATTTAAATATATGAAAGTATGCTTTGACTTGTGGCAATATAAATGAAGAGTTATTTTGTCTTTCTACCTAAGGCAATTAGATTGCATCCAGATACTGTAATTTGGGACAGATTCATCACCAGAAAACCCTTGGTTTGGATTCCGCAGAAAGTCATGCTTCACCCAGGATAAGATGATTCCCTGAAATCTCATCAGCATGCTGATTAATTTGGTTTTGGATACTCAACACCTCAACTCTCATTGGGATTAAAGAGTTGACAGGTGGAGTTCTAAACTTCTCTCAAAGTTTTTCTTTATAGAGGTTTAGGATCTGAACTTTCCATTAACTTTCCACTTACCATTAGCAGCTCTGTTAGGTTTGGACTCCACAGAGCATCATCCCTACCCCCATCCCATACTTCCCATCCTCTTTTCTGCTTTCTTTTGGATGTTGCCTTCCTCCATTAGGTGGTAAGCTCTTTCAGAACAGGAACTCTTTCTTTTTCTTATTTGTACACTAGCTTTAGCACAGTACATATAAAATAAATGTTTTGTTTTGTATTCTATTGTTTTCTGTGCCTAGTACCTTGGGTAGCACTATTTCACTAGGTGATCTCATCAGTTCCCATTGATTTAATTATCCTCTCTAGACTGATAATTCTCAAATCTATCATGCCCACACCTCTTTCCTGACCTCACTCTCATATCTCCAACTGCTTTTCAGACATCTCAAACTGAATGTCCACTAGACAGATTCAACATACTCAAAACTGAATTCATTATCTTTCACCCTAAATACCCAACTCTCTAAGGCTCCCTATTACTGTCAAAGATACCACCATCTCCAGTCCACCCAAGCTCAAAGCCTAGGTGTCATCCCCAACTCCTCACTATCTCTCACTCCCTACATCCAATCTGTTGCCAAGGCTTGTCTATTTCACCTGTACAACATGTCTCCAACATGATCCCGCTGTCCTCTGATAATGCCACCACCCTGGTGCAGGCCCTCATCATTTCATGCTTAGATTATTGTACCAGCCTACTGGTGGGTCTACCTGCCTCAAGTCTTTCCCCACTCCAAGCCATCTTCCATTCAGGCACCAAGGAATTTCCTAAAGCACAGATCTAACCGTGTCACTCTCCTACTCAATAAACTCCAGTGGCCCCCTATCACCTCTCAAATAAAAAATCTTCCATTTGGCCTACCTTCCTAGTCTCCTTACACCTTACTGCCTTCCATGTACTCTTTGACCCAGTGACACGGGCTTCCTTGCATTTTTTTCTGGCTGTCTCCCATGCTTGCAATGTTCTCTCTCCACACTCCTGCCTCCTGGCTTCCTTCAAGGCCCCCAACTAAAATCCCATGTTCTACAGGAAGCCTATTTCTTAATTCTAGTACCTTCCTTATATTAAATATTTACTATTTATCCTGTATATAGCTTGTTTGTACATACGGACAATCCTCAGCTTTAACAGGGGAAACATTCCTAGAAAACAGCACAAAAGTTAATAACGCAAATGTTGATACATTGAATCTATGGGAAATAGGGGGTTAGGTTCCTGCAATCACCAAAAACTGTAATCTTTCACTAGAGATTACTGAAAATACATTCTTCTGCATACAATTCCTTATAATAAAACATTAATTCTGATAATACATACTTTTCCTAACATAGTAACTATGAAATAACCTATAAAATACAATGCAATACACAAAATAAAATTGGCAACATGTAAAACATTTTTTCTCACTAGTAATTCCCTAAAATTCTATGACCTTCTGCATTAATATCTCAGTTAAAAAAACCCATTACTTTTAGACAATATTCATTTTTTCATAACACATGAAATCTACAGTACTATAAATACTATACAGCAAATAAAATACTTAAAACGAAACGATTTTTTAACTTGGATCTTACCTTCTACTGTGTATACTGTTGTAAACTATACTGTTGTAAACTATACTGTTGTAAACCTCTCTACCTTGGCTGCTCTCTCAAAACCAAGGAGAGGTTACTGGGACTTTAGTCACTGCTGTCAGAAGACACTGAGACTGGCGAGGTTTTGACCTCACCTCCCATATTCTGTCCTTCGTGGCTGGTGGATGGAATTACATACCAGCTTGAAATAATGCATCAGTGATGTCTGCTTCATGCATGGTTTGAGATCCTTAAAGGTCTTGGAGTATGGGAGCAGAGCAGGTGCCAGTTGACTTTAACCTTGAGGCCACAGTAGGATCAGTAGCCTCAATGTCTCTAGCCAGCTGGTCAATTATGCCAACCCACCCTAGTATGACACCAATGGTACACAAATTTGTACGCATTGCACCTCTCATTTTTCATTCTACTGCACAGCTGTGAATGTACATGGCTGCCAATAGAAAAGTGAAAATGAGGTTACTAATAAAATCATGCAAATGCTTGACAACTGTAACACTTTAATGCAAGAATGTTGAGAATTGACCATTTATTTGCTTGTTGTCTAACCCATTAGATTGTGGGCTCCTTGAGGGAGGGTACTGCCTTTTTCCTTTTTTTTGTATCCCTCGAACTTAGTACAGTGCCTGAAGCATACTTAGTAGGTGCTTAACAAATGTTTATTGATTGTCTGACTGCCATATGTACCAGTTGAAACACCAGTAATCCACTGGGACAAAGGGCTATGCATGTTCCCATCCCCTCAGTGGTTTAAGTATGTTATTTTGCTAACTTGATCCCTTCATAACACTTTTTCATAACACTTTTCACTAATTCATTACAAGAAGACTTGGAATATGTTCATTTTTGTTGCTAGACTGGAAGACTGGGAATTATTTCAAACAGCATATTCAACTATACCATATAACCAAATTCCACCACAAATAAAAAAACTGAAGGTCTAATGAAGTTATTTGTTATATTTAATCTATAATGGGTATATAAGTCACTGTGATTTTCACATTTTCACGTGTATAAGTAGATTTGGGAGAAGTGTATTCACCAGAATATAGCACAAAAAGCGCCTGTATTTCTATTGCTGGTGGACACGCATATTAAGACAGTGATGCGGACCCTGCCTGCTTCAGCAATTTCATTTGAATTCCAGTCAAAGAAGATCCTGGCATCAAGGCTCACCTTAGGTGCCCCAGACTCCGCAGGGTGTTTTTTTTAGCTGAGTCCCTGAAAAATATTAAGAGGACAAAAGACCACAAGCAATCAGGAATCTAACAAAAGTTTTTTTAAATTGTCTAAGCCAAACCTGATAGTTATGTGGGAAGGCTAGTAGTTATGCATTAAAGATGGCCATCTTGTCCTTGTCAGGGAAAGCTTTTTAGAAACAATGCTAGAGAGGAGTGGAAGATGGCAGGAGAGATTGTGATCATGAGAACAGTGTGAAAGCCCAGCAGAAACAACACAAAATTCAGTGGAGATGAAACAGCCAATATACCAGGAACGGCAGCAAAACAGATGGCAATAGTACAATGCTAGAATCAGAAGACATTGGTAGCTCTGTCCTACTGAAGGTACAGTGCCCGTGGCCATCTATATGCCCTGGTCACATGGGTTGCTGAAATCTGAGCTCTTTACTTACATACCTAGACCACAAAGCTCTCTAGTATGTGTCCCTTCATAAATGTTCCCTACATGTGGGCTCTCAAAGTGTGTTCTCTAGTCATCTGCATTTTCTGTGTGTATATACTGGAGTTGTGGTAACTTCTGAGAAAGTATACCCCATGTGTACATGGGGGAGATTTTCTCTTGTCATTTTATTTGCCATGCTGTTTGACTAAATAGCTTTGGTTTCAAACTAATGTTTCCTCTGGCTGAATGGTAAAAATAAACACATTGGAAGAGTGTTGTAAGTTCTGGTTTAGAGTAGGTGCAGACCTGAACCCAGGAGAGCTTTTTTGAGGCTCTATATGAAAAAAAGCATCCTAGGTACTATATATGCTATAACCTAGATCAATAATAATAGCAATAATAACTAATATTTATATAGTATTTACAGTGTTCCAGTCCCTGTGTTAAGTGCTTTACAATTATTATCTTATTTGATTTGACCCTCACAAGAACTTGTAATGGCAAGCAAAGTGGGACTTTTTGCTGTTTTTTTCTGCTTCTCAGCACTAAGGCAATCAAGTGCCTTTGATTGAGTCTTGTCTTTGTTTGAATCAAGTCTTTGATGACCTGCTTAAGTCACAAGAAAGTCCAAGTCACATGACTTTGAGTCACATGATTGTGATGCTGACCCTGAAGAAGTATATATATACTCTGAGGTTAGCATTTTGCTTTGGGGCTCACTCATTGGAAGAGTGTTCATGTGATTTGGCCAGACGAGACTCTGGGTAGCTGTTAAGGAAGCCCCTGGCTTTGAAAACCCAGATGTTGATGCTTCTCTCTCTGGTAACTGTATATGTACTGCTATGGACAGACAGTTAGAAGCCTGTCTGCTTATTTGTGTTATTTGCTGTGTTTATATAATTTCTGCTTGTAATTTCTGTTTGTATTCTCTCTGAAGTTCAGGGTGTTGACTTTTTCCCCTGAACTAAGTGAACGATATATGTATGTTTAATTAAAGTGAGATTATAAACCCCTTTAAGTTGCTTTCCTTCAGAGAAGCAGATCAAAGAACCTGTGCTAGCAGCCCCCTGTGTGCCGGTGTTGTTGGTCTTACACCTCCACAGCAGCTGCTAGTAACATTGGTGTTACAGAACTCTATGAGGAGATACTACTGTTATCCCCTTTTACAAATGAGGAAACCAAGGCAGACAGAAGATAAATGACTTGCACAAGGCCACAGAGCTAGTAAGTATCTAAGGATGGATTTGAGGTCTTCTTGAGCTTGTCTTGACTCCAGGCCCAGCACTCTATCCACTCCACTATCCATTTAGCTGACAGTTGTGTGGGAGGGCTAGTAGTTATTCATTAAAGATGGCCATCTTGTCTGTCTCAGGGAAAGCCTTTTTAGAAACAACACTAGAGAGGAGTAGATGGCCTTGAAGCGCCCAGAAGATGGTAGGAGAGATTGTGATCATGAGAACAGTGTGAAAGCCCAGCAGAAACAACACAAAATCCCTTAAGAAAAGGGATTATGCTACATGCAAACTTGTGCTGTGTTCCTAGCCTAGTTTCATAGATTGACCATTTCCTGAACATATATGGACATTTTCTACCTCTAACCTTCATTTACACTATTCCCTAAACCCAGAATAACCCCATTTCACTCTCGAATTCACTTGATGAATCCATAACCATTTTTCAAGATAAAGCTCAAATGTTACCAGGGGTGTGTTAGTAAAGTTTAACAAAATATTTAACAAACAGCTCTCCAAAAAAGAGTACAAATGACATACTTTTAAGTTAAATCTGCATTCTCAAAATTTTCTCCACCACTTTCTTAAGCCTAGACAATAAGCAAAACAAGTAAAGCCCTGATTTATAGTGTTTGCCAATTTCCAAAATGTAAGTATGTGTGCGTGTGTGTGTGTGTGTGTGTGTGTGTGTGTGTGTGTGTCCAGTCATTTTTCAGTTGCGTCCAACTCTTGTGACTCCATTTGGGGTTTCCTTGGTAAAGATACTGGAGTGGTTTGCCATTTCCTTCTCCAGATCATTTTACATATGAGGAAACTGAGGCAGACAGGGTTGAGTGACTTGCCCAGTGTCACACAGCCACTAGGTATCTGAGGACAGATTTGAACTCATGAAGATGAGTCTTCCTGACTCCAGGCCCAGTGCTCTATCCAATGAAATCTGATCCACTTGACCAGAACTGATGTCTTCATCATAATAATGATGATGACGATGATAGCTAGCACTTACAGAATGCTTTAAAGTTTGCAAAGCACTTTACAAATATTATCATATTTTATCCTCTTACCTCACCACTGAGAAGTAGGGCTATTATCATTCCCATCAACAGATGAGGAAGCAGATAGAGAGGTCAAGTGACTTGCCCAGGGTCACACAGCTAGTATCTGAGGCAAATTTGAACTCAGGTTTTCCTGAGTAGAGGTCTGACGCTCTATCTGTTGTCTCACCTAGCTGCCTAGTGATCATCTTCTGAAATATCCCAGTACCTTTGAGTTTTCTTATTTGCTTATGTAGCATTTTATGTTATACTTATTTGTGTATTTGTCCAATCTCTCTATTATGTTATAAGCTCTTTAATGGCTAGACCCTGTTCTATTTATCTTTGTTATCTCTCCACACCTACCACAGATCTTCACACGTAGGAGGCACTAAATAAGCCTTTGTTAAACTGAACTAAACATAATAGATCCTCATTATAGAAGAATCAAGAAAAAAAAGATAGAGATCACAGAAACAGGAAGTCCAAGGCCATCTAATCAAACCCTCTACAATATCCCTAAAAAATTATTCAAGCATTGGTTTGAAGATCTCCAGTAAGAAAGAATCCAAGCCCTCCAAGGCATCCTATTCTACTTTGGGATAGCTAATTCTCAAATGTTTCCTTACAGTGGGCCTAAATCTGCTTTTGTACCTCTCCCCTACTAGTCCTTAATTCTGCCCTCTAGTGCCAGACTGAACAAATCTAAGGGTCCATCTTCAACATGAAAGTCCTTCAAATACTTGAAGACCACCATCATCCTAAGCACCTCAAAGTCTTCTCTTCTCCAAGCTAAACATGGTAAGTTCCTTTGACTATTCCTCAACGGCCTGATTCCAAGGTCTTTCACTTTCCTGGCCACCCTACTCTGGATGCTGTCCAGCTTATCAGTGTCTAACATATGGAGTCTGCTGCTAAATACTATATCCTTGATAAAGCAATTGTCTCAAATATCAATGCAAGTATAAAGCAAGTCACATTTCTACTAAGAAAATAGTTTTGTATAATAAACATAAGCATAATTTTAAAATATTAATATTAGTATTAACGGCTAGTATTTATGACAGCTAGTGGAACAGTACATAGAGTGCCAAGCCTGAAGTCAGGCAGACTCATCTTCTTGAGGTCAAATACTAGCAATATGACCTTGGGCAAGTTGCTCCACCCCGTTTGCCTCAGTTTCCTCATTTGTAAAATGAGTGGGAGAAGGAAATCGCCAGCCACTCCAGTATCTTTGCCAAGAAAACCCCACATGGGATCACATAGAGTCAGACACAAGAAAGCATTTACATAGCTAAGGTTTAGAGTTTGCGAAGCACTTTACAGATATTAAATGAATGTCATTGTCCTAACCCTGGGTACAATACACCTTCTATCTAGGAGTCCCACTTCGTGGCAGTATCTGGGAAGTATAATGTGGAAAGACCAGGTGGAAGCCAATCAGAAAATTCTCTTAGAAATGTATCTGATGCTGTAAGAATGGAATCACAGATTTAGAGCCTGGAGAGACGTTAGAGGTCACACAATCCACTCCCCTCAGTTTATATAAAGGAAACAAAAGCCCAGCAACCTCAAATGACTTACCCAAAAATACACAAGTAGTAAGTCACAGAGCCAAGATTCACAATTGAGTCCTATAACTCTAAGTACAACATTCTTTCCATTATGCTATCCAGTTAGGGCCAGGAGGTGCCAAGGTGGCAGCCAACCAAAAAGCCTTTCTCAAAGAAATGAGGAGAATATAAGGAAGGAAGAGGAGGAGAAGGAGGAGGGCATGGTGGGAAGAAGGAGAGAAAATAAGGGTTTACTTACTCCTCAACAGAAGGAAGGAGGGATATTGTAGACAAGCCAGGTTAAGGTACCAGGGAGCACCAATCATAGGTTTAAACCACCCAAATTATGGTAGAACACTGGGGCGTCTTAAAAGGATAGTTTAGTTTGCTCCTGTGACCGGCTGGGAAATATTTGTATGTGTCTTCTGGCCCAACCTATTTTCAAAAACATGAGCATGCAATTATGGGTACTGCTATAGCCAGGATTTTAGAGAATACCAAGAAAACAAGCTTTAATCATCTATAAATGAGCCTGCGTCCATTACTAGCATACTGGCTCATCATTAAATTAGTTACTTTTTTGCATTGTGTAATCTCATTAGGTAGGAAAATTCTGGTCTATTGTCTCTGACAAATCCTTTATTAATGTTACTAATTATGTCAGAATGCTGCAATCAATAATATAGTTCACTAAGGACAGACAATGAAATCTGATAAACCAGAAGGAAAAAAATAATTTACTATTAAAAACAAAGTCTTCTCATAAAAATAAGATGATGTACATGAGTGCATTTTGTAAAGTGTAAAGAGTATGCATGCAATTATAAGTTATTCTTTTGCCATGCTTATTATTATTATTATTCTTCCCAGAAAAAAAGAAATCTTTGATCAGCATGAAGGCTGAGAATAGTTCTTTTTTTTTTTTTTAAGGTTTATGAAGCTGCAAAATAGCTAGAGAGAATTTAGTGTCAAAAGTCTCATTAGCAGCGAGGTGGAAAGAGAAAAGGGAGAAAGGTAGGGAAAGGGAGAATGAGCTGAAAAGTGGCTAGAAGTTGGATTTCTGCTTAAAAACTTGCTGCTGCAGACAAGACCTTTCTTCTTGCTCCTTTTTGTACTGAGATTGTAGAAGGAACCTGCTAATTATGGATCAAAGCCACTTGAGCAATCATTTGTCATTTGGGGGGGAACAGACCTATGACTTCATTATTATAAAGAGCTCCCCATGAGGAAAATCTCTCTATTCTGGGGATTGGCCCTCACTCTACAACTTATACTTTTAGAAAGTTGCCTTCGACCCTGATAAGTTATATGGCTCAACTAGAGCCGAACAACCAGTGTATGTCAAAGGCAGGACTTGAACTCAGGTCTTTTTCACTCAAACCCAGTTCTCTAGCAACTATAGCGACTACCTTTCAACTTAGTGTCATATTGTGAGAAAAAACAGGAAAAAGTCTCTCTCTCTCCCCCCCACCCCAAGGTGAATATCTCATTATAAATAAATTCTTAGTAGTCTTCAGCATAGTGTATAACAGAGTCATTTCAGTTGTGTGCCTCTCTGTGACCACATTTGGGGTTTTCTAGCAAAGGCTATTTCCTTCTTCAGCTAATTTTGCAGATGAGGAAACTGAGGCAAATAGGGCTAAGTGACTTACCCAGGGTCATACAGTTAGTAAGTGTCTAAGGCCAGATTTGAACTCAGGAAGGCAAATTTTCCTAACTCCAGACCTTGACCTCTATCTACAATGCCATCTGGCTGCCCAATGTAGTGTATAAATTTGGCAATTTGCCACAGCTGTTGGCCATACAAGTTAGTCATAAGCATGACCAATAAGAACAACAAAGAACTCAGGATCTCATTTCTAGGAAGGATTGTAGAAAAGGAAAATTTTGTGGTGAACTGCAGAAGATGAACTATGTTTCAATTCTCTCTTCTGACCAAATTTTTCCATGCCAGAAACATCTATGCATCTGTAAAATGCAGGTTGACCTCCTTGCCAGAAAAAGATGGTGAAAGGACTGGAATAATACCCCTCACCTCTTCTGGTTATTATGGAAAATAAAGTTCTTAGCAGGATGTGAGATGCTTCAAAGAGAAAACAAAGAAAAAGACTGAAGAGACAGGGAAATTCTCACTTGCATCAAGAGGTGCCTAATAATCAGAATTCACAGTATAACAGAACTTTAGAGTCCTTATGGACTTCAGCATCCATTCTAGACCAACCCGTTGCCTACAGGAATTATCCCTACAGCATATCTGACAAGCCGTTGTCCAAAGATAGATTGGGCTATCTCAGAAGGTCTTGAGTTCATCTCTTAATGTCTTATTAAAAAAAAGTTTCAACGACCGCTTGTCAGTTATGTTGTGGAAGACATTCTTATTTGGGTTCAGATTAAATTAGATGGCTTTCAAGATGCTTCCTAACTCTGAGATGCTGTGATTCAATGCTTCAAATTAGAGAGGAGAAGACTGACAGAAAGAAGGGTAGGACCACTGCCTATCTGGTTACGTAAGAGTTTGGAAACTTCTCCGATGTGGCATTGGATGTGATGATTGCCCTGCATTCATCAGAGGTTTCTGCAGAATGCTCCCCTTCAACCCTTCATTGCAACTGTTGCGGTTTGGGGTGCTGGGAACCCCAAAATGTGAGGGTACGGGGGAGGGGGTCTGCCTGGAAAAAACTCAATCACTCAAGTCTTCTTTCAGTCAAGCGACAAGGTTTACTTTAACACCGGTAGCATTCATACTCCTAGTATGGGCTGGATTACGTGAGTTCTGAAGTCCAACCCTATGATTCCAAAGGAGGAAAGGAAACAAACATTGGGGCCAAACACTCCGTTAAGCACTTTACAAATATTATCTCATTTGATCCTCTCACCAACCCTAGGAGGTAGGTGCTATTATTATTCCCATCTTAGAGTTGAGGAATCTGAGGCAAACAGATTAAGTCACTTGCCCAGGGTCACATAGTAAGTGTCTGAGGCTGGATTTGAACTCAGGGATTCCTGAGCTTTCACTCATGACTGTTTATATAATACAATGCAATACAGGACAAGATAAGACAAGACACATTTATTAAGCACCTACCGTGAGAGATGGGGGAGGGTGGGAAGGGTTTTGTTTCTACAGAGTTGAAGGTGTCCTTCTACCCCTCCCCCACCCCAGCTTTAGCAGAATGTAAGTCAGGCGACTGATTGGAACTACTTCCAGTCAGAGTTCTGATCTAGCAGAAACCAGGCCTCAGGTCGGTCGGTCGGGTGAAAGTCAGAGGCTTGTGTGTGCGATTAAATGAGCCATTTGAGGACGGCATGACATAGGCAGTCAGGGGGTTGTATCTGGCCAATGAAGAGCCTGGTGGGAGAAGTCAATAAAGGACTGGCGTCCACCTGAGTCCTTTGTACTCTCCTGTACTCTGTTCAGGGGATGTGCCCATTTATTCAGACCGAATAAATGTAAAACATAATTAGAACACCCTGCTTGGGTGGCGTCCTTTCTCATGAGAAAGCAATAAAATTCCTTTCCACTTTCTACCTTGAGAAGCCTCTGAATTTAATTTGGGGAAGGGTTGCTGTCCCACACACAACTATGTGCCAGGCACTGTGCTAAGCACTTTATGAACTAAAAGGAGCAACAATAAAAGAAACTTAAATTATAGTATTAACTTGTATATTGATGAGAACGACCAATAAAATAACAACCAAGGGTCATGTTATTGCTTCAGAGACCAAGGCAGTTGTGATGAAATGTGTTTTTTGTCTCAGCAGCTGGATAAGAACCTCAACCTCTGCACCGATTGGTTGTTGTTCAGTTGTTTCAGTTGTGTCTGACTCTTCGTGACCCCATTTGGGGTTTTCTTAGCAAAGATACTAGAGTGGTATGCCATTTCCTTCTCTGATTCATTTTACAGATGAGGAAACTGAGGCAAAGAAGGTTAAGTGACTTGCCCAGGGTCAAATAGCTAGTAAATTTCTGAGGCCAGATTTGATCTCAAAGATGAGTCTTCCTGACTCCAGGCCTGATGCTCTGTCCACTGTGCCCAGAAACAGGCTTTTGCATCACTGCCCGGCTATTTCTAAATCATGTTTTTCTGTATGTATATGTGTGTATGTAATCCAAACTCTGGCTAGGCCCCCATATATGCTGCCTTTCAGCACTAAATGTGAGCTCCTTGAGTGAGGGACTCTCCTGTTTGTTTCTTTTTGTATTCCCAGTGCTTAGCACACAATAAGTGCTTAATATATGCCTTTTCATCCATGCATTCAAAAAGAGAAAGGCTAAAATCAACCACTTTTGACTCCTTTTCTTCCTCAAACACCAAATAGTGCTATCAGGCTATGCCAGATCAAGTATCATTTTGTCTTGGTTACAAGAAAATGGAATGTGAAAGAAATGGAGAAAAGTCATTAAAAATAAAAATAATATGAAGAGGAAAGCAAAATTATTTTTAGAATAATCTAGCTGTTCTCAGACTTCAGTGTTTAAGTAAAAATATAGATTTAAGATGTACATTTAGTTATAAGTTTTGTTAATATACACCCCAGTCTTAATTGATTAATGACTTAAAGGCATGGATTTTTGCAGCCTTATTAGCATAAGTGGAATATCAGCATGCAAACATGGAAATGAATTTAAGGAAATTGTTAATGATTCATTATGCAGAGTAATTAGATTTTTGTATGATAGGAGCAAATGCATTAGCAAAAACAATTATGCAGTAATACAATGAAAAACCACTCTTAGGGGAAAAAAAAAGTCATTAAGATAATACAATGGACCCTTTGCAAGGGCTCATCCTCTACTGCCTTAGACTGAGTCACAACCAGCTGTTACCATCTGCTCAAGAGAGCCTTTGGCAGATATACATTACAAAGTGCTGCCAAACACTTATCTGTTCAAAATGTCTACCCCCAGAACTCTCACAGACTGAATGTCTTTGAGAGATAGCAAATGGCTCTACAATCAAACTGCTTCATATCATTATTAGGGGCCCCCAAGAGAAAAAAAAAACAAGATAAGCAGGAAAACTATATTCATGGGAAACTCCTTTGGCAGTTTCTGCCTACCTTGCCTCTTCAAACCTCTTCCTGTTTATTGAGGGTACATTGATGTGGAATAAGAAGGTTGGTATTCAAATCCTCCTGCTGTTTGTTACTTAGTACCTGTATGTCTTTGGCCAAGTCATTTCCCTGGGTCTCAGTTTCTTCCTTGGCAAAATGAGGAGGTTGGCCTAAATGATCGCCAACATCCCTTTCGGTTCTAAATTCGTGATCATATAAATCAGATGATTCTGAAATAGTCCAACCCCACCTCAGCCTAGCAGAATTAACAGATGTTAAAAGATCATAGATAGATCTTCCAGAGCTGGAAGAGTTCTCAGAAGCCATTTAATCAAAACCATTCCTTTTACAAATAAGGAAACTGAGAACCAGAGTGACTTGCCCAAAGTCACAGAGCTACTAAATGACAGAGGCAGTATTAGAACACAGGTCCTTTGATGCTAAAGCCAGTATTTTTGCTTCTGACTTGGAATCAGAACACAACTAATATAGTTTCAAAGCCTACCTCTGAAATTTATTAACTGGGTCACCATAGGACCAAACCTCCATCAATAAAATGGAGATAACAGTACCTGTAGTCCCCAGGCATTCCAGTGGGATAATATATACTATACATTGTATGGGACACAATTGACTAATTTTAAGGGACTATATAAAACACCAGCTAACCAGCCAGTAGGAGCAGTGGGAGTGAGTGGTGATCCTGATGGGCAAGGTCCCACGATCAGTAAGGTCTTAGAAATATCATTCCTTCTGCTTGCAGGGATGTCTTAGAGAATGACTACAAAGGATGAGAACATCTGAAGCTTCCCCTCACCTGGACCATGCTGCCTTGCACAGACTGAGCCTCTGGCAACAGGAAGAGAAGGAAGCATTCATCTGCAGAGTCATTGTGATCCTGACCAGATCTAAATTTATTAAGAGCCACCCAGAATAATTCAGGTCAAATGAAACTTTTGTTGCCTGAAATGCCCAGACAATCGAGGCCAAAGTGATTCTCTAACTTCCTCCCTTTCCCCTCTCCCAACCCCCACCTCCACCTTGAGTTATTGAGGCGTTTGCCTCAATTCTTCATTTGACTTTGCAGGTCCAGACATAACTTGAATATGAGTAATTGGAAGCCTGGTGTATGAGGGGGTGAGGAAAGGGGAGAGGAGGAAGGGGAGGGGTGTGATGAAGAGACTTGATACATGGAGGAACCCTGTGAGCAATCCTGGCAGTCTACCAGAAGAGTTTGCATCTGTGGACGTGTTGACTGCCTGAATGCGTCCAGGTGGCAGTTTGAAACCAACCAAGTGAAGCTGACTCTCTAGACAAGAAATAATAGTCATTTTCACAAATGATTAGGAAATGCTGGTTTGAATTTTAAACTGATGATTTGGGGTTACATTAGCACAAATAAAATGTTTGATTTCTTCCTGACTAATTTATCAAAAATTCAAAGGCATAGGTATGCAAATGAATAGTTTTTCATTCATCTCATTTCTTGATGGCTTTGAACTGAGAAATTTTTCCGTGGGGATTTCATCTGAAATCAAAAATAAAGGAAATATGGTAGTACAAGAAAGAATATATGAAAAATTAATGACCCAAATAATAATACTATATTATAAATGGCTTTGAAGAGGAATAAATCATACCAAATAGGAGAGGCAGGGTAGTGCAGTGGATAGAACACTGTACTTAGAATCAGGGAGACCTAGGTTCAGATCCAGCCTCAAACTCTTACTAGCTATGTGACCCTAGGCAAGCCACTCAAGCCTGTCTGTGTCTCCACATCCTCAATGAAAAAATGAGAGGAGCTGGTATGATCTCAAAGGTTTTTTCTAGCTCTAAATCTGTGATTTTATCAATATCAATATCAAAGAAACCTCAGCTGGTCTATTATTATCCTTAAGGCTTTTGTGACCAGGCTGCTATAGGCCACAAGACCATAGTTCCTTCAGCCACTTTCAGCAAAAAACCTCATTGTTGCATGTAGCTCAAAACCAAAAATGCCTAGCAGTGTGTTAGTACATGTTTAACAACTAGCTGGGGTTGGCTGGGGCAGGGGGGATTACCCAAGTCACAGTTCAAACTCTATGATTAATAATTTCTCCATCACTTTCTTAAGTCTAGCCAAACAACAGAAGAAGAAATCAAGCCCCTATGTATAGCTTTTCTGAGGTGTAAATGCTCAGACTGAAAATTTAACAATTAGCTCTCCAGTGCATGTTTGCCTACCATTTCTTGAATTCTAGAATCACAAAATCTTAGAATTTAGAGGTATCTTAGAAGCAATGTATATAGGAAAATATATAGTCTCCTTAGCTTGACCCTGTTCGGTGTGTTTCCTAACCTTTCAGCATGGTCCCATGAGCAAGACTTAACTTTGCTCTCCTTTCCTTCATGTATCACCCTTCAAATTCCAGTCAATCTGATGGGGTATAGGCTCTGGGAACCCCCTTGAACCCTACCTTGAATCTTCCCACTTGATCTGGAGTTTTCTTGAGACCATATGCTTTTCATGCCCAAAGATGTTACCTTTAACCTAGCCTAGCTCTCCATTGTAGCCTTCAACTATTTTCCACCCTTAATCTCGTTCCTGGAGCCTGACCTCTAGTCACCCCAGCCTCCTTAGACTCCTCCTCAAGACCCTCCCTAAACCCCTCCTCTAGTCACCCCAGACTACTTGGCCACCCCTAGATCCCTCCCTAAGTCTTTCTGTATATAAGATCCATCTTGCCTCCATGAAGGCACTCAGATTCAGTCTAGCTCAGATTCAGTCTGGGTCAGATTGTTCTGCCTGACTTAGCATTACAAATGCTCAGGTTCCTTAAGATGGTGAATCTTTAATAAACTTTGTTTTGCTTTGACTGAAAGAAGGTTTGGGTCGAATTCATTTGGGCAGGACCCAGCGTGTCAGTGTTCTGGGGTCTCGAGCACCCCTAAACCTCAATAAATCTAGACTTGCTTTTCCCTGCTCTCTTCCTGGTTTACAGCCCACATACTTGTTTTGGCCACACCTCAACCCTGCAATTCACTCTCTCCCTCCAACTCAGTTGATATACTCCTCTTCCTTCAAAGCTCAGCAGTCACATTTTTCATGAAGCCTTCCCTGACTCCCCACCTGACCCCAACCCCTGAAAGGATTTTCTCCCTTCTTAATTGCTTTCTAGATCACTGCTTTGCCCTTATCCCACTTTACTGCGATGGGGCAGTTAGGAAGCCCAGTAGATAGAACAGCAGGCCTGGAGTCAGGAAGACCTGAATTCAAATTCAGCCTCAGACACATACTAGCTGTGTGACCCTGGGCAAGTCACCTAACCCTATTTGCCTCCGTTGCCTCATCAGTAAATGAACTGGAGAAGGAAATGGCAAGCCACTGCGGTATCTTTGCCAAGGAAACCCCAAGTGGCGTCACAAAGAGTCAGACAGGATTGAAAAAAATGGCAAAATATTTTATTTTGCATTATACTTATTTGTACGCATATGGGTGATTCCTGGTAGATTCCTGGTAAAAAATTCTTGAGTTCCTGGAGGGTAGGTGTTGTGTTCCTTTTTTTATGTCTATAGCATTAGCCTCTAGTAGAGTAGCTTTCATGGAGTAGGTATTTGTTTAAGACCAGATCCATGATCTCATCAATGGAAGAAACTCCCACAGAGGAACTTTCTCTCTCAATGATAGATATCTTCTCTCCTTTTAGCTTTTTAGGTTTTTTTTGGAGGGGAAAGGCAAGGCAATTTGGGTTAAGTGACTTGCCCAAGGTCACACAGCTAGTAAGTGTCAAGTATCTGAGGCCACATTTGAACTCAGGTCCTCCTGACTCCAGGGCTGATCCTCCATTCACTGTGCCACCTAGCTGCCCCTCTACTTTTAGTTTCAGAAAGTTGTGTGGGGCACTAAGAGGTTAAGTGACTTCCTCAGAATCACAAAGCCAGCATAGGACAGAGGCAGGATTTGAATTCAGACCTTCTTGACATTGTGACTTAGTTTTATTTCTATTATACTATCCTGTCGATCAACAAGTATTGTTGAACTGAATTAAGTCTAACTTCTAAAGGAAATGTGAACCCTCCCTGCAGTTTCCCTCACCAGTCCAGCTGGTCATTCATATGCATTTATTAAGCGCCTCCTATGTGACAGACATTGTGTTAAGGGCTGGGAACACAAAGGAAGCAACGTACACACAGGATGTCGATGGGGTAAATTGGAAATCATCACAGAAGGAAGGCACTAGAGTGAAAAGGGTTGGTGAAGACCTCCACCTGAAGAACTCCAGTGACACAATTCACTATCACACAGGGCACCCTTTCCATTTTGAAATAGCACTAATTGTTAAGAAGTTTTTGCTTCTATTAAGGCAAAATCTGCCTCACTGTAATTACTGCCTGTTGGTCCTAGATTTGCCCATAGAAGCCAACTAGAATAAATCTAATTCCTCTTCCATATGGCAAACATTAACATCTATGGAGATGATTATTGTGTCCCCTACTCCCCCCCACCCCACAAAGTCTTATGGCTAGATATCCCTAGATCATTCAGCTGAACCTCATATCGCATGGTTGTCTACCATCTCAAGAATGTAGCTGCTGCTGATGCAGAACACAACAGCAGTGGCAGGGGACTGAGTGACTTTTAATAGCTGAAGCCTCAGTGAGCCAAGATGGCTGAATACAAGCAACAACTCAGCTGAGCTCTCCTAACATTCCTCTCTAAACAACTTTGAAATAAAATCAAATTCTGGAATGGCAGAGCCAACAAAAGGTCGGAGTGAGACATTTTTCCAGCCCAAGACAACTCAGGAGGTCAGCAGGAGAGGTCTGTGACGTTGAGATGGTGGTCGGCCTGGAGTGCAGCGGAAGCCACAGCAACGACAGCAGCAGGCCTTGGAGGCAGCTGCAGCAGCAGCTTCAGGAACTCTTAGGCCACAAGAGATTAAGGGGGTCAGACAACTGGCCAGAAAGAGATTACAGGGCACGCTTTGCTGGCACCGAATTCAGTATCCTATTGAAACTGCTTATATGCGGTTCCAAAGAGGAGCACTAGTACTTGTGGCTGCAGGAGAGCAGAGGACCTGGTCAAAGTTCCAGGCCAAGAAGAGCACTAGCATTTATGGCTACAGGGGAACACAGTCTCTTCCTGGGTAAAGACCAGAGCACAAGTCAAAAGAGCAGGTAGATCATACCACCTTGGAAGCAGCAAAAACTTACAGACCCCCAGAACCAGTTCCAAAAACAGCAGCACAAAAAAACCTGGAGTGTCCTGCAATGCCCCCTGAACCCCAGGAAGCAGAGCCCAACTTTAGCATAAAGTTAAAAGTCAAGAAATGGGCTGGAAAAATGAGCAAACCACAAAAATGAACTCAATCACAAAAAAGCTATTATGGTGCTAGAAAAGATCAAGACACAAACTCAGAAGAAGAAATGGTGTCAAAACAGCTACAAGCAAAGCCTCAAAGGAAAAGAAAAAAGTGAATTGGACACAAGCCCAACTAGAATTATTGGAAGAATTCAAAGAGAATTTTTATTTTTTAAATTTTTTTAATATTTAATTTATTTATTTTCAGTTTTCAACATTCACTTCCATAAGTCTTATATTTCCCCCCCCCCCTTTCCCTCCCTTCCCCAAGATGGCATGCAATCCAATATGGGCTCTACACATATGTTCCTATTAAACACATTTTCACATTGGTCATGTTGCATAGAAGAATTATAACAAATGGGAGAAACTATGCGAAACAAACAAAACAAAACAAAAGAGAAAAAAAAGAGACTCCATAGTTCTTTCTCTGGATGTGGATGACATTTACCATCATGAGTCCTTTGGAAATGTTTTAGGTCCTTGCATTGCTGAGAAGGCCTAAGTCTATCCAAATCAGTCCTCAAAGAGGATTTTAAAAATCAAATAAGACAGGTAGAGGAAAAATTGGGAAAAGAAGTGAGAGCAATGCAAGAAAATTATGAAAAGTATTAAAAGCTTGGTAAAAGAGGAACAAAAAAAATGTTGAAGAAAATAATGCCTTTTAAAAATTTGGCTGAATGGTAAAAGAGGAACAAAAATCCACTGAAGAGAATGCCTTAAAAAGCAGAATTGACCAAATGAAAAAAAAAAAGGTACAAAAATTCACTGAAGAAAAAACACCTTAAAAAGTGAAATTGACCAAATGGGCAAAAAAAGATACAAAAGCTCACTAAAGAAAATAATTCCTTAAAAAAATTAAATTTGAGCAAGTGGAATCTAATGACTCCTTAAGAAATCAAGAAACAATAAAACAAAGTCAAAAGAATGAAAAAAAAAATAGAAGAAAATGTGAAACATCACATTGGAAAAAACAACTGGCCTGGAAAACATTGAAGAGAGATACTTTAAGAATCATTGGATTACTTAAAAGCCATGATTAAAAATTTTTAAAAGCCTAAACATCATATTTCAAAAAAATTATCAAAGAAAATTGCACTGATAGCTTAGACCCAGAAGGCAAAATGGAAATTGAAAGAATCCACAAATCACCTCCAGAAAAAGATCCCAAAATGAAAGCTTCCAGGAATATTATAGCTAAATTCCAGAACCTCAGGTTGAGAAGAAAAAATCATAATCAGCCAAAAAGAAACAATTCAAATATTATAGAGCCACAGTCAGGATCACACAAGATTTAACAACTACCATCTTAGAGTAGTGGAGGGCTTAAAATATGTTATTCTGGAAGGCAAAGAAGCAAGGATTACAACCAAGAATCACCTACCCAGAAAAACTGAGTACAATCCTTCAGGGGAGAAAATGGAAATTTAATGAAATAGGGGAATTTCAAGCATTCCTGATGAAAAGATAAGAGCTGAATAGAAATTATGACTTTCAAATACAAGAATCAAGAGAAGCATAAAAAGTAAACATAAAAGAGAAATCATAAGGGACTCAATAAGGTTAAACTGGTTACATTTTTATATAGGAAGATAATAGTTGTAACTCCAAAGAACTTTATCATTATTAGAGCAATTAGAAGGAATCTACACAGAGAGAGGGTACAGGTATGCGCTGACTATGATGGAATGATCTAAAACAAAATTAAGGGGTGAGAAAGAGGATGCACTGGGGAAAGAAGGAAGAGAGAGGAAGAACAGGGAAAATTGATTCACATAAAAGAGGCACCCAAGAAGAGCTTTTGCAGTAGAGGGGGAAATGAGGGAGGGGGAATGGAGGGCAACACTTGAACCTTACTATCATTGGAATTGGCTCAAAGAGACAATAACACTCAATTGGTATAGAAATCTATCTTACCCAATAGGAGAGTAGGAGAGGAAGGGGATTAGAGAAGGGGGTAGGGGAAACTGATAGAAGGGAGGGTGGATTGAGGGACGCAGCAATCAGAAGCAAAACAGACTTTGGAGGAGGGACAGAGTAAAAAGAGATAGAGAAAAGGTTAAGCAGGGGAAAATAGGATAGAGGGAAATACACAGTTAGTAATCATAACTGTGAATGTGAATGGGATGAACTCACCCATAAAATGGAAGTAGATAGCAGAATGGATTAGAGACCCAACTCCAACAATACATTGTTTACAAGAAACACACTTGAAATGGAGAGACAACGTGGAGGGGAAAAATAAGGGGCTAGAACAAAATCTATCATGTTGCAGCTGAGGTAAAACAAAAAAAGGTAGGAGTAACAATCATGATCTCAGACAAAGCAAGAGCAATAATAGATCTAATTGAAAGAGATAAGCAAGGAAACTACATTTTGCCAAAAGGTATCATAGACAGTAAAGTAATATCAATAATAAATGTATATGTACCAAATGGCATACTATCCAAATTCTTAAAGGAAATGTTAAATGAATTATAGGGGGAAATAGACAGTAAAACTATACTAATGAGGGGCCTCAACTTTCCCCTCTCAGAGCTAGATAAATCTAACCATAAAATAAAAAAGAAGTTAAGGAAATGAATACAATTTTAGAAAAGTTAGATATAATAGGCTTCTGGAGAAAATTGTATGACAATAGAAAAGAGTATATCTTTTTGTCAGCTGTACATGACATCTTCACAAAAATTGACCACGTATTAGGGCATAAAAATCTCACAAACAAGTACAGAAAAGCAGAAATATTAAATGCATCCTTTTCAGACCATAACGCAATAAAAACTATATTCAAAAAGGATTGTGGAAATATTGATTAAAAATTAATTGAAAACTAAATAATCTAATCCTAAAGAATGAATGGGTCAAAGAACAAATCTTAGAAATAATCAATAATTTCATTAGCGAATTACAACAATGAGACAACATGCCAAAATTTATGGGATGCAGACAAAGCAATATTTGGAGGAAAAATTTATATTGCTGAACACTTGCATCAAGAAAAAGAGTAAATCAATTAACTGGACATGCAAAAAAAAAACTAGAAAAAAAACAAATTAAAAATCTTCAATTAAACACTAAATTGGAAATCCTGAAAGTCAAAGAAGAGATTAATAAAACTGGAAGTAAGAAAACCGTTGATCTAATAAATAAAACTAGGAGCTGATCTAAAAGGGAAAAACAATAAAATAAATTAGATAAGCCATTGGTTAATTTGAAAATGAGAGGAAAAAAGAAAATCAAATTACCAGTATCAAAAATTATAAGGTTGAATGTACCATCAATGAAGATAAAACAAAAGCAATTATTAGGAGTAATTTTGCCCAATTATATGGCAGTAAATCTAACAACCTAAGTGAAATGGATGAATACTTACAAAAAACATAAATTGCCCAGACTAACAGATGAGGAAATAGAATACTTTAGTAACCCTAGCCAGAAAAGGAAATTGAACAAGCCATAAACAAGCTCCCTAAGAAAAAATACACATGACCAGATGGATTCATAAGTGAATTCTACCAAACATTTAAAAAACAATTAATTCCAATACTATGTAAACTATTTGGGGAAAATAGGCAAAAATGGAGTCTTACTAAATCCCTGACATGTCACCAGCAGGCAGGTATTTACTGGAGCCATCCTGAATTGGCAGACAAGAGTAGATTGTTAAATTTTCAGTGTGAACATTTTTACTTCAGAAATTGGCAAATACTACAAATCAGGATTTGACTTACTGTTTTAGCAATTGTTAACTTAAGAAAGTGATGGAGAAAAGGCTAATAACACAGGTTAAATCACTTTAAATTTAAAAGTGTTTCATGTGTCTTTTTTTTTTAATGGTGACCCTGTTTTTAAATATTTACCAGCCTACCCCTGAGTACAGAAAGAAGCATGCAGGCCTTTGACTTAGAACACAGAATGCTTGAAGTAGAATGGTAAGCAACAGATCTGGAAGGGTAGGTGGCAGTAAGATTATGAATGACTTTAAAAGCCAAACACAGAAATTTGTATTTTATCCTAGAGGCAAGAGGGAGCTAATAGAGCTTTTAGTGAGTACTGTAAGAAAATCAAATTGGCAGCTCTGTTGGGTAGGGATATGAGAGGAGAGAGATTGGAGAGTAGGAAATCAAGGTAGAAGGTACTGCAGATAGGAAATTGATAGAACATTGGGCCTGGAAGACCTCCATTCAAATGTGACCTCAGATACTTCCTAACTATGTGACTCTGGGCAAGTCCCTTAACCTCAGTTTCCTCATCTGTAAAATGGAGATAATATTAACAACCAACCACAGAGTTATTGTGAGGATCCAATGAGATAATGTTTGCAAAAGTACTTAGCACAGTGACTTGCACATAGTAGAGGCTTGATAAACATGCATTTTTCTTTCTCCCTATGAGAGTTGTTGTTTGTCCTTCATTCTCGAAGAGGACCAACGATACCAAAGAGGACCAATGACCAGTGATATCATGATTTGCAAGTGAATTGGATTTAAGTGAGGCAGGGCTGTGCAAAGTCAGCAGCCTCACTCTCCTCCAGAGCCATCTGGGTCCAGTGGCCAGATAGAGATCAGGATGACTGGAGATGGCCCCAGAGGCAGTGGGAGACCTTAGTCTGTTTAAGCTAAGGTCTTTTCCAGGTCTCAGTTTGTCTGGGGCAGTGCTCGTTCAGTAATTAAGGCTACGAAATGAGGCAAAGAATGGCCTCTTACCTAGTCAAGAAAAAAAATCAATCTGGGAGGGTAAAAAATGGAAATAATTGCTACTTATACTTACTCTGAGCTATCAAGGCCCAAACAATAACCAAGTGAGGCTCAGTCTGGGCCCTATTGTTGGTCAATCAATGAGAGCCAGAGTGATCTGGGTTTAGGGCATGGTCCTTTAAAAAGAAATCTAGCCCATATACCCCAAGATATTTTGCAAGGTTTCAGCAATCAAAATTATATTGTTTTGGGCAGAACAACTACAGATAAGGGTATGATTTCCTATGTGGATAGAGAGAGGAAGGAGAGTAGGAAGAGAAGGAGGGAAGGAGGGAAAAAGGAAAGCAGGGAAGAAAGGAAGGAAAGAAGGAAGGAGGGAAGGAGGGGAAAAGGAAAGTAGGGAAGGAAGGAGGGAAGAAAGAGAGGGAGGGAGGGAGGGAAGAAAGAAGGAAGGAAGGTTGGTTGTTACTAGTCCTTCATTCTCAAAGAGGACCAATGACATCAGAAAGGTGTTGTCATGACTAGCAAGTGAACTGGATTTAAGTGAAGGAAAATGTGCAAAGTCATCAACCTCATTCTCTCCTCCAGAGCCAGCTGGGTCCAGTGTCAAGATATAGATCAGGATGACTGGAGATGGTCCCAGATGCAGTGGGAGAAGAAGTCTAAGATAGATATATTGTAAATATCAGATGAGTGCTTTCTCTTTGGCTGTCACAATCACACTGTTAACACGTACTGAGGCTGTAATCCACTAAGAAGGCAGCATAAAATAGTGGAAAGAGAGATAAATTTTGAGCCTAGGATTCGAGTCTGCAATCCTAGCTCTGCCACCTTGATACCTCTGTGGGCCTCCATTTGTAAAATGAAGAGGTTGAAATATCAGAGGTTCTCCACTTTTTTTGTGTCATCCTCTGGCAGTCTGGTGAAGCCAATGGACCAGAATCATGGCTGTTAAACACAAAAATACATTTTATGTAAATATATTTATATAACACATTTAAATACAAAGATACCTAGGATTAAAAGAGACACCAATCATATTGGAATAGTTATCAAAAGAAAATTTAATGCAAGTTCAAGGACTCCAGGTTAAGAATCCCTGAACCAGATGAACTCTAAGATCTCTTCTAAATCTAAGATCTGATGAAATCTTTAGTTCTTTTTTTTTTTCTATAGGTCATGTTTTATGATGGCTATAGCTTTAGATGATAATTTATAACACCATAATTCTAAAGCCTGATAGGAAAATAAGTGTGCGTGATGCCCAAAGAAGATCTACCAGATCCTATGAGTAAAGTCATTCAAATATTGCAAAGTTAACGCCTTATTAGCTCTTGACCTATTGCCTGATTTTCTTTCCTTAATTGCAAAACTCATTTCTCTTCTGAGTACAGATATGCAGATCTGCTGCTGTTTCTTCCTGTCTTGATTATATTTCAGAGAGAAACCTTGAAATACTGAAGCATCACCTCTGGAACTGTGAAAATCAAAGGACCATAGGATTAGTCTACCTTCATTATATGAATTCACCATGGAAACAGCATAAAATAAGAAAAGAAAAATACAAGAGAAAAGCAAATCTAAATCGCTAGGAGACTTCCACCCAGGTGATCGAAACCATAGCCCGAGGTCTCATACCTGCACATACCCTATACACAAGACTTTTAGGGATCTCACATCCTCGAGGCTCTGAGTCTATATGGGCATCAAATGGTTCATGTAGTACAGCTACCCCATCGATTGCCACCATATGAGTGATGAATGTTTATCCACCTGGACCGGCTGCAGAGCTGATGTGATTAATCTCATTTATGGAGGCAGATAAATAGAATTTTTTAATGTATTACTGACACCTTTTGTTTTTATGTCAGTCCTTTCTGAAAATGCTCCCCCTCCCCCATCTCCATTTTCAACTGTCTTGTAACACGGAGAAACAATTAAGCAAAAACATCCTATTCAGACATGGTTTCTGACATCTATAACATCCTACCCTAGTCGTCTCTTACCTCTGTGCTGAGGGGAGGGAAGTATGTTTCATTGTCTGTTTTCCACGACCATTATTGGTTTGTCAATCAAATAGAACATTACAGACCTAATCATTTGTTTTATGCTTTGTGAGCCTCCAAATTATATAAATGAGTTATTTTTTATTTTAATTGATTTTTATTAATTTGATTTTTAATTTTATGGAATAGTTTTTGAAAATTATTTTAAAGTATGATTTCTAGAAATTTAACAAAAATTTTGAATACCTACTATGTACAAGACACTTTTCTACATACCATAGGGGATATAAAAATCAATGAGGCACAATATCTTGTATGCCATTCGAAGGTGTTTGGCATGTGTTTCTTAGGCTTCCACCAGGAGGCTATTATGTATGTCTGAGCACGGAAGGAATGTCAATCAGATTGTGCTTTTGAAGATTATTCTGGCAAGAGGACTAAAGGTGGAAAAAAGGGACCAATAGAGAAGTTCTTCTAATCATCTAGATGAGAGGTAATAAGGGGAAGACCTAGGGTGATGGCAGTGGGATTTGAAAGAAATGATGGTAATTAACATTGTGTGAGGGATAAGAGAGAGGAAGGAGTCCAGTGATTGAGGTTTTCAGTTTGGCTGGTTAAGAAAACAGCAGTACCACTGGAGGATTTCTCGGATCTGTTCTTGTTTGTTTTAAATTAATCTGGTTACTCCCTCCGCGATCAGTCAACAAGCATTTATTAAAACCCCTCCGGTGTGATGAGCATCATGTTAAGCACCAGAGATACAAAGACAAGAGTAAAAGATTCTCCACCTTCAAAGAGCTTATATTTATAACCTGCCAAACTAGATCTTCTTAGAAGATAGTAGAAGATAGAAGATAGTCTTCAGGAGTTAGAAGATAGCCTTTAAGAGTTGTTATGGATGAAAGATTAATTATCCTAGGTCACAGGGGTTGGGAACCTGCTGTCTCCAGGCCATGTATGTCCCTCTAGGGCCTCAAGTGTGGCCCTGTGACTGAATCCAAACTTCACAGAACAACAATTTGTTCTTGGCCTCGGGGCCAAAGATTCCCCATCCCTGTGACCTAGGTCAACCTGGTGATGAGTCCTTTGAATCTGGTTAGGTTTGTCCTCAGCTGACAGATGTACCAGGCCCATACTTTTCCGCCCAGTAGGTCCTGCCAGAGCTGACTTTGGCGGAAGATAGGTAGTACAGGGGACAGAGTGCTGAGCTGGCATCAGGAAGAGCTGAGGTCAAATCCCACCTAAGGTACTAATAGTACTAACCTCAGGGTTTGTGGTGAGGTCCAAATGAGATAACATACATAAGATGCCTTGCAAACCTTAAAGCACTATATATATAAATGCTTATCGTTGTTATTATGTATAATTGGCATGATTTTCTAGAGTCTAGACTCACCGCCACAGTACAACGAGGCATCAGAGGAAAATTCTAGAAGAAGATAGCAATAGCAGCGCATTGATAACTCATGTTTATCGAATGCATTACAGTTTAGAAAACTTTAGGCTTCATTTAAAAGAAATACATTCGCATTACGAGCTTTTTTCCCCAAGAGCCCTTCTCAAGGTCTCTAAGGATGCTCTTTCCCAGAAGGGCCTTTCTCCAACCTTGGGCATTATTTGGGGGGTGAGGGGTGAAGGGCCCTCAATCTGATCTCTGAGAAGTAAAATGTGCACTTGCATGTGCCTTGCTTTCATTAAACTACTTTAATTGTAGTGGGTAAAGCTATTTCTCCCCAGGAAGAGATAATCAACCCCAGCATATGAGACATTGCTCATAATTATATTGTAAGGGATGGAAAAATAATGAAGAGTATTCAGCAACTACTTCCTCCACATACGGCAGGATTAAGATCATTAGCAGTGGCGTGTGGGAAGAGAAGGGCATTATGTGTTTTCTTTCCCAGAGCGGTGCCCTGGGACTTTTGTGACTTTCTGCGCCTGCTTCACTGTGAGTGTGTTACCAGGCAGATTCCCTGCTGAGAAGGTCTCCTACTTTGAGCACTCGTGTACAGAAATATTTTTGCAGCCCTTGATACCCACAAACTATACGCTGTGGAAGTTGGCTTCAGTTATGAGGTCCAAAAGACCACCCAGATTCTCCTCTGGTTACTATGACTTTGTGAATCCAATAAATACCATTTGAAATGAGTAGAGCGAGTTTGTGGCCTGAAATAGATTTGTTATAGAGAGGTTTCGGTAGGGATGTTTGTTGTAATGTGGTTCATTCTAAAGCAGCAAGTCCTTTTCTTTCTCTCTTTTTAAGTTATGCACAATATCAAAGGAATATCATTATTATATTTGCATATGTGTTATTTACCTGTAATTTCCCACTGTGGTGAGTGTTGGAGATTTGTTTATCTTTTCCTCTGTTTTGAATTATTCAATCTCCATATTTAAATCACAGTTAATTAAAATCAATTCATTCAAAAATATCAAGGATTCAGAGCAAAGAGGGACCTAAAAGGTTACCTAATATGATCTCCTCCCCGTATAAATGAAAAAAAAAAAAAACTGAGGCCCAGAAAGGTTAAATAACTGTCTAAGGTCTTAATGAAAGTAAATAAAGCTGGGATTTCAACTCAGTCCCTCTAACCCCAGAGCCCATGCTTTTCCCATTCCACCACTGTATAAATGCTTCAAGTTGCTGTAAGACAATAGCAGGGAGAATACTTCAAATTGGTTTTTTATATTAAAATACAGATTAAATAACTGTTAACACACAGTCACAGAATGTCCCTCATTGCGAATCTCTGTGGCTCTGTAACTGGCAGGGGTATAAGGTGACAAGGGAATGTAACATGCATTACAAGCATGTAACAAGCACCTACTACATGCCAGACACTGTGGTAAACACCTTTGCAAATGTTATCTTATTCGATGCTCACAAGAATATGTGCTATTATTATCCCACTTTTTCAAAGGAGAAAACTGACTTGCCTAGTGTCTGAGGTCAGATTCGAACTTAGGTCTTCCTGACTCCAGGCTCAGCATTCTGTCTTCTGTGCTACCTAGCTGCCTCTAAGGACATTGGCCTTAAGAGAGTCATTTTAACAAGCTGCAAAAAATTGGAATGATGGAATCTTTCCACTGCATCTGATTTGATGACCCCCAGCCTCCCCTCACCACAAACACAGGCTTAGACCAGACAAAGTGAATGTATCCTATCTTCTATGGCAGTCTTTGGATAGATTACATACTTTGTGGATTTTCTACAGAGCATTTTTTATCCTGACCAGCTCTCTCTGGCCACCAAGCATGTTTCTGCTCTGCTTCCCCTCATCACCCAGATGCTGTGTCCCCAAGGAATATAAACTACTTTAATATTATCTTAAACCAAGGAATTAGGAAGGTCGATCTCCTGTGAGTGAGATTAGATAAAGCATTCAAACTTAAATAACTTTTAGAGTATCTACTATTTGGGGCTGCTTGAGAAAATGCAAAGAGAAGCAGGCAAATGAAGTATCAGGAGATGTGCCTGGGTTGTAGTTCAGGTCTTAAATTAACTCAAGGCATTTTCAAGAGAGCTTGGGATGGACAGCCAACTTCATTAAGAAGCTTGGTGGGAAGGAGACATGATACCATTGGGACCAGTCGAGGGAATCCCCTTTATCTGTGTTTTGCATATGAAAAACCCCAGAGCCAGAGGATGGGGCTCTAATAAAATAAAAATCATGGGGAAAAAGTCTTATTGAAGACGCCATTGTTAATAGGGATTTTTATCAGAAAACTATTGGTTTTCAGTTTCCAATTTTTTAAATATATAGGGACTCTCATTCATCTTACCAAAATCCTAATTCTTATAGATTCATTAGTATCGAACCAATGCTTTTCTCATGTTTCAATTCTGTATATATGCATTCTTTTCAGATGTACTAAACCGGGGTGAGGAACCTGGGGCCTCGAGACCTATGTGGCCTTCTAGGTCCTCAAGTATGACCTTTTGTCTGAGTCCAAGTTTTATAGAGCAAATCCTTTTATTAAGGGGATTTGTTTTGTGAAGTTTGGATTCAGAGGCCACATATGGCCTTGAGGCTACAAGTTCCCCACCCCTGTATTAAACAAACAACAACAAAAAACTACCTACACACACAAAAAAAATAACTCCAAGAAGTCTCTTTTTCTTTTCTAGATCATCATTTTTTTCATCTGCCAAAAAAAAAAAAAAGGTGGGACTAATTCAGTAGTTCCCAAACTCTTCCAATATAAGTTCCCTTTTTAAATATAAAAATAATCACAGCCACACACAGAGACACAGGATAGTAGTTATCCCCCCCATTAGTCACTGACTAATGACAGGGATGACACATGACAGGGTATGAAACCCTTGCAGTAACTCCTTGGGCCTTCAGGTATCCACAGTTCTTAAGACAGGAAACAACAGACTCGATGATCTGGAAGTACCTTCTAGCTCTAAGATGCTATAATTGTATGGACTAGACATACTTCTGTTTTTTTCTATTTGTGTGAAAAATAAAGGAAGAGAAGATAGTCTGTGCACATGGCAAGGGAAAAGGAAGACAGCCAGAGTGAGCCACAGCTGCCCTTACGACATCAGGAGAAATTAAGGAAGGCCTTTGAGGGTGCATTGGGTGGACCTCTGGGGTGAAGACCTGGGAGGAGTCAGAGCCACACAGATTGGCCTGGCATGGATGGCTTGCTATCTGTGTCCCTGGAGGGAACGCCTAAATAAAAAAGACCACAGAATAGTAGAGTAATATCACACACAGTGTGTTCTTCTTTTACAGTGTGCTCACATACATGTGTGCACATACATATATATTTCTCTCTTAACATCTTTCTATCATCTATCTCTTTTGGACTAGACCTGTAATGTCCATTGATATAGGAATCTCCTGATAAGGAAACTCTTGTATTATGTATGCATGTGTATTTGTGTGTGTGTGTGTGTGTGTGTATTAAAGGGCGGGGTGGAGGACAGTGGAAAGGACACTGAGTTCAAGTCTCTCCTCTGCCACTTACTAGCTACGTGATCTTGGGCAAACAGTCTCAATTTCCTCATATATAAAACAGAGATAACAGTACTTGTACTACCAGACTCCCAGGGTCAAATATGGCAATAGATGCAATATGAATGGTAAAACTTAAAGTCCCACACCAATGGAAGTTTTTATTAATATTCAGTTTCAGGCCACTTAGTGTTGCTGTTCATTTGTTTTCAGTCGTGTCTGACTCTTTGTGACCCATTTGGGTCACATTTTCTTGATAAAGATACTGCAGTAGTTTGCCATTTCCTTCTCCAGCTCATTTTCCGGAGGAGGAAACTGAGGCAAACAGGGCTAAGTGACTTGCCCAGGGTGACGCAGCTACTGAGTTTCTGAGACTGGATTTGAACTCCTGACTCTAGGCCTGGTACTCCGTCCACTGTGCTACCCACCTGCCCAACTTAGTGTTTAGTCATTTTATTTTTTCATTTAAATTTATGATAAATTTAATAAGCAAAAGTTTTCTAATTGTGTTCGTCTCAGAATGCAGATGAAAATGCTTTCTTTAACATTTGAATTATACTTTGCTTGGATCCTGAATATTTTAATGAAATGGAAAAAATTAATTTTCTCAGCAGTTTGGGAAAATTAAAATGCTACACAAGTCATTTTTTTCTGTAGATTCATGTGTGAATGGAATTCTTATTTATGTCTGCCACAGACATTCCACCTGTAAATAAAGAGGAACAGAGTACTCTTTTATAACCATCATAGAGCATTTGTAACTCTTTAATGGTTTCTTTAAGAGATAGGTGTTGTTTAGTACGTCTATCAGCAAATAACTCCCTAGGGCACCAAGCTCCTTTGTCTGCCATGTGTTCATCATGTATTTCCTAGACCCTCCTAGGATCAAAGAAGAAAAATACACCCTTAAAACAATGACCCCTCTGCATCCATGCTCTACATTCCCAACCCCACCCCTAACCTTTCTCTGCTTTGAAACCATCGCTGACATGTACTGCTGGTAACCTCTGTAGCTGTCAGAGAGATGGCAGCTGCACAGAAGCTGACCCTGTGTCAAGAAAGACCCCAATGGTAGTCCTAGGTCCCCAGGGGTCATACTGTACATGTCAAATCTTCTCTTGCTGTAGTTCAAAGAAAGCTGATCTCATATACAATTGTCAAAACATCTCCTTTGGAAAATATCTGATAAAATGTAAAATGATGTTCTTTTTCTCCGTACAGAAATCCTTCAAGAGTGTGAATCACTTTCACAGGTCAGAGTAGAGAGTTCTAAGATAATAATACTTGACTAGAAGAGAAGAAAAAATCATATTAAAAGGATCATAGATCTAGAGCTGAAAGTAATATCAGAGGTAATCTAGTACAACCACCACGTTTTATAGATGAGGGAACCAAGACTAAAAATCAGGCTAAGTGACTTGCCCAAGGTCATACAGATAGTGATAGAGTGAGGATTTGAATCCAGGTCTCATAATAGTAATAGTCATTTCTAACATTTACAGAGTGCTTACTAAATGCCAGGCATTGTGCTAAGGGTTTTACAGACATTATCTTATTTGGTCCTCACTATAATCCTGGTGAGTAGGTGCTATTATATTACCCTTATTTTACAGATAAGGAAACTGAGGCAAACAGGTGAAGTGACTTATCCAGGGTCACACGGCTGGTAGGTGTCAGAAGCAGGATTTGAACGCAGTTCTTCCTAACTCTAGGCCCAGAGCTCTATCCACTGTGCCACCTACCTGACATAACTCCAAGTTCAGCAGCCCTTTCCTCTTCTTAGAAAGGACCAAAGAAATGATCCAATCCAATTTCATCATTTTACAAATAAGGAAATTAAAGCCCAGAGAATTTAAGTAACTTATTCAGGATCACACATTTGTAGCAGAGGCAGAAGTGTCCTGACTCCCAACGAATCAGGAGTGACTGACACTTCAGCAAATAGAGGCAAGATTAGATTAGAAAAATTATAAGAATCAATTGTATTTGATGATAAAGCTGGCTTTTGTCCACCCGGCACTTAGATAATTTTGTTCTCTTGCCCCTGTGCTGTAGAGTGAAACTATCAAAGGATGAAAGTAGCAGCGGGCTATGTAAGTAGACACCACAGTTTCGTATTCTCATCTCTGCTGCCAGTTTCCTGTTTTCCTTTGTCTTCTCTAGAAATAGCTTTCTATACTTACTACAAAGTGAACTGCTCTTTGACGAGCCTTTCTGTTCCTAAAGATCCGTCTATAATTTCATCTACATTTTTTGGCAAGGTCTGAACTGATACTTTAGAGAAATCCTGGTGAGGCACCAATGCACAAATACAGATCTGCACTTCATTTTTGACATAGCCTTCAGTGAGTTGCCTGGGACAGATACCAAAAGGTTAAATGACTGACAGCTACTATATGCCATGGCAGGACTTCACCCAGGTATTCCTGACTCTGAGGACATCCCTGCGCCCACTAGGCCACATAGCCTCTTTTTCCCTGCATCAAGGCAAGAAAAAGGTTGAGTCAATTATTTCAATACACTGCCAAATGAGATAATAAATGCAAAGTGGTTTGCAAACCCTAAAGGATAGGGCCAAGGGCCCGTATCTAAGATTTCATTAGTATAAAGAATTCTTAGGTGAGAAATTCCTTCCTCTGCAACTTATACTTTTAGAAACCACTGGGAGGTCACATGACTTGCCCAAGATAACAACTCATATGTCAGTCAGTCATCAAGCATTTATTAAATCCATCTTATGTACCAGGCATAGTGTCAAGCACCAGTGATAGAAAGAAAGGTAAGAATACCTCAAGGAGGACATATAAACAACTATGTACATACAGATAGACTGATAGATCAATCAATTCATCTAAATAGATCTCTATCTATCTGTAGATAGATAGATGATAAATAGGTCTATATCTATCTATAGGCAGATAGATAGATATTTATATCAGTCTGTATTTCTATCTCTATCTATGGGAGAGAGAGAGAGAACACGTAATCTGAAAGCAAAGGCCCTGGCAAAAGGGAGGACCAGGAAAGGCCGGTTGTAGAAGGTGAGATTGGGGCTAAATTGGAATGAGGGCAGGGAAGGCAGGAGATGGAGATGAGGAGAGACAGCCAGTGAAGAGGCACAGGCCCAAGCCATGAAGTGTCATAGTTAAGGAACAAGGATTATGGAGTTCATGGAGGAGAAAGAGTCAAGTATAAAAAGGCTAAAAAGGGGACAAAAGGCAAGGCTGTGAAAAGCTTTAAAAGTCAAACAGAATATTATATATTTGTTCCTGAAGATCATAGGGGGCCAGGGGAGTTTATCGAGTATGGGGCATGGAGGGGGGAAATGATACGGCCAGACCTGCACCTTAGGAAGCTCACCCTGGCAGCTGTGTGGAGGTTGGATGGGAGATGGGTGGGACTTAAGACAAAAAGACCAAAAGGAAAACTATTGCAGTTATCTAGGACTGAGGTGCTAAGAGGCTGCACCAAGAAAAAACTCCATGAGTGAAAGAAGAAGGTAGAAATGACAAGATTTGGCAACAGATTGGATGTGTGAGGTGAATAAAAGGGAGGAGTTGAGGATGAAGCTGAAGTTGCAAGTCTGAGTGATTGTGTGGATAGTGGTGCCCTGGTGACATAATGAAAATGAGAGAGGTTATGGAGAAAGATAATGAGTTCTGTTTGAGACATGTTGTGGTTGCAATGCCTACAGAACGCCTAGTTTGAGATGATCAATAGGCAGTCGGTGACGTGAAACTGGAGGTCAAGAGAGAGATTATGACTGGATAAGTAAATCTGAAAATCTTCTGCAGAAAGATGATCATTGAACCCAAGGAAGTTGATGATGTCATGAAATGATACAGTACGGAAGGAAAAAAGAAGGTGGTCCAGGACAGAGTCTTGGGAAAACCCACAGATAGTGAGCATGACCTAAATGAAGACCTTGGAAGGGAGATAGAGAAGCGGTCAGACATGGAGAAGGAAAAAGCAGGAAAGAGTAGTACCATAAAAACTTGGAAGAGAGTACCCAGGAGAAGAGGGTGATTAACACTGTCAAAGCCTGTAGAGAGGTCATGAAGGATGAACAGAGAGACAAGGCTACAAGATTTGGCAATTAAGAGATCTTTGGTAACTTTGGAGAAAGCAGTTTCAGTTGAATGATGAGATAGGAAACAAAACTGGGAGAGGAAGGAGAAAACTAGAGGAAAGGGGGTGAATATACCAATTATAGATGGCTTCCTCAAGGAGTTTAGCCATGAAAGGGAGGTGAAATGCATGATAGCTTTAGGTTTGCTTGGATCAAGCAAGGGTAGTTGGGTTTTTTTTAAGTTAGAGAAGATATGGGAATATTTGTGGACAGCAGAGAAGCATCCAGGAAATAGACAGAAATTGAAGATTAATGAGTGTATGTAAATAATAGAAGGGGCAATCTACCAGAAAAATTAGGATGGAATGGGATAAAGGATGCATGTTGTGGAGTTTGCCTTGGCAAAGATACGGGCCATCTCTTCATATGAGACACGGGTGAAAGAGGACATAGTGAGCAAAGACATGTGAGTGAGATGAGATGAAGAGGAGGGAAGAAGAAGGAGCTCTTGGTAAATGGCCTCAGTTTTTTCAGTGAAAGATAAGGCAAAGTCCTCAGCTAAGGGCAAGAAGGGAAAGTTGAGAATGGACGAAGAGGTTTAGAATGGTCCCTCTCCTGAGTAGGATAATAAATCTGTTAGGCAGGTGTGAAAGGATTGCCTTGCTGAAGTGAGGGTCCAGTTGAGATGATGTCACATAAATGCTCCATGTCAAAGGTGGGACTTGAATCCAGGTATTCCTGCCTACAAGACTAACTCTCTTTCCACGGCACCATTGAGCACACCTAAAAGTGCCATATAAATAATAGTTACCATTATTATTTGACTTTTATTATTATTATCATAAGTTAAAGTTTTTCTATAAATTAAAGAGGCTTTGTAATGCTCTTATCTCCTGGTCTCTTCCTATCCCCTCTTTTTCTCAAGGAGGGTCTCTTCCCCATAGGTGATAGAGAGAGGAAAATCAGGCCACCTATTTATAGTTCTCAGTTGCTGGCCTATAAGAGACTGTGGAGTGGGGGTGGGGTGGGGTGGGGGGTCTCGTGGCAGTGCCAGCTTGCTAAGCAGGATGATAAAGGGCACTTGCGTAATGGCTCTAACACTGGATGACTGACTAGATCTTTCTCATCTCTAATTACTGTGATTCATTGGCTGTTAATTCCGACAGAAGACCAACACATCAGAGACAAAACTGAATAAATTAATTCTAGTCCTCCAAGCCTGAATTATTAACAAAGCAACTAATCTGATTGGGAGGAGGGAGAGAGGGAAAGCATTACAGCTGCACAATTTCATGTTGTAATCACTGCTGTTATCTTCTGAGGTTTATAGTCAATAGTTCTCTGAGAATTTTCTGTGCTGAGGACTGCATATTGATTTGGGGAAGAGTGAATGAGTTTCTAAATACATAAAGCATTCGGGGTGCACTGAGAACAATTCACTTCCCTTTTTCTTTTCTTACTTTTTCTTCTGACATCAAGTCTCATGTGACAGCAGTGGCTTATTTTTAGCTTTTCGTTAAGACATATTTATCAAGCAGGGTACTTGTTTGCCAGTGTGAACACTTAAATAATTAAATTAAATTTCTCCAAAGTAAGAGTTAAATCTGATTCCAATATATACATAAATTGTCAGACATGGTATAGCGGTCACTCATGGGGAGGACCCCCACTTAGAATGGTATAATGGTTTTTTTTTTAAATAGTAGCATTTGAATTCACATGCAAGGCCCTTCAGCTGTCAGAAACCTCAGCATGAGTTCTGATGTTACAGCAGAGTAGACATGTCCTTTCTGACCACTGTTGATTCTTCCCTTGGGTTCTTCTGCCCTAGCTCCCAGGTGTGAGATTGAGGAGGGCTGGCATTCAGATACTCTTCCAGGAGGGACCTCCACTCCTCAATAGGAAGTGTCCTGTAAGAACTTGAAGCTAGAACAAGATATAAGCAGGAGAAGGTACCCCTGCATAGGGCCCCAGCAGGGCTACTTCCTGTTTTTTGCTCCCTGTCTCACTACAGCAAGAGCTGAGCAACAGTCATCATCTCCAGCATCAGTGTTTTCTCTTCTAACTCAGCAAAGGGCTAAATTGATTAAAATTCTGTTCTATAAAGCACACATACAATGTCCTTAATATTGGGCTTGAAAACAGTCTGAGTAAAAATGCTGGATAATTATCTGCTCACGTTTAGGTGGCCTGTCACTTTACAATACAAAGCACTTTATGTATAAGGATTCTCACATAACTCACATGGGGAGGTGGGTAGCAAAAATATCGTGGTCATCATTTTACAAGGTTCAGAGAGGTTAAGAGGCTTGCCCTCGGTCACATGCCGGTAAGTGGCAGAACTTTGACTGGAAGCCCAGGTCTTCTGACTTCAGATCTAGAGTATTTTCAGCTACTACCACACTGCCTTGAAAGTGATTCTGGAATCTCAAAAACTGAGCTGCAGTTAATTCTCAACTATCCTCGGGCAGATTGTCCATATTTTGTCTTACCTAGCAAATCTCACTTCCCAGATCGTTGATAATTAGCATTTAAAACCCTCTCCCCCTGCCTTTAAAACTCCTACCCTTCCTCGTGAAAGGGAAAGTCCAACTTCCACCATGAAACTTTGCCTAAGCATTTCAGTTCACAATCAGCTCTCTCACCAAAGAACTCCTAATCTTTCATTCAATAACTATTAAGAACTTACAATCTACATTTACTATAAAGCATTACTGGGTACTGCAAGGAAATAACAAAAAAAAAATGGATACAGACTCTGCCTTTGAAGAGATTTAGCCTTTAGTGACTATCCCTCTAAGTACTTAATCATGTACTGTTATTTAATTTTGCATATGAGCATATGTTGTTACCCTAACTAAAGTATAAACTCCTCAAAGGCAGGAACAGTATCGCATACGATCTTTATCTCCTCCATGTTGCCATGCACAGTTCTGTGGAATGAATAAATAAATCTCCAGGAAAAGCCTGAGAGAGAACAACTCTTTCATGAGGCAGTTATCCTACATGTAGCACATGAACTCAGACTCGTTATCTTAATCCCCACTATCCCTGGTAGATGAAGTCCATAGACCCTTCCTAGTTTTTCTCTCCTAGGGGTTTTGAGGGTACCTCTGAGGGCCTGGGAAATGTTCTAAGACTGTTATTGCTCATGAGTTCCCATCCTATATGCTCCCCCCCACTCATATCAATTGCTAGTTAATATCTCCCCAATTTAATCAATTAATATCAATTAGTGTTTAAAAAGGGATGCTCAGAGGGCATAACAAGTACTTATGTACAATGACATCCCAGACAGGAACACACTCTCCTCTCTCACTTTGGTCCCTGGGGAGAGTAGGCTCAAACTTAAAGCGGTTATTACAAAACATCGCCCCCCCCACTCCCACCCCGATCGAGCCCACTTCTGGATATGACATAGCTGATGAATAAGTCACTCTCTTAATCACAGGATACAGTGTGTAGACTTCCAGAGCCATTCACTACTGGGTTTTGGTCAAGCAGGCTCCTCACCAGACTCAGTGACTATAGATCCTGGCAGAATCTGCCACTGATTGCAAGGGTAATACACCCTTATAGCATTCTGCCTCTGATAACCAATTACCTAGAAATAATTATAAATATAGAAAGGCAAATGAAACAGTAGTGCTGTGTGTTGGTGGGATTGGGATGGGAGGGAAGAGATCCTGAGGTTCCTCTCCCACTCAGAGGCCTCCAATTGTTCTTGCCTTGCTCACAAGGAAAGAGACAGATTTTATTTGTTTGAACCTTATATACGTATCCTCGGGTCCAGTTTAGCAGGTAATTAAAAGGTCTTTTCTCAAAACCCAGTAAACCAACAGGAAAGTCAGAGAATGCCTGCACCTTGTCTCAAGCAGAGAGAGAAAGAGATCCTCCATCAAGCATTTCCAGAAGCAAGCTCACTAAACTGCCATGTATATTGTCAGCAGGTTGAGAATACTGAGCACGCTCCTAGCACTGGAAGTTGGCCAGTTTCTCCTTCACCCTAATATGGAATTAATAGGACATGGGACTACTGAAGAGATTAGATTGTAAATTCCTTCAGGGAAGGACTGTCTTTGGTCTCTTTTTGTATCCCCAGGGCTTAACACAGGACCTATTACATAGCAGGCAGGTACTTAAAAATGTTTAACTGACTGAAAGAGCTTTCCTCATTCTTCCTATATAAGAGGTACGCTGTGTTTCTCCATAATTTGTTTTGAAGTGAATACCCAGCACACAAGACACACATATCCAAATGTTAATTCGAAGACCTGCTGATTTTCAACCACTTCTTATGTGGAATTGCTTCCTTCTATCATTATTTTGGCACTATGGAATATGAATAACCTAAGTGAGAGATTGAGAGGCAGTTCTGTGTAGCGGACAGAGTGCTCAAGTTGATTTCAAATCCTATCTCAATCACTTCCTGAATGTGTGTGACCCAGGGTAAGTCACTCAACCTCTCTAAGGCTTGAAAATCTTCATTTGTAAAATGGGGGGTGTGAGGAGGTGGATTCAATTACCTTTGTGCCAAAAAGACCATTTGATCACATTCAAAACCACCTTGGTTACGATTCCCACTTTAGTAATATTTTGCATGATAAAAACTACAACATTTCACTGGCAAGCAAGCACAGGTTAGATAACGAAATAATCCACAGCGATGGCAAGTCGGGATTAGTGTGAAATAGAGCTGTGCAGTCTCTACCGGATAGTTTTTTGATATACTTTCAATTGCCTGCTACACTATTACTGTTATTATGGCATTACTGTGCCCTTTTTCCTCATAAATAAATCCTAGCAAAGCATGTGTGGTCTGGAGGCTGTGGCAGAAGGGAAAGTGGGGATGGGTGCTGAGATCAGGATGCCGGGCTACACTGACAGAACTGCAGAAAAGGGACAGATAATTAGAGATCCTGGTGGGGCAATTCTTTGAACTCAAGATGTCTGATTACTTCAGTGATTGGGTAGTCAGATGGTTCACTAGAGAATAGTGATTGTTAAAATTACCTTCGAAGGATCTGATCTCACCTGTAAGTAGGCTTTCAGCCAGATAAAGGATCTTACTTTATACTTTTCAGAACACCTTCACAGCCCTCCAAGACAGGAAAGTATTATTACCCTCATTCTGCGGAAGAGGAAACTGCAGGATGGAGAAGTAGGTTTCCTAAATTCACTTGGCTAGAAAGCCCTGGAGCCAGAATTTAAATCTGTATCACCTGACTCTAAGTCTAAATTTTTTTCTACTACACTACAGCAAATTTTCAGGAACTGTCTTTTTTCTAAACCTTTGCTGTACCGGTAACTAACATAGACTCCTTGTACATAAATGTCTGTTAAACTGATTCAAATTGAATTAAATGATTCATTTTTTCCTCCCTTGATAGGAGGAATATCTACCAGAGTCCCCTTTCATGCACCCTGGGATAGTTACTTTTCCCTAAAAGATATTGAAACCTTCCTGAGGATATAAATGGCTCAAAGAGAAAAACTCTGGCCATTGGTGTTGCTTCCTGGTCACCTGAGTACAAATTAAACAAAAGGAAAGCCCTCTCTTCCCTGATGCTTGATCTACAGACCACCCTAGGCAGAACAGAGGAAGGAGAGGTAGGCTCAACTACTCCAGCACAGTGTCCTCAGTGAATATTATTGCTGAATATCTTTCCTCTTCTGTCATTAAGTAAGTGTTTTAACTGGCATTTTCTATGTATGAGTGTTTTATTTCATTCTAATATTAAACCTAAACTATCAAGAAACTGGCCTAGGTCAGCCCTTTCCCACAACATTGGCCTTCCTGCCACTTTCCAGACCTTTCATTTCACCTGGAAGATCCTCCCCTATCCCCTCTCCGCAATATGAGCCTTTCAAAGCTCTATTTCATTCTCATTTCCTCATGGAAGCTTTCCATACTTACTTTAATCAGTATAAAAGGGCATCTTCTTTTCCTCTATCATGGACCATCTGTTACTTGTCCTTTGCTCTCAAAGAAGACCATGGCACCAGGAAGGTGATGCCATAACTTGCAAGTGAACTGGATTTAAGTGAGGGAGGACTGTGCAAAGTCACAAGCTTCACTTTCTCCTCCAGAGCCATATGGGTCCAGTGGCCAGATATAAATCAGGACAACTGGAGATGGCGCCCCCATGGACTAACAACACACACGAGCATTTTGTTGAGAATGTATCTGTTATGCATTTATTTGCATTGCTCTTTTTTCTCACAGTAAATGGTAAGATCCTTTAAGAACACACACATAAACAACAAGTGACCACATATTTTTTATCATGCTCAGCATTGGACACTTTGGGCCACCAAAGCCATATAATGATAGAGAAACACAGACCTGTAGAATTTTAGATATCAGACCTGAGAACTGAATAATATAGTTAAGAAAGCACTGAGTGGGAGGGAGGGAGAACTTGGATTTTAGACCACACTCTTGTGCTCCAATATGAGTATATATTGTATGTATTATCTTCCTTGATAGAAGATAAGATTCTCAAGGACAGAAACTATTTGATGTATGTCTTTGTGTCCCCAGTACCTATCGCAGTGTCTGGCACACAGTAGGTATCCAATAAATGCTCATTGATGGATGGATGGATGGATGGATGGATGTTTGGATGGATAGATGGATGAATGGATGGATGTATGGATGAATGGATGGATGAATGGATGGATGGATGGATGGATGGATAAATGAATGGATGGATTTCATTAATGCGAGTATATATTTTTCACCAGGATAAATCATAAATCCTCAGCACCTTCTCATCCTATGAGAGTTTTGTCTGTGACCTTCACTAAATCCTCCATAGAGAATCTTCTCAACACACTGAAAGACTTCCCCTAGGTTTTTAAGATTATATGGCCCCTGGTACAGTGCTCAGTTCCTTCATCTATTACTGCTTACCCTCAGAACATGATCAACCAGTCTCCTTTCCTGGTCCTATGTTTCTTCAATAGTATCATCTCTCTACCATTTCTTATGTGAATGTCCTTGCGGACAACATGTTGTAGTATACTTATTCCCACCATGGAACTTTCATTTACCCTTTTGAGTGGCTTGCAATTTGAATTCTTCTGAACATGTGATATTTTAAAATTCATAAGCTCACAACATCACTGATGGCACATCGGAGTTAATATATATTTATATATCATATGTAAACAATATTTATTTTATTTATACATATGATATATATCAATAAAATATATTTAATTCCTAAATAAAATATATGTCACATATAAATAAGCTATGTTTATTTTATTTTTATTTATAAACAGCTTGAAATCATGAAAAGCGCTGTGCCCTTTCCCAAATGTAATCCAGCCTATTTGTCTCCTCAAGGTCCTTTTTGTGGTCCAGATCATTAACTGGCTGCAGTGCCTGTCCAAGGTATAAATACTGATGAAATAACTCAATGATCTTTACTACTCCACTCACTAAATTGGTAATCATGGGCCAACCACTTGGGCTCTTTAGGAGCCCTCATCTGTGAAATGAGAGAGGTCAGATAGAATAAAAGAGCTGAAAAGGATTTTAGAGATTATCTACTTCAAGCCCACCTTCATTTTCAGATGAAGAACTGGAAGTGGGAAGGAGTAAAGTGACTTGCCTACATTCACACAGTTAGTTAATGGCAGTGAGAACTAAAACGCAAATCTATAGATTACCAAAAAGTAAGTGGTGTGTATAGTGAATTGAGTGCTGGATTTGGAGTCAGGAAGACCTATGTTCAAATGGTCCATCCACCACTCACTAAGTCCATGTGGAACCATAGGGAAGTCACTTAATCTGTCTCAACCTCAGTTTCTGCATCTGTAGAATGGGGTTGTTGTGAAGATGAAATAGGATGACACAAAGTAACCTTGGCACAATTTATAAGTGCTAGCTCTTATTCTCACAATATCCCAGATCTGGTCTATAGCAAGCAGAACAGAAGAGAGTAAGTCTATCATTCCTTGCTTTGCATAATCTGCCCTTTATCTAGGTGTCATAAGCGAATCAAATGTTAAACGAAGAGTCAGGAAGACCTGAGTTTGAATCTTGCATCGGACACTTATTAGCTGTGTGACCCTGAGCAAGACATTTAATCTCTATCAGCCTCACTTCCCTCATCTATAGGATGGAGTTAATAACACTACCTACCTCCTAAGGTTAGCATGAAGATGTAATAAGATAACATATGTAAAGTGCTTTGCAGACCCTAAAGCAGCATAAAAATGTGAGCTACTATGCCAGCTATTTCAACGCAACCCATTACTGAATTAACTTGGTCTGCCACTTCACACTGTTGACTCATTTCAAACTTGCCCCAGATCTGTTTTATATAACATGTTGTCTGGTCACTCTCTCTTCATCACACACACACACACACACACGTGTATATGTGTATGTATATACATATATACATATATAAACATGTGTATATGTATACATGCATATACATACACATACATATACATACATATGCACATATATACATATATATGACATTGATTTTTTAATGTTAATTTATTTATTTTTAGTTTTCAACATTCACTTCCATAAGTTTTAAATTTTCTCTCCTTCCTCTCTCTCTTCCCCCTTCCCCAAGACCACGTGAAATCTGATATAGGCTTTACATATACATTCCTTGTGAGCATATTTTCACATTAGTCATGTTGTATAGAAGAATTAGAACAAATGGGAAGAACCATGAAAAAGAAAAAGCCAAAACAAAACAAAACAAAAATATTCTACTTCGTTCTGCATTTAGACTCCATACTTCTTTCTCTGGATGTGGATGGCATTTTCCATCATGAGTCTTTTGGAGTTGTTTTAGGTCCTTGCATTGCTGAGAAGAGCTAAGTCTGTCAAAGTCAGTCATCACACACTGTGGCTGTTACTATGTACAATATTCTCCTGGTTCTGCTCACTTCACTCAGCATCAGTTCATATAAGTCCTCCCAGGTTTTTCTGACATCTGCCTGTTCATCAAAATGGATTTTTTTAAACCAAGAATGGAACTGAGTATTTAAACCTATACAGGTCATCTTACTAGAGTCAATCACAGTACTATAGATTCAAAGCTTGAGATAATCTAATTCAACTCCTATATTTAATTAACAAGGTTTTTGTGATAGTTCTCTCCTGTCCTCCTCCTACCTTTCTGACCACTACTTCTCGGTCTCCTTCCCTGTTTCTTCATCCATCCAGATATCCTGTTGGTCCACTAACTGTGGTGTATCCCAAGGCTCTATTCTGGACCCTCTTCTCTTTTCTCTCCATTTCCTCACTTGGCCTCAGTAGCTCCTATAATGGAGGACTAAGCAATGAGCTGAGTCCTTATGAGCCTTCCCATGGTGCTCTGCCAGTGCATTCCTCATGTGGACTTTGGAGCAGGCATCAACATCTCATAACCAGTTCTGGTCTATCATGTACATAGTAAAGAGTCTCATCTTAGATTACCTGTACCTGTGTAGCCAGAAAACTTCAGATGACTTCTTCCTGCCTAATGATGTTCCTGAGAAAGAATAGGGAGAGAGAGAACAAGAACCTAACTACTATGAGACAATTCTGTGTGAGGAGAGGTCTCAGGCCTTAACCATCCAAGGGATAGCCCAAGGTATGGCCCGTGAATATACACCTTGGTTCTTTGCTATCGCATTTTTTTTCTTTACTTCAAAATAATTATCCCTTCGTAAAAGCTAACTGATGTTCATTGGTTAACTAGAACTGAGATACTAATCTCTGTAGATTAACAGTGGGACACCCCCCGCCCCCAAGAATAGGGAGTCAGGCCAATAGCATTAGAGAAAACCCTTCAGAAGGACTCCTATAATCCTGAGGGTGAGATGTGACCTGTCTTGCTCTGGGAGAATGAAGGTGAAGTACTTGCTATACTCCCGTGGGCTTCATTATCATCTACAGATGATTCCCCCAATTTATTTCTCCAGCCCTAGTTTCTCCCCTGAGCTCCAGTCTGGCATTACAAACTGCCTATTAAGCATTTTGAATTGGATATAGTATAGGCATCTCAAACTCAGCGTGTCTAAAATTGAACTCATTATCTGTTCCCCACAAACCCACCCCTCTTTACAACTCTCTTTTTCACTTTAGGCGTCACCACTATCTTTCTAGTCACCCATGTTCACAACATTGGTGTCACCCTCAAGTCTTCACTCTCCATCATTTCACATAGGCAATCAACTGCTAAATCTTGGTGTTTCTATATCCACATTCTATATCCCCTTCTCATGCTGCTGCCACCCTAGCCTAGGCACCAATCAATCATCCTGGACTATTACAATAGCCTGCTGATTGGTCTCTGTCTCATCTTTCTCCATTTCAACACACAAGCACCAGAGTGATTTTCCTAAACTGCGGATCTGTCCATTCTATACACACACTCCCTCCCACCATATAGACAGTCACTAAACTCCAGTGGTTACCTATTACTTCTAAGATAAATATATCCTGATTTAGCATTCAAAGATCTTTATCACCAGCCCCGTTCCTGCCTTCTCACTCTACTTACACATTATTCTCCTCCATACTCTCTAGAGTTCAGACATAATAGCCTACTTCCTATTCCTCACAGATACTCCAACTCCCATTATCATGCCTTCGTGCTGTCTTCCATGCCTGGAATGCCCTACTGCCCACCTTTTGACTCCTTCAGGGCTCAGAGGTTCAAGCACCATCTTCTACCTACAACCTTTCCAGATCCACCCAGCTACTAATGCCTTTACTTCTAAGCTTTAACAAAGGGATATTTACTTTGAACATGTAGAAAAAACAGGAGTACAAACATTTTCTCCCAAACCCCAACACTCTGGGCACACTCATGGCTTGTATATGCACATTTTGTCTCCTCCATTAAAATGTGAACTCCTTGACTACAGGGATTATCATTATTTTTGTCTTTTTATTCCCAGTCTTCTTACACCCCAACAGTTTATCTTCTTCAATCCATTGACATACACCTGGCTATTCCATGAACATGACATTCCAGCTCTAGGCTCCAGGCATTTTCTCTGGCTGTCCCTATACTGGAATGCTCTCCATCCTCTATTCCAGTCTCTCCTAGCTTCCTTTGTATCTCAACTAAAATCCCATCTTCTACAGGAATCCTTCCCCATTCCCTCTTAATTCCAGTGCCTCCCCTCTGTTCATTATTTCCTATTTATCCTTTGCTTGTTTTGTGTATATTTGTTTACGTGCTTTCCCCCTCATTCTATTATAAGCTCCTTGAGGTCAGGGATGGTCTTTTGCCTCTTTTATATCCCTCATACAATCTCTGCCGCATAGTAAGTGCTTAATCAATGTTGATTGATTCACTGAAAGTTCTTAATATTTAGCAATTACTTAATCAATGTTGATTGATTGCTTTTTGAGGAAACCATCCCAAAGAAATGATTTGCTCAAAGTCACTCTACTAGTAAATGGCACAAGCAGGATCAGAACACAAGACCTCTGTCACCATATTCTGCACATTTCCTGCATTGCCTCTCTCCATAAAGGAGATACTATGCTAGCCTTTGAAAAATTTTTTTTAATCCTGACCTCCATCCAATAGGTGCACAGGACTTCAAATCATTGTTTTAAAAAAAAAAACAAACAAGCTGCTAATATTTAGGCCCAAGGACAGCCACCCAGGCTCCACTTTAGACATGTTTCCAAGTTGAGATCAGCCCATTATTTTTCCTGGTGTCTAGTCCTGTGCACCAGTATAAAGCAAGTACTGATAAGGGGAAAAAATACATAATGGGTCAGTCCTTCACTGAGAGACACTGCAACTTTGTGTTATATGATGGCAATCATGAAGAATCTGCAAAGTTAAACTATAGTGTCAATGCTAGGTTGGTTTTTTTTTCATACTTGGGGTATTTTTTGCCTTTTTTCTTTTTTTGCCTATGGTCTAATTTAGAGTTTGGCCTAATTTCTTTCAGACTCCAGTCTGAGGGGACTTTGTTAATTTGCCCAATTGGAATAACATAATGTGCATTCGTGCACATAATACAACAGTAGAATACACAAGATATACTAATTCAGGTTCTTTTGTTACAGAAAGAACAATCATAGAGTATAAATGTAGATTTTGTAATTTTAATCTGGGTCTTGGGCACCTTGCCACACATATCATGGCCAGTTTTCCTTTTATTATAATGTATTTTGTTTCATGTCTGAGAAATGATACTATGCAACTCTCTGCAGATTTACCAGTTAGGGATGAGCTAAGATTTTTTTTTCCCCATTCAGTGCCTACTGTGTAGTTGAATATTAGAAGCAATAAAAGAGAACTCAAGCTCTTTTCCCACTGGCTCTGGCATTGCATAAACACTCTGTCTAAGGGAGCTGTAGATAAGGAAAATAATCGAGTGGGGTTAGATGAGTGAGTGCATCTACAGGAAGGAGATTAAGAAAAATAGTCTGAGGGAAGAGGGCCTCAGTATAGATAGAGGAATAGAATTGCTTTCACTATGGTCCATTTCTTTATTAAGTGCATCTCTTGATCACCCCAAGACAACAAAAAAAAGTGAGCCTATTGTTCATTGAAAGGAACCTGCTGCATCAAATGGCTGTTAGGTGACAGTTAAGATGAAGAAATGGCTGTGGTGTTTCTACTCCAGACCTATGCCAAGGCAAAATGTGGTTTCCTGCTAGAATCTTGAATGCTGTTTTCTTCACCAACTCAGTTTGGATGATTAATTTAGGGTTGTCGATGTGATATTGGTCACCTTAGGGGACCCTTTGCTGTGAAGCTTGGGAGTTGCTTTCCCTAAGCCTATAGACAGACAGTATATCATTGTGTCAGTTATCCAGTGCCGGCTCCAAATAACCTTCTTAAAAGGCTGTATTGGCTCATCCGGCCACCAGAGGTCAATGAGTCTAAAAATGCCTAGGCTACTCCCCCACTGAAAACTTAAAATGGGATGAGGGTACAAAAACAGTTTTGATTAACCCTTCTGTGACTGAGTACTAGTTTTGCTAGGAGATGAAATGGAATCTTGCTCAACGCATTAAAATATGAAACCTCTCTACTTAGCTCAGAGCCCCCTGCCCATCAGGGTTCTACTCTCTCAGTTCACTGCTCACTGCATTTTTAGATTCATATAGTTAATATACTATGATCAATAATTTGTTATATATAGAATAAAGTGAAAAGGAAAATAAGCCATACTTCCATAGAGATATTCACTTCTGACCATCTTCTAACACTGTGCCCTCTCTCTTGCCCCTAGTCCTTTGGGTATTGCTGGCCATATACATTTGAGTTATGGAAGAGGGATGGGAGAAGAAGTATTTGATTAGGATCAAACCTTACAGGCTAATTAGTCAGACCTCTTCATTTTACATATGAAGACACTGAATCCAATTAGGTTAAATAACTTGTCCAAAGTTACTCTGATATCAAAGGTGAGATTTGAACTCTGACTCTGTCCCCAGAACCCAATTTCCTTTCTGCTATACTATGCTGCCAGTTCATAGAATAAAAACAAAGGAAAATGAGGGAGATGATGAGGGCACCCACTGCTTGTCAGACTCGTGGACTAAAAGGAAAATGAACTTCTCCAACTCACAAGACAAATGAGATTCACAATAGTTGACAGTTACATTTCTTGTCTCTGTTTCAGGACTGGATCCTCTCCAATTATACTCCAACTATACTGTATAGACTTTTGGTTATTTTTAGGGCATAGCCTGATCAGTACCCATCTGTATCAGCCCTTCTTCTAGAATTCCAGACTTCAGAGACAAAGGGAGGCAAAAAGGGAGACTGTAGAGATAAGATCCCTGAGTCACTTCTGATCTCAGCAAGGACAAAAATGGGTGAGGTGATAAATTTGCTGTGCCAAAATCATCAGAAATTGGTCTTCTAAATCTCTTTGTCCATGAATCATTTTCTTCAGTCCAGAGGAAAACAATTCAGGTAGAAAAATGGGCAAATAGAGGCCTACGTGATAAGGATCTCCCACTTCTCATCTTATGAAAAACCCCTTCTAACCAGGAAGAGAGGTTACAGGAAACCACAATATAGAGGTAGCTAAACACAGTGAAAAGTTAGCTGGATCAGGAGACAAAGAACCTAAATTTGAATCCTAGTTCTGCCTTGTGTTCACTGTATGATGTTGGGCAAATTACTTAATCTTTCTAGGCCTTAGTTTGCTAACCTCTAAAATCAGACTAGATAAATTGCATGTCCCCTTCCTACTCCAAACTTACATTCCTTTGAATGTGAACCATGTCAGCCATTTTTTCTTTATTTTCTTAGATTTTATAACATTTTATTTTGTTTATTTTTTGCCGTTCCTGATGTCTAGTGACAAATACCTCTTAAAAGTCAGCACCATTTGGGCAAGTATGATCCAACCGTCTGGAAAAGTTATGTAATGATGGAAAAATAGCAGCTGCTAACACTTCTACTCTAAATTAGCTTCTATTTATTTTGCAGGTACTTTGTGTATGTTATAGATACTCACATTGTACATATTATACATGTCAACTCCCCTTTTACAATCTAAGCTCCATGGAGACAGGGATAAATTCATTTTTCTTTTTATATCCTCAGTGTTTAGCATACCAAGTTTATGAGAAGCATACACTAAATGCTTACTTGCTTGATTAATAAAATAAAAAAAGTGCATTTATATAGCCACAAGGCAAACTCAGTGGGAGAAATTTTTGCCTACTATATGTCTAACCAACCTTTAAAGGACATCTCAAAGGCTACTTCCTCCATGAAACCTCTGAACTCCTTAGCAATTCAGAAACAACTGATGGTGTACTGGACAGAGCTCTGGGCCTGGAGTCAGGAAGACCTGAGTTCAAATCTAGCCTCAGATGCTTCATAGTTCTGTGACTCTGCGAAAGTCAGTTAACCTCAGTTTGCCCAACTATAAAATGAGAATAATAATTGCGCCTACCTTTCAGAGTTATTGTGAGGATCGAATGAAATAATAATTGTGAAAAGGCTTAACACGGTGCCTGACACATCAGACAACAATAACCTCCTTCCTTAGATTTTACATATTTCTTTGTTTATGCATCCCTCTAAGACACTGATCATTTAACATTGTGTCAGAAAGTAATTTTACCTTTAATCCTCCTAGGAGGCTGAAGATTTCACCAAGACTGGACCTGTGTCTTACCACTCATAGTGCCCAGTACGCTGTTCTGTATACAGTCTAGGTGCACAATGAATGTTTAATGGGTGACTGACTGACTGACTAAGAATGAATGAAACTCATTCCACAAGTACTCAGCAGCCTGGTCCCTCATGCCAGTCCAACGTCAGCATAAATGCCACCAACGTGGCTGGCTGCTATAGGATTTTCTGGAATGCCCAGAATATGAAATTCCCATTCTTTACCCCTTTCTCACTAGCTATCTTACCTAGGCATCATCTTGTCTGTAGTGGCTCTGAAAGAAAATCTTTAATGATGAACGCTGTTGTTGGGGAATTTTCTACACACTATATGGTTTTAATTACTACAGGTGTTAGAAATAGGCTTTTCTTCTGCAGCCAATTATTCTAGTGATTCAAGTTAGATAGGCCTGTACACATGCAAAATAAAAGCAGAATCAGAATAGAATGGGATGTTTTGACAAAAGTATTCAGCTAAAGGTTGGGCTGCTAATATAAAGCATGTGAGCATATCAAGTGATTTATGAATGGCTGAAGCAGCAGTAGCACAGCCTTGAATTACAATGAGGAGAGCAAGCTAGCTATTAAAAATGTAGACTGGTTAATAAAATTGCATTTGATTAGAGAAAGATTTGGGGATCATCACTAATGGATAATGGTTTTAATGCAGCCAAGTTTTGTTTTTGATTTATAATACCCACCCTTCATATGAGGCTCAGAATTCAAATAGGCAAAATTGTCAGATGCCCCTACATATAGCCCTATCAGGCTGATCCTGCTTTAACAAATGGGCCCTGTGCTATGCCTAAAGGGAAAGAGATCTTAGATTTTCTTGAATGAGAGGAAAGAAAAATTCTTGAAAATCTGTATTTCTTTAGAAAACACCCCACTATCATTCCTTCCCTAGCCTACATCCTGAAAAATCCTTACGCATAGTTGTGTTTTAAAATCATTTGAAATCCTGTCAGAAATAATTCCTGTGACAAAAAACCTAAATGAATGAAATACAGATAGAATGACACATGAGAAGGTGAACTCCTAGCAGAGGTGCTATTTATCATTATTGAAAGGCAAATAATAAGAAACAAAAACCTTCCAAATGTCATTTGTTCCTGATGTGCTGGCATACTTAGGATCATAAAGCTAGAGTTAAAATGATGTCAATGTTAGCAAGTCCAGACCCTTCATTTTCAGAGATGAAGAAATTGCATGTGCCCTAGGTCACTCAGGTAGTAAGCGTCAGAAGTAGAATTTGAATCCAGGTCCTCTGACTCCAGATTCAGAGTTTTCCATGAATGATGTAACTATGAACTTGTGAGGGGGTCAGGGTGGACTCACATGGCCTTTACACTAGTTCAGGCCCCTATCACTTTTTATACTTAACCCGGACTACTGAAATAGCTTTCTAATTAGGCTTTCCAGCTTCTAGTCCCCTACTCACCATGCATGACAAACTGTTTTTCTCAAAACAAAAGTCTGACCATGTAACTCTCCTACTCAAGAAGTTTTAGTGATTCCCTATTGCCAGCATATTAAAATACAAAGTTTACAGCCTAAGCTGTTTCCCACCTGTCGTTCCAGATTGATTTCACATCGCTTTTCCTCAAGCGTTCTCCATCTCTACTAAACAAACCTAATTGCTCTTCCCCAGGCATGACACACTATCCCCTGCTTCCATGCCTAGGTACAAGGGTTAACTGCTTCCTCACTGGAGATTCTTGGAACTCCTAGCTTCTATTGAATTTTGCTAGGTGGCACAGCGGGTAGAGTGCTGGACTTGAAGTCGAGAAGACTCATCTTCCTGAGTTCAAATCTGGACTGGAGAAGGAGATGGCAAACCACTCCAATATCTTTGCCAAGAAAACCCCACGGATAGCATTAAAATGATAAAAGATATAACATCTGAAGATGAGCCCCCCCGGGTTGGAAAGTGTCCAACACGCTACTGGGGAAGAGAAGAGGACAACTACAGGTATCTCCAGAAAGAATGAAGTGGCTGGGCCAAAGCCAAATGGAAGCTCAGCGAATGATTTGTCTGGTGATGAAAGGAAAGCCCAATGCTACAAAGATCAATACTGCGTAGGAACCTGGAATGTAAGCTCTATGAATTAAGGCACACTGAATGTGGTCAGGAGGTGGAAAGTTTAAACATCAACATCTTAGGTGTTAGTGAAATTAAATTGTCAGGGATAGGTGGATTTAATTCAGATGATTGTTAATATACTACTGTGGGCAAGAATCCCTTAGAAGAAATGGAATAGCCCTCACAGTCAATGAAAGGATGAGGAAAGCAGTATTGGTGTATAATCTCAAAATTGAAAGAATGCTATCTGTTTGAATACAAGCAAACCATTCAACATCACAATAGTAAAAGCCTATGTTCCAGCCACTGATGCTCAAGAGGCCAAAGCTGCTCAATTCTAAGAAGACCTACAACATCTTCTCAAAATAACACCAAATAAGATGTCATATTCATCATAGGGGATTGGAATGCTAAAGTAGGAGATCAAAAGATTGACCTTAGAATACAAAATGAAGCAAGTCAGAGACTAATAGTTTTGTCAAGATAACTCACTGGCCATAGCAAACACTCTTTTTCAACAACCCAAAAGGTAACTCTACACATGGACATCACCATACGGTCAATATAGAAATCATATTGATCATATATTTTGTAGCCAAAGGTGGAGAAGCTCTATATAGTGAGTTAAAAGAAGACTTGGACATGACTATGGCTCAGATCATGCTCTTTGTAGCTGACGTGAAGCTGGCTAAACAAACTGTATATAAGAATTAGCATCCAAAAGATTTTTGACAAGCTAGAGCTTCGGGATGAATGAGATTCAATGGATAAATGTAAAGTCTTACACTTAGGTTCAAAAAAGCAACTTCATAATAAAAGATGAGGGTAGGACATGATTAAATTTCAACTTATTGGGGCAGCTAGGTGGCGCAGTGAGTAGAGCACCGGCCCTGCAGTCAGGAGGACCCGAGTTCAAATCCAGCCTCAGACACTTGACACATGTACTAGCTGTGTGACCTTGGGCAAATCACTTAACCCCAATTGCCCTGCCAAAAAACAAAAAATAATTAAATTTCAACTTATCAGAAAAAAAGATATGTGAGTTTTATTAGAATGTGAGCTCAATATGAATCATCAGAATGATATCACAGCCAAAAATCAAATGAGATCTTGAGATAAATTAATAGAAGTGTAGAGATAGGGACTGGATTTGCAATATCCTTAATATAGGTAACTTCTAGATGAGGAAACTCCTTCTACTAATACAGATTGACACCTTCTCTAAAAATGACAGCCTCAGAGAATTGCCTAAAGCACTGAGAGGTTAAGTGTCTTGCCAAGGGTTACACAGCCAATTTTTAGCAGAACTGGGACTTGAACCCAGCCAGGTCTTCCAGCCTAAAAGACCATTTTTCTATCCATTATGGAACACTGTCTCTTTATATGTATAAAAAAGGCATAGCTTCCAGAAATAAGGAAGTGGTAGTCTTTCTACACCCTAATCAGACCACATCTGGAATATTATATTTAATTGTGGACACCACAGTTTAAGAATGATATTGATAAGCCAGAGAGAGACTAACTAGAGTAGGGCCACCGGAATTTTGAAGGGTATTGAGTCTATGTCATATAAAGAGTGATTTAAGGAACTAGAAATGTTTAGCAAAGAAAAAATAAGACTCTGGTGAAGAATGTTAACAATTTTCAAGTATTTGAAGGGTTATCATGTGAAAGTAGGATTAGATTTGTTCTACTCAATCCCAAAGGTCAGATACAGGAGTAAATAAGTAAAACCTGCAAAGAAGTAAATTTAGGCTTGATATCAAGAAAAGCTTCCTAACTGTTACAGTGGAATACAGGAACCAAGTAGTTTCATCAAGACAACGATTTATTTAGCAATGTATGCGCTTGCAAAGACAAACCAGGACCAAGGCTCTCAGTAGTCTAGGACACAGGACCTTGATTTCTACGTAGTTGATGTACAATAAATTCCCTTAGTTCTGTTTAATTACAGGCAAGAGTCAAAGTTAACAGTCACAGCAAAGTTCTACATTATTCACAGGATATCATAGCCAGGTTCAGAATTAACAAGGGAGGAAAATTTCTTGTTAAGAAAGGAAAGTAGCATGATGGGGAAACTGAGTCAAGAGGCTTCTACCTTTTGCCTGTTCAAGGTTGTCCCCTCAACTCTCCTAGACACAGATAATCATCTATAATAGTTCTCAGACTGCACTCCCTTTGGGCAGCACATGACATTCCCCTTGAATGGTGGACTATTGGCTTAATGACACTTTAGACAACCATACCGGACATAAAAAATTAGAACAATATCAGATTACCTCATTTTACCTCAAATAGCAAAATTTCACTAATCATGACATAGGGCTAGGTTATTCTTCTTCTCACGCTGCAATATATATAGTTAACAATGAGCACATATAAGACCATCTTATTTGTCCTCATTAATAATTTAAGAGTAATTATATTCTGGAATTTCATGATAGTTGACTCCAAACCCTAGAAAAATGCTGACTATAGTAAGTTTCCAATCTATATTGCCTATTCATCCCTAAGGCAAGATTGAAATCTTTGAATCTAAAGTCTGTTGTTACTAAGTTGGCTCAAAGACTTGACTTCAATTCAGAATATTTATTAGCAGGTACAATTTCATAATTTTCACAAGTGATAGCCAAACAATCTATCAGATAAAACTCACGTTTTACTATAAGCAGACTAATAAATTTTCCCACTTTGGCTGGAAGTTGGTTCTAGCTTCTCAAACTTTAGTACTATAAAATTATATCACACATTGTCAGCATGGCTGATAAGATCTTATGACCTCAACAAGTAGAAAAGTCCCAGGGAACTTCACAGATAAAGATAACTTGAAGAGCACTTTGCTGTGTTCTCCCAACAGTAAGTTATTGTTATTGTTATTATCCATTTTAAAGTAAATATACACTTATTAAATATTTAACAGTTTTCAAACATTTTACCACATTCTTTTAACAACTCAATTCACAATCTAATAGTATCCAGATTAAAAGAGAAGGCACTTTTCTAAAAACAGCATTTCTGATACAATGGTTTCCCAAATTTTACAGCATAAGAAAAAATTTTAGAAACAATAATAACATACACATTATCATGTATTTAAAACATGGAACAAAACTTATTACCTGTACTTCAATTCAGTAGAATGCATTTCCAAATTTTACATTAAAAACCATTCATTTTTATCACTTTTGGCATTCTATATTGATTGTATTCAAGGGTACTTACATTTACTAACATTCACAAAATGCTTTCCATGTCTCAAGCACTGTGCTAAGTTCTTTACAATCATGAGATCCTCACAACAACCCTGGAAAGTGGGTGCTATTATTATTATTCCCTTTTGAGGTGAACTGAGGTGAAGTAAGTTATTTAAGGGCATATAGATTTTGCATTAGGTTCTGATTTGCCACAATTTTCCTGATAAGAAAGCATATCTCACTGTAAATGAGACCACATTATAATTTCATTTCAGAACAAAATTTCAACCAAATCAAATCTGGATTTATAATTACTAATGGTAATATTTAAATACAAATTTCCCAAGGGCCATCAGCTACCAGCATTTCAAATTTCATTTTCAGTTAGCTCATGTTTAAAGAGAAAAAAACAATTCATGGTGGTACTCCCATCTCCCCACAACTTTTCTTTCTTTTACTTTAAAATCACCCAATGACCTAAATGAATTCCTTTTACACTAATCTAACCCCGCCTGGCTTTATTTCTCTAGTCTTTATTTCCCAAATATATCCCAGACTGTATAGAACTTATCTTTATTCCACTGAATTTTCCTTTACAATTTGACACAAGTTTTTATTACACAAAACCAATTAATTGCAAGACACTTGCTTTTAGGGTTCTTAAAAACTTGCAAATTCAAGTTCTATTCTAATACCTTTTGGTAACTTTGCTTCTAGTTTACCTAAACAACTAAGTTCTGTTATATCATTCACAGAAGAAATACAGGGGTAACACAAAACAGTCTTCCAAATTATATTTTATTTGCTTTTAAGTTGTTCCTTGATGTAAAACAAGCTTCTCTCTTTTCATGGTCTAGCAATAGTTAATAATAGGCAGCTCTTAAATTTAAACTGCAAACCTATTTTTTTTCCTTTTCTCTAATCAATGAAATCACCTTCCTTCGTTGCACTAAAACAGTAAATCTGTCAGTTTCCAGGGAAAGAGTAATAAAAGTCTAAGTGCTGTTTCCATGTCACTTTCACAGAGTTTGATTCTTATTTTTCCTTAAAACAAACTCTACAGAGTAGTATCTCAAAACTCATTAAAACATTTCAGTATTTATAGAAACATTCAAACCATAATTTGGAAATTCACATTAGAGTAATTTCAGTCACTAATTTAAGCTCTAATTAGTTTACAATATCTATAGATCCCTGCAGATTGGGAACAAAGATTCCTTTCCTTCTTTTCTGTGTCTTGCCTGCCTCCCCAACTGTAATGGCAAGCAAAGTGGGGCTTTTTGCTGTTTTTTCTTTTGGAATGCTTCTCAGCACTGAGGCAATCAAGTGCCTTTGATTGAGTCTTGCCTTTGTTTGAATCAAGAGTCTTTGATTGACTCAAGAATCTTTGATTTCCTGCTTAAGTCACAAGAAAGCCTAAGTCACATGAGTTTGAGTCACATGGTTGTGACACCCCCTGAAGAAGTGTATATATACTCTGAGGTTAGCATTTTGCTTTGGGGCTCACTCACTGGAAGAGTGTTTGTGTGATTTGGCCAGATGAGACTCTGGGTAGCCATTAAGGAGCCCCCCAGCTTTGAAAACCCAGATGTTGGAACTTCTCTCTCTGGTAACTATGTATATATTGCTATGGACAGACAGTTAGAAGCCTTGTATGCTGATTTGTGTTATTTGCTCTGTTTATTTTATTTCTGCTTATAATTTCTGTGTGTGTTTTCTCTGAAGTTCAGGGTGTTGACTTTTTCCCCTGAACTAAGTGAATGATATATGTATATTTAATTTAAGTGAGATTGTAAACCCTTTTAAGTTGCTTTCCTTCAGAAAAGCAGATCAAAGAACCTGCGCTAGCAGCCCTCCTGTGTGCTAGTGTTGTTGGTCTTACACCTCCACAGTAGCTGCTAGTAACATTGTTGTTACACCAACTTAACTATAGTTAGAAATGTAGAGAGAGAGAATATTTTTTCTGAAGACTTTGAAAGTTCCTCAGAAAAAAAGTTTCACTTTCTGCACGCTTTTTCCTTTGTCTGATCAGGGCACGGGAAGAAGTTAGTTTGATTCACCAAGACATAAAATAAAGATAATACGACAAGACCAACACATAGAAGCAAAGTTTGTCCTTCTTCTTTCACACTGAAAGCTTTATCAAAAATTTGTGAGAATAAGTCCCTTCTTGATATTATCGAAAGCTGGGAGAGCTATTTTGAAATAAGAAGTTCTGTAAACCATCAGGAGAAAGACCTTCAAATATAAAGGAACGGAAATCAGATAATGCAAGACTATTCTACACACACCAGAAAACACAAGAAGGAACGGAATAATGTGTTCCAAAGAGCAACAGGGCTCAGCATATAGCCCAGGTAGCCTACCCTGCAACTCTGAACTTAACCATACATGAAAAAAAATGGACATTCTATAATAAAGAGAAGTTTGAAACAGTTTTAGAAAGAAAACCATAACAGAAGAAATTATTTGCTTCTTGAATACTCAAAAAACAGAAAGGCAAGCATGAATAAATGCAGGAGGTAAGGATAGAGGAACAGCAGAGAGACCAGGAAGATCCTCTTTCTAAATGTACATAAGGAGATAGGGGTGGACAGGAATCTAGAGGTAAAGGTGAAAAGGCTGATAGAGGGCATTCTGTATAGAACCTGACAACACCCTAGTAAATCAATGTTTACTTTTTCTTTTGTACTACATTACACTATGGGAAGATACATGAAATGGGGAAAGGGGAACAGTGTGTGATTTGCTGAGGTCAAGTCATGGGCTAGCAATGAGGGAAGGGTGACCTCTGTGGTCTCAGAAAGAGAAGAACCTATAGGGAAGTGGGTGAAGAGGAGGGGGGAAATATTGAAATGTGGGGAGAAAGGAAAGAAGCCTTATTTTGGTGGTGGGAGAGGGTTCCACCGATGAATGTTCCTATGGATGGGGAAAGATGATCTATAAAGGGAGATGAAGACTGTAAATTGGGTGTGACCTGGAGGATTTGGTGCTTGAAAAGTCTACTTGTCCTGGGGTGGGGAGTGTTGGAAGCCCTAGGGGCAACCAGCACCTGAAGGAGTGGGAGAGCGTGGACAAAAGGAAGAAATTTCCAGGCACTGCATTTTACCTTTCTTTGTATGTCCAGAACTTAGCCTGGCACATAGCAGGCACTTAATAAATGCTTATTGACTGCGTGACAATATGGCATGGTCTGTAGTTCCATAACCATTTTAGTCATTCACCTATGGGTAAGCTGCAGTTTATCAATGCTCTTCTTATCTATGTAATAAGCAAAAAAAAAAATAGGGAAATGCTTTCTTTTTTTTTTTTTTACAATTTTCATAACTCTTTCCAGACAATTAAATTAACATTTATTAAGTGTCTACTGTGTTCAGCAAACTGGGAAATTCCAAATTTGCATAATATCTGATGGTTATAAAGTTCTTCAAGTTCCACAAAGAGCTTAACCTGTGTTATTTCTTCTGAACCTCACAACTACCCTATGAGACAGATGTTATTAGTTTTATTTTACAGATGTGGAAACTGGAGATTGGAGATCAGTCCATGGATACACAGCTAGTAAGTGTTGGAGGAGGGATTTGAGCCCAGGTCTTCCTGACTCCAAGTCCAATATTGTACTCTGGTCCAACTTGCTACCTCTAGTAGATTATGGAACTTACATTCTGTTACAGGGGACATGAGATATATATATATATATATATACCCACCCACACCCACACCCACCCACACACACACACACACACACACACACACACACACAGATAATGATAATACTGAATAATATATGATAAGTGAATTTAATATTTGGGAAAAGTCTTATGTAAGGTCTGAGGCAAGGAGATCATTACTGACTGGGAGAATCTTTGAAAACTTCATGGAGGAGAGGTATTTGAATTAAATATTGAACTTTAAAGTAGGATTTCTTAACTTGGGGTTGGTGAACCTTAAAAAAATTTTGATAACTATATTTCAATATAATTACTTTTGTTTACTATCCTATGTGTTTCTTTTTATCTTTTTTTTACATTTAAAAACATTAGTCTAAGGAGTCTCAGGCTTCACCAGACTACCAAAAGGATTCATGACATACAAAACGTTTGAGAATCCCAGATCTAAAAGATGGGTGAAAATTCATCAGGTAAAGAGAGAGTAAGCGATGATATAAGGCATTTTAGGCATTAGCAATAGTGTAATCAAAAGAAACCAGATGGGAAAGCACTGCTTATATTTGTAGGACATTTGACAAACATTTATTAAATCCTTACTGTATACAGAGTACTATGCTAGGTACTAGGAAAGTATACCTTCTAGTCAATAGCCCAGGTTGGTTGGAGCATAGAGCACATGAACAGGAGTAATAGGAGCATATGACTCCCAGGGTTGTATATCTAGTCCAAGCTTTTCTCCTGAGCCCTAGCCTGCCATCACCAACTTCCTATTAGATGTTTCGTACTGGATGCCCTGTAATGCTGTGTGGATAGTGTTCTCAAAAACAGAACTTATTTGTCTAACCTACCCTTCTTACAGACTTCCCTATTTCTATAGATAACACTACCATCCATCCAGTCACCAGATGTCACAACCTCAGAATCATCCTCAACTCATCACCCTTCCTCAGCCCACATAGAGGATCAGCTGCTAAATCTTGCTATTTCTATTCTATTCCGTCTCTTCCTCCCCTCAATAGGCTGGAACTACCCTAATATAGTCCCTCATCACCTTTCACCTGATTTGTTGAAAGAGGCTTTCGAATTGTCACCATGCTTTCTCTCTCTTTCCAGTCCAATCCGTCCTCGATGTGGCTACCAAAAAGACTTTCCAAAAGAGCAAGTCAGACAGTTACTCCCCTACTTCCAGTGACCCCTGAGTACCTCTAAGATCAAAAATAAACCTCTTTGTTTAACATTTAAAGCTTTTCATCACCCGACCCCCACCTACCTTTCCAGCTTTATTATACATTGTTCTTAACACACTATACAACCCGGTAAAACTAGCCTTCTTATTGTTTTTCACATGAATGAATGAATGAGTGAATGAATGAATGAATGAAAAAGCATCTAAGTGCTTACTATATGCCAGAAACTGTGCTAAGCACTAGGGATACAAATGAAAATTTGAAGATAGTCCTTGCCCTTAAGTAGTTTACCTTCCAACAGGAAGAGACAACCCATGTTGGGAATGGTGGCCACAGAAGGGCATTTTCATTTGGAAAATTGCTGGGATAGTGAATAGAGCAGTAAGGGAATAGAGTGAAATACTCTTTCTAGTAGCAAGTACAGTATTGATTTGATTACAATTCCAGGACCGGAAAACAAATGCATGTGGAGAGGGAAGCAGAGGGTAAGCACACACTGGCAAGTCAGCTGACAAGAAGATGCCAAGGAGAAAAGCTAGAGCTGGCCTAGATAAAGTGTTCCATCAGAGACACTCACTGATCATGACAGCAGGGGCTGTAGGGCAAGAGTTCCAGGGCTCAGAGGATACTCCACCAGGGCACAGTTTCTGGTCCAAATAAAGAAAGCTAGTCAAGAAAAATGGCAAGTGAGAGTGTCTGACATTCCATTCCATCTGCCATCTCTGCTTTTTCACTAACAGTCCCCCATACTCAGAATTTCACTAACTCCTCACCTCCACCATTTTTCCTTCAAGGGTCAGCCCAGGCATCACTTTCTGCACGAATCCTTTCCTGATTCTCCCTTAGCTGCTAGTGCCTTCTCCCTTAAAATTATTTTATATTTATTTTGCATTCTTAAAATAAATCTACACATGTCTAATTTGTCTCCTCTAATAGAAAGTAATCTGTCTGAGGGTAGAAGGCTTTACACTTTTGTCTTTGGATCCCTGCCAACTAATGTAGTTCTTGGCACAGAGTAGGGATTAATAATTGCTTATTAATTGTTGATTGATTCAGGTAGCCTGGTGACAGATGAAGAAGCCCTTGATTTTGACCTTGCTTAGTAGGCACCAGGAAATATAAAGATAAAAACTAAATCAACGTTTACCCTCGAGGAGCTTACATTCTACCGGAGGAATATAAAAAGTACAGTCAGGCAGTCAGTGATAAATATCTATTAAGCTCCTACATAGTGTAAGCACAGTATATTGAATCCCAGGGGATACAAGGAAAGGCAAAAGACAATGCCAGCCCTCAAGGGACTCATAATCTAGAGGGGAAATGACACATAAAAAGAAATTGGAAAGAAGTAGGGAGAGAGCACCCAGCTTGGGGTCATGATGAAATCCTAAGTCCAGAGGAGTGCAACCAGGTTGGAAACAAAGAGATGGCTGAACTGGGTGCCTTTGAATGGAGGTTCTGGGAACCTCTCTCCACCCTCAGTAATCAGAGGGAGGGAAGGGCCTCAGAGGCAGGGAGTACTAACGAGGTATGAGTTCCAGGATTGCTGTGTTTAGGCAGAGTTAAGAGGTTCCTAGGACGTGATGAAGTTCAGAGGAATGCAGTCTTATGGGAAATAAAGGAGGAAGGATCTTTGAAGGAATCCAGAGATTCTACTGGGCAGCTAGGTGGTTCATTGGAATTGGAAAAGCCCTGATGTTGGGAAAGATTTAAAGCGAAAGATGAAGGGGATGGCAGAGGATGAGATAAATAGAGAGTATAATGGAAACAAGGAACATGAACTTGGACAGATTTTGAGCGATAGATAGTGGAGGACAGAAGGACCTGACATGCTATGGTCCACAGAGGTCATGAAAAGTGGGACGCAACCAAATGCATTCAAGACATGGGAAACCACTTGCGCAAAGCCACCAAAATGAATGATGAAATGTGAAGTATGAGGTATAGTTAGGAAACCAGATTAACGAATTGAGAATTCATGAAGACAGAAAGCCACATGGGTCCAGATTGTGCAGAACTTTAAATACCAGGTTAAAGATGTTGTATTTTGTCTTAGAGACAACACAGATTTATTAATTTTTTTTTAATATAGTTCCAAGAGGTGCCCGGTAAGACTTGAGTGAAAGCAGATCTACAAGAGACTAAAGACAGAGACAAGGAAAAGAAAAGAGCAAAGCCTTTAGAGGGAAAATAAACCTTCTCCACCCTAGAAGGGTGGGACTGAGAATACCTTAATTGCAAATGAATCCAGCTTGACGAGAGTATGCCTCCAGGCCATAGACTGCATCCACACCTCGGTCCCTAAACAACTCATCTACATAAGATTCCCAAAGGAAGTGAAAATGACTAAATTAAAAGGAATAACCCTAAGGCAAAATGGAGTGGCTGAAGAGGGAAAGGTGTTGAAAGGCGAGGCAGGTCTTGTCTCTTTTCTGGCCTAAAGGTGATAACCCCAGAGCTGAGGTGAGAGTTAAAAAGAATCTCTGACTTCCTAAACCTCAGTTAGTCACTGCCCTAGCTGAAAGAGCTCGGTTGCCCTTAGCTGAAGAGAGTGCAATAGCAGTCCTCCTAAGCCCAGCTGGACCAGCCAGTCACTGACGGTGGAAAAGACTACTGCTGCCCATTGAAGAACAAACATCCCAGGAGGCCGGAGATGGATGGGTCTTGCAGGGACAGCTTGCCCCAAGAAGAGCACAGTTGCTGAACCGCTCACCCAGCACAGCTCACGGTGAGTCACGTGGCTTAGCCACTGACTGACCTGCAGACTCTGTCCTGCGGCAGTTTGGCCCATCCAACAAGTGGGCAGTGACTGGGAAGAGGGAGTAGAGTTGAGGAGTAAAAGAAAGACTTTTTTTTTCTTTTAGTAAAATTCATGAACTTTGAGCATAGTAAGAAGAAGATAATGAAGATTCATGGGAGAGAAAGGATCTTATGGATCTTATCCAAGACCAATTACCTCTAATTGCTGACATATATAAACAACATCATTAAAGGATTTTTTGCATCATTTTGTTGAGACCTGCAATTTCATCAATATAGAGAATTCTCCAGTTAGGAAATTCCTAATACTAATGTAGATCATCAACTATTCTGTAACTTATAGCCTTTTGTAAAGGTTGTCAGGGATGGGGAACCTGTGGCCTCGAGGCCACATGTGGTCCTCTAGGTCCTCAAGTGTGGCCCTTTGACTGAATCCAAACTTCACAGAACAAATCCCCTTAATAAAAGGATTTGTTCTGTAAAATTTGGACTCAGTCAAAAGGCTGCACTTGAGGACCTAGAAGGCCACAGGCGCCCCACCTCTGGAGGGGGATTTGCTCAGAGCCAGCCATAGTTAATATGGCAAGATTTGAAGCCAGGCAGGTCCTCTTGCCTTGGAGGCCAGCTTTCCATTCATTACCTTATACTTATTTCTCTCATTAAAAATAGATGGGAGAGGAGGTAAGGAGAACAGAGCTTGCAGATATAGAAATATGAAATGGATGGCATATTATAAGATTTCATTGTATTCATGACTCAAGAACAGCAGTTTATTCAACAAATATTTATCAGAGGTCTACTATGTAAAAGGCCTTGTGTTGTTGCCAGAGAGGGTATAGACTAATCATCACACACACACAAATAACTTTCTTATAAGGGAGAATGTGATAAACACAAAGTAAGATGAGAAATTTGAGGAATGACTTTTCTTCTCTCTACTTTCCATGTGCAACCAGTCCTTCAAGACTCAGCACAATTCTCTCCTCCAAAAAAGCCCTCTCATTCTTTGATTTCATGTAGCAATGATTGTCTGTATCACTTTCAGCTGAGTGGATTCATGGATGTTTAATGAGTATTATATCATTAAGACCTTAAAGACAGAAACTTCCTGGTAGAGTCGGAGCTGGGGAGAGGACAGTGTCCATTTTAGGAATGAAGGATGTCAGGAATAGAGACAAGAAAAAAAAAAGAGTACAGGATGAAAAATGGAGATAGACAGTGGTTTATTTGGCAGGAATATGGAAGCAGGGTGGGGAAGATTATGAATAGACCTGAAGTATCTGATAAAAATTTAAAGCTTTGAAAACTAGTGATCAGAATAAATGTGCATTTGTAAATATGCATATACATATTTATATTTACTATGTACTTATGTAAAGCTTCCCATTGTCTACAAGATTGAATCCTTTGTCTGGTATTCCAGGCCCTCTATAATCAGTCCCATGTATTAGCTTTCTAAGCTTATTTCATGTTACTCTGGAATTGTGTATAGTAGCCAGACCAGTTTCTTCACTTTGATCCAAGTGGGTCTTATTTATTCTCAGATCAGCACCTTTCCCTATACAATTCTCCAAACTCGGAATGGACTCTGCCTTTCCCTATGCCTTTCTAAATCCCATTGATCCTTCAAGCCCTTCCTTAATTCATAGTGGATCCATGAAGCCTTCCCAAGTTACTCCATTCCCAGAGTGATCTCTTTTTAAAAACTTACTGTAGCACTTACTATCTATGTCATAACTTCCAGTATTTGAATGTGGAATTTTTGAAATCAAAAGGACTATCAAAATCATCTTTTCCAACTCCAGGGACTCAGGGTTTGTGCTGGGTTAAAAGTGAGCATATCTGGCGTACACCCTTCGAAGGTTCGAGGATGAATTCACCAATTGGAGGAGGAGGAGGCTGCAGAAGTAGAAAAGTGGCCTTAAATATTATACCTTTTGTTCCAGAATAAACTATAAACATAGTCAAATAAAGGTGAGGATTTATAATAAGCAGAATAATGCAAAGGAAAGAAGCCCTAAGAAGAAACAAAAAAGATCCATGTTCTGGTCTTCACTCCACCACTAATTGCCATGTAACTTTGGGCAAGTCTGTAGGCTTTCATTCCATTACTTCGAAAAATAAAGATTATAAACCAGATGACCTGTAAAGTCTCTCCCAGTTATAAAAATCTGTTAATCTATGAATAATAGCAAAACTTGCTTTTTTCTATCTTGTCTTACTCTCTACCTCCACTTACCTTCACCCTCTGCTTCTCAACATCTCATCTATTTCTCCTCCTCTTTCTGCATTGATTTGCCTGCTGTTTGCCATTTCTGCTTATGTTCATTTCTACATTTTCCTTGACAACTGTCCACCTTATGGTCTAATGATAATAACATCTCCCATTTGTATAGCTCTTACTGTATGTCAGGTACTATGCTAAGCACTTCACAGTTATTATTTTATTTAAACCTTATGACAACCCTGAGAGGTAGGTGCTGTTATTTCCCTCATTTTACAATTGAGGAAACTGAGGAAAATAGAGGTTAAGTGACTTGTCCCGGTTCACACAGCTAGTATGTGAGGCCAGATTTGAACTCATCTTCCTGACTCTAGGCTCAGTGCATTGCATCACCTAGCTGCCCCCTAATTCATTCTTCCTGTGTTGTTGGATGTCCAATCTTAATGGACCATCCTGGATCAAACAAATCACTGGAAGAATAAGATGAAGAGTTGATTATCTCTCCTAGCTGCTAACATATAGTTAAGTATATCTCTCCTAGGGAGACATAAAGGAACCCATAAAAGAAAAATAATAACCTTGTAGATTAGTCTACTGTTTTTCTTCTCTCCGCCTCTCCCTTTCCTGCATCCTTAATTCTTCTTATCCTCCATCTCGGATGTGCCCCTTTTGAGATATAAAGTTCCAGAGTAACATATTATATCAGGACAAACTGATGTGTGACATTAATATTAGGAAAAATAGAGGAGGGAGCAAAGGAAAGGCAGGGGAAAAAAGAAAGGAGTCAATGAGAATTTGTTCAGGAGAGTGGGACTTACTGTTTTTAAGTGGCATAATCAATATTGTCAACCCACTCAATCAGTAATTTCTGATTAAAATTCTAAATACATTCATCCGTATGCTCTGGGGCATGATTTTGAATAGTACATATTCCGAGTTGAGTTAGGCTGTCAATCTTGCTATTTATTCCTATTTTTAAGTTGAAAACAAAGCCAAACACTTAGACATTGTAATGACTGATTTTGGCCCTGGAGAAGACGTTAGGAAACTTTGCAGTAGAGAGGCAAGGGCCTATGTGTGAGGAATTATTATATTTGGTCTTTGTGTCAACTGTCCTGCTTGTTTTTCTTTGTTACAAGGGAGGACTCATTAGGTGAGAGCTGGAGTATATCAGGAAATAATTATGATGAAGCAAAAAGTATCAGAACATTTAATTAAACAAAAATAAAAAAATATTTCTAAGTTACAATTATCATGAGTTTTTTGCACAAAAAAACCTTAATGTAATAGTACATTTAGGACAGTACCACCTTCATGCTCCCACCCCCCCCCCCCACCCCTGCCCCCAGTACCACCAGGTCTTTACAAAAATAATTGAGAACAATTTTGCTTGGAAATTAGAAGACAGTGATGTCACGATAGATGTCCTCAACTATTGGAAAATCCATTTTGTTAAGAAGGGATTAGACATGTTCTACTTGACTACAGAGACCAGAACTAAAATAAGTGGATGGAAGTTACAGAAAGGAAAACTTCCTAACAATCGGCATAGCCAAACATGCAATAGGCTGCCTTTGGAGGTAGTGGGTTTCTTCTCTCCGGATATCTTCGAGCAAAGGTTGGATGACTACCAGCTGAATATATTGTAGGATTGTTGGGTGTGCTTGTTTAGCATGTTGTCTTTTATCAATGCTTTTAAAAAAAAATATCATTGTCACTACCCAATGACTCCTCCAACATGAACCCTGCTCAACCATTCCCTTGGAATATGTAAGTAAAGGGAAACTAATCAATACATTGACTAAATCTGAAAATGTATGCTTCCAACCATATCTATATTCCATTATATTAATTAATTTTTTGAAGTTGTAAATATGCCGTTTAACATGATGTTTAACACATGTTTAAAATGATGAGCTAAAGATTCAGTATGGAGGAGATGTAAAACAAAGATTTTTATGGTCACCAAAATTATTCACTTATCGTGAGGTTTGGGTAAAGATGATGGGGACCTGCTTCCTGGAAACTAGAGGGATGGATTGTGAATGGCTGTTTTGTGTTAATCAACCCCTTGATTGGTAGCGTACTTTTTCATTGACTCCATAGACAGAATTGTCAAATGACTTTGACTCAACACTTGCCCAAACTTTTGCTATGTTAAAGGCTAAGGGTGGTCTCACAGCCAGTGACACCACATAAAGGGGGAAAGGCCCTGAAGGCTGCCTGCATAGCTACCTCAGGCTATATGGACCCGAGAAACAGACCTGGGTCTTTGATCTTTTTGTCCCGTCTTTTCTCTTCAAGGCACAGGAAGCAGAGTCTCTGATATGGCCCAAGAGCATGAGCCACGGGGATCTAGGGAATCAGACTGGATATTGTAGCCAGCCCAGCCACAGTGCCCTGAGGATCATGGGTCTGAAACACCAGCTCAGCAGAAGTGAACACCGCCAGCCTCAGAGTTAAATTTTGTGGGACCGGCGCTATTTGGAGGTGACCTAAAGTATTAGCCTAATCTTCCTTTATTCTCCAGGGACTCAAGTGGTACAGAAAGAATTGTGGGGCCTGAGGAATTGGGGGAATGATAATAGTAGTAGTACTAATGTTAATAACATGTATATAGCACTTTAAGGTTTGCAAAGTGCTTTACAAATATCATCTCATTTTGTGTTAATAATAACATGTATGTAGTACTTTAAGGTTTGCAAAGTGCTTTACAAATGTCATCTCATTTTTTTCCTCATTACAATCCTATATATTTGAAGTAAATTATGCCTTTGAAAAAGCTAATCTTTATGACACTAATGCATTATTTATAGAGTTGTGAACTGATCCAACCATTCCGGAGAGCAGTTTGGAACCATGCCCAAAGGGCTATAAAACTGTGCGTACCCTTTGATCTAGCAATACCACTACTAGGTCTGTATCCCAAAGAGATTTTTTAAAAAGGAGGGAGGAGGAAAGAACTTATTTGTACAAAAATATTTATAGCAACTCTTTTTGTGGTGAAAAAGAATTAGAAACTGAGGAGATGCCCATCAATGGGGAAATGGCTGAACAAGTTGTGGTATATGATTGTAATGGAATGTTACTGTGCCATAAGAAACGATGAGCAGGATGATTTCTGAAAAAACCTACAAAGGCTTACACGGACTGATGCAAAGTGAAGTGAGTAGAATCAGGAGAACATTACACAACACAGTAACAGCAATATTGTATGGTGATCAACTATGAAGGACTCAGCTATTTTCAGCAATACCAACGGTCCAAGACAATTCCAAAGGGCTCATGATGAAGAATACTATCCACCTCCAGAGAAAGATTTGATACAGTCTGAATGCAAGTTGAAGCATACTATTTTTCACTTTCTGTATTTTTTGTGTGGGTCAGTATCTTCTTTCAATCGTGACTATTATGGCAATAGGTTTGCATGATTGAACATGTATAACATATCAAATTGCTTATTGTCTCAGGGATGGGGGAGTTGAGGGAGGGAAAGAGAAAATTTGGAACTCAAAAACTTTTAAAAATAAATGTTAAAAATTGTCTTTACACATAACTGGGGGAAAATAAAATATTTTTAAAAAAGAAAAAGCTAATCTGATGTTAAATGGCTAGATGGAAATGGAGTACAAGTCAGTGGTCCCCTCAGTAGGGGAACCCAGCCTGTGGGGATTTGAGCCATAGGCAGAGGAAAAAGAATCCCTGCCCTTCCACCAAATTCCTGGTCTCTGAGAACCCTGAGGTAGTAAAATATAACAGGCCTGGTCTGGAAGATGTTTTGTGCAGGGTCCAAGTAAAGAAGGATTTCCTACTGGGATGGAAGGGGAGGATGGAGAATTCTATAGATGTTCCTGCTTGTAAAAGGCTTGGGCTGACTCTTTAAGCACTAGAAAGCTAAAAAAGGCCTCCTCAGCAAGATCCATAGTTACTCATAGCAAATCAACTTAGGGAAATATGGATGAGGGGAGAAGAAAATGAATAAAGAATACTTATTGTTCAAACCATAATTTGCAGTTGGATGATAATAGCGGTTATTTATGACCTTTTAAGATTTACAAACTGCTTTACATATATTATCTCATTTGATCTTTGCAACCACCCTGTGAGACAGGTGCTGTCATTATTATTGAGGAAACCGAAGCAAACAGAGGTTAAGGGATTTGCCCAGGGTCACACAGCTAGTAAGTGTCTGAGGCGGAAACAGAACAAAAGTCTTCCTGCCTCCAGGCCTAGCACTCTATCTTCTGTGCCACCTAACTGCCCTGTGACCCTGGGCAGATCACTGGACCCATTTGCCTCAGTTATCTCAAATATAAAATGGAGATAATAAACAAATCTACCTCACAGGATTGTTGAGAGGCTCAAATGACATGATATTTGTAAAAGCACTTAGTACAATGCCTGGCACGATATAAAGGCTTATTCCCTTCCCTGCCCTACTGATTAGCTATAAAACCGGAATTCCATGGATGTAGTGATCCCTGACCCCTTAGGTCTCCTCTTCTTTCTGGTGTCCAAGTATAAGGACAATTTTATTAGCTGTTCTGAGGATCAGCTTGGGGTGGGGGGGTGGGGGTGGGGGTGAGGGGTGAGAAGGGCAGTGCACTTCCCCCTACTCAACTGCAAATCCAGCCAGGGATAGGATCATTTCCAGTTTCAATCTCCTTTCCTTTAGGACAGGGCCTTGTGAGATCTCAAAAGGCTGACGGCATCTTCCCCTTTCTGGGCACCCGAGAAACAGGATTGCAGCTTCCAGAACAGTTGTAGCAGGCAGAGAAACAGAAGCAGACACAATAAAAGAGGGTAGGGATAGAGAGAGGGAAAGAGACAGACAGACAGACAAAGAATCCATCAGAAATAAAGAGCCCCCTTGGTGCTGATTAGATGATGATCAATGGAGGTAAAGTGTAAACTGACTGACTAGCTGTCCTAGAAAGGAAAATGTTTGCAAATGTTCTAAGGAGGATTGAATCTTATCTTTGCAACTGATTGTGCTAGGCCTAACAAGTCAGTGAATTTTGCCCTAATCATTCTATGATTCTTTATTGTTTAGTATTTCTTTTTCTGCATAGGAATAAAAAACTACCTGGTCTATGTCTGATTGATGTTACATATTGGGTAAGCTAGTGCCAAAAGTGTATTTATTCAAGGAATTCAAGGTGTGTGGGTGTGTGGGTGTGGGGTACAACACTGGGTAATCGAATTCCCCAATTGAGAAGAGAGCCAAACCCAACATAATGAACTCAAGGCAAACTTCAAGGACATAAGGAGCACAAGATGGCCACAGGTCAGCAGCCCAGTGGGGCCCGGCTAGCCATGATGCAGTGCTAGACCAGAAACATATGCCCAGAAAGTGAGATGGGCTAGCCATGTGACAAAAACTGAGAGGTGGTAGATGGACAGTTCAATTTCTGCCCATTAAAATTTAACACATTTTGAGAAAGGCCTCCAACTCGTTGGGTAGATTCTTTGTGGATAATTTCTGGGATGACCTGCACAAGATTATTGGAGGATGAAAACTTTGATAGGACATCATCTGCACTGTTGCCAAGGGTATCTGTATTGAGATCACAAATTCATTGAAGAAGGAAAAAGAAAAAAATTGAAAGGTTAAATACTGATACATCAGAAAGAACATTCCCTGACTGATTTTCCATCTGTTGCTATGTTGATAAATCAGAAAGAGGTGTTCAAGGAGAACTAGCACCTCTAGTGTGAGGGCTAAATGAGTCCTTTTCAGGACCGCTCATCCACTTTTGGTGTCTATTTGACACTCAACTCTCACCTGTGGCTCCAAGAAGCTGTAGCATGCTCAGAGCTCACACCCTGGAAAAACCACTGTTACAGACAGGCTAAACCAGGTTGAGGGTAACCGACAGGCCTCAAACCTCTCAGTGAGTTAGAAGGCTGTTTACCCCAAGCACGTGAAGACTTCTCCTGCAGGATGGAAAACCTTGATAGGACGTCATCTGCATTGCTGTCGCTGTTGCTGGCAGAACGCGCGGAGGTGAGCAATTTGTTCCAATGGCCAGGCATGGTCAGACATCAAAGTCGCTGAGGTCATCCATTCCTGGTTGTCTTTTATCTTGCCACTAGACTTCAATGACTCTGGAAGAAAGGATGAGGCCTGACTTTGTACAATTGATGCACAAGTCAAGACAAGACCTGGTGGTGTCCTTAGTCCTCTTCGGAAATGAAGGACAAACAACAACAACAACAAGCAAGAATTGAAGAGGTGGAGGAAGTTGGCAGGAGAGATAAGAAGTTATGAAATGCTTTGTGTGTTCACGATTTGATTTTTTAAAAGCTATTTTTAAAGTAAAACATAGATATAACCACTGCAGCTTCAAAGCCCTCCTAGCTGAGCATAATTAGAGCTGTTAGATTAGAATTGGATTCTGTAAAGAAAGGGTTTTTTTTAACAATAAATATGGTTTTTGTGCATCTCTTATGTTCCTTCATGTTTTGTAGCATGTAAACTGGTTTTGTAGCTAACTGGTATTGCTTTCCACATCCTGTATATTGCTATTTTTGAGCTTCCCTTTGAAGTAAATGAAAACTCTGCAGATTAAAGCAATAAGCAAGGAGAAAAGAAAACCACTAATCTTGCCTTTTAATATTTAAGAGTAAATAAGGAAAGGCATTTTCTTGACAGATTACAGAAATGAAAATTATGAGGTATTTCAATTACTCTGGAGTAATTTACCCCAAGATGAGAGGATAGAATTGTTTTGATAAAGCAAAGAATATACAAATAAATGTTGGTTGTTGTCCTTCGTTCTCGAAGAGGACCAAAATGGCATCACTATGTTTCAGTCAAGATTCAATGCATCCGACTGGCTGATTAGGCCAACATGAGCTCGGAATGCTCTACCACAGGTCAGGCACAAATGGTCCGTGTAAGCATTTGGGAATACTCCAAACTTGTGTATCCTGCATTTCCTTTGAGCTGTTTCATTTCTGCTTTGCTCATAGAGCACAGCACCTTCTCTGATGTGGGCATGCCATGCTGAGTGGTACTGTGCCAATGTCTCCCATGTCGCACAATCAATTCCAAAGTTCTTGAAAGAGACCTTGAGATGTCCTTGTATCACTTTTTCTGACCACCATGTGAATGCTTGCCCTGTGTGAGTTCTTCATAAAATAGTGTTTTTGGCAAGCCTACATTTTATATTGGAACAGCGTGGCCAGTCCATTGGAGTTGTGCTGAAGCAGAGTTTGAATGCTTGGCAGTTTAAGTAAGGACCTCCATATCTGGTACCTTATCCTGCCAGGTGATCTTCAGAATCCTCCTAAGACAATTCAAATGGAAGCAATTCAGTTTCTTGGCATGGTGCTGGTAAACTTTCCAGGTTTCACAGGCATAGAACAATGAGGTCAGCACCACAGATCTGTAGACGTTCAGTTCGATAATCAGTCCAATACCTCTTCTCTCCCATACTTCCCTTTGGAGCATCCCAGACACTGAGCTAGCTCTGGCAATGCCTGTGTTAAACTCATTATCAATGTGTACATCCCTGGAAAGCATACCACAAGATAAATGAACTTATCCACAGCATTCAAAACTTCTCCATTTGCTGTAATTGATGGTTCCACATATATGGATGGTGTGGTGGTGGCTGATGGAGCACCTGTGTTTTCTTGGTGTTAATTGTTAGGCCAAAATTAGCGCAAGCAACAGAGAATTGCTCCATGCTTTGTTGCATCTCAGCATTGAGTGCACGATAATCCCCAAACAGATTGTAGAAACTCCCTTTACCAAGACAGATTGGAACCTATCTACAACCTAGTATGTAATTTGTAGGGAGTACTAAGATTCTAAATGGTTAAATGACTTTTCTAGGGGTCAGACCGTGATAAATAGTGGTAAAATCTGAATCCAGGTCCCCTGATTCCATGCCCCTCTATCCACCCTACCACGTTATTTCCTTCCTTAATAAGAATTTAATACTAATTTAATTGAATTAAATTGTATTCTATTATCATTATACATTGCCTCTATAAATCTTGATTAAGAAATATAGATATAACTCCCATCTCTTCTATTTCTTTAATTAAAAGTTGACAATCAACTGCAAGTCATTATTTCTCTAAATCACTGTTTCTGAACCTTTTTTTTTTTTTCAGTATTAGGATACCCTTTTAAATGTCAAAAAATTTCCCAGGCTCCCACAGTACAGTAGTTGTATTTTTGGTATCCACTTACAAGATACATAATGACCAAAGGCTACTACCAATTCTGTAAAGTTTTGCATTTTGTTAATCGCATCAGCACCTAGAATTATTTAGAGAATAAAGGCCTAGAGGATGGAAAGCTGTCTTGGGTTCACGCCCTGCTTCTGACACCAACTAGAGGTGGGATCCTGGACAAATCACTGAATCTCTCAGTGCCCCTTGGCAATTCTTAGGTAGGTTTCAGAACAGTTGCCAATTTGCATTGGTACAGTTCCTTTACAGGTGGGGGGAGGGAGTAGAGGGAAGGGATAAACATTTATATAGCTCCTACTATGTGCTAGGGCCCCAAAGATGGGGAAACTGCAGCCTCAAGACCTGTTCTGTGAAGTTTGGATTCAGTCAAAGGGCAGCACTTGAGGACCTAGAGGGCCACATGTGGCCACAAGGCCTAAGGTTTCCCCGCCCCTGCAGCTAGGCAATGTACTAAGCACTTTACAAATATTATCTCATTTAATGAGATAAAAGAGGCAGCTGGGTGGTGAAGTGGGTAGAATTCTGGGCCTGGACTCCGAAAGACCTGAGTTCAAATCCAACCTCAGATACTTACTAACTGTGTGACCCTGGACAAGTCACTTAGCCTCTGCCTGCCTCAGTTTCCTCAACTGTAAAAATGAGGAAAATAAAAGCACCTACCTTCCAGAGTTGTTGTAATGATTAAATGAGATAAATAAGATAGAAAAATGAAATCACAGACTAGGTTAAAAAAATCTATATAAGTAATCCTTCTTGAGAAGGATACTTGGTGCTGTTTTGCAGTTTTCAAAAGCTTGAACCCTCTCTGAAATGTTTTTCATGCCCATTTTTAGTTCAGTTTCTCAATAAGGTATCTCGATTGAAAGCATGCATCTTTCATTCCTGGTCATGTTTGCTCATTTTTCTCCAACTTCTTTATATTTCATTCTCCCTTTCACTTTCTCCTCTCTTTCTCTCATTGAAGAAGGGAAGAGAAAGATGAAAATAAATGAAACACTTTTCCAGAAGTGTTTTTCAAATTATGGTCCAAAGTTTATTAGTAACTTCCAAGAAGGTTAGACTCCAAGTACTCTACAGAAATGGGTCCAACACATTATTCTAAACACTGGGATTAAATGAGTTTTTAAATGACACTCCATGTTCTTTAGAAGCTTAAATAGAGCTTTAAGGTTTGCAAAGCACTTCACAATATTATCTCATTAGGTCCTCACAACAATTCTGGGAGGTAGGGCCTATTTTTTAAACCCCCATTTTACAAATGAGGAAAGTAACTTGCCCAAAGTCACACAGCTAGCATGTGTCTAAGCCTGGATTTGAACTCAGGTCTTCCTAACTCCAGTCTATCCACTGTGCCACCTAGCTTCTTTGATATGACATACACACCAACAAGCATTTGTTACCTACTTACTATGTACCGAGTACTTTGCTAAACTTTGGGGACAGAAAATAAAAAATGAGACAGTCACTGACCTCAAGATATTTACATTCCAATGGGAGAGACAACCCAAATATGGTCTGGGAAGTCTTAGAAATGGTGCGTGGAACAATGGGAAAGTTCACTGAGTGAACATGCTCTTTCCAGAGGCAAGATCGTGGTGATTTGATTATCTTTCTGAATTCGGAAGGGGTGGGAAGAGGTCTAAGTTCTGGGCGCTCAGGCAGCTAAGTGAAGGTTAGTCCAGACACAAGTGACTTCCTTCCTTGCAGGCATGACTTCTTAGTGGTCCAGTTTGGAGGGTAGAATAATGCAGAAGCATAAGGGACCGGGACTTTTTGCCTTGGCAGCAATAATTGGGACAATTTCACCGGCTCCATTCTTACTAAGTGAATTTGATGTGGCTTCTTGAAGAATCAAGGTAATTGGCACTAGCTGCCTGCTTGATAAATTAAATTACTCCCTCTCAGCTATACTTCCCCTTCCCCAAAATGTTAAGTGCCTTGAGGCTTAGGACTGTTTTTCATTTTATTTCTGTATCCCTTTGCACATTGTAGGCAACTAACAAACTCTTATTGGATGATTAAATGAATTGAGACAACAGGCATAACAATCAACTGATGAGAATAAGATTGACTCAAAATATGAATGGACTGCCTTGAGAACTGGAGCTCCCCTTCACTGAAAGTCCTCAAGCAGAGGCCACTTGTCAATATCCTGAAGAAGGAACTTCTAAATGGGATGGGAGATTCAAGGTCACTTCCAACTCTGGGATTGTTCAGCAGTATGAAAAAGCACAGGATTTGAATCAGAAGGCCTAGGTTCAAATTTGGGGTTGTACCTGTGGCCAAATCACTTTAGATTTCTGGGTTTCAGTTTCCTCATTTGTAACATGGGGGGTTGGACTGGACTTCCAAAGCTCCTTGAAGCTCTACTAGTGCTGTCTGTAATATAAATTTGAGTATGGTTTGTGGCCTGTGTGATTGCTTTCTAATCATGCACATGGCCAAACAAATAGCTCTGTCCTTTATCATTCTATCCATGCTTCTAAACCTCTGGAATTTTAGAATGTAAACTCCCAGACAACAGGCACACTGTTGGACTATTCCGCTTCCCCACCCCCTTCCCCCCAGCCCCTTACTTTTTATGAGAGTTGGCCAGAAAGTAATGTGTGATCTCCCTTCTTAATCATTAACAGCTGCCCAGCTGCCTTCATCTATATTCCCTGTAATCTCACAGATAGGCCCTCTGTAGCTGTAACTCAGAATGACTCCAGGATGGTTGACAAATAGAGATCCGTTTCAGAGAGCTGCTTTTGCTTATCCATAATCAATGTGTGTGGGCTCCTCAAAAGAATGCACTTCTTACAGTCTCTGACAACAACCCAGAAGAAAAGATCCAAAATGGTTTGAAGAATCCTTGGGATGAGGGATAAGCTTCCCAATGTGTCTGCTCTGGAGGGGAAAGGCAGATTTTGGATGTCTGTGTTTGTACCTGCACACTGTGCATCCATGGGGGCCAACATGTAGGCAGGTAGATGCAAGTGTGGATCCATGCATTCCTGCCAGAAGTGGGGAACTGCAATGGGACGTGGGACTTTTCAAAAAGAGAATTCTGGAATAAGAAGCATTAAAACTTCAGGATATTATGCTAGTTGAAGGACCCTGAGGAATTAAGGGTTTAAACAAAAGACTAACAAATCAGCAGTCACCAATCTGCATTTGCCAGTAATGAGCAGTTTAAATAACCTTAGGAGGCATTTGGTCTTCTCCCATTTCATTTCTCTCACCTATAAAAATGAGAACATTAAAGTGGCCCAGGGGCCTAGGATAGAAGCAGTCACATTTTAATCTATGAACACTGTATTTTGTTTTTCCTCAATTGTCTGTAATTTCAATTTATTATTATAAATATTATTAATTATTATGAAATCATAATGTCAATGTCTGACTTGGTTAAATGAGTGGAACTAATGCAGCATGAGGAGACATCAATTGCTCTTACTATGATGCCTAGGATGGCAGTAGAAGTCATAGCAGCTTTAGGGCTAAGGAAAGACATTGGAGACAAATAAATCCCTAGGATCTGGGCCTCATCCCTCTATTCATCCCTCATGAGTAAGAATGGAACAGAAAAATGCTTTGGCTTCTACTTAGGAAAATGAGGTGGAGGTGGAGGAGAAAGGAAATTAAAGAAGGAATTTGCAATGGACACAGAATCTCCTAGTTCGGGCTACTTTTTCCTATTTTGGTGGTGTGAATCACTATGACACTGTTCATCCCTAATCCAGAAGAACCCTCCTCCCCATCCCCTTCCCACCCTATCCCCTAAAAAATAATGTAAGCTCCAGGGCCTCCTTCAAAATTTAAGACGGTTCAAAACTGGTTAAGAAGTTGACAAAGTTTGACCCCTAAGATCCACTGTTAGAAAAAACAGATTTGACCTGAACTCTTGGCAACCACTACCAGTGGAAGCTAATTACAATTAACCCATGAACTCATTGGATCACTAATGCCCAAGAGCTGACAAAGTCAAACCACCTAGAGATCCATGAATACAGGCCTGCAAAACCAGAGGATTCTTTGGAACTGATGTGATCTCTACGAGCCAGGGACATAGTCCTATTTATCCAGGAAGCCACTGGACACATACAGTACGAAGGGTCCTAGGGATAGTGGCAGAGATCTTCCACTGACAAGGACAAGACCAGAAATTACAAGAGGGATGATGAGACCACATAAGTCAGAGATGGCTAGCCCCTGATATCAGGGAATCTGAGCAGAAAGCGCATCTCTTGGTATGTGGTCTCTCTGAATCAAGTAACAACCTTTCATCTTAGTGTTTGCCAAGTTACTTAAACTACTGGGAGCCTGAATCAATCAGTCAGTTCCTTGGGGAATTCAGTACTGAGGGGAATGAAATAATCAATCTGCAGTTATTTATTGAATCTATTATATGCTCGGTACAGTGTTAAATAAGCTTTCATGTTTCCAATCAACACAGAAGAGGAAGATTTAAAGCTCTTTAAAATTATTCTGGTGGCCCAGTACAAGTTATAGTAATAAGTATTCCCTAAAATAAAGTACAACAAGAGAAGGGCTTGTGAGAGCCTTGTTCTTATGAGTGTGTACAGCATTTAATATCTGAGACAATTTCCTTTGTGGACTTTGGAGCATGTGTAGGTATTCTGACTATTTCCTATCTACTTACCATGTGGCAAAGAGGGACTTTTTTGATTGTCTTCTGAATCAGAACATACCAAAACAAAACAAAAAAAATACATTAATCAGGCAAATTGAGTTCTTCATTGTGATCAAAGGGAAGACATGCCATAAGCCTTTGAGTGAGGAAAGGCTTTGGGCCTTTATTTCCCTAGCTGTTGCTTCTCTCTCTGTTGCCTACCCTTTCCTGCTCTTAGGTGCAGGAGTATTGAAGATGAGATATTTGTAACCTCATAAGCGTCAAAAAGTCAGAAGTCATTACTAGGGTTTACTCACAGTGAAATCCAATGAGACACCAATGACCAGTTTCAAGAACAAGTGATCAGAGCGTCAGGAAATGAAGTCTATACCAGAATTTACTAGCAGCCAAACCTGGTGAAATGTCAAAGACCTGCTTGACCCAACTTAGATAGAAGGCATCCGAGACAGTGTGCCCTGTAATAAGGAAGTGACATATAGTAGCATTTGAAAGTGAACTTTGGGGACAGAAGCTTTATAGCAACCATTTTAACTTTGAGCTTACTCTTCCCTGTGGGCAGAGATGATATAGAGGAGAATATGCCCCCATATTGGATTTGTGTTCTTGCTTTATCTTCTCAGTAAGTATCTCTTTGTAAAAAACTAACAATTTTTAATTATTTAAATGACATTGGGGGACTAATCACTGGGTGAACCAATACTGTAAGGAAGATAACTATAAATGATAGTGGGGAAAACATACTAAAATGGGAGCTTAAGCCAATGGCATTAAATAAAGATATCCTGACCCTTCAAGTTTAATCCTAGGACACTGAGGGGGAAGATGAAGCCAGGCCTCAAGAGACCTGATTTGACAGTACAAGTGGGAATTGGGATAAGAACCCCCAGAATCTACACAGGTTTACAAAAGGTTACAGTAATCCTACCTGCTCTATAATCAGCAAAGCAAGTACTGGATCTATTTAATATGCAACTAATAATTTCTGAAGTTCATCATTTAGAGGTAGTATGCCTTCAGCAGGGGTGGGGAACCTGTCTCATGTGGCCCTCTAGGTCCTCAAGTGAGGCCCTTTGACTGAATCTGTAAAGTTTGTGAAGTTCTGTGAAGTTTGGATTCAGTCAAAGGGCAGCACTTGAGGACTTAGAGGGCCACATGTGGCCTCAAGGCCACAGGTTCCCCACCCCTGTTAGAGGGTTCGTGCCTAGAGTGCTTGACATGGGACTAGAGAGACCTAAGTTCAAAGCCTGGCTTTGACACTGACTTTGCAACCATGGGCAAAATCATTTAACTTCTCTGTGCTACAGTTTCCTTATCTGAATAATACAATAATATTATTATAATAATATTAATAATAATAATAATATAATAATAATAATATGAATAATATGATAAACTTTCAAATGCCAAATAAATGTCAGTTAATATTAAATTAGAGAAAGCATGCTGAGCATCCTGTCTGTTACCTTCATCTAAAATGAATTGTTATATAGGGAATGGAATCAAATTTATAAAATAAGAGCCATTCCCCAACTGATAAATGGTCAAAAGATATGAACGGGCAGAATTCAGAAGAAATCAAAGCTATCTATAGTCATATGAAAAAATGCTCTAAATCACTATTGTTTAGAGAAATGCAAATTAGAAAAACTCTGAGGTACCACCTCACACCTATCAGAAATGACAAATGCTGGAGGGGATGAGGGAAGATAGGTACATTAATAAACTGTTGGTAGAATTATAAACCGGTCTAACCATTCTGGTGAACATTTTGGTACTATGCCCAAAGGGCTATAAAACTGTGCATATCCTTTGACCCAGCAATACCATTACTAGGTCTGTACCCCAAAGAGATCAAAGATTGTGTATTCTAAAAACTAATAGTCTAAATGTGATAACACAGATTCATGGGCCCGTTTTCTAAAGCAAGTAGGTAAGATTTTACACATCTATAAATGTTCAACTATAACCAAAGATCAAAATTTTTTCTTTCATTTATTCACTGGGCTTATTGGGCTAGATATTCTGTGGGGATCTTAAAACCTAGCTGATATTTTTAAAAAATCATTTACACAAATAGCTGCAATATAAAACAGTATGTGTTAAGTGCACACTGGGACTATAGGCAAGTGCTACAAGGGTACAAAGGGTAATCAGGGAAGGTTTCATGGAGGTGGTAAGAATGGAGCTGGACACTGAAAAATGGAAATGGAAGATTGAGGTCATTCTAAGTTTGGAGAATAGAATTAGAAATTAAAGGAGGCAGGGAAAGATAAAGTATGTTTAGGCATCTACGAGTAATCCAGTTCGGTCAGAGCAAAAGTTTTATGTAGGAGTATAATGAAAATGAGACTTGTTTGTTTGTAATTCATTTTAGATTTTTGAAAAATCTGTTTCCATTGAAAAGTCTAATCCTACCTTTTCCAGAAAACATTTGCATGATTCTACATTTTTTATTTTAAATGTAGACAAAACAACTTTTTGTGAATTTTCCTGTTAGTGGTTTTAATAACAGACGTCCTACTGTTTGTTGGACTGATCAGACAAATCTGAAAGACAAGGTATTCTGCAATGCAACAGCAGAGTGATGTACCAAAGCGATGATTCAGATGAAGAAGATCTGAGTTTGAAGCCCATCTCTCATTGGCTAGCTGTGTGACCATGTCATGTCTTTAATATTTCTTAGTTTCAGTTTCCTCATCTGTAAAGTTGGCACAGTAATACCTGTAGTACCAGCCTCAAAGGTTATTTTGAGGCTCAAATAAGAGAGTCAACTAGAAATATATCAAGTACCTACTATGTACCAGGAACTGTGATAAGTCTCGGGAATATAAAGAAAGACAAAAGAAAGTCCCTGCTGTCAATGAGCTCACGGTCTAAAGGAAGAGACAACATGCAAACTATGTACAAATAAGATATAGACAGAATAAATTGGGGGTAGTAAGTGCTAAGATTAAGGAGAACTGGGCAAGGGTTCTTATAGAAAGTAGGACTTTAGCTGAGACTTATAGGAAGGAATAGATGAGGAAGAAGAAAATTACAGGGATGGGGAACAGCCAGTGAAAATGCCAAGAACTATACAGTGTCATACGTGAAGAATAGCAAGAAGGCCAGTGTAGCTGGATCACAGAGTTTGTGGAGAGGAGTAAGATATAAGATGACTGGAAAGGTGGCAAAAGGCCAAGTTATGAAGGGCTATAAAAACCAAACAGAGGATTTAATCTTTGATTATGGAGGTGATATGGTCAGATGTGCTTTTTAGGAAGATCAAATCAACTGCTGAATGGAGGATGGACTGAAGTGGCGAGAGACTTGAGGTGGGGAGACAAACCAGCATGCTGTTACAATAATCCAATTGTGAGATGATGAGGTGTTGCACCAAGATGGTAGCAGTGTCATAGGAGAGAAGGGGGCCCTATTCTAGAGATGTTTCATAGAACTTGACATCTGATTGCATACAGGGTAAATCTTTGCCATATAGATATTGTTGTTCAGTTGTGTCCAACTCTTTGTGACTCCATTTGGGGTTTTCCTGTCAAAGACACTAGAGTGGTTTGCCATTTCCTTCTCTGTCTCATTTTACAGATGAGGAAACTGAGGCAAACAAGGTTAAGTGACTTGTTGAGGGTCAGACATATACTAAGTTTCTAAGGCCCCCTTTGAACTCAGGCCCTCCTGGCCTGAGGCCCTATGATCTATCCACTGTACCACCTAGCTGCCCATATAGATGTCATCTATGATTATTATTGGGATCACACTTTTTGAGATAGTGATTTGAAATATGTACCAGGGAAAATTGCAAATCTAAAAATGCTATTATTGGTTCCATCTACCAAAATGCTAATTTTCTGGCACTACTACCCTTTGTATATATAAACCAAAAGAATCATGCTTCTTTGTTCTTTTATAGCCAAGAGAAATTATGTTCCCATGACTTCAGACAGTTGTTATGCCTTTTTCTGACTTCTGCCACTTATATATTAGGCTCCTGCAGATCATTACCAATATCAACATCTGGCGCTGCTTGCTTCCCTGTCGAATGAAGTGCTTCAATTTCCTCTATTTCTTCAGTAACAGGAAATACCATTTGTGCTTTGGTGGAATTTAGGATTAAATATTTCTAAAAGCAACTGTTGTTTTTATAAGACATCTTGAAGTGATGATTTATTTTGTGTGCTCTTTTGCCTGTAAATTCTTCTCTCCATCTGAACTGAACCAAAACCCCCCTGCCTACACATCCTGCTATTAGATCGCTCAGCTTTTCTTTCCTCCATCCAGTCCTATTTCTTGAGTACCTAAAGTATATAAGGGATCCTACTGGGTACAAATCATCTCCAGCACCCAAATGCCAATGGCTTCTGGCTACTGTTCATCTGGGGCAGGAGGTGCTGCCAAATATACGGGAAGCACAGCCAGCTCCTCACTCACAGAATGTTATCATTACTTCTTCTTTCCCTAATAGTTAATGCTCCACCTGTCAAGAATGATTCTTGCACATGTAAGAACTTAATAAAGGTTTGTTGATTTGAATTGACCATCTTTCTATGTGAAGGAAAAAGTCCAAAAAATAATGATTGGGGGACAGATAGTATGATGTTGGGGGAAAGAGTATGGGATCCAGGGTCATAGGAGTTAGATTCAAATCCTGACTCTACTACTCACTTAAACTTCTCTGGGCCTCCGTTTCCTCATCTATAAAATAAGGCGGTTGTATTAGTTTAGTCAATGAATTACTAAACATTTATTAAATGACTACTATGTGCCAGCACAGGGCTAAGTCTTGAGGATACAAAAAGAGGTAAAAGACAGTCTCTGCCCTCAAGAAGCTCACAGTCTAATGGGGGAGACAAGAAACAAACACACACAATCAAAGCAAGCTAGATATAGGATAAAGAGGAAATAATCAACAGAGGGAAGGCACCAGAATTAAGAGAGGTTGGGGAAGACTTTCTGTAGAAGGTGAGATTTCAGTTGGGACTTAAAGGGAGCCAGTAGGCAGAGAGGAAGAGGGAGAGCATTCCACTTGGCAGATAGCCAAAGGAAAATACTTGGAGCCGAGAGATGGATGTCACAGATCCTATTTCCACTCATATAGTTACTAATATTCTAGTTACCAAATGAAATAGTTTATGTAAAGCATTCTGAAGTGAATACTTCAATTATCGATATTATTTTTACCATTATTACCACCAATATAGTGAGAAGACAATGCTCCCTGCTGAATACAACCACAGAAATCCCATCTCCCATTATTCAACCCATCAATAAGCATTTATCAGGCATGTGTCAGGTACTGTGTTAGGTGCTGAGGATACAAGTACAAAGAATAAAATATTTCTTACTCTCAAGCAGCTAATATTCTAATGAAGGAGGTTACACAAAGAAACACCCTCCTCTTCACAAAGAAAGCAATATTTTCTTCATAGAGTAATAGGATTTAGAAGTGGAAGAGACCTTAGACATTATCAAATCCTCTTGTCCTTAGCCCTCTCTCTCTCTAATATCAGGGAACATTTTCTGAACAGCAGGTAACAAAAGGAGGGAGGCTCTAGACAGGTGTATCTCATTTTATTGTGCTTCGCTTTATTGCACTTTGCAGATATTGAGTTTTTGGGGTTTTTTGTTTTGTTTTGTTTTACAAATTGAAGGTTTGTGCCAACCCTGCATGGAGCAAGTCTATTGGCACCATTTTTCCAACAGCATGTGCTCACATTGTATGTTTCTCATGTTTTGGTAATTCTCGCTACATTTCAAATTTTTTCATCATCATTATATGCTATGGTGATTGGTGATCAGATCTTCGATATTAAATTGTTTTAGGGTGCCCATATAAGATAGCACACAATCGCAAAATGGTGTGGGTGTTCTGACTGCTCCGCAGACTAGTTATTCCCCATCTCTCTCCATCTCTTGGGACCTCTCTATTCCCTGAGACAAAACAATATTGAAATTAGGCCAGTTAATAACCCTACAATGGCCTCTAAGAGTTCAAATGAAAAGAATAGTCAATTGATATGGCAAACTCCATTGTTGTCTTATTTTAAAAAATTGCCACAGCCATCCCAACTTTTAGCCACTACCACCTTGATCAGTCAGCAGCCATCGACACCGAGGCAAAACCCTCCACCAGCAAAAAGATTATGTCTTCCTGAAGGCTCAGACGATGGTTAGCATGTTTTAGCAACAAAACATTTTTTAAATTACAGTATATACTTTTTTTAAGATGTAATACTATTGCACACTTGATAGTATGCAATATAGTGTAAACATAACTTTTATATGGACTGGGAAACCAAAAAATTCATGTGACTGGCTTTATTGTAATAAATTATTGTGGTAGTCTGGAACAAAACCCACAATATCTCCAAGGTATGCCTGTACTTTGGGGAGGCATAGAGGAGTAGAAGTGGAAGAAAGAACTGAGTGAGAAACATAGAAGAGCCACCACTACCTTTATTGCTAAAGATTATTGGCACAAAAATATGGCATGTTACTGGAAGAATAGTATCAATCATACTAATGCTTAGAATGAGGTAAAGTGGTGAGGAAAACTATAAACAAAAAGGAGTTTTTAGCTATATTGAGAAAAGAAGAGATTCAAAGAATAGATAGGGCCATTGCTCAGGATGGATGGAATGATGAGGATGGATAATAGATAATCCAATTCAACAAACGTTTATTTAGTACCAACTATGTGCCAGCTATGGGCAGTTAGGTGGTACAGTGGACAGAGCACTGGACGTGGAGACAGGAAGATCCACATTCAAATTTGGCCTCAAATGCCTACTAGCTGTGTGACCCTGGTCATATCACTTAACCCCTATTTGATTCAGTTCCTCATCTGTAAAATAGTGATACACTGGAGAAGGAAATGGCAAATCACTCCAGTATCTTTGCCAAGAAAACCCCACGGAAAAATGTCCATGAGGTCACATGGACATGACTCAACAACATGTTCCAGGCCCTGTGCTAAGTGATAGGGATACAAGTAAGAAAAAGAAAGATAGTTCCTGCCCTTGAGGACCTTACCGTCTATTGGGAGAACACAACACACTAAAGAAAGCTGAGAAGGGGAAAGAAGATATGATGTTATATGGTGTCAAAACCGAGCAGAGAAATTGATAGAGAGTAGAAAGTTACCTAGAGAGTTGAGATCCCAGCCCTCTGTAAAGGAAGGTTTTGAGAGGAGTTTAGTGTTCTGCTCCTACTCCCACCCCCAATCAGAGGGGAGAAGCCACTGAGGAGCTGAGAAGCTGTTGAATATTAAAAACTGAGTCAACCAGCATGATGAGATTTCAGATGATCAGCTTCTCCTGGGTGAGACGTGATGTTCCATGGATAAATAAACAGATAAAACTTAGAGTGGCTCCACCTATTTGCAGTTGTTTTTTTCCTGTCAAATAAAATTATGGAAGAATAGAACAAAGTGGCTAATAGCAGTGTTAATATCCAAGATAAATAAGGAGAAACATAGCTCCAGCTGTCCTTTATGAGCTCAAGTTACTGGTCCAGGTGAACTCCATCCCAGGATACTGAAAGACCTTGAAGATACGCTGACTGAACCACTTTCAATTATCTTTGAAAAAGCATATGGAATGAAAGAAGTGCTACAGAACTAAAGGAGGGCAGATATTTTACATAAATGAAAGAATGAAGTTTCCAAAAATATAGGTTGGTGTGCTTCTTTGATTCCTAGCAAAACTCTAGAATGAATTAATGAGCTAGTTAGTGAATATCTAGAAAAGCAAACATTAACCACAAAGAGCAATGTGGCTTCATTAGAAAGAAGTCATTGAAAGCTTGCAGGTCCTCTGCCTGAGCAGTCCCTGAGATCCTGGAATAAAATAATACTCACTATCCCAAGAAAGCAGTCAGAAGACCAACCCAGACATTCCCTGCAGAAGTACACAGAGCCCAACCCCAACCTCAAGCTTGAAAGCAGCAAGTAACCTAGAAGAATGAGCAGACCAAAAGAGAATAAATACCGTAAAAAGCTATCATGATGACAGGGACATTCAAGATAAACCCAGAAGAACAGCCATAAGCAAAGCCTCCAAAAAAACCCAAAACCAGACCATAGTTTGGGTACAAGTTCAATTGGAATTCCTGGAACAGACAGAGCAAGAGATTGGGTCATTTTTTTTTTTAAATGAATGAAATAAGGGGGAAAGGGAAGAGGGGAAATGGAAAAGAACTGAGAGCTATGGAAGAAAGAATAGGAAAGGAAATTAACAGTTCAACCTAAAAGTTTCAAAACCTTGCCCAAGCAATAAACTCCCTGAAAAATGGAATAGACTAAGGAGAAGAGAATGACAAGAAATATTAAAACAAAGTCAAAAGACTTAAAAGTAGAAGAAAATGTAAAGTCGACCAATTTGGAAAACAGATCTAGAAGAGTCATTCATGAATCGCTGTACTGCCTGGAAGGCATAACCAAACAAAAGAGTCTAGACAGCCCAAGAAAGAACTGCCCAAATCTTTAGAACCAGGGGACAAAGTGGAAAGAGAAAGAATCCACCTGTCATCTCCTGAAAAACACTCTAAAATGAAAACTCCCTGGAGGATTATAGACGAATTCCAGGGTTTCCTGGACAAAGAAAAAAATATTTAAAGCATCCCAAAACAAAGAATTCAAGTACAAAGGAGTCACAGTCAGGATGATACAATATTTAGTGGTGACCATCATAAAAGAGTGAAAAGTTTAGAATTCAGAAGGCAAAGCAAATGGGCTTACTCAAAAAGAACTTACCCAGAAAAACTGAGTATAATCATACATGAGGGAAAACAGACTTTTAATGAGATAGGAGATGTTTAAACCTTTTTGATGAAAGAGCTGCATAGTAGTTTTGAAATTCAAAAACAGGAGTCAAGAGAAATAAAAAAGGAACAATAATAAGGGGCTAAACAAAGGTAAACTATTTATTTTCAAATATGAGGAAGATGATTAATGTGTCCCCTCTGAACATTATCATCATCACCAGGGGTCATAAGAGTCTAGTTAGACAGAAGGCTCGGAAGTGCTTCTGTTATGTCTTGATGATCTTAAGAACATAAAATGAGGGGAAGAGGAGAGTGGGAAGGAGGAAGGAAGATTGGAGAAAATTTTTTCACATACTGGAGGTGCTAAAGTAGAAGTCTATACAAACAAGGAAGGGGTGAGTGGAGATGGTGACCCTTGAACTTTATTTTCATCTGTTCTCATTAAAGGAAGGAAGAATATACACACAGAGTTAGGTCCAGAAATATATTTCACTAAACAAGGAAAAAGGAGGGAAAGAGAACAAATGAAGGTGAAATATGTGATTGGATAGATTAACAGAGGGATTAGTCCTAGGTAAAACAAAGAATACATAAAAATGTTTAGAGCAGCTCTTTTTGTGGTGGCAAAGAATTAAAAATGGAGAGGGTTCCCATTACTTGGGAAATGACTGAACAAATTGTGGTATATAAATATGATAAAATATCATTATGCTATAAAAATGATGGAGACGATTTCAGAGAAATCTGGGATGACTTGTATGAACTGATGCGTAGTCAAGTGAGCAGAACCAGAAGTTTATACAATGACAATATTGTAAAGACAAATATCTTTGAAATACTTTGGAATTTTAATCAGTGTAATGACACATGACTCATGATGAATCATGCTACCCACCTCCTTATAGGACTTAGAGGGCAGATGGAGCCATATTTTTTTTTTTCTGGACTGGGCGAATGTGGGAGTTTGTTTTCCTTGATTATATGTGTTTGTAATGAGCATTTTGTTTTCCTTTCTTACTTAATTAGAGAGGGGGAGGTAGAAGGGAGAGAAGGTAGATTTTTTGATTATTGAAAAAAATTCATTAAAAAAAGTATACCAGACTTTTAAAAACTGGGTTACATGACTGATAGATCTTATAACTCAGTTAACTGACAACATTGATTTCAGTTACATATGTGACTAAATCTCTTATGTTATTTTTGTGAATAAAATGGGGAGATCACAACTAGATAATAGTATAGCCAAATAAATTATGGCACTGGTTGGATGGCTAGACCCAAGAAGTAGTCATTAACAGTGTGATGTCACCTTGGAAGTAGTTTCATATGGAGTACCCCAGGAATGTGTGCTTGGCCATATGCCAAGATAATATTTTTACCAGTGACTTGAATAAATGCACAGATGGTATGCTTGTCAAATCTTAAGATGACACAGAGCTGGAAAGAATAGCCAAAACACTGGATGACAGAGTCAGCATTGAAAAAAATCTGGACTCTTAACTCTTGAAAAAGGTCTTCTATGTTCTCAGAATTACCTTACCCAAGATTTTGGTTTTTTGGTTTTTGGTTTTTTTTAGGCAGTCTTCAGGAATTAGTATGCAGTGCAGAACCGTAATTGTCTTAGATGATTCCCCATGGTTGGGAAGAATCTAAGAAGATCTCAGTCCTGGGTCTCCTCCCTTTCTCTGAATGGAGAGGGTAGAGGGTCATCAGACACGTCCTCCCAGATCTTCTCTTTAAGGAGAGGGCCCAGGGCAGTCACCTTGTCATTTCTCACCAGGCTAAAATTTTTCATCACGTCCCTGCATGAAGTACTCTCTCCACCCTTTTCAACTTTTTTATTTGTTGTCTTTCTTTGTATCCCAGTACTCAGCACAGTTAATAAATGTTTATTGACCATCGACTATTATTTATTGACTAATACGGGATTTAATAAGGATTAATGCAAAGTCTCACAGGGGCCTAAACAAATTCACTTCACAAGTCCAAGATGTAGTAGCTGTGTGGGTAGCAATTTGTACGAAAGCAGTTGTGGGGTTTTAGAGGACTGAAATAGAAGTTCAATAGAAATGAACAGCATGATACAGCAATTTGAAAAGCTAATGGTATATACTAGGTCTGTAACCCCAAGACAGCCAAAAAAAGAGAGGTGGGGAGTGGGGGATGGACTTATTTGTACAAAAATATTTATAGCAGCTCTTTTTGTGGTGTCAAAGAATTGGAAATTGAGGAGATGTTCATCAATTGGGGAATGGCTGAACAACTTGTGGCATATAGTAGTGTGATTTCAGAAAAACCTGGAAAGACTTACATGAACTGATGCAAAATGAAGTGAGCAGAACCAAGAGAACATTGTGCACAGTAACAGCAATATTGTGCCAAGATCAACTGTGAATGACTTGGCTGTTCTCAGCAATACAATGATCCAAGACAATTACAGAGGACTCACGATGAAAAATGCTATCCACCTCTAGAGAAAGAACTCATGAAGTCTGAATGCAGATAGAAGCATACTATTTTTCAATTTCTTTATTGTGTGTGTGTGTGTGTGTGTGTGCATGTGTGCACACACGCATTTGGGTGCATGCACATGCATGCACATGTGCCTTCTTGGTCTGTGTTTTCTTTCCCAACATGACTAACATGGAAATATATTTTGCATGATTGCACATCTGTAACCTATATCAAATTTTTTGCTGTCTCAGGGAAGGGGAAGAGGAGGGAGCAAGGGAAGGAGAGAATTTGGAGCTCAAAATTTTTTAAAACGATGAATGTTAAAAATTGTTTTTACTTGTAATTGGGAAAGAAATAAAATATCATCAGAGAGAGAGAGAGAGAGACAGAGAGAGAGAGAGGAAAGAAGGAAGGAAAGAAAGAAAGAAAAAGAAAGAAAAAACAAGAGAAAGAAACAAAGAAAGAAAAAGAAAGAAAGAAAGAAAGAAAGAAAGAAAGAAAGAAAGAAAGAAAGAAAGGAAGGAAGGGAGGAAGGAAGAAAAGCTAAGGGTAATTACAGTAAGAGGGGCAAGCTTCCAGGAATAAGGAGGTGTAGTACTTCTGTGGTTTGTCCTGATTTTGCATCTGCAACGTCTCTGTATCTTGATGTCTACATTTAGAGTGTCATGTCCAGTTCATAGCACCATATTTTAAAAAGGTTATTGATAGCTAAAGAATGTCCAAAGGAGGGCATCTGGGATTATGAAAAGATCCTTGGTTCAGAGATTTGGAACTGAAAGGACCTTAGCTGTCATCTAGTCCAATCCCTTCATTTTACAGATTAGACAACTATAGCAAGATACTATGCCCAAGGGCACACACTTAGTAAGAAGCAGAGCCAGAGTGTGATTCTGCCCCCAGTCTAGTGAACCTACTTTACCTCTCTACCTCCACTCATGCTATTTTCAGGATTAGTTGACCATAAAGGGAATGTTTAACTTTGAGGAAAGAAGACTAGAGGTACATGACAGTTTATCTCAAGTATTTGAAAGGCTGTGATGTGCAGGAGGATTAATTTGTTCTGTTTGGCCCCAGAGGGCAGAAGCTGTGGGTAGAATTTTGCAAGAAAAACTCCCTAACAGTTAATAGCTCTCCAAAAGCGAAATGAGCTGCCTTGGGAGTAGTGGATTCCTCCTTCACTGAAGGTCTTCGGACAAAGGCTGAATGACCACTTGTTATGTATGTTATGTTCAGATACAGGTTGACCTGGATGACCTCCGAGGTCCCTTCTACCTCCGATTCTGTGATTCTCTCTCTGTTGGTGATCCAGAGACGCTAGCACTCACAAGAGCTCTCACTCAAATCCCCTTTCTTCATCAGCTTCTATACCTCAGTCTCAGCACTTTTCTCACTCCCTGATCTTTCCCCATCTGCTGCTTAGGACTACAAATGGTGTTTGATTAACAGAGCATAGCATTTTCTCTGATTACCATTTAAAGGACAAGTTTATATTAATGGTGTTATTGTGTGAAATGGCAAAGCTAGAAGAATTAAAATTGAATTTAAGAAGAACTTTCCCAACAGCTCTAGTAGAAATATCTCTCTCTTTCCACAACCTTTTTTTTTTAACTTCAAATTTCAAGAATCCATGATTTTACGGACTGGCCATTCCATCCATTGCCACCCTTCACTGCTTTAGTAGCTGTTCTTTATGAGTTGTTAGGGCCACAAATATTAATCCCCTGTTGGCCAAGTTATGGATATGCCTCTCATCCCTAAGCTAGAATGTCAGAGGGATCAAATTTGGGGCTCACAAAACTCCAGTGTGCCCAGAGAAAACTCCAGAGTGTAGCTGCAATCAGATTAAAAATGGTCTACACAGCCATGTCAAACTCAACTAGAAACACATCCGTGCCAGCTGCATATTGACTTAGCCACAAATTAACATTATTTTCTATTGTATTTTTATTTATTTTATTAAACATTTCCCAATAACATTTTAATCTTGTTCCAGCCTTCAGAGAGGCAACTTGTTTGACATCTGTGGTCTACGAAAGATATACCAGAAACCATGCCCTGTAGGATTTAACCCTTTCAACTCTAGAACTCCCACCTTGGTGACCATGCTGTCTTGATTGGTGAGTGCGTCACTTCTAGTCAACCCCAACCACAATCCACTTGCAACGTAGAGATATCCTTGTCTCTCAGCATATACTCATTTCCTTTCATCCTTGCTTTCCAGTTTGCAAACTATAATCAAGTCAATATTGCCACTGAATTAATTTACCATGCTGGCAATTTTTCAAACCAAACCACTCATTCTAAAGTGATTTCCCCATTCGAATGCAAGCTCATTGAAGGCAAGGACTTTTTTGCTTTTATGTTCATATACCCAGTGCATAATATAATGTTCAGCACACTGTGAGCTCTGATTAATATTTCATTCTTCCATACAGGCATGCATTTGTTGTTGGACCTATTCTCAAAACCTTCCAAAACTTGGAGTCTACTGGTGTCTTTAAGAACCTAAGGTCACCTTCATGCCAAGATGCAATACTGATGTAGGGTTTACATGAAAGAGTCCTTTTAAAATAGCTGTGGGGGAGATCTTATTCCAAACATTCCTATTCCAAGTGATGTCAAGATGTGTGGGGTTAATAGGGCAATGGACAGGGGTAATTTTCATACTTTAATCTGCAGTACAAAGGCATCACCTCTTTCCACTTTTACAGCCGCTCTACCCCAGCTCCCATAATTTCCTTCTCTCAGTTAGAAGCTCCTGAAATGTCAGGTTCTTAAGCCCTGATTTTTCATTTCAGTGCACTATGTGGTCACAGGACATTAGGAAGCTTTACCTTGATCTCTCTGAAATGCCTTCTCTACATGCCGTCCTCTCAAGGGACCACTAACGACTGAGTTTTGACAGAAAAGGAAAGCACTCCTTCCTACCCTTTTAAAAACTAGAGCCAAATATGCTTTATACTAAAAACAATAGCAGACTTCAAGTTATAAATTTTAACTTTAAATAGCATCTTGATAGACCCCTATTGCCAAATGCCAACTAGGAAATCCCTGAAGGGATTATGAAACAAAACTTAGAAGTCTGTGGGGCTAGGGATAGGGATGGGCTCTGTGATTTCATTAGTATGGAGAGCTCCAAAGTGAAGAAATTCCCTCCACTAATGTAGGTCAGCACCTTCTCTCAACTTACAATCTTAGAGAGTTACTGAGAGTTTAAATGACTTGCCCAGGATCAGACAGACATTAGAGTAGATTGCCTTGGGTAGGTGAAACATTTACGATACTCTAGTTTTTAAAAATCCATACCTTTATTACCTTTTGATGCACTGTATTTTGGTACTGATAGATTTAGTTCTCAATATACACATGGGGTGACTATGTGGTCCAGTGGATAGAGTTCAGGGCCTTGAGTCAGGAAGACATGAGTTCAAATGTGGCCTTAGATTAGACACTTAATAGCTGTGTGACCCTGGGCAAGTCATTTAGCCCTGTTTGCCTCAGTTTTCTCATCTGTAAAATGAGCTGGAGAAGAAAATGACAAACCATTCCAGCATCTTTGCCAAGAAAACCCTAAGTGGGGTCCCAAAGAGTCTGAAAGAACTGAAACAATAGAACAACAAATAAACTGACAGTTCCCAACTTAGAAATATTCAACCTAAGAATAATTTAGGAAAGGATGAATCTTGCACTAGTGGGTTTTGTTGTTGCTGCTTTTAGCTGCTGAGACTGGAGTCCAAATCTAGCTCTACCCTCGCTACCCACCAGGGCTGCTCTCACCAAATAGCTATTCTCCTGACTCAAATTAATTTATCCACCTCCCTGTTACTGGAAGCCTCTTCCAGCACTACCCTGGGAGCCAAAGCCAATATTTAGAGAGGTTCAGGGGACTCAAGGCTGAGGAATAAAAAGGGCTTGAGAATGAGAGATTTGGCTTAAAGTTTTTGTGGGCTAGTCTGGGAACCTAATCATCATTTATAACCCTGTTTCTATGAGAGACTACATTCTAATCAATCACTTTTCTAGAACACAACCCATTCAGAAGTTGTGGACTATCTGAATTATTATAAGAGGAATTGTGTTTTCTGTCTATTTCAAAGAATTCTCTCGTAGAGATTAAAGATCAAATTCGTTCCAGGCATAGCTTTCACTCTGTGCTCACATGAAAAGAGAACTTGAATAAATCTTTTCCAAGAAACAAGTCGAAACTATAATTTAAAATATTTTTATTTGTGAATTTACTTTCCATAGCTTCTCCTCCCATCACTGCTTTTGGGTCTCTGCATATATTAGCTGCTTATCCACAATAGAAAATAAGCATAGAACTCATAGATTTTCAGATGAAAGATGATTTCTAAGTGAAAAGCTTGCACAAATTATAACTAACAATTCCAAAGACACAAACACTGGGCCAAATACTTTTAAATTTAGTGATAATTTTACCATTCTCTGCTGAAATAAAAAAAAGGTTAATATAAATCCATCTTTTATTTGGTCTTTTTTGAGTAGGCCGGGAATAATTAATATGGAGACCTCAGCACATGGATAATGGAAGCTATCACAAACAAGGCCCTTAAAGAACCTGAATATGAGTAGAATCTTAACCCAGGAAATAAGCCTGCTTTGCTGACCTATAAGGAATATAGGCCTTGGGAAAAACTGTGGATATTATCCCTGCCTCTCTGTAGGGAAACCTTATAATAATAATAATAATATATTAATAATAACAGCTTTCATTCCAAATCACTTTCACATACATTAGATATAACAGCACCGTAAGGCAGAAAGTGCAAGTGTTAATATCCACATTTTGCAGATGACAAAACTGAAGATCAGACAGGTCATGGGATCATACATAGATTCTGAGCTGGAAAGGCCCTTCGAAGTCATTGAGTTCAACTACCTCATTTCACAGATGAAGAAAGCGAGTCTCACAGAGGTTAAATTACTTGCTCAAGGTCACATAGGCAGGAGACATAGCCAGGTCCTCAGGCACCAAATTCAGAGCATATTCTAATTCACAATGCTGCTTATTATATGATGGGATTCACTTGAAGGTCACATAGACAGCTAGGAGCCAGTCCGGAGTGCTAGATGTAGGACTAGATAAGACTTTAGTGACCCCTGAATGCCTCATTTGAGGCAGCTGGGTGGTACAAGGGGTAGAGTGGGCCTGGAGTCAGGAAGATTCATCTTCCTGAGTTCAAACCTGGCCTCAGACACTTACCAGTTGTGTGACCTTGGGCAAATCACTTAACCACGTTTGCCTCAGTTTCCTCATCTGTAAAATGAGCTGGAGAAAGAAATGGTAAACCGCACCAGTATCTTTGCCAAGAAAACTCCAAATGGCGTCACGAAGAGTTGGCCATAACAAAAAAAAGTCTCACTTTACAAATGAAGAAACTGAGACCCAAAGGTGTTTGGTGACTGCCCAGAGCAGAAGAGAGGTAGCCAAGATTGAGACTACTATAACATGAGTAGCAATTTTTAGAGCCTTCCCTTTTCTGGATGTGATCAAATTTCAAAACAAGGTATAATGTATTTTGTGAGTTTAGTGTCCATACTATTGGCTCAAAATGCAATTACACTGGGCTGTTTTATATAATTCGAGCCTGGTACTCCTGAATTTTAATATTCAACTTAATTTAATTCAACCAACATTTGTTAAATGCAATTATTTTAATGGCACTATTCTAGGTGCTGGGAACCATAAGAGGAGAGACTATGTGGAGCAAAGGAAAGAGATATATTTGGTATCAAGAGATTCTAGTTTTAAATCCCAGTTCTTCCACTTACTTTTCTATTGGTGTGTCCTTGGGCAAGTCACTTGACCTCAGTTTCCTCACCTATAACATTAAAGGGTTGGACCAGACGGCTTCTAAATTCTCTTCTGGCTCTAAATCTGTAATCCTATAATCATTGTTCCTACCTTCCAGGAGTTTACCCTCTACTGGGGAGGAGATACTATGTAAACACTTAAGTTCTAGTGTTAATAAGTAAAGGGAGACTTTAAGGATGCGGAAAACATTTTCAGTTGGGACTTCATGGAGGCGGTTTTTAGCAGCAGATTAAACGGAGATCTTGGACATCCCTAATGGGTTTTGAAAAAGTAAATGCTTTGTAAACCTTAAAACACTATATAAATGTGAGTTAATCTATTCTTTTTCGGTCGTTTCTGTATTATTTCTGAATGGGCTTCAAAGGTCTTTTTTGGTCTAGCCTGGGAACCTAGCCACCACTTTAAACGTATTTTCCTGGGAAAATGTAAACAAAAGAACTTTGGGACCTAGCCTGAGGTTGGAGGTTTCTTCCACCCAGCTGAGGAGAGGGCTCAGCTCTTCTGCCGCACCCCGCCCTCCAGCCTCCTTCCCCTCCCTCCCTCCCTCCTTCACTCAGTGACGTGCCGCAATGGCCTCTATCACACAGGCTCTGGGGGAACATGCGCACTGCCGCCACTTGTTTCTCAGCTAGCCCGAGCTCGCCGCGGCTCTTGTCAGTCTCCGCTGTGCGGGTCAGCGAGCGGACTGCACCGGCTGCGGTGCCCCCTCGGGAATGTGACTGGCCGGCGCCTGGGAGGCTTGGCGGCTTGGCCGTGCGTCTTCTCCGCCTCTACCTTTCCTCTTCTCCCTTTGCTTTAAAAAAGAAAGAAAGAAAAGAAAACCCAGCAAGTTCCATCAGACTGGAGACACACTCCAGAGGCTCCCGCGACCGTGCAGCTTCTTTACAGGCGACGGCGAAGGCACCGGTAGGAGTCGCCGGGAGCTGCTCCGGGTCGCGTGTCGGTTCGGAGGAATCCCGCAGCCCTAGCCGCTGCTTGCAGCCCCGCTGCAGGTTGTGGCTCCCGGAGCCCGTGCCCGGATCCGAGGCTCGGTGCGGACCGCGCCAGCAGCCTTCTTCCACCATCTACACTGCAACCACTGTCTCCTCCTGCGCTCCTGCTCCAGCTTCTGCTCCGACACAGCCGGGCTGGGCTGGAGCCAGGCTCCGCAATCCCAGCTGCCACCCTAGAGCCTAGGCTGGGGCCGGTGCTGCAGCCAAAGGCGTCTGGATCCCAGTAAGTTCAATACAGTTTTTCTGAAGTTGAATAAGGGGGCGGGGGACGAGGGGAGGAGAAACTAAGAGGCAGTGCTGGTTTTGCGTGTGTTTGTTTTTGTGGAGGGGGTGGGGGGAGGACGGAGAGAATCGCGTTGGGTGCTCGGAGGAATTGGCTTAGGGCCCCCTCTCTCCTCTCCAGCTGTGTTTCTGGGCTTAGCTGCAGCTTGGGGCTCAGGGTGGAAAGCGAGCACCTACCTTCGGGCTGCACATAGAAAGGGGAAAGGGTATCGGGTGACTGGTTGGGGTGGGTGGGCTACTTACTGGGTGACAACCCTTGAACCTCTGACGAAGGCACCAGTTGGAAGCGTGCTCCGCGAGGACAGGTGCTCTGATGGTATTTTGCCTCTTGCTAACCGCACATTCCAAACATCTCTCGTGTGTGTGTGTGTGTGTGTGTGTGTGTGTGTGTGTGTGTGTGTGTCTCCTAGGCTGATATTGTGTCTCATGTCAAGTCTGCGCTGGAGTTGATTCTGCGGGTTTCCGTCAGGCTAGGACTGCAATGGACTCGTGTCTTTTGCGTGAAGGGAGCCAAAAGGAAAAGCTGTTTTTTCCAGGTCACTGGTCTGCGTATCTACCTCAGTTCTCAGTACTGACGGGCAGAAGTTGTTAGCGTTAGGAACAGATCCCTTTAGGGGGAAAATAGATTTACATACAAATCCAACACTTAACGTTGGAGGTGGCATAGGAAGAAACATTAAAACGAAGAAGCAGCTCTAGACACATGTTTTCATGTAACTTTAGGAATGCGGGGGAAATTGACAAAGGGCAAGGATTCAGATTGAGAGGACTCAATGACTTTACCTTAGCTGTCATTGTTCATGTGAGGAGAACAGTGAAGTCTCTCTCTGAGCGCGTGTAATAACTCCATCTCTCACTGCAGTGTCTGCAGCTTTGGGGCTCCCTTCTATTTGGTTAACATCCAACTTCATCAGTATTTAATGCAAATGCTGACATGCTATAGGAGCCAGCCGTTTGAATCATAGTGCACTTTTCAAATTGAAAAGCCTTCTCTTAATAGAATAGCACAGAAGGAAGAGCTGAGTCTATTTTCAAAGCAGCACAAGGAATCAGATGCATAAATCACTTTTGAAAATCAGATAGATACACAATGTGACTGCCTTTGAAGACTTTCCTTTCTGTTTTTTACAAAAAGTAGAGAACATGCTTGCCAGACAGTTGTTGAGCCTGAAAGTTAAGTGTACTGATGGGTCTAATTAACTTAATAAACAGAGAGAATGATTTATGGGTAGCTGAACTGTACTACTTTGAAGGATAGAACTCTTTAACCTTTCTTTCTCATCTGTCCCCCAGAGGATTCCTTTTAAACATGGCAATATATCATCATTGGTGTTTAATTCTTGAGTTGATTAAATTTATAAGAGAAGTAGATTTTGGAATTCAACATTACTGTGAGGCTATTAAACAGTGACTGTAGAAAAAGATTAAAGAAACCACGTTAGGAAGTATCTGATTTAGAAGCCATTGAAAACACTATGCAGAATTGAACTCATTCCAATGTCAGGATATTTTTCTTAATTTGGACTTAAGATAAAAGGAATTAATTCCATTATAAGCACATGACTAGACGTTCAACTGAGAGAAAAGTACATTTTATTTAAGATATTTTGTTATACAGAACTCTTGTTCTGGGTTCTATGTATGCATATGTTGTCTAACGGAGTAGATTTTTTTTATACCTTAAGGCAAATTATAAATTTTTAATTTTTTTCATAAAGCATGGAATATAATGTTATTTTTTTAAAGTGCTATTGTTAGCTCATGGCAACTTATTTGAAAATATCTTGGTCTCTTTTAAATATCTACTTATTTTGGTTTCTTAGGATATTTAATATTAATGATAGCAAAGACTTACAATTTACGTAGTATAATGTATCCTTTTACATTTAAAAAATTTTATGTGTATCACTGTTCTAGAAAATGTGTTTCTAAATGGGATATGTTGTGGGTCTTTGATAAGTGGTAGAGGTAGCAAGAATTGTTTGAGCAAATTGCTATTTTTCCTGTGTAACACTACCGACCTTTTTCCTACCTTTGTAAATACAACTGAAATGACTTGCTACAGATCCTAAGCCACAAAAATCCATCAAATTTATCCATCTAACTTTAAAATTTTTTTTATCTAATACATCATCCTATTTTTTTGTATGTTGCACCATTGTATAAATTAAATAAGAAATATTTCTCCTTCACATAATATAACCATCTGTCACCATTTGTTTGAATCCCACTGTCTCTTCAAGAATGTGTAATTTTCTTGTTATATTTTGCTAAAAGACTCCATACTCAAGTAAACTTCATTAAGTAGTCTTCTAGAGATTGAACATGGGTTGTGTATACACTGTTTATAATGTGTATCTTTTTACTATCTCCAGGACTCTGATAAGCAGTTGGGTGGAGCAGTGGACTGGGCACTGGGCAGGGACTCAGGAAGCTGTTCAGTTGTTTCAGTTGTGTCTGACTCTTCCATGACCTCATTTGGGGTTTTATTTGCAAAGATACTGGATTGGTTTGCCATTTCCTTCTTCAGCTCATTTTTACAAATGAGGAATTGAGGCAAACAGTTGAGGAAACTGAGGCAAACAGGGTTAAGTGACTTGCCCAGAGTCGCACAGCTGTTAAGTATCTGAGGCTGGATTTGAACTCAGGTCCTCCTGACTTCAGTCCTCATGGGACCCAAGAAAACCTGAGTTCCAGTTCAACCTCAGATACTTATTAGCTGTGTGTCCCTGAGCAAGTCACTTACCCTCTGTGTGCCTCAGTTTCCTCAGCTATAAAATGCGGATAATAATGACACCTACCTCATAAGGTTTTAAGGATCAAATGAGATAATATTTGTAAGTACTTAGCACATTACTTAATAAATGCTTGTTTTCTTCCTTCATATGAGGGACATAGGCAGTTGGGTTCATGTAAACTCTACCTTTTCATTAACTAAGATATTCTTTTTTTTTTTTTGGCAGGGCAGTTGGGGTTAAGTGACTTGCCCAAGGTAACACAGCTAGTACATGTGTCAAGTGTCTGAGGTTAGATTTGAACTCAGGTGCTCCTGACTCCAGGGCCGGTGCTCGCTCTACTCACTGCTTCACCTAGTTGCCCCTAACTAAGATATTCTATCAGAGATTATGGAGGCATCCTAGGCCTGTGTTTATCCCCATGCTCCTGGAAAAACATGGCTCCTGCCTTCAAGGAGCTTACAGTCTACTAGTTCAGGGAATAAAAGAAAAGTAAATGTCATCTGGGCAGCTAGGTGGCACAGTGGATAGAGTGCTGCTGGGCCTTGGGTGAGGAAGACTGATTTCCTTCCCACCCCCTCACACCCACTTAATAGTATTTTATTTTTTCCAGTTACGTGTAAAGATAGTTTTCAACATTCACTTTTCTAAGATTTTGAGTTCTAAATTTTTTCTCCCTCCCTCCCCAAGACTGCAAGCAATCTGGTACATGTACAATTATATTAAACATATTTCCACATTAATCATATTGTGAAAGAAGAATCAGAACAAGGAAAAACCACGAGAAAGAAAAAAAAAGCGAAAATGGTATGATTCGATCAGCATTCAGACTCCATAGTTCTTTCTCTGTATGTGGATAGCACTTTCCATCATGAGTGTTCTGGAATTGTCTTCGATCATTGTATTGCTGAGAAGAGCTAAGTCTATCATAGTTGATCATTGTACAGTGTTGCTGTTACTGTGTACAGTGTTCTCTTGGTTCTACTCACTTCACTCAGTATCAGTTCAGGTAAATCTTTCCAGGTTTTTCTGAAATCTGCCTGCTTATCATTTCTTATAGCGTAGTAATATTCCATTACATTCATATGCCACAAATTCAGCCATTCCCCAACTGAGGGGCATCTCCTCAATTTCTAATCCTTGGCCACCACAAAAAGAGCTGCTATAAATATTTTTGTACATGTGGGTCCTTTCCCCTTTTTTATGATCTCTTTGGGATATAGACCTAGTAGTGCTGTTTCTGGATCAAAGGTTATACAGTTTTATAGCCCTTTGGGCATAGATCCAAATTGCTTTTCAGAATGGCTGGATCATTTCACAACTCCACCAACAATGTGTTAGTGTTCAGTTTTCCCACATCTTCTCCAGCATTTATCATTTTCTGTTTTTGTCACATTAGCCATTCTGATAGGTATGAGGTGGTACCTCAGAGTTGTTCTAATTTGTATTTCTCTAATCAATAGAGCATTTTTTTCATGACTATAGATAATTTCAATTTCTGCATCTGAAAACTGTTGAAATCCTTTTACCATTTATCAACTGAGAGGAAGACTCATTTTTTCGAGTTCAGATCTAGCCTTAGACACTAGTTGTGTGACCCTGGGCAAGTCATTTAATCCACTTTGCCTCAGTTTCCCCATCTGTAAAAGGAGCTGGAGAAGGAAATGGCAAACCATTTCAGTATCTATGCCAAAACAACAACAAAAACCACAGAAATAGGGGTCAAGAACTGTTGGACAAGACTGAAAAAACTTGAACGACGACAAAATAAATGTCATATGCTCTGTTTTGAAAGTGTTCTGGCCTTTTGAAGGTAGGAGAAATCACTTTTAGTGGGTAGAAATCATCAAAAGATTTTATGAAGGTAGTATTTGACCTGGACTTTAAGGACTGGTTATGATTTTGTCAAGCAGAGGTGGGGAAGAGGGTCGTGGGTGAAATGAATAGCATATGTAAAGTGCAGAGATGAGAAGATATAAGGAGTGCAATATAATGTGACTGAAGGATAGGAGAGGAGAGGAGTAGGAGGTAAATTATGCAATATAAGTTTGAAGGGCCAAGGAATTAAATGTTTGTGTGAAAAAGGAATGGTCTGACCAGGTCGTGCTTTAAGAAGAAGAATACAGAAACAGTATAGAGGAGAGACCGGTGGAGAATGCTGCAGTAGTCCTGGAGAGACCCTATGAGAGCTGTGAGACTGGAAGGGAGAGATTTGCCAGAAAGCTCCCAGAACTTGGTGGCTAACTGGATAAGGGTAGAGAGGTAAGAGTTGAGGATTCTGAGTCTGAGTGACCGTGAATGGTGATTGTGTTACCAGAAACAAGGAAGTCAGGTGGAGAAGCCTCTTTGATGGGAGAAGATAACAAATTTTGGACGTTTGCTCTGAGGCATTGAGATATCCAGATGATGAGCAATGGGCAATTGAGAATGAAGGACTCGAGCTTCACAGAGAGATGTGAGACGGGAATGATAATTAAGGTCATGAGAATTGAGAGTATGGAAAGAGATGAAATTGTATTCAAATTCAATATGCATTTAAGCACCTACTGTGTGCCAGGCGCTGTAGCTGCTGGAGAGTCAGAAACACGAACGAAACCATCCTTTCCTTCATGGAGCTTACATTCTACTGGGGGGGGATATCATATGTGCACAGACAGATAAATAGAAAACGTACAAAGTAGTTTTGGGGTGGGAAGGGATAAGAAGCACTTCCTACTGGGGGTATCCACAAAGGTGCCCAGTGGGGAAGCAGCACTTGACAGAATGTCCATAAATAAGTACATAGGTGATATTTGGGGCATCTAGGTAGGGCAGTGGTTAGTGGAGTCAGGAAGGTCTGAGTTCAAATTGGTCCTCAGATACTTACTGGCTGTGTGACCCTAGGCAAGTCACTTAACCTCCTTCTGCCTCAGTTCCTCATTTGTAAAATGGGGACACACTGGAGAAGGAAATGGCAAGCCACTCTGGTATCTTTGCCAAGAAGACCCCGTGGACAAGTCGTTGGAGTCGTGTAGAGTGAACAGTCACACAACTGAATGACCGGACAACGATATATAAAAAATAAATGCGAAGTTTCAGAGGAAGGGAGAGCATTTAACAACTGAGGGAATCAAGAAAAGCCTCAGGTAGGCCCTGGAACTGAGCTTTGAAGCCCCCCTGAGAAGGGAGAGAATTCTAAGAATAGTCTTTGGGAATGCCTACATCTGTGGTGTAGAAGGAGGGAGAGGAGCCAGTGAAAGAAGGTAGAGAGATGTTATAAAAATCAAGGTGGTGTAGGGGCAGCAAGATGGCACAGTGGATAGAGGGCTGGCCCTGGTGTCAGGAGGACCTGAATTGAAATTCGGCCTCAGACACTTACTAGCTGTGTGATCCTGGGCATATCGCTTAACCTCAGCTGCCTCCAAAAAAAAAAAAAAAAAAAAAAAAAAGGAAAGAAAAAAAAAATCAAGGTAATTTGGTGTCAGGGAAGCCTAAAGGAAAGAGTTCCAGATCATCATAGTATCACTGAGAGGGTAAGAAGGACTGTGACTTAGAAAAGGCCATCGGAATTAGGCTAACTTTAAGTTATCAGTTTCAGTACAATAGTGGAACAGAAGAATCCAGAATGCAAGGGTTTAAGGAGTAGACCCCCTCTTTTAAGAAATTTGGTTATGAAAGGAGGAAGAGTGATTGATAGATATAGATGGATAAGTAGCATTAAAGGAAGTTTGTTTTTCCACTTTACAAATTATTTAGACCAGGTACAAATAAGCCCCTGAAACCATGGAACCAGAGACCTGCCACCTAGAATCTAGGTTCCAGACAAATTAGGAAGAAAAGAAGAGCTATGGAGAGTTTTCATAGGGTGACTTGGGTATAAAGGAAGTCTAAAGTCTTCATTCTCTAAAATCATCGCTTTTGGGGACTTCGCTGCCTAGGTAATTGTAGTAGCTGCTGGAGATTCAGAACTGCATGGCATTTTATACATCTCAGAACATTTTTACTTTATCTCTCTTGAACTTAATAATATAAGCTACCTAATAATAATCATAACTTAATAATAAACTACTTAGGATAGGTGGTTTTATCTTTATTTTACAGATTAAAAAGCAGGCCGTGGATAAGTGGTGATGTGCCTGAAAAGTGAAGCAGCTCGTTTAAACACAAAGCTCGCCCTAGAATTTGGGACTAATGAGACCCGAGTGAAAATCCTGCCTCAGATACATACCAGCTGTATAAACTCGGCAGGTTATTTACCTTTCTCGGACTCATCTGTAAATGGAGGTAATTGGATTATTGTGAGGGTCAAGTTATGTAATTTAAAGCACTCTGCAAAACATAGAGCACTATATATACGTTAGCTATATTATTTTTGTTATTTATATTATTAGTCTAGTGTTCCAGCCTTTACAGTCTAGTGACAAGATAAACAGGAAGTCTCTGAGGATTGATTTTTGGCTGCTGCTGTGTTGGCCAATGGAAAACAAGTTGATTAGAGGAGTCTAGTGATTGCAGAGCCTGGGCTATGCATCTCTATGTCTTAGGCAAGGTCTGAAAATCACTCTCCTTCAAAAACACCGCCCCCCCCCCATTTCTGCTGTGTTTTAATGGTTGCAGTTATAAAAATGAAAGTTTTCAGCCTTCATTATAACACATTTGAGTTGATTTACAATAGATACCTAAGTGCAATGAACAGTGGCATTTATTGCTATTAAATTTTTTTTTTTACTCATCATTTTTCTCTTGCCCTCTCCCCATCTCTTAAACTCCTTTGTACAGGGTGTCCTAAATGATTGCCCACTTTGTGTACCGCTAGATCCAACTCCAGATGGTGGCACGACAAGTTTCCTGTTCACAAGCAGCAGTTGGTACCCACTGTACAAAACCTTAATATCTACATCTTTTGGGGGAAGAAGATATTAAGATTAGGAGGCCCAACCAACTTAAAAAAGGAAACCACATGCTAGTTTTGTGAAACAGGAAATATAAATCCTTCAAATGATAGTGGAGTCATAGGGTGTTTATCTCTATGAGGGTAAATGTTTGCATCATGGTAATATGTTTATAAAGGAAATGAGAAGCGCAGAAATCTGATTTTTCTTAGATCATTAAAAATGAATTTTATTTAAAAAGCTTAAAAAAAAGTCAACAATAAATATTGGGAAAATCACTCTTCCCCTCACCCTGTGCTCGCCTTCCCTCAGGGTATAGCATATTATCAACAACAATGTCATGTGTCATTTCCAAGAAGAATACCTTTTTATTTAAAAGAAGATTTAATGCATAAATCTGAAAGAATGATCAATGGTGATCATCTGTTGTGAATTGTGTTGTTCTGCAGTAGAAATGTTTCATCAAAACCTCCATATCTCCCCATCCCCCATTTCCAATTCCCATCTTGCCAGTGATTTAAAGCCTTTTTGGGAACCCTTCCAAAATGTATATTCTAAATTTTTTTCTCCTGATATCTGATCACTAGTAAAATGTGTTGATTTTAGTGACATTGTATTTGGACTTGTCTTAGTGGCATCTTCATTTTTCCCTGTGCTTGTAAGACTTTGTTTTATGGGAACTCCTTGGTATATTTGTTTTAAATAACCCACTGATGTACATGGAGTAAGCTCAGAAAATTGGGAGAACTTTAGGTGTGGTATTTAAGGCACGTGTTTTCTGTTTGGCTGAACTCAAAATATATCCCATCTGAACCCCTTCAGTGTTGTGACGGGACCAAAAAAAAGTTCTGAATGTCAAATTACTAACATTTTGTTTTCATTCTACTCCCTGGCTTTCAGCCTGGTTCATGACCTGACATTCTCTACTTGCCACACCCAGTGTTCTTTTGCATTTGACGGTCACCTTCCTTTCAGTTTGCTTAAAATATTAAAGGGTGAATCACCGCTGACATTTGTAACATTTAATTCTGAGGAAGAAAACAAAAAAGCCTATGTTATAGTTAGAATTTTTAACTCAGTTCTTCATAAGAACATATGAGCTGGAAAGAAGCCTTAGGACTCATGTTGTTGAACTTCACATTTTACAAAGGAGGAAACAAATCTAGAAAAGCCATGTGAGCTGCCCAAGTTCACACACAGCATGACCAAAGTGGTCAGATGCTCTCTTCATTATGTAACTTGAAATCAGCTTAACTCTCTGAGTTGGGTCTGAAGTGACTTTATTGATACAATGAGGGAGTTGAATTTGACCCCTTCCAGGTCTAAGTTGCATGATGCTCAGGGTCAGACACAGAATTCATATCCATATTCTCTTACCCCAAGTCTATGATTCTTTCAACCAATACATGCTCAATATACAGAAATGCTTTCTAGCAATTAGAGCTCTCCAAAAATAGAAGGAGTTGTCTGAGTGGGAGTCAGTTTACTTGTGTTGAAGTGACAGCTAGGTGAATGCCCACTTGTCCGGTAGGTATTTATGTAGCAAGTAGGGTTGGATTTGAAGGCCTTTCCAATTCTCAGGCTCTGGGCTTCCATTATTAGACTGTGAGCTCCTTGAGAATAGGGGCTGACTATCTTTTATCTTTCTTAGTATCCCTAGCATTTAGCACGGCCCCTTAGGCACTTAATAAGTGTTTATTGACTGACTGTTTGACTGACACTGGGGTCTTAGCTAAAAGCAAAGGGAAAAAACAATCGCAAGGTAGCTGGATGACTGACATAGGAGACAGCTGATAGCTTATACAATTAGTAGCTGTGATCTGAGGTAGATGAGAGAGATCAGGAAATAATAGCTTTAAATGGAAATAAACTTACTGTAAAAGTCCTTGAAAGCCAATGAAAAGCAGAATATGATTATGGAGTAAATAGGAGCAGTTGGAGAGAGGTGAATTTGAAGAGCTTGAAAGATAGCAAACGAGAAACTTTAGAATTCATGTTTCTGATGTCCACATGAATTATGAAGCCTTGTTTATACAGGAATTTAAAAACAAGTTATTTATCATTATATGTGAAATTATAATTTATTGGGCAATGGGTTTTTGTTTCCTCCTCAATGGCGGTGGAAATTACTGGAGCTCCAGGGAAAACAAGAAGACCACCTGGAGCCTTGCTAGGCAACAGATGGCCCATGGCTTTTGAATATATTGAATAAAATCTTTAGTGCTGTAGCATTTGTGTGGCATCTCTAAAATGGACTTCATGAATGATTGATTAAAATGTGATTTTTATCATAATTATTAAATGAATAAGCTTTGATATTGCTACCTGGGCTATACAAATAACCATAAAGTAGAAATAAGACTGGGGTTTGGTATTTTTTGGGGGGTGTATGTAACCAATCATTGCTTTATAGCTGTACCATGTCTCTTTTAAGACAATGAAATTAAGATTACTTTTGTGGACTGCATACATATACAAAGAGAGGGTGAGAGTGTGTGTGTGTGTGTTTTACTGGTCAAGTTAAAGGACCACACAGTAGAAATTAAGTGTTGGCAGGGATCCAAATATCAGTATTACGCAACAAGTTATTTATGCAAATATCAGTGATTACATTTGTATAGCAGTCATCTACACATTTGCACAAGTAATTGCAGATAGATTTACTGCAGTCAGGAAAGTCTTAGGATTTCTGAAACATCTCTTCTTTTAATTATTTTCATAGTTTTTTTTTTAAAGAAATTCCTTTGATTTATAAGCCAAATGAATAAAATAATCATGAAAAAATGTGATGGAATAGCCTCTTCATGTTCCTTTAGATACATTATCTAGATTAAAGAGTCTGGAAGGAGTGCAATGGAAAGAGTGGTCCATGATACCACTGACTCTGGAGGTGGTGTGGTTTGTAAGTGATTGGTAAGTAACATGGAAGCCTGGTTCTAGGTGAGACCAAGTGAAAACTTTCAGACTCCAGGGACCCAGGGACAGAATCCAGGTGGTTCAGTTGGGAAATGTTGAGGAGGATGGCTGGAACAGAGGCAAAAGGGTCTGGAAATGGCAGTTTCTCATCAGTGTGGATACTCCCTTCTATGATGCTGGTTCCTACCCATCCATGTTGTCTTATTCTTTGTAACTCTCATCCATGTCCTGTCATAAATCTGCCACGAAGGATCCAACCCATGTGCCTCAGGCCTTTCTCCAGTTCTTTTGACATTGTAGGGATACCGATGGGCAGGCAAGGCAAGACATCCTAGCAGAAGCAAGGCACTGGATGGGAGAGATAGGAGGGAGCATGTGCCAGGCAAGACAAACCACCATTTCTGCTACCACCACCTTGATCACCATCTCCCCTCAGACTCTGATGGAGACAGACCAGGATGCTATACTCAAGAGCCTTTGGAATAGCGATTTTTCCATCTCAGTGTCTGCAGCCATTATCCCATGAAGCAACGCACTGGGAGATGCAGCCTGGCAAATACTCCTGCAGGTACTACAGCCACCTTTGTTCAAGACCGAGAAAGGAAAGTTCTTGTCAAAAAAGTTTTTGGTTATTATCAAATGGTTCAACATCAGAAACTTAGATGATTTTATTAGTGGAAGTGACATTAAAGAAGAGGCATTAACATCTGGTTTGCTGATGAGCTTTAAGGACAATGGCTTATAATTTCCATCTGACTCACCACTGAGATTTTCCATATATGTTATCTCCCATTTAGAACATGGGCTTTATGAGTGCAAGGGGCTATTCTGCTTTATTGTTTATATCTTTAGGCTTGGCATAGTGCTTTACATATAGTAAGCAATTAATAAATGCTTTATTCATTCATTCATTTACTCAGTGGATTGTATGGGGCTTGCTTAACCTGTTGGGACAGCTAGGTGTCTAAGTGGATAGAATGCCAGGCCTGGAGGCAAGAATATTCCTCCTCCTGAGTTCAAATCTGGCCTTGGACATTTACTAGCTGTATGACCCTGGGCAAGTCACTTAACCTTGTTTGCCTCAGTTTCTTTATCTGTAAAATGAGCTGGATAAGGAAATAAATCATTCCAGTATCTTTACCAATAAAACTCCAAAAAGTGTCATGAAGGGCTGCACGCAGCTAAAATGACTAAACAATGACAACAAATTTACCTGTTATTCCTCACTCTTAGTATATGACTGGTTAATCTTTCTTCTCATTTTAATTTTCTTTCCAAAACATAAATAAATCTTCAATATTTTACAAACCATGTAAGCATTGTCATCATGACTTTTGTGCTATGTGGGACTTTATAGTGTAATTCTTAGTATGTCCTGTTTTTGAATCGCTGAAATGGGTGGTCAAATGAAGAATTTGTCATGTTGTCCCTCTTAAATTATTCTTCTCTGTAAGATTAATGATGTCACTCACTTTCTTTCCTCCTATCTATGTAATCATTTATGTATCTATTTGTCTATCCATCTTGTTGCCCATGAACCTACAAAATACATTAGGAAGCTAAAGAATTGTGTTTTTATTAAGTAGCATGAAGCAAGTAAGTTCCAAATCTCACTATAAAAGCCATCTGTCATAATATCCGTAAGTGTACATATGATACCTATACAGAGGAATATAAAATCAGTATTAAAATTAGTTCTGCATAAGTCAAAAAGAAGTTTCTTAATTAGCCTGAAGTACCTTCATCATATCAGGTGCTGTATATGAATAATATTAACAAATTGATGAAATTATGTGGTCTATAATGGATATTCTATCTCTCCAGAAGGTGACCAGGAAGCTTGTCAAATGAATATTTCCAGATGAAAGCAATTTCTGAGAAGTTGCATGTGCTAGTGCTTATCCCTAAATCTCAATTTCAGGCTTCACAAGGCCAATTTTGCATTTTACTTCAGTAAGAAAATTGAATATAGGTGTTGCTGGACATAGCCTGTCTCTGCCTGGCTTCCTCTTTTGTCGTGGTTGTTGCTTTTGTTTAGAAAAAAATAAATTTACAGAACAAATGAAGGGAATCTATCCCTGACTCCTTGATGATTCCAATAGCTTGACAAGAAAGTCCTGTCACCAGTGTGTAATCAGCCTCCTTTTCCTTAGTCTGTTCTGTACATGCCACCAGATTCCAGATTGATCATCCCTCAATGTTTCTTGCAAAAACCTTGAGTTCCATCTTGTTGTCTAAAGCCTCTTTAGGGTCATATTCAAGGCCCTCCATGAACTACTTCTCTTCTCAACTACATCTATAATTTATCGCCAACAGGAACCATGTACTCCAGCCGTGATGATATGCTCACTCTTCACCCCAAGATGCATCAAAGTGATCTTCCTGAAGTGCAGGTCCAACTGTGTCACCCCCCAATATAAAATCTTGTTTGGTGTTCAAAGTCCTGCTTAACTTTCCCCTCTCCTTAATGTCACATTTCCTTACATACTGTTTTCTATCACTTGACTTTTAAGGATGACCCAAGTTCAAATCTGGCCTTAGATGCTTACTTGCTGAGTGACTTTGGGTAAGTCCCTTAGTCCCTGTCTACCTCAGTTTCCTTATCTGTAAAGTAGGGGTAATCATGACACCTGTCTCATAGTGTGGTTGTGAGGATCAAATGAGACAGGCCTTGTAAAACTCTTTGCACACTTTCAAGCATTATGGAGATGTTAGCTGTTATTGTCAGTATCATCATTATCATTAACATGTGGTATTAATCTGTACCTTTTTAACTTGACTACAAGCTCTCTCTAAACATGGGCAGGGGCAGCCAGGGTGGCGGAGTGGATAGAGCACCGGGTCTGGAGTCAGGAAGACCCAACTTCATGAGTTCAAATCTGGCTTCCAAAACTCGCTAGCTGTGTGACCCTGGGCAAGTTGCTTACCCCTGCTTGCCTCAGTTTCTCATCTGTAAAATGAGCTGGAGAAGGACATGGCAAAGCACTCCAGTATCTCTGCCAGGAAGAACCGAAATGGGCTCATAGAGAGTCTATGTGACGGAAATGATTCAGCAAGAACAAAAGACCCGGGCAGCCTTACTAAATGTGGTGTAGGAGAAGATGCGTGAAATTGGGAGTCAAAAGACTGATTTGAGCCCCAGCTCTGATCCTTACTAGCTCAGTGACTGAGCAAGTCATGAGCTCTCTAGACCTCTATTTCCGCAACCTGTAAAATATTGTTAATAATGCTTGCTCCGCTCTCACAAGTTTGTTGTGAGGAAAGGGCTTTATAAAACCTTAAAGTGCCGTTATTAATGAAAATTCTTACATTTGCTACCTCTCACAGCTTCTAGGATATTGTACATACGAGATGTTCAGTCAGTGTTTGCTGAGTAAATAATATAATTTTCCTATATATTTCTTCCTGTTAGAAGAAGGGTCAAAGGAGGTGGGCAGAGCTGGATCTAGGATTTCATTGATTACGATAATTCCAGTCCCTTTATCCATGAAAATCAACTGTTCTGCAACACATAATCTACACACTTGCTTTGGGGCATTTAGGAATTAAATGCCTTGCCCAGGATTACACAGCCAAACGCTGGATCTATTAACTAGCATTAATTAATGCCTTTTATGTGCCAGGCACTTGCTAGGCATTGGGGACAGACACATAGATAAAAGTGAAATAATTCCTGTCATCAAATTTCAGATCTACAGTGAGAAGGGACCTTAGAGGCCATCTGGTCCAACTGCTTTTTGCGGATAAGGAAACTGAAGCCCAGGCAAGATTTAAACCATTGGCCTGTGGCAGCTTGGTGGCACTGTGGATGAAGCCCTGGAATCAGGAAGACTTGAGTTGAAATCCAGCCCCACACAATAGCTTTGTAGTCCTAATCAAGTCACTTAACCTCTGTCTTCCTCAGTCTATGAGATGGGGATGACAGTATCATCTACTTCCTAGGGTTGTTCTGAGGATCAAATGAGATCAAGTTTGTAAAGCAATTTGCAAAACCTCAAAGCTCTATATAAATGCTTATTTTAATTTATTATTATTTTATATTATATATCATATTATATATTATTTAATATTATCTAATATATAATGTAATATATCATATTATATACTATAAATACATTTTTGTTATGATAATTATGATTCTCTTTCTACTTTACAAGTCTAATAAAGACAACACTACACATATAGGTGTGTAAAAAAATAGACGAAATAATTTTGTAAGATTAGGAAAGGTGTCATGTAGAAGGTGGGGTCTGAACTGAGCCTTAAAGGAAATAATGGAGTCTAAAAGGCAGAGATAAGGAGAGATGGGTATCATCTGAGAGGAATACTAAGAAGGCTAATTTGGTTAGACCACAATAGGTGTGAAGGACAATAATATGTAATAAAGCTGGAAAGTTAGGAATAGACTAGGTTGTAAAAAAAAAAAAGAGCTTTAATTATCAAATAAAAACACTTGTATTTCATCCTTGATGATAGTAGGGAGCCACTCTAGTTTATTGAGTAGGGGAGCTGGCAACTGAGCTGACATGTCAGAGGCTAAACTGCAACCTGGGTAGCTGTTTCTCTTTCTGTTTTTCTTTACTGTATTTGTCTGTATATGAAGTGTGCTTACAAAATAATGAGGCTGAATTCTTTGAAAAATAGCTCTCATTTTAAAAGTTTCTAATATCTCACTTTGGCAGCTAGGTGGCTATTCAATTCAGAAAGGCTCATCTTCGTGAGTTCAATGCTGACCTCACACACTTACTAGCTGTGTGACCCCAGATGAGTCACTTAACCGTGTTTGCCTCAGTTTCCTCACCTGTAAAATAAGCTGGAGAAGGAAAAGGCAAACCATTCTAGAGTCTTTGCCAAGAAAACCCCAAATGGGGTCATTGAGTCTGAAAGGACTAAACAAGAACAAATAACTCCCTATTGTTAATAGGATAAATTTTATACTGTTTACTGTCATTTAAAGTCTTTCCATCTGACTTCAACCCAAAAGTCTCAGTTCTTTTCTTTATTTTTTTTTAAGTCTCATCTCCTTGCAATTACATCGTATATGTAGAGGTAAAGTAAAAACAGATTAATCATTCAATGTGGATTTCAGTGCCAGTTGTATGAATGAGAAAATTAAATAACAGAAGAAACAATATATGTCATATAAATCCATTGTGTGTTTCACAGATTTTTATGTATGCATTTATATATTGGAGAAACTCATCCAATGAAGTGAAGATTTATTGGGCTGCCAGATGCCCCATGTATCTTTGTTTCAGCCAAATGCAAATATGCTAATCCATGACATGTTGTTAGCATTCTGTTGACTTGATTTGACATTACGGCACTGCTTACTACCAAGGTGGATAATTAAACTGCATTTCACACTAATCTTTGCAAGAGAAGAGATTTCATTATCGGGTACTATACATCTTCATTCTTTTTTTTTTTTTAAAGCAAACCCCCAGGTTTGTTCACCTTTTCTTGTTTATGATTCGTAATTTTCAGATATTTTTAATTTCAGTAGAAAACATGTTATAAGTGGATAATCATAATCAATAATTTTTTGAATATTAGAATTATGTTCCTATATTTAAGAGGTGATTGAATGTGCTATTAATGCCTACTGCACACATTCTTTTTCTTTTCCTTTCAGTGTATTTTATATTTCCTGCTTCATATTTAGTCCTGAGCCTGTCAAAATTCGAGGCTGCAGCTTTGTTTTTTTCTGGTTGACATGTACAAGGCAGGCTCATGACTACATACATGTTATCATCCATGCTAATTCATTCACTGCTTTATTTTCACCTGTCAGTAAAGATTGTGACACAAATGTAAATTGCAGCTTTTTTCTTGAAGACACCAAATTTAAAATATTAAGAAAAAATGAATTGATACTGCTTTTATGTATTAATTATTTATAGATTTGATATTAGAACAGTATTAGCAGAAGCTCCCCAGATTTATTTTCCTAAGGCAAGATCTAAAATGAAAAAAAAATTCAAATGATCACAGAATCATGGAATTAGAACTAGAGGGGACCTGAGACATCATTTGGTCCAACTCTCTCATTTTATATTTGAGGAAACTGAGGCTACAGACCCTAAGAGTTTTGCCTAATGCCACACAAGTATAGGATTCCAACCCATGACCTCTGACTCACATCAGTACATATTCTTTTCTCTGCGCTGTTCTGCTGCCATTGTCTCTGTTTTTAAAATTATATTTTTATTTATTTTGTTAAATATTTCCCAATAACATGTAAAATTTTTTAACATTCATTTAAAAAAAATTTGAGTTTCAAATTTTCTTCCTCTCTACCACCCCTCCCCCACCATTAAGATGGCAAGCAATATGGCATTAATTTTACGTTCCGCTGTCTCTTGAAGATGGTTTCCTTATATATTCGCACCCCCCACTTGCCTAGATTTTAGAATAACTTTGCTCAGGGTCAACATTTATGGTTTTATTTTTGCATGGCTTATTTTTACATTACAGCCTGAATGATTCTATGGCTAATGTGCAATTGAAATAAGGAATTTTGGTGCCCGGCTTAACAAGTGTTCACTCTGAATAGTTGAGTCGAAAATCGCCTTCAAGGAATTATGCTGGGTAGTTTAGAAAAGGACAGTAATCATGCCACAGTGACTGAGAATAAAACAAAGCACCAGGGCATAAAACTCTCATTTAGTTGAATGGTTTCTGTCTACCACAGTTCCTTAACCTTTCAGACTGGCTGACTTATTTGTTAATAGTAGCATGGCAGCTTCTGGATTTATTATAGAACTTTCCTTTTAATAAATAATAACATTTCCAAAATTGTTGTTCTCCATAGCGTTTATAATAAACAGCTCTGGGCTGACAGTGAGCATTCTTCTCTCATACTGTTCTGTAGCCACAGGCCATTTGGCATTTGGATACTCTTCTTATGTATTTTCACAGCATCACATATCCTGAAAACAGTCAGCCCTGGATTAGAATAAGCCCTCTGCTTCCACATTAAGTACTGAGAGAATTTTTTCACCCTTTCTGCTTCTCTCTTTCCTTCCCCCCTCTACTCTAATGCAGTTGCTGGTTGTCAAGACCTCCAGTCTGATGTTCTAGGCAGCTAGTCCTAGGCCTTTCCTTTTATAGATGGTTGTATTAGCTCCAGGGAGTAATAACTTCAGTAGCAATGTGAAATGCGCCCGTATCGCCGTTGCCTGTCTAAGATTGCAAATAATCACGCAGCAAGAATTGTGTCTATTTCACTCGACTTGTGCCTTACCCAACATAGAGTACAGTGGGAGAGACAGACGAATTCTTGATAAGAGGTTTTGGTGATGATAAAATAAACATGCCTTTAGTTCTGATCTAACAGCCAAACTCTGACACGGGGTTGGATTTGGAAAGGGTAATTGTTCCCTGGCCAGATGTGAAACCGAGCTATTTTGGGGTAAAATTAACCCAGTCCCTTGAGAACAAAAGAGATGAGTAGATAGTTATCTTCATCCATTTCAATAGGAAATTAGTTATAATCTCAGAAAAGAAGCAGAGGTAGAGACCTCTCATAAATTGTTCTTTGGAGGTTTGTAAGGAACGCCAAAACTGTTGTGAAATTAAGAAGTCAACTCTTTAACGAATTAAAATGTAATCAACTTTTTCATTCATTCCCTGCATAATTATTGAGTATATATTATGCTGTTTGTTGTTATATGAAAATATATAATATACACACGTATATCATATATAATGTAGATATATGTATACATATCCATATACACGTACAAACATACGTATACGGATATACTAGATTTAGGTATATGGAGATATGTATGAAACACCATCCAATTTTTTTGTCATTACTGTACTATACACACAATTTATTCTTGGCTATCCACGCCTTTCTAAACTTCTGTATTACCTAAGCTTTAAAAAAATGTGAAAAAGTAGGTGGGGAGGGGAAGAGTTATGTTAATATAAAGTTAATATAAATAGAATCTTTTGTAACAGTCGGAGTTGTCAAAACCACAATATAAAGTTAACTATGTTAAACTTCTTTTTGGGAGTTTTCTCTTTTTCTTCAATAAATATTGATTAAATACCTACTTTTACAATAGATCCTGGAGGAAACTTTAAAAAAATAAGTTTGGCTAAGACAAGGTCTCCTTGTGGATATTACAGTACTTCTTTATTCACAGTGTTTGTGACAGGGCCATACCTTGCACTATTGTAGTCCTGTTACTCAGATGATCAGATTGAGAGATGGTATAAAAGAGGCTGGATTTGGATTTAGGAAGAACTAGGTGAAGATCCTGCTTCTGACAGTTAGTAGCTGCCAGGTGCTTTTGGATTTTCTCGCTTCTTTTCTGGTGTTCATATTTATGGAGGAAATGAAATGAAATGAAATAAATATTTATATGGTGCCTGCACTGTGCCTGGCAACCCAAACCTAATATTAACTATTAACAGATATTTGATCCTCACAACCACCCTGGGATCTAAGTATTGTTATTTCCATCTTAGAGTTAACAATTAATTTGTTACTTTAATTGACCGACAGATTAAAGGACTTGCCTAGGGTTACACGGGTAGTGTCTTAGGCTGGATTTGAACTCAGGTTTTCCTGACTCCAGTCCCAGTGTCCCATCTAGCTCTGCCTACCATACATGTATTTTATGTCATAGAGTAATGGCTGCCATTTATATATTCCTTTATAGTTTGCAAAGTACTTTGCAACCTCGTAACAGCCTTCAGAAGTAGGTATTCCAGGCATTATTCCCGTTTTATAGATTAAGGCCATTGAGGCTCAGAAGTCAAGCCACCGTCAAGGGTTATTCAGACACTAAGTTTCAGAGGCAGTATGTGTTGCACAAGAGCATCCAGCGAAGTTTAGATCAAATTCCAGCAGAAATGGAGAATGATAAATGGTTACTCATCCCTTTTGATCTCAAAGGACAAGGGTAATTTTACCCATAAATAGCTTAGTTTTACCTCTGGCTAGAGAGTAATTTATCTTTTCCAAATCTCTCCTTGTCTGTTTGGCTGTTAAATCAAAACTCAGAACTTTTATTTTTCATCTACTGCCAAGTCCAGGGCTCTTTCCACCACAGCACTGACCCAAACCTAAACAGGAATCCCTTGGATATATATGCCGGACAGGGTCATCCAATCTCTGTTTTAAAATCTCTAATGAGGGTGAGCTCACTGTCCGCTGAGACAGCCCATCACACCACACAATCACAGAAACATCAGACAGTTATTCTGCTGGGATTCCTGTATCTTGCTATAGGCGCTGCCTGTCGAGTCCTTGGCCTCCACGATTCTCTTACACATCTCCCAAAATACCAGATTCTTACTCGGAAGAGACCACAGAGGTCATCTAGTCCAATCCCTACCAGAACAAGTAATCCTCTACTCCGTCTCTGACAAGGCAGCTAAATGGCGAAGAGAAGAGAGTGTGGGATTTGGAGTCAGGAAGTCCTAAGTGTATATCCTGTCTCAGACACTTCATAGCTATGTGACTCTGGGTGAATCACTTCATCTCTCTTAGGCCAGAGAGGCGGCGCCCTGGCTAGAGTGCTGGCCTGGAGTCAGCAAGACCAGAGTTCAAATCTGGCCTCAGACACTTGCTAGTTATGTGACCCTGGGCAAGTCACTTAACCCTGTTTGCCTCAGTTTCTTCATGTGTAAAGTGAGTTGGAAAAGGAAGTGGCCGACTACTGCAATATCTTAGCCAAGAGTACCCCAAAGTGGAGTCACGAAGAGTTGGACATGACTGACACGACTGCACAACAACAACAGGAGCCTCCGTTTTCTCATCTTTAAAATGAAATTAATAATGGTACCTACCTTGTCTGGTTTTTGTGAGGCCCAAAGAGATAGCATAGGTAAAGTGCTCTGCAACAGTTAAAGGGCTATCTATGTAAAGGCTAGCCATTGTGGTTATTATGCAGTTTCTATTTGAAAATCTCTAATAACGGAGGCCAGAAAAGATTCCCTTTATATTGAACTAAAATGTGCCTCTCTCTTTAACTTATACCCATTGATCCTTGTTCTGCCCTCAGGGGCCAAGCCTAAGTCTCCTCCCTATTCATGTTTACATCACTTCAGATATTACTTTTTATCTCCCCATGAGACTTCTTTGGTTTAAACATCCTTTAATAGGCCCTCCTATGGCATGGTCCCCAGGCCTCTCTCATCTTCCTAGTCACCGTCACTGGATCAACCTCCTTGCTGGCCCTCTCACACAAGACATTACACATTCCTGTCTTACCTCTGCTTCTTGGAATCCATGATTTCCTTCAGAACTCAGCTCAAGGGCCACCTGTAGCCCTCCCCTAGCTGCTGGTGCCCCCAAACAATTTTGTATGTAAGCGATTAATAAATGCTTGTTGACTGTATATGACTACGTATGCACCTGTCTTCTTTGTTAGACCATTACCTTTTTAAAGCAGGAACTGATTCCATTTATCTTTGTATTCCTACCACTTATTACAGTGCCTGGCATATAGTTGGTAATGAATAAATGCTTGTTCATTGGTTGGTTGGACAGGGTTACTGTGTAAAAGAGCTGGGTTAATAACTGAGGAGACAGTATTTAAGAATTAGTGAGTGGGTAAGGTCTATATGCATATATCCCAAGACATGCATGAGTTAGTGCTAATAGTCCTGTGTTATGATTTCAGAAAGCTTTCCTAGCATTAATTTTGCAAACCCCTTTATTCTCTTACACTAAACTTGTATCTAGCATTAACCCATAACTCCCCAGAACTAACTGGAAAAATCACAGGAAAGGTGCACCTCCCCCCCAAGTACATTTTTCTCTCGGGTACCTCTCATCTTGGCTTCTCTGCCCATTCACCATGCTCTGGAAGCCCCAATCCTTTTTGATACATAGCTTCTTCTTTCCCAGGTTTTCTAACTGTTCTCTGATTTACTTCTGGACGCCCCACAGTAATAGGGGCAGTTCCTTCTCCACAATGTGCCTCCGAGCACTTCCCTTCAACTCAGTTTTGGAAGACTAAATTTCTTGCTAGATAGAGTCAGGATAATAGATTTAGAACTGCAAGATTTTTTAAGGATCGATACTTTAATTTTACAAATGAGGAAACTGAGGCTCACAGATATTAAATGACTTGCCCATAGTCACACAGGAACCAGAACTGGGATTTGAACTCAGATCCTCCACTCCAAATTTGTAACTCTTTCAACTGTACCACACTGCTTTCTCTGCTTATCTTTTAGTATGTGTTTTCTCAAGTTTGCAAAACCTCTCTGTCTTTAGTAGTTTCTCTACTTCTTAAAAAGCTGACCCCTTAGGTTAATCTTGACCATCTCCTTTTAACCTTTCATTGTCTTTGAAGTTGTCTTTTGTCTCTTGGCACATAGCTACCTTGACCAAAAACTCCCGTCATGTACCCTGCCCTTCTCTTGTAGAATGAAGCAACACATGTTTCTCTAATTACTGAACATTTTTTAAATTAAATATTAAATTCAGTAAACCTTCTTAAAGCACATATTGTCCCGGGTATTGTGTATCTACTGGAGAGAGAGAGAGAGAAAAAATAAAAGCATCCCTTCCTATAAGGAGTGTGTGTGTATGTGTGTGTGTGTGTATAGTTTTTTGTATGTGTGAGGGGTGGGGTGTGGTGAGAATACTACCGGCACACAGATAAGTGGGCAGCTAGGTGGGGCAATGGATCCTACGCTGGGCCTGGGATCAGAGATGAGTCATCCTCCTGAGTTCAAATCTGGTCTCAGATACTTACTAGCTGTGTGACCCTGGGCTACAGTTTTCTCATCTGTAGAAGGACCCACTCTCACCTATTGCTCCAAGAAGCTGTACCATGCTCAGAGGCCACACCCTGGTAAAACTGTCTCAGCAGGCAGGCTAAACCAGGTTGAGGGTTGGTGAGTAAGGGGGATGTCTGCTCCAAGTATGTGAAGACTTCCCCCGGAAGAATGGGTAGATGAGAACAATTTGTTTCATGAAGGCAGCTGAAGCAGGCACCATGGGGCTCTTAGAGCTTGGTCAGACATCGAAGACACCAAGGCCATCCAGTGCATCCTGGGCCACTGCCAGTCATCTTGACGTTTTTCTTGCCCCTGGCATCCAGTGGCTCTGGAAGAGAGCATGAGATTGAGGACTTTGTACAGCTCTGTCTCACTTAAATCCAATTCATGCGTGAGCCAAGACGTCATTCCATGATGTCATTGGTCCTCTTCAAAGACAAAGGATGAACAGCACCCACAGAGTGAGCTGGAGAAGGAAATGGCAAACCACCCCAGTATTTTTGCCAAGAAAATCCCAAATGGAGTACCAAAGAGTCAATCTTGACCAAACAACAACACACTGATAAGTGAATAAAAGTATACACAGAATAATACAAAAACATCTCAAGACATAGAGAGCGCTAACATTTGGGAGAATCTGGAAGGGCAGGTGAACTGTGCTTTCATGGAAGCTAAGGATGCTCAGTGGCAAACATGGGGTGTGGGGAGGGAGTAAGTGGGAAACCACCCATGCAAAGGCACCAAAGCAGGACAGAGAATAGTATGTGGAAGAAATAGCTAGTAAGTCTGTTTGAAGGAATATACAAGTGGGATGTGAATGGTTAGGACAGTTACAGAAAGGACAGTTACAGATGTGTGAAAAAGAGGACAGTGTCCAGTCAACTGGCATTCATTAAGCACCTACTGTGTACCATGCACTATTCTAAGCACAGGAACTTAAAAAATTCCTTGCTTCTTTCTTTTTATTCTGTTTTAGCTACTCAGCTGGTATGGCCTTTATAGTTTCCTATCCATTCCCATTAAGTCCCTCTCCTCTACATATGCCCAGCCCATCTTAGAAGACTTTACAATGGAAATGTACTGAAAGGACTAGCTAAAAGGTTATGATTTTTCCTCACAATTCAAATTTGATACATTTTCTGCAGCTCAACATTTCCCCACCCCCACTGCCCAATTTTTGGAGCACATTTTCAAAAAAAGCCTTTTTTTTTTCTCATTCCACTTATTAGCATCCTTTCATCAGCCATCCTAGAAATACATTTAAGGTTTCAAAGGGGAAGTTTTCAGTGAAATGAAATATCCTCTGTCCCCAGGACAGGTGGGAGAGTCGTCCTTGTACAATTTCTATGTAGGACAGAATTTTATAGCAGGAGTGGGGAGGAGTGATTAGGGACTCTTAACAGATGTGTGGGTTTCTTTTATTCAGAATACATCTTATGTGTCTCTGAATTCTTATCCTAAACATTAAAGAATTCAGGAGCTGGGCAAAGATTCATTTGGCTGGCCTCTTAACAAGGTTCTTTCCCATAGTCTTTATGCAGTCAAAACTCCCCATCACTTCAATGAGAGTTGTGCCTGCAGGCCTGTTGGATTGGATCCATTGTTAGACAGCTTCTGAAGGAACTGAAAAGAGGAATAATAACAGGGATGATTTGAAAATAAGGTTTCTCAAGTCTAGAGAGTCTGTTGCTTTAGTGCCCAGACAGATTTTGTTCTTAAAGACAATTGTTTTATTTTTATTGGTTCTTAGGAAACATATATAACAGATCTTTTTATTAAAAAAAATTTCTTATGTGAACTGCTTTGGGTATTAATGATAAGTAGTCAGTCACCAAGCTCTTAGGGTGGGCGAGGTACACGGTGTACCTTATTGTGCACACAGGCCTTCCTTATTCTAAGGAAATCCAAATCTCAGTATATAAAAAAATACTTTATAGCTATAAAATACTATGTAAATATGAGTCATTACACAAAAGATTTTAGGGGACCGCTCTTGATTTTTCAAAAGGATTCGCCACAGGAGTGCTTTTAATAGCAAATTTCCTTCTGTACACTTAAAATATAATTCACTATCCAAAAATTCTGTTTAAGTGCCAGGTTTCCAGGAGCACGGCTTTGGCAGAAATTAACCTTGCAACTTGCCAAGCTTGCACAGGCAGCATGCTGTCAGATCCAGGTTGTCATCCTGATGGGTCACATTAGGGGTCTCCAGGAACTAGAGACCAGATAGAGGCCCAGAGACAGATAAGTCAGTCTGGCAGGGTCCCTAGCAATCGAGAGGTCTGGCCTTAGGCAAATGGAGGTCCCTGCAGACTAGATGACCATAAGGCAGTCCAGCAGTAGGCAGAGGTGCAGGCAAGGAGTGAAATTGGTGTCAGGAAAGTTGAGAAGAAGGTAAAAGGGGACCCAGTCAGAAGATTGGGAGTAGGACTTGCAACATATACCGGTTTGGCTTAATAATCAAAATCATCAATCCTATGAACTAACCTTCCTCATTAAGATACTGATTTAAGGGATATACACCAAACAGCTTCTATAGCTAGGCTCTTGAGACTCCTCATTTTTGTGGAGGAGATACCAGCTATGTATAAGACTGACTGAAAATATATTTCAGGCTGTATCTCTAAGGACAAACCAGTTGCTGTAATGTTTGAGAAAAGTTGGATTGATTCAAATAGCTGATTACTAGCTAGTTATAAGTTTTCAAAATAAAATTTTGCTTAGCTGAATTCAACTACTTTTTGCTTTTTCTTCTCAGATAGTTTATATGTAGAGAGCAACATACCTAGGTTTGACCACCTGAGCAGTTCATTTACCTATTGTGATCATAAAAACATATTCTAAACCCATGATGCCTTAGATAAATGTAAGTAGTGGTGGTATTCCTATTGATACTCTGTTTATGATTCTCCTCCTCTTACGGAAGCTTCCTGAGGGCAGGGGTTATTTTTTTGTTTGTCAGTTTTGGGTGTTCATATCCCCAGTGCTTGTCACAGTGCCCTGCGTGATTGAATATGAGAAGGATAAGGTAGGACTCAAACCCCGGCTGAACTGAAGTATCAGACCAACTCCTGCACAGGTCAAATCGAAGTTACTGGAACTAGGTTAAAGGAAATGGGAAGACTATTAATGCCTAATTGATACTGAGTCAGTAATGCAGTTATTAACCCAGTGAGCCAGGGAGGGTCTTATTCCTCCTGCCCAGGTACGTGGATTGGTCCCAGATTCCTTGGCAAAGCTGGACGTCTCAGTGGGGTTTAAGTGGTCCCAGTTTTGAAGGTTAGAGGAATGTAGGAAAAGGGAACTAAGCAGTTTGTTATTCACACAAATTTGCTAGCTCGTTATTAAAAGTTGTCCTTTATTTACTTATTTTTCTATTCTTAGCATAAATTGCTGTGCCAGCCGTAGCATGAGCAAGTAAGCTGCCTTCAGCATTTAAACCAGTTTCATCTGGTGGAAGAATTTCAAATCAGAAAGATCTGATCCTTTCATGCCCAAACTAGTAGTTCCCCCTCCCTTCCTAACTACTTTGTGTATATACACATATATGGGTTTGTGTTTGTATGTGTATATATGCGTATGGATATATGTGTGTATATATACATACTTACATACATATAGTCTTTCCCCTTAAAATACTTGAGATAAAGAAAAAGTGATTTTTATTTTTTTTATTTCCAGCGCTTAGCTGTTTCATGTGTAAATGGCCATGTTGGCCCTACCTAAATCCTGGAAACCATTCAGGTCCATTCAAAATCCTTGAGCGAAACAGAAGTAACAAGATTCCGCCTCAGTGGGGACTAGCTCTGCTGCCTTTTCAGATCATCAGAATAAAAGCCTCAAAGTTGTAAATGTTTCACAAATGTGTTGTGATGCATTTGGGATTTTTTTTTTGTTCCACTTTCACAAGACATAAGTAGTATATAAATTTGCATTGCTAAAAATAGCCTTCTTATAGAAAATGTCTTACACTTCAGTTGGATTTGAGTCACAAGAGGTGATTCTCTGGATATGGGCAGTTTGGGCACATGGCCACATCCATTATTAATTCAGATGCCTATCACAGTGCCTTACACAGATTTCAGTAACAAGGACCTGTGGTTTCAGCAGCATGGGTATTTCCTCCGCCCGTGCAGTTGACAACTCCTCTATACTTTAGTTAGTGGATAGTTGGTGTAGCTATAAGCAGTCATAACCTGTTGGCCAGACTTCTCATGCTGAGCCTCTCCGAACTGGGCGGTTTGATCCCTAGTACATTGTCAGCCATCTTTTCAAATCCTGTTCAGCTTGGTACATACTTCCAGACATATATAGCCTTCAAGATCTCAGTTACCTCCACATTGCAGATTAGATTAGGTTTTAAATTCAATTCCACAAATATTTATTAAGCTCTTCTATGAGCAAGTCACTGTGCTAATAGCTGGCGATAGGATAGGAAGGACAAAAACATAGATTTCCCTTGTATAAGCCCCTTGTGGAATTGAAACATAAAACAGAAGGGGGAAATGTTTTGGCTTTTGTAGAAAATTCTTTAAACTTTTTATAATCTTACTTCACTAAAAGGTGTCAAGCTGAGACCATACCCAATCACAAGAGAACATTTATTTAGCCCTCACTATATGCAAAGCATTTATTAAGCATTTACTATGTGCTTACTAGTAAAGTGTCTTAAATGCATTAATATGTATTTTTAGTTCTTACCATGTTACATTCAGTAACCTTTTAAAAAGCAACAATGAACATATTGATGTTAGAATTGATAAATATAAATTATTCATTAAGTGCTAGGTACTCTGCTAATCCCTAAAGAGAAAAAAAAATAGAAGCAAGCAAGACAGTCCTTGCCTTCAAGGAACTTACTTTCTAATGGGGAGGTAGGGAGGACATTTAAAGGGCAGGTAAAGACCTGGTCCCAGGCAGGATACTGTGAAAGCTCCCCTATCAGAGCCAAATGACCCAGAGTCAGAGTCTGGGAATGGGGTGGGGGGTGGGCGCAGGGCTGTTGTAAGGAGGAGAAGGGTGAGGTGAGGCATAAGGGATGGAGAATGCAGATGATGGCCCAAATGTAGGCAGAGTGATGAAGAGGTGGTTAGGAAGGATTGAAACTTCTGGGACTGGCATCTTTTTTTCTGGGCATCTTTCACTCTAACCATACAACTTTTTAAAGAACAGTAGTGAGATACCATGACATCTTTTACTAATACCTATTCCTGTGTTGTAGTGGAAAGAACACTTGTCTGAGAGTCACAAAGGATTGAATTCAAGCCCTGGCTCTGCCCGTTACTAGCTGTGGGACCTTGAGCGGGTCACCCTACCTCAATGGGCTTCAGTTTCCTCAGATATAAAAAGAGGCAAATGTCATTGTATCTCGAAGGTCCCTTCCAGCTCCGTCATACTGTGAGCTTGAACATTCTATAGAGTTGCCCCAAAGTGAACCCGTTTTGAAAAATACTGATTTTTCCTGACTGTAACTTTTCAAATGGAAGCTTTTTAAAAAAAGAAGATTATAAATGAAATTCTTGGTTAAGTGTAAGTTGAACTAGAGGTGGCTTCTGTTGTCTCTGAGGTCCTGTGATAGTCAGCCTCATTTTGATCATCAAGAAATTTTTCATTATAGTCAATTTAATTCCTTCATTTTGTATTTTAAGCCCATTTCTTCTTGGTCTGTCTTTAGAGAATGAGGAAGAGCTGATCACTATATTCTGTGTAAAAAGCCTTTCGTGCCTTAAAGATATAAAACCACTTCCTCTGTCTTCTCTTTTCCATTTTTAGTAGTCTCAGTGAGCTTTTTCTCAGACTCTCGAAACATGTTCCTGTCTTTCATCTAAATGTGCTCAGAGTTTCCCAAATCCCTAGATTTTTGAAGTCAAAAGTTCTGATCCACCTATATTTACCACTCTGTTTCATCCCTGAAATGAATAAATGTTCAGGAATATGTACTTTAAATGAGAGGCAGCATCGGGCCTTCATTGCCTCTCACCTAGAAGATTGCAGCAGCCTCCTATTCCATCTCCCAGCCTCATGACTATTGCTGCCAAAGTAATTTTCCTTAAGCACAAATCTGTCCATGTAATTCTGCTATGCAGTCAACTCCAGTGGCTTCCTATGGCCCCTGGGATAAACTATAAACCCCTCTACTTTTTTGGGGGGGGGCAAAGCAGTCAGGGTTAAGTGACTTGCCCAGGGACAAGTGTGTGAGGCCAGATTTGAATTCAGGCCCTCTTGATTTCAGAGCTGATGCTCTATCCACTGTGCTACCTAACTTCCCCAAACTCCTCTATTTTTAAAGCCCTTCACAACCATCCTTGACCTATCTTTCCAACCTCATTGGGCATTACTCCTTCTTCAACATTCTGTGATTCAGCCATACTGGCCTCATCCCTAACATAGGATGAGCCATCACTGTCATCACCATTCCTGTGTCCCTGGCTGTCTCATATTCCCACAATGATTCCCTCCTTACAGAGTCCCTCTTTTAAGATGCAACTCAAACACCATCTTCTTGAGAAGGCTTTCTGGTTCCCCTCAACTGTTAGCGCACCCCCCCCAATTTCCTGGTATTTAACTACTTTGTACATATTTGTATTTATTTATTATTATTTTAGATAAATTTATATGTGCATTTTTTTTGTTTTCCTCATGAGAATACGAGTTGCCACGTAGGTATTGTTTCATTCGTTTGTACGTTCCCCCAGCACACAGTTAAGTTCTTAATAAATGTTTGTCAGTTGCTTAATTGTTGTGCATATATGGCCAGCATGGCATCATGGGCCTCGGATTCAGGTACCACCTTTGACACCTAGTTGATTTGATAGTGGTTGGTGACCTAGGAAATTCATTTAATTTTTCAGTCCTCGAGGTATCTCCCTAATTGTAAGTTGCAGAGATGATGATGGTGATAATAATAATCATATTAATAGCCTACTCTGTGCCAGGCACTGTGATAAGTGCTGTAAAATATTATCTCATTTGATCCTCACAGCCAACCTGGGGAGTAGATAGTATTATCATCCCCATTTTGTGCTTGAGGAAACTGAGGCAAACAAGCAAGATGATGCTGACCTGCATTGGTAAGGGAAGTTTCCTTATCTTGGGGTTCCCCATGTCAGTGAAATCATAATCCCAGTCCTAATCCCTGTCCTTATATGTTTTTTAATTGCCATAGTGGATAGAAGGCCGGTTGGTTGTTGTGTTGTGTTTGTCCTTTGTTTTTGAAGAGGACCATGGCATCAGGGAAATGGTGACTTGACTTGCAGTTGACTTTGATTTGAGCAAGAGAGGGCTGTGCAAGGTCACCAGCCTCACTTTCTCCTCCAGAGCCATCTGGATCCAGTGACCAGATATTCATCAGGATGACTGGAGATGGCCCAGGATGCAATGGGAGACCCTGGCCTTTTTAGGCTAAGGCCTTATCATGTACTCACTTAGAGTGAGGTAACTGCCCATAGGCCTCTTTAAGAAGTGAGTGCATCTTAGGTCACAAAACCTTAAACCCAGTTCACTCTGAAGCCCATAGATTGGACCACACTAGGTCCCTGCCCAAGCTCTATTTAATGGCTGTATTTTGGGCCCTCCTGGCTTAGGGCAAACGTCAATGGTAACTTTCTCTTTGGAACAGCAATCCTGAGGGTCTTCCCCTCCCAGCTGGATAGAATGCTTTAGTTGAAGACTAGAAGACCTAGATTCAAATTCCACCTCAGAAATTTACTCTCTGTATGACTTTTAGCAAATCACTTAACCTTTCTCAGCACAAGGAGGTCAGTGACAAAAAGAGAGGATCCATATATACCAAAATATTGGTGAGCAGCAGTTTTTTGTAAGTAGCAAAGAACTAGAAACATTTGGGGGAATAACTAAACAAATTGTGGTACATTAATGTAATAGAACGTTACTGTGGTGTACAAAACGATGAATATGATAAATACAGAAGTTTGAGAAGACTTAAATGTGAGTTCGTGCAAAGTGAAGTAAGCAGGACCAGGAAAAAAACATACAGGATGACTACAAGAACGTAAATGGAAATGTCACAATCATTGAAAGTGAATGTGGTGATGGAAAAGGCTGTCCACATCCAGAAAAAGAACTATGGAGTCTGCATGCAGACTGAAGCATAGTTTGCTCTCTTGTTTTGTGGTTGTTTCTTCTTTCTCGTGGTTCTTCCCATTGGTTCTAATTCTTTTTTACAGCATGACTAATGTGAAAATATGTTTAATATGAATATATATGTAGCACCTATATCAGAATGCACCTCATCTTGGATGGGGGGAGGTAGGAGGGGGAGAAAATTTGGAACTTGGAATCTTATGGAAGTGAATGTGGAAAACTAAAACTAAATTAATTAATAAAAAAAATTTTTTTAAATTGCCACAAAGAAATAAAGTGAATGTGGTGAAATTATAATGGCCAAGCTTGGTTCCAAAGAAATATGAGCAGGCATTTCTCCCAGCCTTTTTGTAGAGGTGGAGGACTATGAATGTGGAACATTGCATTTAAAGTCAGATTTTTTGGGGGGGGGATTATGTTGTTTTCTTCCCCTTGCCTTTATATATATATATATATATATATATATATATATATATATATTTTAAAAGGATGGCTTTTGGGGAGGAGGAAGGAAAATAAATACTTTGAGAAATGTGTAAAAAAATCAACAAAAATGAAGAAGGGAAAAAGGAGGGGGAAGGAAGAAAGAAAGGAAGGAAGGAAAAGAGGGAAAAGAGTGAGGGAGGTCCTCTTCTAACGTCTAATTCACTGCATTCTGCCTTACCATTTTCAGGCTTTTTCTTTAACAGTTGAATTGTGTATCTTAATTTTCCTTTATGTCCCTAGAAAACTCTTAAAAAGAAAAAGATCTTTCTTGTTCTCATATTGCCTTTTCCCCAATTTAAATTTAAGATCACCAGTAGACCTAGAAACCAAAGTTTTATTTCATGCAGAAAATTGGAATGCTTTCAAGTGCCATGAATCATTTATTTCTTAAGTGGTTCTTAAATTGTTGGTGGCTAAAAGGATGTTTAAAGTAGGGAAGGGGAGGAACTGAGTTGAAAAGTATCCCAATAATCAGAAGATTTTATTTAAATCTTGGCTTTGAAATACATTGATTTAAAATACCTACTTTCCTTTAAGTCTGAATGTAGTTTCTGCCAGCAGTCCATCCTTTCTTTTTTGTTGTAGTTATTGACATGATCTTTGACGCTTCTCTTGAAATCTTCATTTTAGATTGTGTTCCTATTATCTAGCCAATGATTAGGTTACCCTAATATTAAAAAGAGAAGCAAAGCTTTGTGAAAATTGTGTGGGACAGGAAGAGAAGGGGAAAAAGGCAGAACATTTCACACCCATCCACATGGTGTGCAGTGCTCCTCCTTGTGACTACATATGTAAATCAGGGGGGCATCTAGATGGCTCAGTGGATAGAGCACCTAGCCTAGAGTCAAGAAGACTCCTCTTTCTGAGTTCAAATCAGGCTTTAGACACTTCTAGCAGTGTGCAAATTATTTAACCCTGTTTGCCTCAGTTTCAGCATCTCTGCCAAGAAAATCCCAAATGGGGTCACGAAGAGTCAGGCAGGGCTGAAAAACAGCTTGACTTTAAATCGAATCCAGGAGACCTGGCTTCTAGCTCTGGTTCTAACACTATCCTTTTTACTTACCCACCCTGGGCATCAGTTTTTCATTGGTAAAATGAACGTGTAGGCAATTTTTCGGTTCCCTTTCGGGGCTAAATTTCTCTTGCTTTGGTTAGGCATCTACTCTGACAGCTAATGACTAATGGAGGGATTCTCTGCTTCCCATAAGTCTGAGTGGAGAAGTAGAGAATTAATGAAAAGAATGTTTTCTCTTCCCCGTCATTCTTCCGGACACACTGCCGTGCAGGTAGGGGTAAAGCAAACCTGAGGTTTATATTACATACTTTGATCGTTACTAGCTTTTGATGTTGTTCAGTCAGGTTGGATTCTTTCATGACCCCATTTGGGGTTTTCTTGGCCAAGATACTAGAGTGGTTTGCCATTTCCTTTGCCAGTTCATTTTACAGATAAGGAAACTAAGGCGAACAGAGTTAAGTGACTTGTCCCACAGCTAGTGTCAGATCTTCCTCACTCCAGGCCCAGTACTCTCTCCACTGAGCCACCTAGCTGCCCTCCTGTCATTGGCTAGACTGAAACAAAGTTTTCATGGTGTCAGGGAGGCAAGAGAGAATTAATTGTGAAATTGTTACTATAGGCAGTTGTAGATTCTAGCCGTCGCTGTGACAGTCTGCTTGTCCAGAACGACTATTTTATGTCACCCCTTCCTAATGAAACATTTACTTAGATTAGTGTCGGATGTTTAATCCAAGTCTCAGAAGTGTTATGAAGTGGCTGTCAGCCTTGCCCTAGAGAATCCTAAGAAGGCATGATCATTCTCATAGGATCCTTTATGTAGACAGGTCTTCTGATACAATTCCCTCATTTTGTAGATCAGAAAATTCAGAGCCAAAGTTTATTTGATATGCCGATGGTGGCATGAATAGTAACTATTAGACATCCACTTCTCTCCCTGGTTTCAACTCCTAGGAGCAAGATTCCCTTCCCAATTTAAGCTGATCACCTCCTATACCACCATGGTGCTTAACTCGAGCCTTGACTGACACCACCTCCCTCAGCTTCCTCTCCCCTCTGATTGGAGGGCTGGAGAGCAGAGTAACAAACTCCTGCCAATGCCTTCCAGAAAAGGGCTCACTCCATTCTGCCTCTGCTGCTCTGTCTGGTTTCAGCTCCAAGGAACAAGATGTCTTAGCACAGTTACTGGCACATAATAGGCACTTAATAAATGTTTATTGGATCTGATTGGTAGGACTTGAACCCAAGTCTTCTGACTTGAAATCTAATGCTCTTTTCCCTGTACTGTATGACTCAGTTTTAGTAGTCTTAGGTAAAGAGTATATAGAAGAGGTGGCACAGCTAGGTGATGCAGTAGATAGAGAGAACACTGGGCTTGGAGTCAGGAAGACCCTAAGTTCAAATCTGACCTCAGACACTTACTAGCTGTGTGACCCTGGACAAATCACTTAACCCTGTTTATCTTAATTTCCTCATCTATAAAATAAGCTGGACAAAGTGCGTAGGTTTAGTTTTCTATTCTCTGGGGATATTTTTAATCAGGACACACCACTGAAACACTCATTCATGAACAGCAATTTCTTTATGGTGATAATAATAAAAATAAAACCTACAAGAAAAAAGAAATTGATAATGGAGACTCTTGCTGAATGATGACATCATTGCAGGGTCACATATCCCCCTGTACTAGCCAGACCCTGAACTCACCAACTAATGGCAGCACAACACAGAAAATCATCGAAGAATTCTCTGACCTTGGGAAAAGGCACGCTGCCAAAATGGTGATCTGGTAGAATTAAAAAAACTTTGTAAATAGGACCTTATTTGTCAGAAGACTGAAGTTTGATGTCAGAGTATCAGATTTTGGCCAAACTGATAGTTACTATTGAATTTGTCAAGTTAGAGATTCAGGCTTGATACTGAAATGCTAGTCAGAAAGAATGAATATGCAAGATATGCATTATCTCAAAAGGCATGATACAGTTCTTCAAACTTCATTGGAGAATGGAAAACATATAAAAATGGTTATTCATCAGTTCTCTTTCTGGAAGTGATAACATTCTTCATCATGGGGCCTTTGGAATTTTCTTAGATCACTATCTTGATCAGAGTAGCTAAGTCTTTTATAGTTGATCATCGTTACAACATTGCTGTTCCTGTGTACAGTGTTCTCCTGGTTATGCTCGCTTCACTTTACATCAGTTCATATACGTCTTCTCAGGCTTTTCCGAACCCATCCTGCTCCTGATTTCTTATAGCACAATACTATGCCTTCACAATCATATGCCACAATTTATTCAGCCATTCCCCAATTGATGGGCATCCCCTCAAATTTCCAGTGCTTTGCCACCAGAAAAAGAGCTTCTATAAATGTTTTTGTATGAATAGATCCTTTCCCCCACCCCCCTTTTTTAAAATCTCTTTGGGATACAGACCTAGTAGAAAGCATTAGCTTTTTGAATTGCCACATCATGCTGTTCACTTCTATTAAACTTTCACTTCTCTAAAACCGCATAGTGGCTTTCCAACAAATTACTGTCTACCCACATACTTAGTCCATCTTGGACTTGTGAAGTGGATTTTTTGGAAATCTGCCTGAGATGTTGCTTTTATTCTTTTTTTAAAAAATTTATTCTTGTTAAATCCTGTATCAGTCAATCAATAATACTCAGTGGTCAATAAATATTTATTAAGTGGCTACTGTATTCTATCACAGTCGTATATCACAGCTAGTTCAGCCATTCTCCAATTTATGGGCATCCCCTTAATTTCCAATTCTTTGCCACCATAAATAAATATTTTTGTGCATAGAGGATCTTCCCCCCCCCTTTTTTTTGGAGAGGGGAAGGCACGGCAATTGGGGTTAAGTGACTTGCCCAAGGTCGCACAGTGTGTCAAGTGTCTGAGGTCAGATTTGAACTCAGGTCCTCCTGACTCCAGGGCCAGTGCTCTACTCATTGTGCCCACCTAGCTGCCCCACTTTTTCCCCATTTTCTTTAATCTCTTTGGGATCCAGACCTAGTAGTAATATTGCTGGGTCAAACAGTATGAACAGTTTTATAGTCCTTTGGGCATAGTTCCAGATTGTTCTCTAGAATGGTTGGACTAGTTCACCAACAGTGTGTGTCCCAGTTTTTGCATGTCCCTTCCAATGTTTGTAATTTCTTTTCTGTCATGTCAGCCAGTCTGACAAGTATAAGGTGGTAGTATCTCAGAGTTGTTTTAGTTTTCATTTCTCTAATCAGTGGTGATTTAGAGCATTTTTCATGTGACCATTAATAGCTTTGATTTCTTCTGAAAACTGTTCATATCTTTTGACCATTTATCAACTGGGGAATGGCTCTTATTTTTATAAATTTGGCTCATTTCCCCATTTTTTGAGAAATGAGGCCTTTATCAGAGAAATTTGCTATAAAAATATTTTCCCCAGTTTTCTATTTCCCTTCCAACTTGGTTGCATTAGTTTTGTTTGCGCAGAAGCCTTTTAATTTCATGTAATCAGAATTACCTATCTTATTTCCCATAATCTTCTCTATCTCTTTTTTTGGTCATAAACTCTTTTCTTATCTATCAATCTGACGAACATGTTCTCATGCTCCCTTAATATATGTATATATACTTTATATCTAAATCAGTTATCTATTTTGACCTCATTTTGGTATATGGCATGAAAAGTTAGTCTAAGCCTAATTTCTGCCAAACTGCTTTTTAGTTTTCCCGGCAATTTTTTTTCACGATATTGAGTTCTTACCCCCAGAGCTCAGATCTTTGGGTTTATCAAACACTAGATTACTATGGTCATTTGCTACTGTGTATTATATGCCTAATCTATTCCTCTGATCCATCATTGTATTTCTTAACCAGTACCAGATTGCTTTGATAATTATCATTTTGTAATATAATTTGAAATCTGGAACTGCTAGGGCTGACTTCTTCACATTTTTTTCCATCAATTCCCTTGATATTCTTGACCTTTTGTTTTTCCAGACAAATTTTGTTACTGATTTTTCTAGCTCTACAAAATAATTCTTTGGTAGTTTAATTGGTATGGCACTGAATAAATAAATTAATTTAGGTAGAATTGTCATTTTTCTTATATTGGCTCAGCCTACCTATGTGTAATTAATATTTTTTCTAATTGTTTAGATCTGCCTTTATTTGCATGAAAAGTGTCTGTATAGGTCCTGGGTTTGTCTTGACAGATAAACTTCCAAATCTTTGGTATTGTCTATAGTTATTTCAAATAGAATTTCTTTCTCTTCCTGCTCATTTTGTTGGTAGTGTATAGAAATGCAGATGATTTATGTGGTTCCCTGTCTTGTATTAAAGAAAAGAAAATGTTCTCCTAATTAAGTGAATTAGCACAGGAATGAGTAAGACTCTATTCTTCAATTTCTGGAATGAAAGATTGAGGCTGGAAGTTAAGCTGTGCTTGTTTTCCCAAAGAGTAATTTTCACAGAGAGGTTTTTATACATTCTAAAGAGCACAAAGCCTTATCAGTTAACATAACATAACAGCTTATAGAGTAAAGCCAGATGCAGAATATAGTCAAAGGAGGGGAACATCAAAGGAGATGCAGCTGGTTCACTCTGAATTATTTTGGGTCTTCAAGGCCAAGCATATTCAATTTAAAAAAAAAAAGAGGAGACCTCATAGGCTTAAAATAATATTAGTATTTCCCATAGTCACTTGTCTCCTCACAGTAAAACTTACTGCTCAATTAAGAATTATAAATTTTTGTATCTTTATTATTTGTTGTGAAGTTGATATTTTGTACATAAATATCAGATGACTTTATATTTTTCTCCTTTGAATTTATTCTTATTATATTCAGACCAGTTCTCTGGCCTTTTTAAAAGATCCTTTTGGATCCTGATTCTGTCATCTAGCTTGTTAACTATCTCTCTCAGGTTTGTGTCACCAACATGTTTGATGAGCATAACACAGGACCTAACACAGATTCCTAAAGGTTTTCTACTGGAGACCAGCTGTTATGTTGACATTGACCCATTATTGGTGTATCTGGCCATTTAGCCTTTTCTGAATCTATTTGTAAACTGCAGGAACTGTCTCACTCCCATGTTCGTATCCCCAGATACTATATTTGTATTCCTGCCTTGGTAGGTGCTCAATAAATGCTTGTTGAATGGTTTTAGCCTCCTAACTCAGATCAATATTCTTCTTGGCCCCTACAAGTTCTTTATCTTAGTTTTCTCATTGACTGATTTTATCTTCTTGCTGTCCAAGGAACAAAAAAAGAAAAAGTCTTCTCTAGCACCACAATTCAAAAGTGTCCATTCTGCGGTGCTCAGTTTTTCTTACAGTCTTAACTCTCACAGCGATGTATTGCTACTGAAAAAAACTAACTTTGACTATATAGACCTTTATTGGCAAGGTGATATCTCTGCTTTTTATTATGCTGTCCAGATTTGCCATACCTCTCCTTCCAAGGAGCAAGCATCTTTTAATTTCAGAGCCGCAGTCATGATATGCAGTGATTTTTGAGCCCAAGAATATAAAATCTGACATTGCTTATATTTCTTCTTTCTCTATTTGCCAGGAAGTTGCCTTGATCATAGGGTTTTTTTTGTTTGTTTTTTAAGGTTAAGCTTCAAGCCAACTTTTATACTCTCCTCTTTCACTCTCATCAGGAGGCTTCTTAATTCTTTCTCACTTTCTGCCGTCAGAGAGGTATTGTCTGCATATCTGAGATTGTTGATATTTCTCCCAGCAGCCTTAATTCTGGCTTTTTGAGTCATCTAGTCGGGCATTTCCCATGATGTACTCTGCATATAAGTTAAATAAATAAGATAACAATAGAAAGCCTCGTCATACTCTTTTCCCAGTCTTAAACTAATAATCAGTTCCATGTTTGGTTAAAACTTGCTTTTTGACCCAAGTACAGGTTCTTCAGGAGATAAGTAAGATGATCTGGTACTCCCTTCTTTTTAAGGACTTGCCACATTTTGTTGTGATCCACACAATCAAAGGCTTTAGTGTTGTCAATGAAGAAGAAGTAAATGTTTTTTCTGGGAATTCCCTTGCTTTTTCCATAATCCAATGAATGTTGGAAATTTGGTCTCTAGTTCCTCTGTCTCTTCGAAAACCAGCCTGCACTTCTGGTAGTTCTTGGTTCACAGACTACTGAAGCCTAGCTTACAGAATCTTAAGCATAATCTTGCTGGTGTGTGAAATGAGAGCAACTGTTTGATAATTTGAATACTCTTTGGCATTGCCCTTCTTTAGGATTATGACATAAACTGATCTTTTCCAATCTAATGGCCCCTGGTGAGTTTTCCAAATTTGCTGGCATATTGGGTATAGCACTTCAATAGCCTCATCCTTTAGGATTTTAAATAGCTTAGCTGGAATTCTGTTACCTCCACTCATCTTTTATTATCAGCAATGCTTATTAGAGCCCACTTGACTTCATTTTCTAAAATGTCTGGCTTTTGATCAGTAACCACACCATTGTGTTCATCAGGGATGTTAAGATCTCTCTTGGTTAGTTCTACTGTATATTCCCACCACCTCTTCTTAATCTCTTCTACTTCTGTTAAGTCCCTACCATTTTTGTCTTTTATCATATCCATTTTTGCATGAAACAATCTCAGATCTTTCTTTAAAATTCCAAAGTCCTCCAAATCATTTTCCCAGTTATTTTCCCCATTCTCCTAATCTTAGCTCAAGCCTTCTCCTCTTGTTCTTTCTCTTATACAATCTTCTCTGTAGGAAGCTAGAAGTAGAATTCTTTAATAATGTGTGTGTGTTATATGTATAGATAGATAGACATCCTTTTCTTTTGACCAGTTAGACATTTATCATGTTAACTAGTGGTGTTTTTAAACCCATTTTATAGGGTATGGACATTTTAAAAGTCACATTTATATCAAAAGACTTCTTATGGGTGAGGGGAGGGGTCAGCCTAGACAATTACCTTATGCTACTAAAAAGACTTCAACAAAAGGACTTCTAGGAACTGAGTTGTCCCTCTGCCACATGTATTTTATAATTCAGTTCACTTTTTCCTAGACCCTCTATGTACTGGTAGGAAAATATGTCAGAAACTTTTGGGGGAAATGTACCAACTGAACCAACTATATCACTATCACAAATACAATAGCTAATTAAGCTTGGCTTACTAATTGATATCAACTTATAATTGTGGTAGTGAGCATACCAGTGGGGGCTCATGGTCTATATAATACTAGAAAAGACAAATCCAACCCTTTAAGGTTAACTTTAGGATTTTGAGGAAGCTTATAACCAGCCTCTGGGGACCCAACCTGCCAGTGCAAATGAAAGTGTAGGATAGTTGCCTCAGAGCATGTGCTACACTTCTATTTTAGATAGTCAGCCATGGTTTTTGGCTTTATCATTTCCTTAGTTTTCTTTTTACTTTGAATTGAGAATAGGCATTTGAAGAAAAATTTTCTAGCTATTTCACAGTGTGCTTGTTGTGAATTATTTATGACTTGGATCGTGGACACCTCTTTCCCAGATTGCATCTAGTATAATAGAATGCTACGATTTCCCTCAAATTGTCAGTCTTATATTCACTGTTTCTCTCACTGTGATTTATCTCCCCCAACCTCCCCCATCTTAGCTAAAAAAGAGAATACTAACATTATTTATTTTTTACTTACAGATGATCTTGAGATGCAGCTCATGAGAATGGCATACTACAACTGAGGTACAATTTTCTTTGGGATGGTTTCAATCTAACTCAGTAATTGTCTCTTTCTCTTCTAAGTTAGAACTAAATTGAATATGCTATGACTCCTTTAAAGCAACATATATGTTGAATTTATTATTTGTAAAAACATATATTTATTATATTTTTAAAATTATATATTTGAAAAGTGAACTGTACAGTTTCATGTATAGTCCTCTTTTCTGTCCTGTGTTTGTGGAAATGCTTGTTTTATTTGATGTTTGTGAAGTTCAGAATTTTTTAATATTCTTTTTTAAAAAAAGGTATTGATTGTACTTTCCTGTTCCTTCTGCCACTTTAATGGTCCTTTTCTGCCTCCTTCAAAAGCTTCTCTTCCTCCTATCTCAAAATTTTGTCCTCAGACTTCTTGTCTTTTCTCTCTATACTCTCTCATTTGGTTCTAGTGCTAACTGTTTATTGATTGATTGATGGGTGCTTTTTTCCAATTCCATCCAGTTAGTACTTTTAAGCACTTGACTCCCAAATCTATATTTCCAGTTTATGACTCATTTTTGTGGAAGTCTTTACTTACATTTTTATTTTAAGAGAGCTTTTCCTTTTTAAGTCTCTTAAGGAAAATAAGGCATGGGAACATTTTCAATAAAGAAAACTAAAATACAACTTCTCTCAGATATGACTTATCTGTTAAACATCTGATTTGCAAGAGATTTTATGTAATTTTAAACAAATCTATTTTGTGATTACCAAGGATTATCTCTCTGCATTCCCTAGTGAAATTCCCAAATGGATATCCATCTATCTATTTGAATTTTTATTGAACTTAGCAGTATATTGACTTAAGATAATTATTTTTCAAATAAAGCAAGAAATTTGATACATGCTTAATATCAATTAAATATGAATTTTGCAAATACTTATTTTGAATACTAATAAACAATCAAGTGATATTTAGCCATGTGCTAAATTGAAAACACATATTAAAAACATTTGAAAGCTAATATATTCTCTTAAACTGTCAACCCTGTTTTAGAAAATGAATTGTAAGATATATGGTATGTTTGATATACAAATGTTGACTAAATCATTCAGGACTACATAGATATCTATCAGCTTTATACATAGAGATATAATATATAGTTGATTGATCCAATAAACAACAGAGAGAAAAATTGCACGATTAACTAAAGTTTTGTGTTTAAAATCAAATTATCTCTTAAATTGTTTGCTCTTCTATATAGCTTTATCTAGGGCCATGTTGGAATAGAATTTAAATGAGAGATTCTTAACCTGCGGTTGAAAACCTTAAAAAAAATTTTTTTTTGAAACTGTATTTCAGCTTTGTTGGTTTCCATTGTAATCTTCTACGTTTTATTTTATATATTTAAAAACATTCTGAAAAGGGGTCCATAAGTTTTACCAGACTGCCAAAGGAGTCCATGACACAAAAAAGGCTAACAACGTTAAAATGAACTAATTTTGCATTCTCTTAATTTGAATGCCAAACTGCTTTTGTTTCAGCAACTTTTTATTGCTTCAAGCCAGATGGTTTGACCTGGGCTGTCTTCCAAGGTCTAGTCTCAACCATTTTCCCCAAGCCTTTCCAATCATTCCACCCGAGAAATCCAATTAGAAGTCATAGCCATTGTCACTAACCTGTTGAATACATTTAATTTAAACATTTGAAAGGCATAGTGGGGAAAAGACAGGATTTAGAGTCAGTAAGCATTTAAGTACTTACTATATGCCATGTATTGTGCTAAACTGGGAATAGAAGCAATAGCAGACAGTGCTTGTCCTCAAGGAGCATACATTCTAATGGGGGAAGACAGCACATAAAAGCAAGCTGAAAAGGGGAAGGGGGCAATCTGGGAGAGAAATGAATTCACACCTGACGTGGGAACTTTCCTTAACCTGGAGTTTCTGGGAAGAACCAACCAATCAGAGGAAAAGACATCAGAGTGGCTCATATTACTTCATTGTGAAAAGGACAAGTCAGAGTGAACTTCCAGGGTGAGGAGACTGCTATGGCCAGAGAGTCAGGAGTGCAGTCTGGGGAGAACCTGATGTTGAACCCCAGCTTTGCTATTTGCTGCCTGTGTTGACTTCAAACAGATCACTTTGTCTTTTTGGGTCTGGGTTTTTTCATCACAAGATGAGTAAATTAAACTAGATAATCTTTTCAACTCCAAATTTTTGATCCCAAGATGTGAATCTAATAAATAAGTTGGTTTTGTTAATAAAAGATCTAATTTTATATTAGTATCTACTTTTGGAGTGTGGCTGGACTTTGGGAATCAAAAGTCATAAAAACGGTTCATTGTCATTATCATCATCATAACAATTAGCATTTTTATTATGCTTTCAGGTTTGAAAAAATATTTTACAAATATTATCTCATTTTATTCTCGTAACAACCTTGGGAAGTAGGTGCTATTATTAATCCCATTTAACTGGAGAGGAAATTTAGGCAAAGGGTTAAGTGACTTGCAGGGGGTTATGCAGCTAGTAGGTCAAATTTGAACTTAGGTCTTCCTGACTCCAGAACATCAGCGCTCTATCCGTTGCGTGACCTAACGGCCACCCAGTTCGTGAATAATTTTTGTGAATTGCTTCTGAAAAAATACCATTTTAACATATGTGTTTGTTGTGATGAGCTTTCAAAGTAAATGAAAGAATCACACCAGAATCTGAGGCTATCATGTGGGACTATGCCAGGATGTTCTCTAGCTAGCTCATACCAGCTTGCAATAACGGATTATTAAGTTTTCATTATAAACATTTACATCTCAGAAATTGGCAAATGCTGCAGATCAAGGCTTCATTTATTTTGTTGATTGTCTAGACTTAAGAAAGTTATAGAGAAAATGTTAAGAATGCAGATTAAATGTAAAAATGTGTCGTGTATATTTTTTTTCAGAGGCCTAGTTGTTAAACATTTACCAGCACATCCCTGGAACTTGGAATTTGAGGAGGTGTTCCATAAGATGCATATAGCATAATACTGAAGTATCTGCCAAGAAGTACATACTTCCAAGCAGTGCATATGTTGCTAAACTATTTGTTCACATTAGGGATACGATAGGGGACCCTGTTTTCAGTCACGGACCAGAAACCAGTATTTCTTTCACTGACTTAGAATATACCACGTTTGTGACTTTAAGGCATCAAGGAATGATACTAATTCCTTCTGTTGTCGTTTAGTCATTTCAGTCACATCCAACTCTTCGTGACCCCGTTTTGCGGTTTTCTTGGCAAAGATACTGGAATGGTTTGTCGTTTCCATCTCCAGTTCATTTTACAGATGAGGAAACTGAGGCAAACAGGATTAAGTGACTTGTCCAGCTAATACGTATCTGAGGCTGGATTTGAATGCAGGTCTTCCTGACTCCAGGGCTGGCACTCTACCCATTATGCCACCCAGCTGCCTCTTATTCCTTCTATTGATTCTAATAACTTTTTGACTTCTCTACAGCCTTTGACACTATTAGTTTCTTCTCCTGCATATTCTCTCCTTTCTAATGTTTTCATGACATTGTTCTCTCCTGATTCTCCTCTCGCCTGTCTGACCTCTGCTCAGTCTCCTTTGGGGGAATCTTCTTCTAAGTCCTACTTACCATAGTTATCCCTCTCTTCTCTCTGCCTTGGTGAGTTTTCATTGGTTCATAAGCTTTCGTTGGTTCACTTATCTCCGTGCAGATGATTCACAGATCTGTTTAGTCCTAACCTGTCTCCTGGGTTCCAGTCTCACATCAACAACTTCTTTTGTAAATCTTGAATTAGATGTCCCATAGACATCTTTAAATTAACATGTCCAAAGTAAATTTAATTATATCCTTTTCCCTTACCCTCCCCTCTTTCTAATTTCTTTATTTCTAACTTTTAAATTTTTTAAAATAATATTTTATTTTTCTCCAATTACATGTTAAAATCATTTTTAACATTTTTAAAAATGTTTTGAGCTCTAAATTCTATCCTTTCCTTCTTTCCCTCCCCACTTTCTGAGGTGGTGAGCAATCTGATATAGGTTATACATGTGCAATCATGTAAAATATTTTCATATTAGTTGTTTTGTAAAAGAAGACTAGAAGAGAAGGAAGGAAGGAGAAAGGAAGAAAAAAAAATAGTATGCTGCAATCTGTATTCAGACTGTCAGTTCTCTCTCTGGAGGTGGATAGCATCTTTCCTCATCCTTTGGGATTGTCTTAGATCATTTTATTGCAGAGAACAGCTAAGTCACTCATAGTTCTTCATCATACAGTATTGCTGTTGTACTGTGTACAACGTTCTTCTGGTTCTGTTCACTTCACTTTGCACCAGTTCGTGTAAGTTTTTCCAGGTTTTTTTTAAATCATCCTTCTTGTCATTTCTTATCCATCATCCATCCATCAATATTCCATCACAATCATATACCATAACTTGTTCAGCCATTCCCCAATTAATGGGCATCCCTTCAATTTCTGATTCTTTGCCACCACAAAAAGAGCTGCTATAAATATTTTTGTACACATACAAAATTAACACTACATCTGTCTTGTAGGTATATTGTTATTTGTTTATTTTCTCCCCATTAGAATGTGAGATCCTTAAAAGCAGGGATTGGGTTTTTGCTTTCTCTCTATCTCCAGTGCTTGGTATAGTACTGTGCACTCAGTAAGCACTTAATAAATAACTGCCTTATTGACTCTCTCCAAAATCATGGTGGAGTGATTTCTATAAGCCACCACTAGGTATGTTCAGAGCCAACATTGGGTGTCCCAAATCCAAGCAGTAACAGCAATGCAAATTCTAAAAAAATGCGATTTCAACCCAGTAGGACTAACTGAGGTGAGAGCTGAGTGACTACCCTAAAACCTTCACTCAAACTTTCTATTCTTGACTCTTAAGTCATTCAAGAGATGCAACATATGCCCCCGGGATTTCAGAAATCTTGGGAAGACTTCTGGGCTCATTTTTTGGTGAGGAAGGGGTGAGAGAGTATATGCTAAGTCCCTGAACCATCCTTACTGTGTACTCTAGCTCAATTGCCCTTCCCATTTAGTGTCCAGGCTTGCTAGACTCTTACTTTAAGGGAACTTAGGACAGAAGAGAAGAGACAGACAGAGGCAACGTTGTCAATCCCTTAATCATTTCGCACAGTAATATTGACTACATTTACTAAGAACTGTAACGCCAACAATTGAGGATACAGAAGAATGAAATGAAATATGGAATCTTAGGAGTCCATTTAATCTTGCCTTCTCATTTTAACATGTTTGAGGGATTATCAGATCCAAAAAAATTGAAGGGTAATATAATAATAGTTTTCAAGTATTTGAAGTGGGTAGTGATCATCTATTTTCAATTATAGCAAAACAGAAGGCTTAGATTTATAGAAATGGGAACATTTTTCAATTGATTAGATGTTAGGGGAGGGGGAATGGGAAATTCAGGATAACACCAAAGTTACACACTTTGTGATTGGAGGGAGAGTAGATTTTAGGGAAAAGATAATGAATTCTGTTTTGAACATGTTAATTTTGATATGTCTTCAGGATATACAGGTCATAATGTTTAATAGGCATTTGGCCTATCATGAGATTGAAACTCAAGGGAGAAACAGGAACACACATACATAACACACAAACATAAACACACACACACATTTGTCATCTGTAGAGATACATTTAAACTTTAGGAGCTGATGATATTAGTAAGAGAGACAGTATTTAGAGAGAAGAGAGCCTATGTTGGGAAATATCCGTGTTTAAGGGGCATGATATGGATGATGAGCCAGCAAAGGGGCTGGAGAAAGAAAAGACATAAATAAGAAGAGGAGAATGAGGGGAGAGTGGCATCATGAAACTCTAGAGAGAAGAGAGTATCCTTGAGGTACAGGTGGTAAGCAGTATTAAGTTCAGCAGAGAAGTCAAGAAGGATGAGGACTGAGAAAAGACTACCATATTTGGCAATAAAGAATTTATTGGTAACTGGAGAGAGTAAGTTCAGTTGAGTGATAAGGTTAGAAGCCAAATTACAAAGAGTTGGGCAGTGAGTGAGGAGAGCAAGTGGAGAGAGCAAATGTCGACAGCTTAGAAAAGGGGGAGATAGAGAGGATGAGAGCTTGAGGAGAGTGGTAGGTTCTAGCGAAGACTGATTCAAGACAATCCCAAAGGTCTCGTGATGTAAAATGCTCTCCATTTCTAGAAAATGAACGAATGGCATCTGAATATAGACTGGACTATTTTTCACTCTTTTTGGTTCAATTTTTATTCCACAAAATGACTTAATATGGAAATGTTTTACATGATTGCACATGTATAGCCAATATCTGACTGCTTACCATCTCAGGGAGAGGGGGATAGAATTTGGAACTCAAAAATTAACAATTTTAAACATTCAGTATTTTTTAAATCAACAAATATTAAAAGTTGTTTTTACATGTAATGGGGAGAAAAATAAAATTTTATTTAAAAAAAGATGGATGAGACTTCAGTATGTTTGAAGGAGGCAGTAGGGAAGGAACCAGTAGATATGAGGGGCTTCAAGATTCTAGAGGGGTGGAAAGATGATTGAGATTGCAACCTGCTGGAGAACATAGAAGGGGATAGGATCAAGCACCTATGTAGAGATTGGCATTTATAAGGAGAAAGTCCACCTTTGTAAGAGACTGAGGGAAAAAACTAAAGAATGAGGGATAAAGTCAAAGGATGAAGAGGAAGGGAGAAAAGAAAGCACACACATCAGATAACTTAAATTTTCTCAGGAAAGCAAAAGGCAAGGTCCTCAGCTGAAAGACAGAGAGGAGGGAGATCTCTAGGATGCATGAGGAGGAAAGAGAAGGTTTTGAATGAGTTCTTTGGGGAATGGGATAGGGAGTCAGTTAGGGAGGAATAAAAGGGATGCCTTACCGCGATGAAGGCCCAACTGAAGTTGGATGACATGAATTTCTAATGTGCCCAGTCAGCACGGTTGTGAGACTCATTCAGAGAATCCAAGTAGAAGCTGAGGGACAGATGAGAATAATCCAGGGCTCAAGTTTGGCAAGAGATGAATGGCAAAGGACAAGGGACTGAGGGATTCAACATCATAGAACAGGGTTGAGTTGAAATGGCTAACAACGCTGTCAAGATTGGAAAGGCAGGAAAGGCAGATCAGAGCAGGACCAATACCTCAGTAACACACTCAGGAAAAAGGGAACACTGGAGGTCTCTGTAAAGGCAAAGTTGAGGAAGGGTGAGGCATAGAGAGAGATGGAATGGTAGGAAGTTATAGTTGGTGGATCTTAGAGTTTCCAGTTAAGGAAATGGAGCACTGTGGTTAATGATGAGATCCAGCACATAAGCATCCCTATTTGTGGTTGAAGTCAACCAAAGGAGTAGGTAATGGGATTTGAATTTGAGGAACGGGGGGTTTAAAGAGTTATGTAAAAAGAATTGGGGGATTAAGGAGATATCAATGTGAAGTTCCCTAGTCTAAGACTGGTAATTGAGGAGGAGAGGAAGATGGGAAGAAAGGAGGGAGAATGACCCAGTGGTGGTGTACAAACAGCCATCATGATTTAAATTGGATGGAAGTTTTTGATAGGATATTGTTTGGAGAAGAAGAGATTGTTGAGAGATGGAGGAAAAGGGCAATTGAAAGCAAGGAATAATTGGCTCTCCTTCCAGGACCAGTGTGTCTGGCTTGGATCAGAAGGTACAGACAGTGATGGAGAGCATATTTGGGGAGGCAGCGTTATTCGCTAAGTGAGTACTAACAGCAGCAGATGCTCATTATGTCCTCCTAGATTTTCTTATAGGGAGATAGCACTCACCAAATATCAGTAATTATTTCTCTACTCAAAGCCGCAAGTCAGTTTCCACATTGAGCTCACATTAAGATGACAACATTAAGGTCACGTGTAATCTGAAAAGCAAATAGAGGGGCTGATCCGTGTGAAAATAAAACAACGGCCTGAGAGCTACGTAGGTATCCTTATGATAGTTAGGAATCAAGCAGAAGGCTTCCAGCATGTGGGATAAATCTTTTATGGATGATTTGCAGGAAGAGTTGGTAGATAAGCATCACTTAAGCAGAGAATCCCTGGGTGAGTTCAGTGGAGGGGTGGGTACTCACAGTGAGATTACAGATCAAGCTGAGTAAAACGGCAACCAACTCTGGCCCTGTTGGATCATTTAATAGATTCAGACTGAGTTTCCAGACAGAGAGAAAACTCATATTTTTGGAGGCTGAAATGTAAGTTTAAGTTTGAGAGATCTTAATTTTTCATCCCAAGGTATGACGATAGTTTGCGTTCAGTTTCCCATTCCACAAAATGAAATGATCTACCCATTACGATGGTCGTGAGAAAAACTGAGTTGAATTGTGCAATAGCAAACAACAGGGCAACTTTGTGTAACTGGAATGAAGATTTAAGTATGCTTATAGAATGAGATGGATCTTCTTCAAAAGAAATTATGGAATAACGTAATCCCTTTTGACAGGGTTAAAGACTGTACCAAAGATAGGATTTAAATATGAGTACAATTTAAGTGGCATGCTTTCATACCTTTGCAAGGTTTTGCTACTTTATGAAGTTTTTTGTCAGTGAAATATTTGGAATCTTAGAGTTTATCTAGACCTACCTTCTCGTTTTAAGGTGTTTTGAAGATTATTAGAACTGGAGAACAAAGAAATCAGAGGGTCAATTTATTAATAGTTTCCAATATTGAAATGGATAGTGGTCATATACTATAAATCATAAGTCAGAAGGCTTAAATTTTATAGGAAGAGTGATCTGGGTTAGATATAAGGAAGAAATTCCTGACAAAGAGCGTTTAAACTCATTCTTGCCTTCTCAGATTGTTTTTAATATGGTTCATCCTGAGAACAGAAGGATGGACTAGATGACCTTTTAATTTCCCTTCCTGCCTATGAGTTAAGTAGAAAGCTTACCCTAGTTCTTTTGCTAGATGTCTCATAAGAATCTGTGGGATTAAAATGCAGTAGTGACTGGTTTGTTTTCTCCAGTAAATGCAGTGTATCACAGATAGGTCTACAAAAGGTCCTGAAACAGTTAACGAAATCAGCCCAGTCCAACGTGAAAGTTTGTTGTCGTTTTTTAGCAAGATTCAGAGATTCTGCGTATTGACAATATACTCAAGCTCATCGTACTGTTTGTGATTCCGCCTTATTACTATAATATATTAGCACAATCAGTACAAAATGGTGTAATATGACACAAATCATAGAGAAGTCTTATTGCTGCCCAACAAAACCAAAGTCTAGACTCTATGGAGACTGCCTTTTGAGGCAGCCAGAACTGGGCCAGTGCCACGAGGCAAAAATAGGCTGTTTGATGAATCTTTTTTTTCAAATAAAGGGAAAATATTGATGTTGTCCTCATGTAATCCCACACAGCCTGCTTTTGTTTGCTGATTCCCTTGTGTCAAGATCTACTACTGAATTTTCTGTTTTTACAGCAAAATTAAGGTGGTTTTTCAATAAGTTAAGGGGTCATTTTTGATTTGTGTTCAGGAATACAAAATTAACTCTCTTGTTATTCTAGTAATGGGTTTAGTTGGTCCCATAATACAATAATCTTTTCATTTTTGTAATACCTTTCTAAGTTGATATTTCATTTTCTGTGCTTGCTTGTCTCTGGGCTGGTGGTTTTCTTTCCAGGATTTTTTTTTCCTTCTGAATTGACTGTGATTCAAGCTGTTTGATTAAACTGAATTCTGCTAAATCTCCAGAATAGTGTGTGAAGCCTTATTTTACATTTCACTGAGTACTGTGCCATTCAGTTTCTTTCTATACTCCAGAGAGCAAGAATGTGTGTACATAAACCAAATTAAATCTGTAATGTTGAGCTTGCTTCTTATTAGAAAGTTTATTTGAAAGCTGGACAAGTCGAGCTCTTGGGAAATGGAATAGACTCCTTTGTGTGAATAGTGAAGTGCGTATGTGATCATAGATTTAGAGGTAACAGGTCACTTTCTGTCACTTAGGGCAGACTGTGAGAAGTTGGATGAATGCATGTAAGCTGTAGAGAGGAAATAACTAATAATACTAATAGATGACAGATAGCAGCTATAAAGTTTGCAGAGCTCCTTCCGTAGATGATCTCACTTGATCCTTAACATAATGAGGTAGGTGCTATTATTATCATCCCTATTTTATAGATAAAGAGCCAGAGGCCAGAGGAGGGTCGTACACCTGCTAAGTGTCTGAGGCAGGATTTGAGTATAGGCCTTCCAGATTCCAAGTCTAGCACTCCATCCACTGCTCCATCTAAGTGCCTATTAATTGTCACTTTGGGGGATAGACCATCACTTAGGTCCCTTCCAGCTGTAGGAATTTTTGATTCTACATATGCAATTTCAAATTCGTGGTAAACGTAAGCAATTTTTTTTTCTAGCAAACTCATAACCATGTTAATGTTCCTTATGTGTTGAAATGTGTCTTGCTCTTTGTAAGGTTATTCCAATTTACATACTTATTGGTTTCTACTATCCACTAGAAGATTCAGCTGGAATTTCCTTTTTTCTGTAATTGAAATCACTCTCATTTGAGTATGTGACTGTGACGCCATGGTCCACATTCATTTGGATCAAAGAAATTTTATTGAAAGCAGCTGACTTTATCAAATGATTCGGGATATGCTTTCATTTACTTTGTTCTATTTCAATTATTCCTAGCTTAGGACTTAGAGACCCCAATTTTCCATTTCCTTGAATATAAAAGAACTGACTGAAAGTAGATTATGTAATAATGGCTTCATGTCTACCTGATAGAGTTTTTGAAATAGGTATCTATTCCTCTTAACTCTTCAGAGGGGGTAATTTAGTGGATAACACTTTTACAGATATGCATCAACACAACACACACACACACACACACACACACAAGCACACACAAATTAGGGACAATTCATGATCAAGATCCTGTCAGACAAGTGTGCCTTGCTCTTTTTTTCAAATCTAAAACCCTACCTAGAAAGGGGGCAGATGCCTTTAGGACAACAGGTAAAAAAGCTATAAACTGCAATCTGAGCCTCAAGCACCAGAAAGTGGTAGCAAAACATCCCACATAAACAAAAATATAAAGCCCCCGTTTGTTCTTCATTCCTTACACTGTCTGGAACCAAAATGCCAACTAGCATTATTAGATGGTTATTTTTGGCAAATAGATAAATCTGATTGCTTGCAAGATGGTGATTTCAATGTAGACTAAATGTCGCACAGCTATTCTTAGGTTTATCCTCAAGCATTTGAAATTCATTTAGTGAAGAATTTTTGCTGATACCTTGGTGATGTCCATGGGGAAAAAAAAGGAAAATGCAGTTTTCTTTCCATTCTTGGTTCTGGCACTACGTGTAAATAGGAGAGAAAAGTGGCGTGCATATGGGTTTTTATCTTGGAGTTTAGCTAAGTAGCCTGAAAACATGGTTTCAGAGTCAAACTGTACGACGTTCAATGCCATTACAGCATGAAAATTCAGAAAGACACAGAATGAAATTCGTCATAGTGGCATGATCCTAGCTACACAATGATTAGCTCTGCTCTATTTGAATGGGTTCTGTGATAGGAACAAAACTGATGGCGTTTGATAGCTAATTTTCCTAGCAGTAGTAAAATAAATAAAATATACGTAGATATCATGATGTCATTTTGTGATGCATTACTTTAATGCCTTATCTCATTTCTTCCTCATAACAGCCTTATGTGTTATTCTAGTTGACATTTCCAAGACTCAGTTTCATCATCTGCAAAACAAGGTAATTGATAGTACCTACCTCACAGAGTTGTTGTGAGAATTAAATGAGGTCATGAAGGTAAAGTGCTCTAAAAACTTTTAAGTGCAATATAAATATTAGCTATTTTTATTAAGCCAGGTATTGATAGGAAATTTTCTTTGGGTACTTTTGAACCTTGAGGGTTTTTTATTTTTATTTTTATTTTTTTTGCAGCTAGGCGGTACAGTAGATAGAGCACTGGACCTGGAGTCAAAAAGACCTGAGTTCAAATGTGGTCTCAGACACTAGCTGCATGACCCAACGCAAGTCACTTAACCTGTGTCTGCCTCAGTTTCCTGATTTGTAGGTTGCAGATAATGATAGCACTTACCTCCTAAGGTTGTTTTGAGGATAAAATGAGATCGTATTTTAAAGTGCTTTTTAAACTTTTAAAATGCTGAATAATTTTTAGCTATCCTCATCACCATTTGAGTAACATTTTCGTCTTCATTTTCTAAATAAGGGAATTGAGATTTGCCTAGAATTAGCCAGAAAGTAACCGTTTTAGTCGCGTCTGACTCTTCTGTGACCCTGTGGGGTTTTCCTGGCAGAGACACTGGAGTGGTTTGCCATTTCCTTCTCCAGTTCATTTTACAGAGTTACGAGTCCTAGGCTGCGTTTGGATCAGGTCTCCCTGACTCCAGGCCTGGTGTTCTATCCACAGCGCTACCTAGATGCCCAAACGAAAGTGGTTTAGCTTTGGGCTCCACATCTGAATCCAAGCACTTTCACTTTGGAAAGGTCAGTATAAGACAAGAGTCGGTATGGTTTACCTTAGTGTTAGGAGCTCTCACACTAGGACTTGGATGGTCTTCGGGAAGACACTTTCTCCAATAACACAAATCCTTTGTCTATGGCTTCCCTTTGATAGAGAGCTAGGGCTGGGTTGCCTCCCTTTTTACGGAAACATGACTGCTGAGTTCTATAGAATTGGACATCAGGTGACTGAACACTAGCAACAGCTCACTGGAATTGGGAGTTGGTACCTTGGCATGACTACCGAAGGACTGGGCAGTGAGGCCCTGGCTTCGGCCGTGGGCAGGGGGCGTAGAAAGGAAAGGAAGGTAGTAAGTAGAAGAAGGCCTAAAAGATAAACCTGCACATAACTGCCATCCCCTCTGTTGGGGAGTTACGTCTTTCCTCTTTCAAATCGGTTTTACTTAGTACGATAGCCAACGTTTATATAACACTTTAAGGTTACAGAGCACTTTGCACATGTTAGCTCATATGATCCTCAAAACCACCCTATGGGCTAGGTACTACAATAGTACCCCCATTTTACAGATGGGAAGCTGAAGGTGAGAGATGTTAAGTGACTCGTCCACGATGGCACAGCTTAACTAAGTGTCTGAGGCAGGATTGAACCTGGTTCCAAGTCTGGCACACTGTCCAGCAAACGACCAAAAACTGCCTAGATATCTGTGTCATAACATAAGGACATTCTCTCCTGTTGAGGAAGGTGCCTGCAGAGGCATCCGGAACCTTGGACTGTAGTGTAGGCACTTTGATTTGAGGCTTAAAAAAGGGTAGCCACAGACGCTTGTGCATCTGGGACTTCGTAAATAAATATCAAGAAAGGAGGCTTTTTAGACAGTTACTTTTAGAAAGCCCATTTCATGGTAAAATGTGAATGTGACTCTTAAATGATCTACTTGCTTCAGGTTCAGTTTTCTTTCTTTCTGCGTGAGACAGAAAGGAAAGCACGGCTTTGACCTATACAGGTACTGGGGGAAGGGAACAACAAAGAGATGTCTTGGAAACTGTTTTTTTTTTCCAGAACAAATAGTTTTCTTCTTGCCTCTCACAAGGATTGGTGAATGAATAGTTTGATTTAAATTAAATTGAATGGCTCAAAATAAGTTTAAAAGTACTTATTTTACAAATGTGGGCATCCTTAATACTGGATTTGAAAATAATTGCAGTTGTGTACATTAGTTTAACATTTTTTTGAGTAGACAAGAAATTAGAGCTTTCTGCCCTCACTGTGTAAATTTGTGAAAAAATAATATACAAACTAGTGTTTTGAACCAGGGAACACTGGTGTCCCAAAGTTGCCATTCCCCCCAAACTGGCCATAGATGTATGTTAGCCACTTTCATGTGTCATGGTTTGTTAACTGTATATGCAGGCTCCATCTTGGGTTATAGTCTAAAGATTTGTTTTTGAGTCAGCTATTGAAACTCAATGCATTTCCCCCACAAAAATAATATAAATTGTGGTTGTTTAGTCTGCGTGGTACTATAATAGCAAACTATCATTTGTGGCAATTTTTCCATCACAGGGAAATGGATATTTAGGCTGGAAATGTTAAAACCCAAAAGGTGGTTGGGAAGTGGGGGTGGGGTGTAGGGGCAGCTTATGCAGTTACAGACACCTGATGTCTGCTTAGTCCTGGAGCAAGGGCTCTGCCGGGTGTAACCTGGTTGGGGAGGTCTGAGATAAGCAGTAGGAATGGTGGGAGGGGTCTGGAGTATGGAAATCAAGATCAGTGAAAAGACATGTCTAGGGTTTTGATGTTTCTAATAAGTGGTGGCTGGAAGAAGATTTTTCTCCCCACCCCAAAATGGACTGAAACTAGAAGAAGTCAAAAGTGAAATGATGGAAAGAGGACAGGAGGATCAAGGCATGGATGGGATCAGAGCTGAGGTCTATAAAGAAAAGAGAAGAGAAAGGCAAGGAATAGGGGAATCAAATCTCCATTGGGTAGGGCAAAGTGAGTTCTCACCCCCACTCCTAGTGGTCTCTTGGTATGTAAGGACCATACATTGACTGCCACTTAAGTTGGTGATCATCTATACTCTTTACTTTCTGTGCTTTATCAATGACTTGGATAAAGGCATAGTTGACATGCTTGTCAAATTTGTGGATGGCACAAAGCTTGGAGGGTGTAACAGCAATGTTGCTTGCAGCTGCAGTGGAGGCGAAAGACCAACACAAGACCAACAGCAAGACCACACAGGAGGGCGGCTAGCACTGGTTCTTTAATCTGCTTTTGTAAGGAAATCAACTTTAAGGGGTTAACAATCTCACTGAATTAAACATACATATATCATTCACTTACTTCAGGGGAAAAAGTCAGCACCCTGAACTTCGGAGCAAATACAAACAAAAACTATATAAACAGAACAAAATAGCACAAATCAGCAGACAGGCTTCTATCTGTCCATAACAATACATACATAGTTACCAGAGAGAAGCACCAACATCTGGGTTTTCAAAGCTGGGGGGCTCCATGACGGCTACCCAGAGTCTCATCTGGTGAAATCACACTACACTCTTCCAGTGAGTGAGAGCCCCAAAACAAAATGCCAACCTCAGATCTTATATACCCTTCTCAGGGTCAGAGGGCATCATAACCTTGCGACTCAAATCTATGTGAACTAGACTTTCTTGTTTCTTGAGCAGGTCATCAAAGACTCTTGATTCAATCAAAGAAACAAAGGCAAGACTCATCAAAGGTACTTGATTGGTTTAGTGCTGAGAAGCACTCCTAAAGAAAAAACAAAGGCAAAAAGCCTCACCCTGATTACTCTCATAGAGAGATAGCTAATACTTTGAGTGACAGAATCCAAAGAGATCTCAGTAGGCTAGAACAATGGACTAAATTTAATAAGATAAAAATTAATGTAGGTAAAAACATAAAGTTGTAACAGGTTTTTTTTTAACCCTCCACTTCTCAAGTATAATATAGAGGATGTATAGCTAGATAGTATTTCATCAGAAAGAGGTATAGGACTTTAGTAGAATTCAACCACTATAGATCAGCCTTAGGCTGCGTGGAGAATCATAGTGTCCAGAATGATGGCAGTGATAGTCTCACTTAATTCTATCCTGGATAGACCACATCTGAAGTATTGTATTCAGCTTTCTGTGCCAAGTTGACAAACTTTAATATGTTCAAAATGACTAGAAGGATAAAAGGGCTGGAAATGATGACATAGGAGGATGACTTAAAGAATCTGGAGCTGTTTAGTGTGCTTTTATAGATGTAGGGAGATATAGTAGCTATCTTTAAGTATCTGAAGATTTGTCACGTGGAAGAGGAATTGGACTTATTATGCTTGGCCTCAGAAGGCAGAATCAGAAGTAATGGTAGAAAATGGCAGAGGAGCAGATTTAGAGCACGGAACTGCAATTATATTCAAATACAGTATTAAGGGCACAACATTTGTAAAATAAGTATTTTAAGCCACGTAATTTAATTTCTTGATATGAGGAAAATTTACCCCAAAGTAAGACAAAATGCCCAGGGAAGATAGTGTTTCCTCCCTTACTTGGAATCTTCAAGACGTTCATCTTGTTGGGGATGCTGTCAAGGGAATTCTTAGATGTGGAGTAAAATAGGTGGTCTCTGAAGTACCTTCCAACTCTGTTATTATATGATTCTATTAGTGAAATTAAGAAGATAGTGAATCTGCTGAATTCTTTCTGTACATATCTTCAACTATTAACAAAACCAGTATGTCTCATATGTAAGAAGACATTCATATAAGTAAATCTGCCCACTCTAGTTCCTCAAAACCTTAGCACCACCCTTTAGCCAACCCACCATTACCTGTCTCTCATTTCTATCATCAATCTAGTCTTAATACCCTTCATGGTATGACCAGGTTACCTGGATCTTCAATTAATAATGTCCTCTTGTAGTGGAAAGAATATTGGATTTTGAGTCAGAAGGACTTAGTTTACATCTTTGCTTTGTCACTTACTGTATGACCATAGGAAAGTTGCAGTCTTATTATGTGGTTATTGTTTGTATAGCATGTTGTAGGCACTGAGGGAACTACAAAATTTAGATAATAGTCTCTGTCGTTGGAGCTTAAAATTTAATTGGAGATAAGACAAACAGATATCTGATACTCAGTATGGCATGATAAGCACATGAGAACTGATGTAAAGAATGTTTTGGGAGGTCTGAAGGCATTGTCTTTTGTTTGAGTGCTTCTCAGTACTGAGGAGATGGAGTGCCTTTGATGAGTCTTGCTTTCGTTTCAATTAAAAGTCTTTGATTGAATCAGAGTCTTTGATGACCTGCTTAAGTCACGAGAAAGCCTACTTCACATGGGTTTGAGTTGCATGGTTGTGATGCCCTCTGACCCTGAAGAAGCATGTATGTATACTCGGAGGTTGGCATTTTGTTTTGGGGGCACACTCATTGGAAGAGTGTTGGTGTGGAGACTCAAGGAGCCCCCTGGCTTTGAAAACCCAGATGTTGGTGTTTCTCTCTTTCTGGTAACTACATATGCTACGGTCAGACAGAAAACCGTCTGTTGATCTGTTATATTATCTCTGTTTGTAATTTCTGTTTGTATTTGCTCTGAAGTTCAGGGTACTGACTCTTTCCCCTGAACTAAGTGAATGATATATGTATGTTTAATTAAAGTAAGATTTCAAATCCAGCCTCAGATTTTACTAGCTATGTGACTGCAAGTCACTTAACCCATTTACCTTAAGTTTCCTTATCTATGAAATAGCACCTACTTACCAGGGTTGCTGTGAGGATAAACATGAGATAATATTTGTAAAAGCACATAGCACAGTGCCCTGGTACATTGTAAGCACTATATAATTCAACTATAATGGCAATGAAAAAAGAGAAGAATGATTTCCTATTATAATTAACAGAGAAAATTTGGTAGCAGATATATAAAAACAACTAAAAATTTCTCAAAGGACTTCTCTGTGACCATGAACAACTTAAATACCCAATTTTCCTATCCATGCATAAATATTTAGTTATCACAGTAAGTCCATTAAAGGCTTCTTACAAAATATTTATTAAATACTGAATGATACATGAACAATAATGAACTCTCCAATACATATATGCATGTACATAACTAGTACTGTCTCCTTTGTCTAAATTCTTGATGGATCTATTTGATGTAGCAAAGTGTATGAACAAAAGAACCACATCATGTGAATAACTACTGTAGCCAGAAAATGCATACTTAAAGTTTTCTTCTGGAGAAAAAAATACTAAAATATATCCTGTCAAAAGGTGTTTTGTTTTGTTTTTTAACTCAGATCTTATGAATTCCTGAGAAAAGTTATTAACATGTTAACAGAGCTTAATGGTCAAATAAGGAAGTGAAAAAGGACAAAGGAAGATTCATTTCTATACTTCTGATGATACAAATAAAAGGATGTTGAAAATGTCAAAAAAAATTAAAGTGAGATTGTTAACCCCTTAAAGTTGCTTTCCTTAGAAAAACAGATCAAAGAACCTGTGCTAGCAGCCCTCCTGTGTGTTCTTGTTGTTGGTCTTTCACCTCCATAGCAGCTGCTAACAACATTGTTGTGACAAGGATGGGTAGAAGTTCAGTAGGGCAAGGGGAGGAAATTCCAGGGATTAAGAATAACATGCAAAAAACTATAGTAGCCTCTAATTTGTATTATAAAGTAGTATCAGACATAGGAAGGGGAGGTTAACAAAAACATTTTAAGAAACAAAAAAGGTCCTCCTGAACACCCCATACATCCACTTCACCTCAGTTATACCCCAAGTAATTGATTAATAAATACTTGTTGACTAATAGCATCTACCTCCCAGGGTAGTAAGGATCAAATGGAATGATAAATAAATGTAAACTGTTTTCAACTGTTATCATCATTTATCATCCTGTGTATCTAACATTTCCAGGGAGTGATATACCATTCCAAGCACCATATTTACTGCCCATGGGTATTTACACAGCTTACTCTCATTAACAGGCCTGGGAAGGTAAGTGCTGGGAGCCACTAACCTTCAACAGATAACATAACATGAGAATCAGAAAGGTAAAATGTTTCTAGGGACTCCTGAACTCTGGAAGCTGATGTGGTCATTGGTTTTGAGGATATGAGAAGACTTAAAACCATTTATTGCAGGAATTTTAGTAGCAGAATCCAAACAAAGACCTCAAGGAGTGGCTCTGATGGTGGGAGTTTTTGACTGGTTGGTCCCTCTGCCTTTTATCTTAAATCTCTTATGTTGGAGAACATCACACAAATCAAACCATGTAGGCTACTGCCTTAAGCATTAGAAGTAGCCCCCAGTTACTGTTTGATGCTGCTGTTCAGAGAGCCTGGAAGTCTTGGAGCAAAGGTTGGGTGACCTTGTCTAGTACATCGAAGGGGAGATTCTTACTGGGCAGTAGTCCTTTACCTGCCACCAGTACTGCAACAGTAGTTTATAGCTCTTTAAATGATTGTCAACTAATGTGAAAAATGGTTCTGACTAAGGCAATTACGCTTGACAGCCAAATTTCCTAGACTGTGTATATTCTAAATGTATTAAGGGATAGACTGTGTATATTCTAAATCTATTAATGTCATCCTTTGCTCTATGTTATCAAAATGGATATGCATTCTATATGTACATCCTGTCGTTTTGGAAAAGGGACAAGGGAGAATCAGTTTGAAGGGTTATGGACATGATGAGTTGAAGTTCAAAATGAAATTGCTCTTATTTCCAATGATATTAACTTTGAAAAAGATAAACAGATGTTCCACATCATTACTAGTACCAATACGGGAGGTAAATTAATGCGTGTCTGTCACACTGGAATAAAAAAAATGTGTGTGCATGCAAAAAAAAAAAAGGAATTTTTTAAAAAAGATTCACATGTGTCATTAAAAATTCTTTATTTCAAGAGATATGTAGATCTGACTTTTTTTTGAACCCAGCATCCTGAAGGATATGGATTCAATCTTTTTCATTTGACTTGTAATTGCTTGCAGCATGGTGCCATCTGCACTTGGAAGCCTAATACCTTTTATGTACCATTAATGATGCTGGGGAATAAAGAAAGATTCAGCCTGGCTTCCATTTACTGGACATCTGGTTTTCATTCCATAGCTAAATATTTATTAACACTTCCATCTGCAGAGCATGTGTGGATTTTTCAGATCTCTTATACCATCAAGAGTAGCACTTATTTCTCAGGGTACAGAGGCTAAACACTTTTAATGACTTACATAAATATATATATATATATATATATATATATATATATATACACACACATATATATATACACACACACACACACACACACACATATACATATATGTATGTTTGTGTATGTATGTATATGTATATACGTGTGTGTATACACATACATAAATAGATAAAATCGTAAAGTCATAGAATTTTAGAGCTAAAAAGGAGATCATCTGGGTTTCACTTTTTCATCTTTCAGTATAAATAAGTAAAATTCAGTGACTTGTCCAAGGTCTCGCAGTTAATAAGTGTCAGAGCTGAGGCTTGAACTCAGGTCTTCTGAGTTATACCCAGTGTTCTTTCCACACACCACAAAAATAAAAATGGCTAGCAATTGTGTGTGTGTGTGTGTGTGTGTCTGCGCGTGTGCGTGTGTATGTATATGTATGTGTGTATGTGCGTGTATAGGTACCTGTGTATATATATGTAAATAACAATTAGACTTACATGTTGGGTATGCTATTTCCTTTGATCTGCATTATTACTCTGAGCTAGGTTGTGTAGATGTGGAAACTAGGACTCAAAGACGTTAAGTGACCTATCCAAGATCACACAACTAGTGAGGGGTAAATCCAGGACTCAGTCCCATTCTCTTTCTGTGTCGTCATAGCTGTCCTTCCGATAGTAGTCACCATATATAAAGAATTCAGTGTTGTATGGTTTAGAATGTCACTAGCCTTGGTTCCAGCTTCATAGGACTTTGAACTAGACGCAATAAATCTTCAAAATTGCAGGCAGATGAGATGGTGAATCAGTGTATGAATGTTCTTCATATAAATCCAGAGCATTTTATTCAATTTGAAATCAAAATTAAAATGCACAGTACAGACACTTGGTTTGGGGAGTGTGTGTGTGTATGTGTGTGTGTGTGTGTGTGTGTGTGTGTGTGTGTGACACACACATATAGGGAGATATATTTCCTTCACCATATTTAGGTCAGCTTGAAAGAATTGCTTCACATTTTCCTTGAACATAAGTGGTATTAAAAAAAAACTAAACAAAAAACAGGTGAGATTAGTGTTTGAAGTTTTTGTTGATGTTTCTTCACTTTGTTTTGGTTTTACTCTCATCCACCTATTAAGGAAAAAAAAATGTGACCTTGTCATAATATAACACACCTGTCTGAGTCATAGGCAAAGAATTTTAATGTTTTATGGCACTCTGTATCTCATTTCTTGCTAAACCATCTGCCCTGTACACATAATCCCAGAATGATTCATTGATTTTCCTCCATAGCACTTTGTTCTAAAAAGCTCTTAGGGTTTGTCACATTTACCTGATTTATTATTGTTATTATTATTAATTGCAATAGCAACAATTCACATTTTTATAGCATTTTAAGATTTGCAAATTAGTTCTCTCCCCATAACCTTATGAGATCAATAGGACATTATTTTCTCCATTTTACAGATAAGGAATCTGAGGATCTGGGAGGAAAAGTTGCTTACTTGTAGGCACACAGCTAGCAAGTTTTCTGAGGCAGAATTGAAACCCTGAAAAGAAACTCAGTATGTTGACTTCAAGTCCCACACAGCCCTCTTGCAATATTCCTGAGAAATATATTTTCCAGGGATAAATAGTTATTCTCAAATTTTAACTTGTTAAGTTATATCTTAAGTTCTAAACTGATTTGTAAATAAAGGAAATTATTAGAAACTGTTTTGCACAATTATATGCTAACAAAATCCACAACATAAAGGAAATAGATGAATGCTTACAAAAATATAAATCTACAGATTAATAGGAGAAATAGAATAAGTAACCAATATCAGAAAAAGAAATTGAATGAACCATAAATGAACTGCCAAAGAAAAGAAATACCAGGACCAAATGGATTCACAAGTGAATTCTATCAACAGTCAAAGAAGGAATTAATCCAATACTACATAAACTATTTGCAATAAGAAAAGAAGATACCCTTCTAATCTCTATGATATAAATATGGTCTTAATACCTAAACCAAGGAGAGACAAAGCAGAAAAAGAGATCACTAATAAATATTGATGCAAAAGTTTTAAATAGAATATTTAAATTTAATCATAGGAATAAATGAACTTTTCCTCTCTGTTTGGCATTTAGAGTTCTTCATAACCACCCCTCCCTACCAGGTACTCTTTCTTGTCTCTTTGCTCTTTTTTGAACTAGATACTTCATCTCTCAGCCTTCACTAGCTCCCCGCCCCTGCCTACAGTGCTCTCCTTTTACTTCTCCACCTCTTAGCTTCCTTCAAGTCCCTGCTAAAATCTCACCTTCTATGGGAAGCCTTTCACAATCCTTTTTAATTTCATTGCCTCTCCTCTGTTGATTACTTCCTATTTATCCTGTATATGTCTTGTTTGTACATAGTTGGTTGCATGTTGTCTCCCCCATTAGATTGTAAGCTCTTCAAGGGCAGGGTCTTTTGCCTTTCTTTATCTCCAGCACTTAACACTGTCTGTCACATAGTAGGCACTTAATAAATGCTTATTGACTGACTCAGCTTTCTTTGATATTGTAAATAATATTTACATAAACGCAAGAGCAAACATTATTTGTAATGGAGAAAAGTAAGAAGACTTTCCAGTAAGATCAGAGGTAAAGCAAGCATGGTTCTTATCACCAATACTGTTTAACATAGTATCAGAAATGCTAGATATAGCAAAAAGACAAGAAAAAGAAGTTGAGGGAATAATAAAAGGGAGAGAGAAAACAAAAGGATCACTTTTTGTAGATGCTGTGATGGTGTGTTTAGAGACTTTTATAGAGTCATCTAAAACTAATTAAAATATTAACCTCAGTAAAATTGCAAGGTATAAGATAAATCCACATAAATCCACAGCATTCCTGTATATAACCAACAAAACCCAGTCAGAAGACCTAGAAAGATAAATTCTATTCAAAATAATTAGATAAATTACATAATTCTTGGGCACGTATCTTCCAAGAGAAAAATAGACCTGAATAAGTGGAGAAACATTCAATACTTATGGGTAGATCGATCCAATATAATAAAAATGACAGTACTATGAAGATTAATTCACTTATTTAATGCTGTACCAATCAGATTCCTAAAAGTAGGGGAAAAAATTCATATAGAGGAACAAAAAGTAAGGAGTCTCAAATGTAATAATGGGGGTGAGGGGAATGGTAAGAAAGGGAAGAGCTATCAGTACTACATCTTAAATTTTACTGCAAAACAATTATCATTAAAATGATTTGGCCCTGTTTAAAAAAAATAAAAAAGGTTGATCAGTGGAATGGATTACACTTAGAACATGTAGAAGCAAACAAAGATGGTAATGTAATATTCAGTAAACTCAAAGACTCCAGTTGCTGGAGGAAAGACTCACTATTGGACAAAAACTACTATGAAGGCTATACAACAGTCTGGCTGAAAATTAGGTTTAGATTAACACCTCATAACATACCTAGATAACCTCCAAATGGATACATCACTTTTATATGAAAAGTTATATCACAAAGAAATTAGAGGGGCAAGGAAGAAATTAACTTTCAGATCTATGGATAAGGGAAGATCCATGACTAAACAAGTGATAGGATTACACAGGATAAAATGCACAATTTTGATTACATAAAATTAAAACGGTTTTCCACACTGAAATTAAATATAGTAAAAATTAGAAGGACAACTGAGAAAAAAACTTTGCAACAAGTTTCTTTGGTAAAGATCTCATTTCTACAACATAAAAAGAACTGATTCAAATTTTTAAGACTGCGAGCCATTATCCAGTAGACAAATGGTCAAAGGATATAAACAGTTTGCAAAGGAAGAGATCCGATCTATCAATTTTTAAAATCATATAAAAAGTTCTAAATCATTAAAAATTAGAGAAATACCAATAAACTTTGAAGTTCCACCTTACACCTATCAGACAGGCAAAGACTACAAGAGAGGAAAATGACAAATGTTAGGGGTGTTATGGTAAAACAGGTATACTGGTGGAGCCATACATTGGCCCAACCATTCAGGAAAACATTTTGGAACCATGCCCAGAACATAGCCTTCGATCCAGCTATACCACTATTAGGCTTCTACTCTTGCTGACCCCATTTGGGGTTTTCTTGGCAAAGATTCTGGAGTGGTTTGCCATTTCCTTCTCCAGCTCATTTTATAGATGAGGAAACTGAGGCAAACAAGGTTAAGTGACTTGCCCAGGGTCACACAACTAGTTAGTGTCTGAGACCAGATTTGAACTCAGGAAGATGAATCTTCCTGACTCTAGGCCTCTTGCTCTATCCACGACCTCACCTAACACAGTCTTTCACAAACACTCACATGTAAAACAGTATAGGAATACCAACACATTTAGATTTTTTTCTTCTATTCTTCCATTACCTTAAATACTTTATAGAAACATTAGGTATGCCAAAGCATTTCTGCTCAAATACATAAAGAAAATATTACTATATACCACAAATGCATTCTGCTCATGGAGAAGGGAGTAGAATATATTTGCAATGTTGCAATTTAAATTGTGACTAAGACAACACCTTTGTAAACATCACCCTTACAAATCCTAATGGATTGTGGAAGGTCATTTGATATTTAAACATTGGTTTTATACCTACATAATATTTTTAGCAGCTCTTTTCATGGTGACCAAAAATTGAAACAGGATGTTACTGTCCCATGAGAAATGATGAAATTGGACAATTTGAGAGGAAATTGGGAAGACCTTTATGAACTGATGCAGAGCAAAACAAGCAGAGCCAGGAGAATAATTTATACAATGATAACAACATTATAGAGGGAAAAAAAAACACCTTTTAAAGACTTGAGAATTATTAGTATGAAACATGCTACTCACTTTCTGACAGAGAGGTAATAAATTTAAAATACCAAAAGAGATATACATTTTTTGGACATGGTTAATGGGAGAATTAGTTTTGCCAGAATATATGGATACATTTTGAGATTTTAAAAAAATAAGCTTAATAATAAAAATAGCCAATACTTATGCAGTGCTTACTATGTGCAGGCTCTATGCTTTGCACTGTATTATTATTGTCTGTGAAAAGAAGATAGTGGGAGGGACGGATTAACTTTTTAAAAAATTATTTTTTAAAAGTTCTAAGCTGACTTCCTAAGTCACGTGACAAGAGGATGTTACATTTCTTGTCTGCTGTTGTTTTATTATCTGAAGCAAACACAGGGTCAGTGGATTTTAGTAACTAGTTTTCATTAAACCAAGCCACCACTCACCTATTTGTGGGTACTCATAATGACTTGCCAGGCCTTTTTTTTCATAATTGTCTCCCTAGTTAGCTATTTAGCAAAATTATAGGTGGAATTTTTTTTTCCAGGTGGTCTAAATATGATTACTCATTCAAGTTCAGAATAGGAGTGGCAGTCACAGAATTTTTATATATATATAATATATGTGTGTGTGTGTATATATATACATATATATGTATATATATGTGTGTGTATATATACATATATGTGTGTATATATGTATGTATATATACATATACACACACACTCACACACACACACACACACACACACACACACATATATATATATATATATATATAAAATTTCAAGCTACCGAAACCAGTGTTTAAATATCAAATGACTTCCACAATCCATTAATGTTTGTGAGGGTGATATTTACAAAGATGTTGTCTTAGTCACAATTTAAATTGCAACAAATATATTCTACTCCCTTCTCCATGAGCAGAATGCATTTATGGTACGTGGTAATATTTTCTTTATGTATTTGAGCAGAAATGCTTTGGCATGCCTAATGTTTCTATAAAGTATTTAAGGTAATGGAAGAATAGAAGAAAAAAATCTAAATGTGTTGGTATTCCTATACTGTTTTACATGTGAGTGTTTGTGAAAGACTGTGTTAGGTGAGGTCGTGGATAGAGCAAGAGGCCTAGAGTCGGGAAGATTCATCTTCCTGAGTTCAAATCTGGTCCCAGACACTAGTTGTGTGACCCTGGGCAAGTCACTTAACCTTGTTTGCCTCAGTTTCCTCATCTACAAAATGAGCTGGAGAAGGAAATGGCAAAACACTCCAGAATCTCTGCCAAGGAAACGCCAAATGGGGTCAACAAGAGTCAGACATGACTGAAATGACCGAACAGCAATGTTGATAAGGCACTCTGCCATAGGTGATAGAGATCGGGCTTCCAAGTCAGGAAAACCTTGGCTCAAGTATTGCCTCTGGCTCAGTCTTGCTATGTGACCCTGAGCAAGTTACTTAACCTCTCTTCTGCCCTAGGCAGCTGTCTTAAGACTGTCAGCAACCGAACTAGTGCTAACATACACATTGATAGGAGTTTTCCCTACCAAGAAATCAAAGGGCCAGTTATTCTCCTATCCTGTGGTTATGTCTGCAATAACAAAAAAGTACATTTTATTTGTTTAAAATGAAGCCCATTCCTGAGGCAAAGCCTAAATTCATTAAGCTCACCTCTCTTTTTTCACCATGTAGTGTCACATAGAGTTGCCAATGTTTTCTTAGCTTTATTAACTTGACTACGGTACAGAAGCAAAAGACAATAAGCAGATATATAAGCTTGTGCTCCATGGAGTGATTTGTAGATAATTTAGTGGAAAGTTAAACTTTAAATGTGCGACACCACTATGGACTTTTGTTTATTTTTGCATCTACATGCTATAATAGTTAAGTTAAGCTTGAATATGTGATACAACTATGAACTTTAAAAAAATTTGCATCTGTGTGCTATAATAGAAATTTATCTGTACGTAGAAGTCTGCTTACTGAAATTTGGGCACTGAATTATGTAAAAGATTTAACTTGTCACCGCACTGGGTGAAGGGATAGAAGAATTAAAAGAATTCTAACCTACTTTGTATTCCATCTGTGTGGTTGTTACAGGGAAAGTTAGAATGTATTTTTAGAAAGCCATGTCGGATACCCTTTGTGAAATATCTGGAGTCGTATTCAGTGCCCTTTTGAACAGATGGGGCCAAAGAAGATTCCTGTTGTTCCTTGGGTCTTCAATGTGTACCCAGCTTATTTACAGTGTTACCAAGTCACTCAATCTCTTTCAGACACGAGTAGATAATATGACTGCTATAAGTGAAACAGATTTTGCACATAATCCCCCAAATCATCCTGCTTCAGGGATGCTTGATTTTTTTTTTTTTTTTGCTTTTTGGCAGGGCAATCGGGGTTAAGTGACTTGCCCAAGGTCACACAGCTAGCTAGTACATATGTCAAGTGTCTGAGGCCGGATTTGAACTCAGGTCCTCCTGACTCCAGGGCCGGTGCTCTACTCACTGCGCCATCTAGCCGCCCCAAGGGATGCTTGATTTTTAAAACTATATGAGCACAGGGCACCTTTTTCTTTGCTTTTGCCAAAATAGAAGTAACCTAAATTATTTTGGCTTTTTGGTTTTCCAAATCTGCTGAGTCCTAGCAAAGTGAATGAATGAATGAATGAATGAATGAATGGAGTCTGGTGTGATAGACCCTGGGGTTTGTTTGGAAGTTAAGGTATCATATACCTCTGAGCTTTTGGAGGAAAAGGTTTGAGGAGATAAGTTTGAGCATGCTGACTATGAAACAAACACACAGAGAGTGGGGGACATTTCAGTGGTGAGTCTGAACTCCTACCTAGAAAATGGAGCTGTGACTTCTGAACCCCTTTCTCCCTGCTACCTTAACCCTATCACTTAGTGACAGTGAGACTAGGCTGCAGTTGTGAAAGTGCTTGGGGCTTTTAGATAACCTGGATTTAGAACTAGAGAAAGGGAAGGAAGTGTAAAAAGCAGAAATAACTGGGAAATAGCCTTTTTACCCCAAACTATTTCATCACATACCACTATAAGACTAAAAATGAGTCTTATACGCTGCCTGAAATCCCACAAATTAGAGACAAATTTCCTTTAACCAGGCATTCTCTTTTAAAAAGGCAAATTTTTGAAATGTAAACTTTGAGTCGTTCCTGCCATAGTGTGAATTAGTTTAGGTACATTGCTTTTTTTCCCTAATACATAACAGATTAGCTGAGTAGAAGGGAGGAAATATTTTGATTTTGGGCTGGCAGTGACTCAAGATGGGGTTTATGACAGCATAAGGACATTAGGTTCCTGAAATCTTGCTTCTGATAATTGTTACCCTGAACAACACATTTAATTCTGTGCCTTATTTTCCTCATCCAAAATATGAGATGTTTGGGCTTTATGATCTTTAAGATCCTTTCAGATTCTAAATTTTGTTATTCCGCATAGTAGCAGTAAATGCAAAGGGAGGTCGAAGGGTCCTAAAAGTAAATTTGGATAATTTTGAAATTCTATTGCAGGAAAGGCAGAGCAGGAAAATCAATATTTATGGCCACAGCTTCCTCCCCGTCTCCACCTCTACTCCTGCCATTGTTACTTTTCCATAGTTACTTTCGTATTGAACATTCCTGGCCCCATCTCTTCGAATCTCTCCCAATTTCACCCCCTCCATCACCACCACCATCCTAGAGGTTTGTTTTTTTAAATTTATTTAATATATTTAGTTTTCAGCATTGATTTTCACAAGAGTTTGAATTACTAATTTTCTCCCCATTTCTACCCTCCCACCCACTCCGAGATGGCATATATTCTGGTTTCTCCATTCCCCAGTCAGCCCTCTCTTCTGTCACCCCACTCTCCTCCCATCCCCTTTTTCCTTCCTTTCTTGTAGGGCAAGATAAATTTCTACGCCCCGTTGCCTGTGTATCTTATTTCCTAGTTGCGTGCAAAAACTTTTTTTTTTGTTTTTGAACATCTGTTTTTAAAACTTTGAGTTCCAAATTCTCTCCCCTCTTCCCTTCCCACCCACCCTCCCTAAGAAGGCAAGCAATTCAACATAGGCCACATGTGTATCATTATGTAAAACCCTTCCACAATACTTATGTTGTGAAAGACTATATTTTGCTCCTTCCTAACCTATCCCCCTTTACTGAATTTTCTCCTTTGACCCTGTCCCTTTTCAAAAGTGTTTGTTTTTGATTATCTCCTCCCCCATCTGCCCTCCCTTCTATCGTCCCCCCTTTTTTATCTTCTTCCCGCTTCTTTCCTGTGGGGTAAGAGTGTGTATGGTATTCCCTCCTCAGGTCAAATCTGATGAGAGCAAGATTCACTCATTCCCCCTCACCTGCCCCCTCTTCCCTTCCTACAGAACTGCTTTCTCTTGCCACTTTTATGCGAGATAATATACCCCATTCTATCTCTCCCCTTCTCCCTCTCTCAATATATTCCTCTCTTATCCCTTAATTTGATTTTATTTTTTTAGATATCATCCCTTCATATTCAACTCACCCTGTGTCCTCTGTCTATATATATACATATATATATATATATATATATATATATATATATATATACACACATGCATATATACATACACACACACACACACACATTCCCTTCAGCTACCCTAATACTGAGGTCTCATGAATCATACATCATCTTTCCATGTAGGAATGTAAACAATACATTTCAACTTTAGTAAGTCCCTTGTGATTTCTTTTTCTTGTTTACCTTTTCATGCTTCTCTTGATTCTTCTGTTTGAAAGTCAAGTTTTCTGTTCAGCTCTGGTCTTTTCACTGAGAAAGCTTGAAAGTCCTCTATTTTATTGAAAGTCCATATTTTGCCTTGGAGCATGATACTCAGTTTTGTTGGGTAGGTGATTCTTGGTTTTAATCCTAGCTCCATTGACGTCCGGAATGTCGTATTCCAAGCCCTTTGATCCCTTAATGTAGAAGCTGCTAGATCTTGTGTTATCCTGATTGTGTTTCCACAATACTCAAATTGTTTCTTTCTGGCTGCTTGCAGTATTTTCTCCTTGACCTGGGAACTCTGGAATTTGGTGACAATATTCCTAGGAGTTTTCTTTTTGGGATCTATTTGAGGAGGCGATCTGTGGATTCTTTCAATTTCTATTTTACCCTCTGGCTCTAGAATATCAGGGCAGTTCTCCTTGATAAATTTCTTGAAAGATGATATCTAGGCTCTCTTATTGATTATGGCTTTCAGGTAGTCTAATAATTTTTAAATTATGTCTCCTGGATCTATTTTCCAGGTTAGTGGTTTTCCAATGAGATATTTCACATTGTCTTCCACTTTTTCATTCCTTTGGTTCTGTTTTATAATATCTTGATTTCTCATCAAGTCACTAGCTTCCACTTGCTCCAATGTAATTCTTAAGGTAGTATTTTCTTCAGTGGTCTTTTGGACCTCCTTTTCCATTTGGGTGATTCTGCCTTTCAAGGCATTCTTCTTCTCATTGGCTTTTTGGAGCTCTTTTGCCATTTGAGTTAGTCTATTTTTTAAGGTGTTGTTTTCTTCAATATTTTTTTCAGTATTTTTTGGGTCTCCTTTAGCAAGTCATTGACTTGTTTTTCATGGTTTTCTTGCATCCTTCTCATTTCTCTTCCCCATTTTTCCTCTACTTCTCTAACTTGCTTTTCCAAATCCTTTTTGAGCTCTTCCTTGGCCTGAGACCAGTTTTTCTTGGAGGCTTTTGGTGTAGGCACTTTGACTTTGTTGATTTCTTCTTGCTGTATGTTTTGATTTTCTTTGTCACCAAAGAAAGATTCCCAAGTCTGAGACTGAATCTGAGTCGTTTTCACTGCCTGGCCATGTTCCCAGCCAACTTACTTGACCCTTGAGTTTTTCGTCGGGGTATGACTGCTTGTAGAGTAAAGAGCTTGAGGGGATGCCCCGTTGTTTTCAGAGCTGTTTATGTACAGCCAGCTCTGCCACACCAGCACTCCTCCTTCCCCAAGAACCGCCAACCCAGATCGTGACTCAGATCTTAAGCAGGTTCTGCACTCCTGCTCTGATCTCCCACCAGGTGGGCCTGGGGCCGGAAGCAACTGCAGCTGTAGCTCTGGAAGCAGCCCCTGAGCTGTACCACTTCCGCTGCCCCTGGGGCGGTGGCGGAACCACGAACTCCTTTCACTCCCCACTGCTTTTTCCACTAACCTTCTCTGTTGTCTTTGGTGTTTGTGGGTTGAGAAGTCTGATAATTGCCACAGCTCACTGATTCAGGGCGCTAGGGCCTGTGCCCGGCTCCTGGTGTGGTTGGTCCTGCCACTGCCCATGTGGGCTCTGCTCCCCTCCACTCCTAGCTCCGTGTGCGATAGACCTTACCCAGCGACCATCCAGGCTGTCCTGGGCTGGAGCCCTGCCTCCCTCTGTTATTTTTGTGGGATCTGCAGTTCTAGAATTTGTTCAGAGTCATTTTTATAGGTTTTTGGAGGGACTTGGCAGGGACCTCATGCAAGTCCCTGCTTTCCAGCCGCCATCTTGGCTCTGCCCCCCATCCTAGAGGTTTAATTGCTACTTAGTGAAATGTACAGGCTATTGAGTGTTCCTTTCAAGTATAGGGGAATGTTACTTCAATCCTTTTTGTACCCAAAGACCCATCATTTTCATGTTTATGTCTTTTGTCTTTCCCTATGGTGCTTTTCTCATTTTCTTTTTAAAGATAAAGTGTAGGTAGAAGGAGGGATGGATGCATTGAAAGGAATACTTTCAGCCACCTGTTTGTTACTAGAAGTAAAAATCCTCAGAAATCCTTAAAGGCCGCTTGCATCTAGGATAGAGGGGAGAGAAACTGTCAAAATACCTTCTGTTCCATAATAGGTAAGGTAGTGGGAGAAGAAACCTGGGTCATAAGTAACAGGTGGTAACAGCATAAGGGGAAGCTGGCAGGTTAACCCCTGAGTTCCTCAAAACAAAAGAGGAATGCCAGGACGACGACCTTCACATTTTTCCTAGGAAGATTAAACTGGCAGGGAGACACAGTGCCCATCTTCTTCCCAATTGGATTGATATCCTCTAGAGTAGGGGTTCTTAACCTTTTTTCTATTGTGGACACTTTCGGCAATCTGGTAAATCCTATGGACCCCTTCTCAAAATAATATTTTAAAATGCATAAAATAAAATATATGGGATTTTAAAAGGAAATCAATTTCCTTTTGTTTGTGTATATATATATACACATACACACACATACATACACGTACATGTATATGTATATGTCTTATTCAAGTTCTTGTATTCCTTGAAATCTGTAAGGGGTGTGAGGTTCATAGACCCCCAGTATAATACCAAACACACAATACTCTACAACCTACACTGTGTGCAATAGTTTATGTGACAAAAGGTATCAGAGTTCCGTTCGGGATGCCAAAAGCTCCATCTCCATCCGCTGCAGCCCCATCAACTTATTCCGACTCCTCATTAATAGGAATAGGGATACCTCTTCCAACAATTCACATTTCTCCATCTCTCTAAAGGATTTTTGGATCATTGCTGATAATTCACAGGGCCTAGGGCAGAGGTTCCAGATGAGTAGGTCCTGGGGAGAAGCAGGTACTAGGGTTCCTATTTAGAGTCAGCAATAAGCATTTATTAATGGCCTATTGTGTGCCTGGCACCGTGCTAGGTGTTGACCCAAAGACCAAGAAAAAAAAAGAGAGAGAAGGTCTCTGCCCTCAAGGAACTCACATTTTATGAAGTTCTGAGTAATCAACTCAGAAACAGACTTCTGGAGCACATCTCAAATTGCTGTTAAAGACTGCCTGTGTGGGTATTTGTCAGTCAGCAACTATCTGTGCTAGGAAGCTTCTTGCTTGGGTACCACGCCAACCTTTCCTTACTTTTGTTTTTTTTAATAACAATACTTTCTCTTATATGTCTTTTTAAGAAAAGCCTCTTTTCTGTCTGTACTTTTAAAATATTGACATTTTGAAACAGCAATGAAAACTGTTGGTTTATAGTAGTATGCTTTTTGCTTAAGAAAATCCATACTGGTTATTATGTGTTTTTGACCCATTTAAGAACTTTGTGTGTGGGTGTCGTGGAGAAGATGGAGGAATGTGGCATTTCTTTTATTTTATACAGTACAAGAATCAGCGGAATCACTACAATGGAATTGTTGTTTGGGGATTATCTTTCCAAAACAATGAATTAGAGTTGCTATTGGAAAATTAAACTGTTATAGACGATGTAACTTTTTTTTTAAGTAGGAAACACATTCAAAAGAAATCTAGTGTGTCCCAAGACAGAGGGATTAAATAACAAATGAGTATGAAATGTATGAACAGACATAGAAGCTATGAATGTAATTAGGAATGGACTTTCAAATCCATCGTAGCAGTTTAGGGATTAAAAGGATGTTTCACAAAGGAATCTGACCAACCAGTCCTTATATATAATGATATGTTTTAGCTGTATAATGATATATAATGACCTATGTAACTATCTAATGGTAAGTTTTAGCTCTCACAAGGGAAAATTGAGAGCTTGATAAGACAGCCAGGGAGAGAATATAAGGATGGGACAGCAATGTGTATACCTCTATATTATATTGTTAATAATTCTGTGTGGCAGGGCACCTCATACTCCCATATCAGAACCAGAGAAAGGAAGCAATATAGTTATTCAGCAACCAGAAAAAAATGTTGGTCTTAGAGGGAAGAACAGGAACATGGGTGTGCTGGTAAATGTTTAACAACCAGCTCCTCCTAATAAATAAATAATTGGAATGATGCACTTTTAAGTTGTATCTATAATAGCATTTTCTCCAATACTTTCTTAAGTCTAGACAATCAACAAGACAGTAAATTAAGCCCTGATTTGTAGTGTTTGCTGTGAGTTTCAGAGGTATAAATGCTCATACTGAAAATTTAGAAATCTACTAGTTAGCTCCAATACATCTCTGGGTTGGAGTCTTGCTCAGGAAAAACTGATTTCCCATCTCTGATATCACAGGAAGGGATATGCCAGGGATTAGCTCCCCCAAAACATGAAATATTAAATGTTCCATCGGTTTTCAGAAAAGGTCAAGGAAAAAAGCACATCTAAATCTGAGGCAGTCTGCCTCAATTGAGACTTTACCTCAAAAGCCAGAGAAGTTTTTTGAGCTACTGTAGCCATATTTAATAACTGTAGCTCATATTTCCATCACGCTTCCCCCAAGACAACCCTGACAGAGGATGCTCAGATACTTAGATGGATCTGCGATCTCATCATTTGGAGGGCCCTTTCCAACAAGATTGATTGTAATCCATCCATGACTTCTTGTCCTGAGTGACTTTTGTCCATGTATTCCCAAAAGTTTGCCCCAGAGGAATACAACCAATATGTCAAAATCATTCCATGATTTCTTTCAGTATCACAAAGGTATCAGTGTATGGGGTGTTCGAAGAGGACTAGCACCCTTTTCATGGCTGCTTATCCAACTTCGGTGCCTAACTGTCACTCTCCTCTCACTTGTGGCTCCAAGAAGCTGTAGCATGTGCAGCAGCCACACTCCAGTAAAGTCGTCTTCAGCAGATGGGCTAACCTAGGTTGAGGGTAACAGACAGGCCTCAAACCCATTGGCAAACAAGGGAGATGTCTGCCTCCCCAGGTATCTGAAGACTTTCCCTGGCAGAATGGGCAAATGAGAGCATTTTGTTCCAATGGCCATCCATGAAAGTTGCTGAAGTGGGCACTGTGGAGCACTTAGAGCGTGGTCAGTGATCAAAGTCACCAAGGTCACCTACTGCATCCCAGGGCATTGCCAGTCCTCTTGACTTTTGACTTGCCACTGGACTTCAATGACTCTGGAAGAGAGAGTGGGGCTGATGACTTTGTGCAACTCTGCCTCTCTTAAATCCAGTTCATGCTCAAGTCAGGACATCACCCTGTGATGTCATCGGTCCTCTTCGACAGTGAAGGATGAATAAGAACAATCTTTGACATTAAGGATGAATAGCATCAGTGGATCACTGGGGCTGTCAGTTATTTATCACTCACCGAGCAGCCCATCTTATTTTCTGGTCATACAATTCCTTAATGATTCATTTACTGTTATTCTTCAGAGTTCTTCATTGGTCATGTGTCATAGTTGGGTCATATTCACCACATACCATTGCACCCTGTTTGATATACATCTTTAGTTCTTTGGAGGAAGTGGTATCCCACAAGTCACTTCCACATAGCAATACTGATAAAATGTTAGTGTTGGAAAGGTGAACCTTTGCTTTCACAGAAAGTTTGGGGTCAGTAAAATGTACTCTACAGTTTCTCAAAGGCAACCTCAAAGATAACTAGGTGTCACAGGGGAGGAGTCAAGAGATCTGAGTTCAGTCCAGCTTCAGTCACTTACTAGTTGTGCGACCCTGGGCAAATCACTTAACCATGATTGCCTGCCTCCGCCCCCCCCCCCCAAGAAAAGCAATCTCACCCTTGCTTCACTTTCTTTTCCATTCTAGACCTACCTAGCTCATTGTCCATCTACATTGCTCTGAACCTGCATCCTATTCGACAAGCTCTTATAGGGAGCCTATCCAAAACATGTTGAAACCTGGACAGTAAACATTCTTCATTCACTTGGTCTTTGCTGGATAGACAGGTAGTATAGATATGATTATCCCCATTTCACAGAAGGAGAAACTAAGTCTAAGAAGGGGAAATGACTTGCCCATGGACACACAGTAAGTGTCAGAGCCAGGAATCAAACCCAGAACTGCTGACTCTTAAGTCCCCCCACTCTCATTTGCTCAATGTTGCTTCTAAAATATTAATTACTGATACAGAATTTGGTTTTTGAAACTTCACTGTTTATTTCTTTGAATATCTCAGTACCATTGTGTATACATATAGTTCTATGAATATGATAAGAAAGTTTGCATTTTTGTCCTTTAATGTTCCTACTTAAATTCCAAAAGCAATCCCAGTTTTCTTTAATGTTGCTGTTAATTGGGTCAGAGCTTGAATCACTTTTTCTCATGTAGCATTTATCCGTTCCACACATTCAGGATTGTGACAGATTTTTTTCTTGTGTTTTCAATGCAGACGATGCCTTCCTTCTATTATAGATGAATACAATGCGAGCTTTGGCAAAGAGACTTCCAGGTAATTATTCTTTAAGGCTGGCTGGCTTTTAACTTAATTTTATATGCTGACATCAATAATTGATGCTGAGACGTTGACCTGGGCTAGGTTGAGTTTTTTATGATGGTAGGCGGTTCGAAAAGTCTTTGTGCAGTTTTAAACTTTAATAAAGCTTTAATAGATTAAAATTACACTAAGACTTTAGGAACACTTTCTACAGGGAAGGTACTGCTTCTTACCGAACAGTTAATTCTCAACTAAATCATAAGTGTGTCAAGAAAAATGGCGAATGCCTTCAGACATCTACATTATACTTTGTGGTAGGGGAAAAAAAGTTCATTTGAAGATGATTACCTTTTATAAACCAGTAAATGGGTAAGTGCTTCTTCCAAACGTAGAGATCTTTTGCAGCTGCTTTGGGGCTTAGCTTCTCCAAGCCTATAATCTATAATTCTACAATCCATGCTTTTGTTCTAGTTCTGAGCCAGTAGATTTTTTTTGGCTTTTAAGTAGATTTTCTAAATGCTCCATGATATTTTTCATCGTGGCCCCTGTGTCACTAGTAGGGTTAGTGGGCAATGGCAAAGACCGTAGAGGCAGCTGGTGCTGCAGTGGAGGGGGTGTTGGGCTCAGAGTCAAGAAAACTCGAGCTCAGTTCCAACCTCAGATATTTTACTAACTGTGTGGTCTTGGTCAAGTCATTTAACTTCATTTTGCCTCAGTTTTCTCAACTGTAAAGTGGGGAGTAATAAGAGCACTTACCTCCTAGGGTTGACGTATCAAATGAGACATATTGGTAAAAATAGTTATCACAAAGCCTGCCATATATCAAACACTATATAAATGTTAGCTGTTGTTGGTATTATCATCATTATTATATTTATGTAATTATATTATAATTATTATAGTAAGCCCTTATCATGTACTAAGATCAGGGTTAAGCACTGGGGACATAAAGAAAAGCAAAAACACAGTCCTTGTCCCCTTAATTCTGCTTCTTTGGAAAATTTGGAGTTAACCAAAAATGATATAAGTACAGTTATCCCTTCCACATTGTGACTTCCTCCATTGCTGTTTCAATATATTGTGGGTCAGCATAAGAAATTAAAGGGGAATTTTGGTAGAAGCCGTAGAGAACCCATGAAGGCCAGCAGATGACACAGAAAAAGTTTAGAAATTCAGAAATGCATGAAATATGTGTATGTTGTATAATATCAACACCCCATAAAATAAAAACAAAAAATTCAGATTCTTCTCTGGTAGAAGGGAAGGCCAAAAAATTTAACACAGATTTTCTAGGCCACGGTGGGGAGGGAAGGGGGGAGTCACTGCACCCTTAACCTGCACGATATGGAAAGGATAATTCTACTCTTTCCTTTTGATCAGCTTATAGAAGACATTTCTGTAAGATTCAACTTCATTTCTGTAAGATTCAACTTTCTTTTTCCTCGTGCTATGAAATGCAAATTTTCTGTTAGCCAGGGAGGAGCTTGGCTTGGTGACAAATTACCTCCCGCACTCACCCCCCCATCCCTGCCCCCCATTCCACAGGGGGCAAAGATGATATGTATTTTCCCGAATCCTTTGGAAAATGAGGGATGTATGGGATGTATTCTACTGTTAGGACCTGTACTGTCCTAGCAAACATTTGTCGGTTAATGTCCTTACTTTTGTCAATATCTTCTCAGTAAGACTTTCAGTTTTGTTACTCAAAACTCCTTTTTCAACTGGAAAACAAAAATGTCCACTTAAAATTGGCCTGTCTCCAGCTGGTATCTTTGCTTCTCACTTTGAAAGCACTGAGAAATGGATTAGTATGCCAGGGAGTTTCTCTCCCAAGTACTCCCAGGCTTAACTTGAGCTTGTGAGATCAGATAAGACTTTCTCAAACAGCTATGAACCTTGACTCTGGTTAATATGCACAAGATAAAGCACCGTGGGGTGCTTGGGGGATGGTAACAGGTTGCCAGTCTCTTTGAAGGGTGGCAGACGAGGCCCAGGAAGGTGTGTGTCAGCGCCGTCATTTTACATAGTGCTTTCAAAGAGAGTTTGTCTGCCTTTCCCTCATAGCCCCTCTGCATTTCCCTTTTTCTCTTGAGAGCAGCCTAATAATATACAAAACAAACTCTAGCCAACATTGTGACTCTGAAGTTTGTGAGGCTTGGTTAAATTGTGGGAATGTTTTTATTCAGGCAAATGCACTTTGCCTTCTAAACGAAATTATGAAACCACTGTTTTGAGAGGGATCTTGAAGGTCACAGTGTAATGTAATGTGTGGTTTGGGGAATGTGACAATTCCCTCAACTAAGTTAAAGGAGTATGAGATTTTAGACAGGGAAGATTGAGCAGTGGAACAGCAACTGCTTACTCTAATAGGTTAACTGAGGAAAGAAATGAATTCAGTCCTTGTAACTTGGCTTATACTTGTTTTTAAAGCCTGTGTTAAATGACTGAGTCTTCACTGTGGGTTAGATACACAAGTTGGGAATGGAGTATATATTCAAATGATATTGCTAGCAAACCAGGATCATTGAAAAAATATAGTTCAAAAATACATGTATACTTGCATTGGTTATATACTTATCACATTTGACTAGCCTGATTTAATTCTGGTGTGTACCAAGACTGATTTGGACTTACACACAATATGGTTTCCTTCTGTTCAGTAGCCTGAAAAATCACAGTGTTTGTAGTAGGGGGAGAGGGTGGGTTGTTCTTAGATGGGAACAGGAGAGGTCTAATAAAATGTGTTGGAAACATTGGACAAGGAAGAGGCTAAGATGGGGTTGATTCCTTCACCGTGACAGATGTTCATATTCCAGCATCACAACAAAGGCCTCTATAAGGATCTCTTCCTGTATTGAGTGGGAGATTGAACTTGACCTCTGAGGTCTCTTTTAACTCTCTGTGATACTCTGTGTATTGACACATTCTCAAAGAGGCTAATTGATGTCTCTCTGAAGAGTTATAGGACCTGTAGCTATTAATGTGGGGTATTCTTTCTATCTTTGGAGAAAGTTAATTATAATCATGGATATACCAAGCAAATAGCCTCAAATTTTATAATATTATTTGGACTGACATTTTTAAAAACTTTTTTTACATTTTTTATTTTTGTTACATTTTGAATTCCAAGCTGTCTCTTCCCCCCTCCCTCCCAACCTACGCTAGAGAAGGCCAGCATTTGACACAAATAGAGATGTGAAACCCTACACACTTCCATATATCAGTTCTTTCTGTGGAGGTGGATAACACCTTCCTTCGTTGGTCCTTTGTAGTTGGTTTGAATATTCATATTAATCAGAAAGGCTTAGTCATGCACAGTTACTCTTAGAACCATAGTGCCATTACTGCATACATTGTTCTCTTGGTTCTGCCTGTTTCAGTCCTGATTATTTCCTGTAAGTCTTTCCATGTTTTTCTAAAATTAACTTGCTCATCATACCCTACAGCACAGGGGTATTCCATCGCAATCCTATGCCACAACTTGTCCCAGTCATTTCCCAGTTGACGGGCAATGCCTCAATCTCCAGTTCTTTGCCACACCACAAAGAGAGCGGCTGTAAATATTTTAGAACACGTAGCTTATTTTCCTTTTTCCCTCTTCACCTTGGGACATAGACCTACTAGTGATATTACTGGGTCAAAAGGTATAAATAGTTTTATGTCTGTGGTCGTAATTCCAGATCGCTTTCTAATTTTTCCACATTCCCTCCAATAATTGTCATTTTCCCTCCTATTATTTTAGCCAGTCTGATCAGTGTGAGGTGGTATCTCAAAGTGGTTTTATCTAATCAATAATGATTTGGAACATTTTTTCATATGACTATATATAGTTGTAATTTCTTCGTTCAAAAATTACCTATTTATAGCCTTTGACCATTTATCAAATAGGGAGTGACTCATATTCTCATGAATTTGACAAAGTTCTCTATTTAAGATATAAGGATTTTATCTGAGAAACTGTCTATAAAAATTTTCCCCCAATTTTCAGCTTTCCTTCTAATCTTGGCTACATTGGTTTTATTTGTACAAAAGTATTTTAATTTAATGTAATTAAAACTATCCAATATATATCTCTCTCACAATGCTCTCTCTTATTTATTAATTATAAATTCTTCTCCTATTTATAAATCTGAGAGGTCACATGTTCCATGTTATCCTAATTTACTTATGATATCCCTCTTTTTGTCTAGGTCATGTATCCATTTTGACTTTATCTTTGTAAATAGTATGTAAGATACTGGTCTGTACCTAGTTTCTGCCAGACTGCTTTCCAGTTTTCCCAACAATTTTTTACCAAATAGTGAATTCTTATCCCAAAAGCTTAAGTCTTTACATTTATCAAACACAAGGTTACATATAATCATTTACTACTGTGTATTGTATATCTCCTCTATTCCACTGATCCATCATTCTGTTTCTTAGGCAGTACCATATAGTTTTCATAATTACTACTTTGTAATATAGTTTAAGATCTGGTACTGCTAGACCTTCTTCCTTTTTATTTTTTTTCACTAATTCCTTTTATATTCTTGACCTTTTGTTCTTCCAAATGATTTTTGTTATTATTTTTTCTAGCTCAATAAAATATTTTTTTGGTAACTTAATTGGGATGATGCTGAATAAGTAGATTAGTTTAGGTAGAATTATCATTTTTATCATATTGGCTCTCCCACCTATAAACAATTAATATTTCTCCAATTATTTAAATCTGACTTTATTTGTATAAAAAGTGTTTTATGATTATGTTCATACAGTTCCTGGGTTTGTCTTGGCAAGAATACTTGTTTTGCAGTCGTGTCTGACTCTGGAACCCCATTTGGGGTTTCCTTGGCAAAGGTACTGGGGTGGTTTGCCATTTCCTTCTCCAGCTCATTTTGAAGATGAGGAAACTGAGGCAAACAAGGGTAAGTGACTTGCCCGGGGTCCGAGAGCTAGTAAGTAAATAAGTAATGCTGAGGCTAGATTTGAACTCAGGAAGATGAGTCTTCCTGACTTAAGGCCAGGTACTCTATGCGCTGTTCCACCTAGCTGCCCAAAATAACTCTTACTATCTCTTCTTGCAGGGCTTTGTTGGTGATATATAGAAATGCTGATGATATCTGTGAATTTATCTTGGGGGAGGAGGAGCAAGGTGCTTTTATTCTCTTACTTCAAAATAACTTGTAAAGAGATCTGCAAGAAGTAGGACAGAATAGTGAAAGGTTGCTGGACTTAAAGGCACAAGGGCTGGGGTTGTTTACTGGATAAATCATTCCATCTCTCAGATCCTCAGTTTCTTCATTTTAAAAATGAGCGCAACATGTCATTGCCACTTACCCCTTGGTTGTTATAAGAAAAATGTCATGTAAAAGTATGACACACCAAGCAGTGACCGAGGCTGAAGCTGAAGTTTAAATACTTTAACCACATAATGAGAAGACAGGACTTATTGGAAAAGATGCTGACACTGGGAAAGATTGCAGGCAAAAGGAAAAGGGGAAAGCAGAGGATGAGATAGATAGTGTCATGGAAGCAACGAACATGAACTTGGATAGACTTCAGAAGATGATGGAGGATAGCAGGGCCTGGTTGCTATGGTTCTGGGGGTCATGAAGAGTCAGACACAACTAAACAAATAAATAACAACCATATGTTAACAACAACACTGAGGCCCCATCTAGAAGCTTTTCAATTTTCCCCTTGCTAATGGGTCGGCTCCATCTTGGATTCTGATTGAACACAAGGGAACATTAACTATCCTACCTCAAACTGGCTAAATGTTCTGAGCTCCATCTTTGATGGTCTTATACCTCCTTATGTTGACTTAACAAAGTGGCATTAATTTGTGTACCAAGTTCCAAATATTTATTGTATCATGCTTCATTTCCCTTGGTTTTTTGCCTTTCCTTGAAATTTTTTAAAAAAAATATGCAGTTCATAAATTTGGGGGTTGGTCCCGAGACTCAAACAAGTTCCCATAATTTTCTTCAGTTTAAGCTGCCTTATATCTCAACTTCTTCCATTATCAGTTAGTTTGAGAAAGAAATAAATAATCAGGGAGGGAAGAAGACACAATAATCTCTTATTTGGTATCTTGCCCTAGTTGATGCTAGACTTCAGGCATTATTCAATTTATTACTCTACATCACAGCCTGCTCTTTTGTTTTTTTTCCCAGAGATTGGTATTCACTTTTCTTGGAGAATTTCTCTTTTACTTTTTCCTAACTCCTTTATTCTCAGAACCAGATATCAGTGTATCAGTCAGTGATATCAAGTGTGAAATCCTGCAACTTTATTGTTCACCAATCAGGAAAAAGTTTCTCAACCGTTGGACAGATTTGCTTAAAACTCTCCTTGCAATCAGGTATTTGTTTGAAATGTTTATTACAGAGCTGAAAAATCCCATATAGCTTTTACAAAATGGCTCATTTAAATACATCATCTGTCTTTGTCCAGGTAAAAACACAAGATTAGCAGGATATAAAATTTAAAAATAAATTTAGATTATTAAAACTATCTTAAGCAGATACAGTGATTTCACCACATACTGCTAAGTATGTTTCACTGGAAGCCTATCAGAGGTATTACATCCACTCTCATGATTTTTGTTCCCCATTCTGGGTCTTCGCCTACTCAGAACAGGATTAAGTTCTACTCTTGTCATGGTTTATGTTTACGATAGAGCTAGGTCTCCCTGTTCAGTTCCACAGATATTTAAAAAATACATTCAACTTCAGAGCACTGTTCTTGGCAAAAGTTTACCTTCACTGAGCTTAGTCTAATAGAGGGAGATATATATACACACAGGTATATTATAAAATTATAAGGAAGGGGAAGGGAATAAGCATTTATTAAGCACCTACTATGTGCTGGGCACTGTGCTAAGTGCTTTAGAAACATCATCTCATTGAGCATAACAGATGCATGCGAAGTACTGTATGAATTTTGGAAAGGAAAGGGTGGAAGTCAGAGAATGCTTCATGGAGGAAGTAGAATTCGAACCGATCTTTCAAGTATGGCAAGGATTTCAACAGTTGAGCCAGAAGGGCATCATTCTGGACATGGGGTAGAAAAGTAGGGGGTATGTACAGGAGATGGCAGCAAGTAGATCAATTTGACTGAAACACAGAGAATATTGAGAAATCACGTGAGAGAGACTTTAAAGATAAGATTGTGTCAAATTATGGAATCCCTTGAATGCCAGGTTAAGGAATTTGGACTTTATTTAAATATGATTCTGAGATTCTGTACTGTTCACTAATAGTCCTTCCATCTTTAACACTCCCTCAGTACACTTTTTTTTAATTTGTGAAAATAGGGAGTCAGTGTCGTAGATTTAGAGCCGGAAAACCGATTAAATAGCCCCACCTGCTCATTTTGCATATGTGGAAACTGGCCCAAAGTAGTTCAGTTACTTGCCCAAGATTTCACAGGTAGTAAGTGGAAGGGATGGAAAACTCACCTCCTTTTCCTCTAAATCCAAGCCTCTTTCTGCTACAACATTACAGAAGAATGTTGTTGTTCAATTTCATTGGTGTCCAACTCTTTGTGACCCTATTTGGGGTTTTCTCAGCAAAAATATTGAAGTGGTTTGCCATTTCCTTCTCCAGCTCATTTTACAGATGAGGAAACCGAGGCAAACAGGGTTAAATGACTTGGCCAGGGTCACACAGCTAGTAAGTATTTGAGGCCAGATTTGAACTCAGGAAGATGAATCTTCCTGACTCTAGGCCAGGCACTCTGTGCACTGCGGTGCCGCCTAGTTACCGTGAGTGATCTCCTGAGATGATCATGATCTCATCTGTCAAAAAAGGGGGGAATGGGAAGAACATGGATACAGAAAGACTAGTTAGGAGGACACCGGTGGGTTTTCTATTGTTTTATGCTTTTATTGTGTAGTGCTTTTTTGTTGATACTACTTATCAAAAAATAGATAATAAAACTATAAGACTTCAGGAGTTTCTGCAGTTAGACTATAATATTAATTATACTTCCAAACCCTTAATGACTTATGGTCATCTGCATCTACGACAGCTAAATCCAGGAACTTTATTCTACATAAACTTGGTTCCCAGAAATAAAAGACAAGTTAACTCAATTCTCTCCAGTTAATTTTCCACATTCTAAGAATATTGGCTCCAGGAGGAATCCAGTGCATGTGCATGTTATGTGCACCCATTTAAAAGATTTACAAACTCAGATGTTCAAGACCTAAGTGACCCACACCTATTAAACTCCATCATCTAATTGCTTTTCCGGATTTGAAAGGAGTACATCTGGCATGAATTTTCACATTCTTTTTACAGAGAGAATTTTGTAAAATAGGACACTGTCCTTTAATTAAATCTGCCCTTTCAGTAGTTAAGAAATTCTTTTTTCCCCTGCAGGAGTAACTCTTTCCTCTTGGGATCTCAGTGTACTATTTCAGGCACATTCTTGGTTGCCCTTTGAGGTCACAGTTCCACTGAATTCAGCTGCTTATCCTCCCTCATCCTGCCTTTAAACAGCCTGCCTTTTGTTTGTCACTTTAGGCAGAAGGACCAACTCTGTGTAAATCTAGAAAAGTCTACCTTCTGTTATTCTGTGTTACCTTCTCCATTAGCATTGTTTTTGTACACAGGGAAGAAATGTTGTATATTTCTAGCAATCAAAGATAACAAAGTTATCTCAGATAGCTCCTGTGGTTTTAGGGATTTCTTTTGCTTTCATCTTAACTTTCTGAAAATTTGGTTCTATAAGCATTTATTAAGCACCTACTATTTGCATAACATTGAGCTTTGTGCTAAGTATACAAAGTATAAAATGAAACAGTCCTTGTCTCAAGGAGCCTAACAGCACACAATAGTTTTTCTGAGTTTCTCTGGCATGTTTATTTTTTAAACCAGAGCCATTCCTATTAAGCAATGAACCCAGAAAAGTTAATTTCAATTACTTTAAAGTAATTCAGAATATGGAATTTTTTTCCTACTTAAGTATGGGTGTTTCCTTGAGCAGTACCTAAGAAAAGCATAGTGACTAGATTTGGAGTAAGGAAGGCCCTGGTTCAAATCCTGTCTCTGGTACTTACTAGCTGTGTTACAGTGGGCAAGTCATGACACCTCTAAGATTCAGTTTTTCCACCTATAAAATGAGCATAGTAGTACTTGCAACACCTACTCGACAAGGTTGTTGTGAGGCTAAAATTAGAATGTCTGTAAAGCAAATTGCGCATCTTAAAGCATTATATAAATTCCAGTTATTAAAATACTAATTCAATGACAGTTTTATTTATGTATATATACATACACACAACCATATGGATTACAGGAAAGTACAGGCATGCCCAAAAGCACATGACACCTTACTTGTCCTTGTTATTCGCTGATACAATTTTAAACTTTGCTTTGTACCAATAGAGATTGTATTTGGTTTACCTGGTTTTATTTGAAAATAATTCTAATTACATTACACAGTTAAGGACAATCCATAATTTTTGTTTAACAGCTTAAACTTCCGTGATATCTTCCATATTAACCCAGCTCCAAGATTTTAAATTGGAAAGGAAATGCCAATCTTCATTAGTTGAGAAATTCTGTCACTGGAAATTCCCTCTGCTGATGAAATCAGAGATCTTCCCCAAAGGGAAAAAAATGTGTCCTGGAAAGGTGACCAAAATGAAGAGGGTACTTAAAACTTACCAAATCTTTTCAAGGAGATCTTTTTACTTCTCCCAAGGAAAAACAAATATGACCTGTTACTGAATCGGGATATCTAGTGAGATAGCATGTACATTCCAGATAGCTAAACCAAATGCAATAAATAAATGTATTTCTTGCAAAGATAAGGGTATGAAAATAGTGGGACTAAATTATCTGAATAGCTGGAAGAACATAGAATAAAATGCATTCTTAATTTTAACCAGCTCTAGAAAGAACTGCAAGAGTGCAGACCTTCTGGAGTGGTTTTGCAATCAGAAGGTTACTGTGGGGCATGTCAGAACTTAGCAACTGTGCTGATTGTGAAAATAGGTTTAGATTGCACCAAAGTCTAAGGTGATGTCAAGGCCCGCTGAAGTCATTCATTTATTCTGCTTTTTTTCTCACTTTTGATCTCTAGCTCTCAAAACAAAGGGAGATAGTTTCAGAATAAGATAGTGGTTTTATTTTACAAGTCAGTCAATTGTAATAGCCACCAGTTTTACAGGCCAGATGTGGCCTGAAAGAAGAAGTCTAAGAATAGCAAGTGAAAAATAGCTCATCTTCTGTGTTGCAGATATTAGTTAGAAATTGCTTAAGCAGTCATCAGCTGAGTCCTGTGCACCCAGTCCAAGTCTTTCTATTTCACAGAATAATGTCCACACAAATGAAGACCCAGAGTGGCAAAGCAATATAGAATGTTGGCCACTCTCAAATACCTTAAGTTAGATTTATTGAGAAAACAAGTAACTTAGTTTTGTACTTCATGTTGCTTAGTACTTTGGAGATAAGAAGTCACACAGTCAAAGTATAATGCGTGCTGGATGTATATTGATTTTTTTTTCTTTTAGATCAATGTTTCCCTAGAGCATAGTATTACTTATTCATAAATCAGAGGTGATGCCTGACAGGGAGTTACAGCAGTGTAAATCTGTGGTCTAGATACAGTAAGACCTTATGTAAGAATCCCAGAAATCGATAGTCTGATGCTAGAGAGCAACATCTTAATCCTGAACAAATGCATTTGCCACGTCTCGGTATTAAAAAGGAGAATTCGCCGATATATTAAACATCCAGTTTTCTGGGGCGTGGGGTACTTTCCATTCTCTTTTTCAAATGGTTTGGAAGCATTGTTTAAATGGGAAGCTAATAAAACAAGATTGTCAGTAAAGCAGCAAGTTAGCTATAATCACCACTGTGCGGGCCATTAGCTCAGATCCCATGTTGATAACCACTCTGTCAGCCTGTCTCCCAGAGGATATAGCAGGCCTCTTATCTGCTTTCTGTGTCTTTGCTGATTAGTGGGTCATTTGATAATGTGTGTAGCTGAATGTAAAGTTGAAAGCTGTCGCTACATGACTGATGGGAAATCATAGGCTATTTGTATAGGCTCTCAGAATTGGAACAGACCTCAGAGTTCATCTAGCCCAGCCCGACAATCCTGTGCATAAATTCTTTCCTTAAGGCAGCTAGGTGGCACATTAGATAGAGGTCTGAGTTTAGAGTCAGGAAGACCTGAGTTCAAATTTGGCCTCAGACATTTACTAGCTGTGTGATGCTAGGCGTGTGACTTTACTTCTGTCTTCCTCGACTATAAAATGGGGATAAAAATGTACCTACTTAATAGGCTTGTTATGAAAATCAAATAATATTTGTGAAGTGTTTCACATAGCACTTGGCACATAGTTTGTTTTGCTTGTTGGTTATTCACTTGTGTCCAACTCTCTGTGACTCCATTTGGGGTTTTCTTGGCAAAGATATTGGAGTGGTTTGCCATTTCCTTCTCCACTAAAAGGATTTCCCCAGAGATATTTCAGAGCTAGAACAGTAGATTTTGGATACTGGTTTTTGGATGTGTGGAGGAGAGAAGGAAGGTGGAATTGAAAAAGATATTCAGACTTAGAAACTGAAAAGAGAGAGTGGGGCCAGTAGCTCTCAAAGGAAAATTAGGAGAAATGAGTAGGTTTGCAAGGGGTGGTGATGAGTTCAGTTTTAGCCGTGTACAATCTGATGGGCTGTCAGGACATCCAGGTGGAGATGTCCAGCAGCAAGTTGGGAATCCAGGTTGAAAGCTTGGGAGAGAAGTTTGGGTCTAAGAATACAGATTTTGGACATAGAGATAATACCTGAAATTGTGTGGGGTTTCATAGGGCAAAAAGAAGAGGAGTGGTAGCTCCTTTCTACCTCTCCAGTCTTCTTTATACTTTATCCTGCTTCTTTGAATTCCACATTCCAACCACACCAGCTGAACATGTAACTCTGGTCTTCATGCCGTGGCAATGACTTGTCTCCTCCATCCCTGGAATGTACTCCCTTCTCACCTCTGCTTCTCCAGATCTCTGGTTTCCCACTTTCCCCTCACACTATGCTGCTAAGACTTCCTTTCCCCAAACTACCTCTACTCTGTATGTATTTTGTTTGTACTTACTTATTTGCATGTTGTCACTCCCATTAGAATGTAAGCCCCTTGAAGGCAGAATCCGTTTTTGCCATTATTTGTGTCCTTAGGACTTAGCACAGTGGTAGCCTATGGTAAAGACTTAATAAGGGCTTGATTGATTAATGGTCACGGGTGTCAAATGCTTCAGAGAAGTATTAGCTGATCTTGGAAAGGGTGGTTTTAATAGGGTACTGGAATGGAAGCTAGATTACAAGGAGTCAGCGTGTATGCGAGTGCTAGAAGAGTGGAGAAAACAAGGGTAGAATATTTATTTTTTTAATGTTGCCTTCTTTATGCCCGTCATTTCCCATAACCCTCATTAAGGTCTTCTCCACATATCCCATGCCAAAAAGATCTCAGAGTATTCACATCGGGTAGCATGTACCACATTCTGCACCCATACTTTCTCTAATAGGGGAAGGTATCTTTTTCAAAAATAATAAATTCAAAGCAGAAAGAAGCGTCGGGGGCATCAGGTCCAACTCCCTAATTTTATACTGAAAACTGAGGCACAGAGAGGTTAAATGGATCACATCGATGGTAAGTATGTGAGGCAATATCTGCACCCACGTCTTTAACCTCATGTCCAGCACCATAACCAGTACACCACACTCTCTAGAACTAAGGTTGTTTATTGCAATGGAATTGATTTCAACAGTCTTTAATAGTATTTTCATTTACATAATTTTAGTCATTGTATATATTGTTTTATACTAATCTTATTAAAAATTTGACATGATATGGCTAATGTGGAAATATGTTTTACATGATTTCCCATGTATAATTGATATATTGCTTGCCTTCTGAGTGGGTGGGGGAAGGATAAAATTTGGAATGCAAATGTTAAAAATAAATAAGAATTTTTTGGAAACGTAAAAATTTAAGATAAAAATAAACTAAACTGGTAACATAGAAAAGAACACCAGGCCTGCAGTCAGACAACCTGGGCTCAAATCCTTGCTTAGCTATTTACTATGTGACGTTGAGCAAGGTGCTTGACTTGCCTCAGTTTCCTCATCTGTAAAATAAAAGAATTGGACTCTCATTCTATAGTTCCTCCCTGTTTTAAATCTTTGATCCTTTGGAAGAAAAATGGAGATGGAATGTCAGCTTGAAGAGATTATTTTTTTTTTAAAGCATGTTTGTAGGTGATAAGAGAAGGAGAAAGGGAAAGGCTGCAGTTATAACAAAACAGGATGATTGCTAGGGAAGGACACTCATAAGAAAGAACAGTAATTAAGAGCTGGCGTTTATATAGCACTTTAAGATATACACATTCTCCTCATAACAAATCTATTGGGCAGGGTGCTATTTAAGTATTATTGGGGCAGTTAGGTGGTGCAGCAGAGTGCCAGGCCTGGAGTCAGGAAGGCTCATCTTCTTGAGTTCAGATGTGGCCTCAGACACTGACTAGCTGTATGACCCTGGGCAAGTCACTTAACTGTTTTTGCCTCAGTTTCCTCATTTGTAAAATGAGCTAGAGAAGGAAATGGCAAACTGCTCCGGTATCTTTGCCAAGAAAACCCCATAAGGGGTCATGAAGAGTTAGATGCGACTGAAAAAACAGCTGAACAACAGCGTAAGTATTATCTTTATTTCACAGGTGAGGAAGCTGAGGCTTGGATAAGTTACTTGACTTACCCAGGGTTCCACAGCCAATAAATTATTTCAACCCCTATCTTTCTTGGCTCCCAAATTCAGTACTTCTTCCCAGTTACACCAGATTATAATGGTAGATAGCCTTGGTGAAGAGGAGGCCATGTTTTCCTCTCAGAGTAAAGAAAAGGTTGGAGAAATTTGGGAAGATGCTGAGTAGTTTGGTTAGGAGGGGGTGGGAGCCCAGGACCTTGATTTCAGCAAAGAGGCAGAGTCATCCACTCCAAATGCCCGAGGGTTGGAACAGTCACATGTGGAAGTCAATAAAAATTTAATAATAGGATGATGGAACAGCAGGGGCCTACCCTGACACAGACCTCTGGTATTGGTCAGTAGTAGAGTCATTCAGCACAGCTTTGTCCACCAGGGTTCCTTAGACCAGGGATAGGAATGTAATACCAAAGGTTAAAGGGATGAGGGATTAAGTTTCTGTGTTTCATATACAAATAGACACATACCTAAACACAATCCACGTGCACATGCATTCTGTTCCTTCATTAACTTTTCATTATTCCACTCCCACCTTTGGACACAAGTGATTATCCAGGTTATACCAAAACAATTCTTATGCAATAAAAAACCGATTCCCAGTATCCTGAATGGAAGCCATTCACCAGCAGTGACATTGCAGTCTTCAGCTTAGCTCTTTTTTTTTCTATTTTATCTTTTCTTTTTTTAATTAACTTATTTTTAGTTTTAAACATTTACTTTTATAAGATTTTGAGTTCTAAATTTTTCCCTCTGCCTTCCTCTCCCCACTCCCCAAGAGGGCGTGCAATCTGATACAGGTTACATACGTCCAATCCGATTAAACATATTTCTACATTGGTTGTTGTCCTTTGTTCTCGAAGAGGACCAAAATGACATCACTATGCCAGTTATCAAATTTCGATGTGTCCAACTGTGGTTGAACAGGCCAATACGAGCTCAGAATGCTCTACCATAGGTTGGGCACAAATAGTCCACATTATCTAGCTAGTCCAACCCTCTTAATTTGCAGATGAGGAAATAAGTAACCCGCCCAGTGGCATAGTCATGTTGTGAAAGAAGAATCAGAACAAAAGGGAAAAAGAAAAAAAAAGGAAAAATAGCGTGCTTCAATCTGCATTCAGACTCCATAGTTCATTCCCTGGATGTGGATAGCGTTTTCCATCATGAGTTTTTTGGGCTTGTCTAACATCATTGCATTGCTGAGAAGAGCTAAGTCTATCAAAGTGAGTCATCGCACAGTGTTGCTGTTACTGTGTACAATGTTCTTCTGGTTCTGCTCACTTCACTCAGCATCGGTTCGTGTAAATCTTTCCAGGTTTTTCTGAAATCCACATGCTCATCATTTCTTATGGAACAGTAGTGTTCCATTACATTCATATGCCACAACTTGTTCATCCATTCCCCAATTGATAGGCATCCTCAATTTCCAGTTCTTTGCCACCATAAAAAGAGCTGCTATAAATACTTTTGTACATGTGAGTCCTTTTCCCTTTTTTATGATCTCTTTGGCATAAAGACCTAGTAGTGGTATTGCTGGATCGATCAAAGGTTATGCACAGTTTTATAACCCTTTGGGCATAGTTCCAAATTGCTCTCCAGAATGGTTGGATCATTTTACAACTCCACCAACAATGCATTCGTGTTCCAATTTTCAGCTCAACTCTTGATCTGGCTATACACAAAAACCGATGACAGTGGGCCACTCAAAGCGGATACTCCATGACAAGGTGCGGTGTGACCTCTGTAACCCCACTCTTAGAAGTACATGTTATAGCTTTTCCTTGCCCTTTCTCATTACGATCACAAGTTCCTTGTGGGGCAGAGCCTTTACCTGGTCTTTCTCCTTGTATCCTCAGTGACCAGCAACATAGCTTGCACACAGTAGGTGCTTGATAAATAGTTGTTGAATGAATTGGAGCCCATTGCAGGACTTGATTAATATGCCTGCTGACGTGTGACTTCTGAGGGTTCATTTTCCCCTCCCTCATTGCATCCTCTTAGAACTAGTGTTGCTTCTTTATTTAGGGCAAGTGTGTTTCATCCTTTGGGTTTTTGAGCCTTATGTGGGAAATCTGCAGCAAATGATTTTTAATAGTACATTAATGAAAAAAAAATTTATGTATACACACACACACACACACACACATAAAACACACACATATATATTAAATTAATTCCCTAATGAACAGGATGATATGATAGTTATTCAGCAGGAACTTCCCACTACTTGCTTTTATTTTTCAAATTTAGTATTTCAACTGTTTTTATATTTCAGAGCTTTGGCTGACATATTCTGTAAAGCAGACTATAAAATCATTTTTTAGTTTGACAGTAATTGGGATGAGCAGATTCTTTGCTCGTCTGATCAAAACACAGCTCTGAAAGTCTGTTGACAATGCAAAAAAATCTAAGGAGTATATTTCAAGCTTGTTAATGTATTTCCAGACATAATTATTAACCAAAGAAGAATATCCATTTTCAAGATCATTATTAAGCATGGAGAAATGCTATTCTTGGGATCATCATGTGTGAACAGGCAGAAATCATTATGCATTACAGAGAGGCTAATGACGAAGCAAAGGATTAGAATTAAATTGTGACCTCTGCTTTTGACTTAAAGCTGTAAACATCTTGGTTACTCTTGAGGAACACAAAGACAGTTAATAGTATCATTTTCCAAATAGATTACTAGAGAATTAAAATTCCATTTAAAAAAACAACATTTGTGCTATAGTAAAAGAAATGCCAAGATCAAAGACACTCAGCCACTGGGTAAATGTTATCTCTACTAATCCTTTTACATTTCAAAGCTAATTTATCAGTACTCCAGTCTTCTGTACTTATTAACAACAGAATTCAAAATTAATGAGGAAAAAAGAATATTGCATTGTTGTTGTTCCAAGCTTTAAATTTAAAATTAAAATGAGAGAAACACCTGGACTTTGAATCAAAGGATTCAGAAGACCACCCCTACCACTTTCTAGCCATGTCATTTAGGGTAAGTCACATAGCCTCTATGGGCCTCAGTTTCCCCATCTGTAAAACGAGAGCTTTGTATTAAACAATCTCTTAACTTTCCATCTCTAAGATATTATTCTGAGTAAGGATGATAATGCATTTGTCAGATATGTGATGTTTGGGCAAAACAGAAAGGATGTGGTAATTTTGTATTCTAGTTTGATCCCCAAATGAGGCCCTGAGTGAAGAACATGAAATTTTAAAATGTTAATGATGAGTGGCTACAAACTGACATTGTAAATCAAATGTCTCCCCTCCAATTAGATTCATGTCATGAAAGTGCAAGGTTTTTTGTTTGTTTTTTTTTGTATCCAGCCCTCCATCATGCCTAAATTCTGCCTTCCAAGAGCTATCTCAGGTAGGAGACGAAACCCTTTAATTCTTGACCTAATGGAGAGAGAGAATGATATATCTGCCCTGTTGATTATATTGGTTCCTGGTGAGCAGTAAGAGGACTTCTTTGTTTGGAGGAAAGTAAAAGGGAGCAGTCCATTGGAGTTAAGCATGGTATAGCATAAAGAAGTCAGATTCAGAGGCAAAGGATCTGAGATCAAATTCTGGCTATGCCACTGGGCGGGTTACTGCAAATTAAGAGGGTTGGGCTAGCTAGATAATCTTTAAGGGCCCTTCTACTTCTAAATCCATAATCCTTGGACTAGCGTTCTACAAGGGCACGAGTGTGAGCTATAATGCTGATTATTATTATTAGAACTGACACTTATATAAGTATATATTACCTACGGTTGGCAAAGCACTTTGCGTGTAATATCTTATTCAGTCTTCACAAAAGCCCTGTTAGATCGGTGCTTTTATTACCCCATGGGGCAGCTAAGTGGTGCGGTGCATGGAGCTCTGGACCCGGAGTCAGGAAAACCGGAATTCAAATCTGGCTTCAGACACTTAGTAGCCCTGTGACCCTGGGCAAGTCACTTAACCTTGTTTGCCTCAGTTTGCTCGTCTGTAAAATAAGCAAATCACTCCATTGTCTTTGCCAAGAAAACCCCAAATGAAGACACAACTTAACAATAACAACAACAAATTACCCCATGTTACAGATGAAAAGATTGAGGCCCATGAGGCTAAGCCACTGCTTCACATTACACAGTATGTGTCTGAGGTGGGATTGGAATTCTACACTCTTTGATCCAACACTCTATCTACTATTCCTTCATGTCCTTTCAGTCCATTATAAAATGGCTTTTGATTTGATTAAATAAGGCAAAAAATATAAGTGGTTTTATAGACATTTCTGAATTTTGTTGTATTCTCTTTAATATTAGATTAAAATCTGACAGTTCCTTCCTTCCTCCCTCCCTCCCTCCTTCCCTTCCTTCCTTCCTTCTTTCCTTCCCATAGGTCCCAGGCCTAGCCTAGCTTGGTTATTGTTTGGGTCTTGATTGGCCCAGAGTGAATGTAAATAGGAATTGTTTCTGTTTTGTCCAGAAACCCTGAGGGTCTTCCCTTCCCAGATTGATTTTTTTTTTGGACTAGGTAAAAGAGGCCATTCTCTGTCTCATTTCTTACCTAGCCTTAATCACTGAATGGGCATTGCCTTGGTCAAACTGAGACCTGTTAAAGACTTTAGCTTAAAAAGGCTGTAGCCAGATGCATCCCACTACATCCAGGGCCATCTCCAGTCATCCTGATCTATATCTTGCTACTGGACCGGATGGCTCAGGAGGATAAAGTGAGGCTGGTGACTTTGCACAGCCCTCCCTCACTTAAATCCAATTCACTTATTTGTCATGGCATTACCTCCTGGATGTTGTGGTCCTCTTTGAGAAGGAAAGACAAACAACAAACCTACTCTTTCCCTAGGCAGCTCAGTGGCACAGTGGATAGAGTCCTGGAGTCAGGAGACCTGAATTCAAATCTGGCCTCAGACACTTACTAATTGTGTGGCCCTGGGGAAGTTACTTAACCCTGTTTGCCTCAGTTTCCTCATCTGTAAAATGAGATGGAGAAGGAAATGGCAGGAAGAGTCAGAAGTGACTGAAAATCTTAGGGAAAATAGCTCTTTTCCCTAAGAATTAGGAAGAGGATAGTAGATAAGCAAAAGGTGCCAACCCTCATGATCCATTGTCTCCCATCGATTCTCATTAAAACCAGTAGTTCTTTGTGAAGCTCCTTTAACAGGTTTTCAAAGGAATAAAGGGGGTTTTGTTTGTGGTGAGATTTTTTCAGAACCTTACTAATAATAGCCGTAGACCCCTGCTCTTTGAAAATTCATTGGCAGAAAACCCTTTTTAAAAATGCTGTTCTTTTTTTTAAAAATAGTATTTTTTTCCAATTACTTATAAAGACAATTTTTAGCATTTATTTTAAAAAATTTTTTGAGTTCCAAATTTTCTCTAGATATGACTTGAATATTGCCTTTTCATTACAAGGTGGCTTGCAGAAAGTCCTGGACTTGTCATCTAATGACATGAAGGTTTGGGTCCCAGATCTGCTACTTACCAGATGTTTTACCTTGGTCAGGTCCCTTAACCCCTCACCCATGGTTTCATCATCTGTAAAACTCTGCACTGCCCATCCTAGAGGATTAAAAGGGGATTAAAAAGCTGATCCCCACAGTTATTAGGGCACCTTCTCCTCAGACTACCTTGCATTCCTTTTGAATATGTCTTGGTTACCCCATGTGTGGATATGTCTTCCAAATTATCTCATAAGCTCCTTGAGAGCAGGAATTCTTTCATTTTTGTCTCATTATCCCCAGCGCTTAGCACATAGTAAACATTTAATCAATACTTGTTAGCTGATACATAAAAATATGGTAGGAAATTATGCTGTTCTAACATTTGACATCGTACATTTAATACTTTAAAGTGTGTCTTGAAAAAAATTTTTTTTTGTTTTTTGGCAGGGCAATTGGGATTAAGTGACTTGACCAAGGTCACACAGCTAGTACATGTATCAAGTGTCTGAGGTCAGATTTGAACTCAGGTCCTCCTGACTCCAGGGCCAATGCTCTACTCACTGTGCCACCTAGCTACCCCGAAAAAAAATTTTTTTAAGTCGGTTGTTAAACATTTACCAGTATATCACTAGAAGTGACTCAGGGTTTTGGGAGGTTGTGCTAGTGAAGTCCAATCCAAGCAGGTCTTCCCAAGCTGGAAGGAACCAGTAATAGAAGACTATGTCTATTGTCCAAGGACCATCTTCACCAAGTTCAGAGAGATTTCTCACCGGAAGTTTGGTCACAGCAATTCATGAAGTCTATCTGTTGAGGCATGAAGGGAGGGGTGGTCAATCAGGAGGGTTTTCACGGTATTGGAATCATGGCTTTTTTGAAGTATTTAAGTAAGTTTTAATATTACTGAATCCAACAAGCTAGATTCCTCATTAACTCTTTCAGGTCACTACTAATACAATAGATTATCACCTTGATTTACTAAATATTGGCCTGCAGGAGTAGCTATGTCTTTCATTTGTATTAGAGAGCACACAGCATAAAACATAGGAAAATTTGGTTTTATTGGATGTTTTTGGCTCTTTTGCTTAAAATCTTATGCCAAATAATGTCCTGGATGTTAACAGAACCAGTTTTTATTCATGGTGATCTGCCACTGGATCTGTAAAATGGGAATTAAGCTGTACAAGTGGTTCTTCCTTCTTTTAGAATAGTTTGATTTCTGAGGTTCAATTTATTTCTGCCTTGCTTCAATGAAGGAGACTTTTCAGAAGACTGAATCCATTCTCATGGAAAATATTTCACTAAGTAGAAAGTAAGGTAAATGTTCTGTCTTTAGACTAAACAAGTTCAAACTATCACAAGTTGGGTTTAGAGAGAAGGGATTCAAGAGAAGACATAGGATAGATTGTTTTTTTTACAAATCAGGCTCTTAATTTTAGAATATTCTCCATAAAGAAGTTATTAATAGCGTCAGAGGAAATACCAACAATAAACTGGGCTTTTCCTCTTACAGGCTAGATGACCAATGTCCTGTCTCAGCAGATCATTTCTTAAAATGTTCTAAACCTTCTTTCACTCAAATCCGATCCCACCTGTAGGCAGCCCAAGAGAACGTACTTTTACTATGTGAATAGGGTGGGAAATAACCCACCTGTTCACAAATTATGTCATCTCTCTACAGTAAACAGTTTTATTAAGTATCAGGCTGAGGCTGGGGTAGGAGAATGCCAGTTAGTTCAAGTCTTTGGCTAGCTAAGAGATATAAAATGGCTAATAGGAGAGATATGCCAGGAAGAACATTAACATATGTAAGTACCTTTAATCCATTTTCCAAATACTTGGGAAATTTCTGTTTTTTCTTTTTATTCTTCACTCACAGAAATTACATTCATGATCTGAACAAGAGGATGTGAGAAGGAAGGAAATGATTCTATTCTTAAATTTATTCTAACTAAATGATCCAGAGGCAGCTGCTTAACTCTGCTGTCTCTTAAGTTTGATTGACTCCTTCTCCTCTTCATCCTCCTCTTCTCCTTCTGCCCATGTGGAGAGTCATGCCCTTACACGTGGGTGTTCTGTCCAAAGGAATATAAAATTTGACTGCTTATATTTGCAAGATATCTTGGGGTTTGGGGGCTAGATATTTTTTTCTTTCCTATTTATTCTATCATTCTGACATTCTGTCTCTCTGGTCTCATGTAGTTTTTCATTGTGATTTCTTGAAATATAGCTCTGGCAAATCAGGCTTGATAAAGCCCATTGGGATTCAAATGGAGTTTGCTTGACTATGCCTTTAAACCCAAATCACTCTGGCTCTCATTGATTGGCCAATAACAGGTCCCAGCCCAAGCCACATTTGCCCATTGCTTGGGTTTTGATGGCTCAGAGTGAGTGCAAATACCCTTTGTTTCTGTTCTGGCCAGACACTCTGAGGGTCTTCCCCTCCCAGGTTGATTCTTTTGTGGAGTCAAACGAGGCCATCTTTTGCCTCAATTCTTACTTAGCCTTTAATCACTGAATGGGTGTTGCCTCAGACAAATTGAAATCTGGGAGGGCCTTAGGCCAGGGTGTTGCGCTGCCATCACCAGTTGCCTTAACCCACTGGACTTGCCACTGGACTCCAGTGACTCTGGAGGAAAGACAGCCATTCCTCACTTAAATCTAGTTTACTTGCAAGTCAAGATACTGCCATCCTCCTGATGTCATTGGTACTCTTTGAGAGTGAAGGATGTATAGCAAGGATGCTTTTTGAAGCTACATGCTGAAGAGCATCTGTTGGGAAGGAGGCCACTGCCTTTTTCTAGTAATCATCTTATCTGAAGTCAAATAAGAACTCTGATTTAAATTGTGCTTCTCTTTAGCATAGAAAGTCACTATTAATAGAAATTGAATCATTCTTAACATGCGCATAAGGTTGAAAAGCTCATGGCCATGTCATCATTCATCAAAATATCTGAGATTATCTTCAGATCCCAGCTAAAATCCTTTTTCTACCAGAGGCCTTTTTTGATGCCTCTTACTTCTAATGCCTTCTCTCTTTTTTCCCCCTCCAATTTATCCTTTATATAATTTGTTTATACATAGTCCTTTGCATGTCTCCCCCATTAAACTGTGAGCTCCTTCATAGCAGGGACTGTCTTAAGCACAGTACCTGGCACATAGTAGGTGCTTAATACACTCTACTATCTTAGGAATGTGTAATGCTAAAAAAAGAATGGGACCTACTCATGGTATCATTTTGTTTTGTTTTGTTTTGTTTTTCCAATGAGAAGGGGGTAACTTTCATTACCTAAATCCATAACTTGAACGATGTTTGAATCCTAATGAAATGGGAGAAAACAACAACAAAAAACCTCTACAGATTTAATTTATTACTTCGTATACTTTTTTTTTTAACCAAAAACATATCTGAGCAGTGTGGGTTTATTGGCTTGGTGTTCCATTATTAATCAGTTCATGTTCTGCTGCTCACAGCCAGTGTTTATCAGTTAAAAAAAAAGCAGAGGTTTTTCAAAAGGCTATTAGGCCATTTAATAATGAAATCCAGCAGTCCTTGCTCTTTTCATTCAACCTCACCTTCCCTCTATTCATTTATCTTTCATTATAGTTACACTTTTTCTGATTGGAAAACAAATCCTCTTTGACCTATATTTACTACTCATAGTCATAATGAGGATGAATCAAGTGGGGTTAATCCCAGGATTCCCCTCCTCCCCCCAAAACATTCTGGTTTTCTCTAAAGTAAATATCTTTTGATGCTTCTGTTTGCTGCTGCTCGTGATTTTAGCATATACAGCTTATTCCTTTGAAGATGAGAAAAAATTTTTCTCTTCAGTGTTGCATACAATAAACATCAGGCTTTTGTCAATGTTTTATGATATCAGTTCTTATGAAGGAGCTCCCTCAGTGTTTAAATAGTGGCTTAAAATTCACAGCATGGTACTCTTGGCTTAAGACATGTTTGTTTTTTAATATACAAGAATAAAAAGTTGAAGTTGAAATAAGACCCTCTTTAATATGTTTTATTAGTGTTTCTATAAAAATTATAATTTACTTTCTCTTTTATATGAATGTTTTTGCTATTATCTGTTAAGAATAAGCAGAGATATTTTTATTTGTGCATTTATTTTTTCATTCACTCGATATTAAATGTCATTTAAATTATCATTCTAAAATACCAGTATTTTTATTTAAACTTGGTTTCAAGCAAAACGACATGTTTATTTGTGGTAATGGATGTTTGCATTCATCAATTTGCTTGGTTTCTAAAATAGATACTGCATGATTGAGAGGTAGTCTGCTGGTCTGCAAAGAGCATTGGCCTAATAGTCAAGAGATGTGAGTTCTAGTCCTCCCTCTGCCACGAACTCTGACTTTGGTGCATCAGTTAGTTTGCTGAGCCTTAGTTTCCTTTGTCTGCAAAGTAAAGGTACCGTTCCCTAGCAGACTGTTGTCAGGATCAAATGAAACTTTTTCTACTCATGTAGAAGGTGGAAGGATTAGAATGACTCTGCTTGTCTAGGATGGATTAGATTTAGAAGGCACAAAAATCAGATTGTTAAACTTGGAAGATATGTTAGAACTCACTCAGTTGAACACATTCCTTTTTTGGATGTAGAGGAAACAAGACTTAGAAAAGCCAAATAGAACCGAATTCCCATGGATGATAGAGTTGGGACTCAAGCTTTGAACTCAAAGGCTCATGGCAGTAGGTCACACTTAGGCACAATTTCACACCACAGATATAGCACTGATTAGAAGGTGGTTGGTTTTTCCTGAGGGAAAACTTTCTAGCAATTAGAGCTGTATAAAAATGGAATATACTGCTCAAAGAAATAATCAGCTCCCTGTCACTGGAAAGGATGTAAGAATGGGTTGTGACTGGCTGCCCGTTTGTTGGGTGTATTGTAGATGGGTTTCATAATTTGGGTAGGGGTTAGATTAGAAAATCCCAGGTATTCCATAGAACTCTATAACCTTACATTTATATGATACTTTATAATTTTCTTTTTTTTTAAGTTTTGAAATTGATTGTATTATAATAGACTTGTTACTGATGGGAGCCATTCCCAAATCAACCATCTTGATACATAGTGGCTGAAGACTTTTTTTTTAATATTTAATTTTTTTATTTTCAGTTTTCAATAAAAATTAGTCCTCCAGCATTTATAGTTTGTTTTTCTCTCTCTTTTTTTGTGGTTAAGTGACATGCCCAGAGTCACACAGCTAGGAAGTGTCTGAGGCCGGATTTGAACTCCTGTCTTCTTGACTCCAGGGCCAGCGTTCTATCCACTGCACCACCTAGCTGCCTGTGATACTTTACAGTTTTCAGAAGTAAAGTGCTTTGAGAATTGTAAAGTATGATATGTGGAAAGTTTCAACCGTGATTTTGCTTTAATGGCACAAAGAAGAAAGGTGTTTATAAATGAATGTTTTAAAAAAAACAAATAGAAAACAGAAATTATGTACTTTGTGTACTGAATAAAAAAGCAGTGGCAAATTTAACCCAAATCTCTCTCTCTCCCCGTCTCTTCTCTCTCTCTCTCTCTCTCTCTCTCTCTCTCTCTCTCTCTCTCTCTCTCTTTCTTTGCTAGAAAGATCTAGGAAATGGTGCCTCTCTAATTTTCCACCAAATTACTACCTTTGTACAGTAGAGTTAATTTATCGTCATTTCAATCGAGAAAACTCAAGAAAAATAAATATTAAAGTGTTTCTTATGTATGGACATGTACTTTTCAATAAGAATAAAGGATAATTTCCATATGTTAGAGGCAGCTCTAATGCCAGCACTCTCTTAGTTCAGGTTTGATGTTAGGAAGAAATGAAGTGCTCATAGGTCATTGAAAAGTTAACAAAAGGAGGTTTATGATGCCCTAACATAGCAAGAATATGTAATAGCAAGAATATGTAATAAGGATATAGTGCCACTTAACTTTTTGGGGGACACACACACACACACACATATACACACACACACACACACACACACACACACACACCCCTTCATCTTCATATGGAAATGCACCTGGTCATTAGTTTAGGTGAAGGACATGATGATTTGAGTGATCTTTAGAAATCCAAGAGGGATACCAAAAGCTATGCCAGGGAAACAGAGGTCAATTGGGGTCATAGGACCCTGTGTCCTTTTAGAGAAAGCTAAACTATGTGGTAAGAGGGAAGGAGAAGGGGCACATCTCCCTAATTTTGCGGGGAAATGCTGGTAAATATTAGTCCTATCACACCATATAATAGTATAAACATTTGCTACATACAGATAAATGGAAATTTGGCTTATGACAGAAGGCTTTTGATATTAACTGCTTTGGAAATTAGATTTGAGTATATATCACATAAAACACATGCTCAGATATGCTGTAAATTTAATGACAGAGCTCTGTTGAAATGAGTTCTTGTGGTTTGTGAGCAAGAAAATCAGTCTGTATATGCTGTTTCTTTTTTTTTTTCTATCCTAACTCAGTATGCAATTAAATTTAGTCTGAAAGGTCACAGTGTATAATGGGCATTAAGCTCACCCTAACCTTGCTTGTGATGGTACCACTAAGAATAGTTTATCAAGTCACGGTCTTCAATTGTAATCCTAAATTGTTGAAAAGCTTATATTATCTCCATTCCTTATATGTGATTATGTGTATACATATGATTACTTTCAATAAGACTTCATCAATGAACAGTAGAAGTCTTTTATGTTGTGTAATGCAGTGTGATGGCTGATTAAGAAAAGAAAGGAACCCTCCCCCTGAGGAGCTTATAGACTAGTTGGGAAAATAAGCTGTAGACATAAAGCCTTAGAATTTTAGAAATCATCTAACCTTTGGTCTCAGACCCAAATACCTGTTTGTTTTAGTTTATAGCACTAAGGCACTGTATGATTTACAAAATGTTATATAATCTACTGTCTTCCCCCCAGTCATTTTCCAGCTTAGATTCATGACCATTCTTAGTGTCTATCCAGGGTATATGTGCTGATCTTACTAGCTCTAGGAGCTGTTCATAAACTGCATATCATAGCTTATACAGTGGGCATTCTTCATCCACGTGGTTGTTCCTCTATGGATAGTTATATTAAACTTCTGCAAGTGATTATGAATCAGGTCGTTGTTCACTTGTTTCAGTCCGACTCCTCATAACCCTATTTTTTTTTTGTCCAGCAGACATACGGGAGTGGTTTGCTATTTCCTTCTCCAGCTCATTTTACAGATGCAGAAACTGAGGCAAACAGTTAAGTGATTTGCCCAGGACCTGAGTAAGTGTCTGAGGCCATATTTGAACTCAGGTTTTCTCAACTCCGGGCCAAGTGTTCTGTTCACTGCACCACCTAGCTGCCCACCATAATCTGAGGTTAGATATGAGTGTCCTCCAGGATTCTTTGGAGCATTTTATCATATGTTGGAAATCCTTCTTCAATTTTGATTCTGTATAGCACATCCTTTATGACAGGGAAAATACCTTTCAAAAGTATATGTCTGTTTTCTGCCTGGGGACTTATATTAATAAACAGAGGATTATCAAACAAAGTTTATTGTCTTTCAGGAAATCTTATATGATTTAACATAAATGAGGAATACCTTGTAGGAGGAAAGCGTTTAAGCATTTTTCTCTGCTGAAGTATAGTTGGGATTTTTTAATAGTCATCAAAGAACAAACAGAGTGGGACCTGGTGTTCTCCAAATCTTTCAGTCATTTGATTATAAATATATAATTTGCAGCAAAATAATATCTTCAGAAGTCTTCCTGTTCCCCTCTCATACCTTCATCGAAGATACCTCCAATTACATGTGCAGATTATTCTTAAAGATTTGGTGGATAGGAATGTATGCAGACAGCTTATCTGCATAAAACAAACCCATCTTTTAAATACCAATATTCCTCTGAAGCTACTATGATTCACAAGATATGACAGTCTGCGAGTATCAAAATTGCAGATCACTCAAGGGCAGTGGAGATAAACATGGAAGTATGACTGCAGCCTATTACCAGGGAGGCATTGTGCACCAGTGTAAATGATATCATCAAAAAGTATGATCAGAAAAGGAATGGAGTCATCATGGGGAGGAGCCAGAGTCCAAAATGGACAACTCAGCATCCCCCTGGAAATCTACTTTCTTTAATCCTTTACAATCTTTTTGAAATTTGCATCATTTCAAAAAATAGAATTTTTTTTAAAAAATGACACATCTTAAATTTAATAATTTATCACATCTTCTATTGCTTTATCACCACCCCTCCAGTTGCACCCAAGGCTACTACTGCCCCCCTGGATCATTCCAGCGCCCCTCAGGGGGCGGTATTGCCCACTTTGGAAACCTACGAGGGTGCCATAGGTAAGGGTAATGTGAGGTGTGAGAAATAGATGGTTCTCTCTTTGCACTGTTGAAAGGGCTACTCTGACATCAATGATGTTACATATAAATTCAGGTGTATTGTAATTAATTGTTCCCACTTTGTTGTTCCCACTATCACTGTTTAAATTTTTGTTTCTCACAGTTTCTTTAAATCTAAATTTTGTCCTAACAAAGGAACAGAGCATTATCTAGTATACCTTGAAGACTACTGTGACCTTCAGACTCCAGGTTTAAGATCTCTGCATAGAACCTGGCATAAAGTAAATATTAAATAAATGCTCACTGACTGACCCACTGCTTTATTCCACATGGAGGAAAAAACAAATACCATGACAAAAGAATCCAGGGGTGCGGAACCTGCGGCCTTGAGGCCACATATGGCCCTCAGGGTCCTCAAGTGCGGCCCTTTGACTGAATCCAGCATCAGAGGGCTGCACTTGAGGACCCAGAAGGTCACATGTGGCCTCGAGGCCACGGGATCCCCACCCCTGGACTAGACCAATTCAATCCAGCTTACCAAACAACTTACTAAGTACCTATGTTCAAGGCATGTTCTATGCTAGATAATGGGGATACCGGCAGGGGGAAAATAGTCTTCCCTGAAGAAGCTTACATTCTACTGGGGGTGGGGGGTAGTTTATGATATGTTCTCATTGAATTAAATGCAACATATATATATATATATATATATATATATATATATATATAAATAGAAAATAATCTCAGGAGGAGCAGTGTATGGTATGGTCAGGAAAGGGCTCTACAACAGGTCTTTTCATTTAACTTAAGAAAAGAGAGATTTTTTTTTTAGCTGGATGAGGCAGAGTATGTAGCAGCCGGAGTTGTTCCTTGTATTTAAGAGGACTTCACCGGGGAGTTATATAGAGCTATCCGTGGAGGGTCGGTGTGGTCCAGGCCTTTGTGAAGGTGTGGAAGTGGAGACGGCAGAATGAAATGTGGTCATTTGACTGGGACATAGAGTGAAATGAAACTGAAGAAATGGGTTGGGACTAGATCGTAGATGATCTTACTTTCTAGGCGAAGGACTTTATGATTTACCCTAGAGGCGATAAGAAAATAATGAAGGTTTTTGAGCAGTAGAATACATCACCCAGTTGTAACTAGTATACTCTAATAGTTTCCCCTTTACCTCAAGGATCAATTATAAATTCTTCACAACATTGTCTCATCCTCCCTTTATAACCTTATTATGTATTATTCCCCTCCACACGTCATACAGTTCAGGTGTAATATACTGGCTTATTTGTTGTTCCTCACCTAGGAGTGGGGCAGCTAGGTGGCTCAGTGAACCTGAGTTCAAATCCAGCCTCAGACACTTACCGGCTTTGTGACCCTGGACCAGTCACTTAACCCTCATTTGCCTTAAACCATTGTAGAAGGAAAGAGCAAGTCACCCCAGTATCCTTACCAAGAAGTTCCCATGGATGGGGTTATGAAGAGTCAAATACGAATGAACAGCAACTACAGCACACAGAAAGCTCCACCTCCCAGCTATCACCCATGCATGGATTGCTCTTCCTCTTCCTCTGTACCTCTAGGAAATCCCTATTTTCCTTTAAGACTAAGCTCAAACATCATCTTCTTTGGAAGACCTCTCTTGGTTCCCCTAGCGGCTAATGCCTCTTCCCCCTCCCTCCACTGTTAGTCTGTGTCTGCTTATATAAATGTATATGTGTGCATGTTGTCTCCTCTGTTAGAATGTATATTCCTTGAAAGTAGGGATTGTTTTGTTTGAATCTTTGTATTCTCAGACCCCGACACATGGTAGGCACTTAATAAATTGGACCTCCGGCTCATGAAGCCAGTAATTAATCATACATTTTCCAATTACCTATGGCAAAGTGCTTTGGTAGGCACTAGAGAAGTCCAAAGATGATTTTTAAAAAAATTACATCTCCTATCCTGAGACTGCAAAATACTTTGGGAGATGGCTTAATTATAGTATAGGAGAGAATGAGGCCTGCATGCAAAATTGTTTACATATATAACATCCCATATTATCATTTCTTATTTTTCCCTTATGTTGTCACCTCATCAAGGAGGTTCCCTCTAGGAATTTATAATTTAAGTCTTACATTATATAGTACCTCTTACAGCGTGTGACATAACATTGGGCACACATTAGGTATTTAATCAACACTTGTTGAATGGATTTGCAGGTGTATCTGGAGAGCACGTACCTAAATCAGAAAATTCATATGCGCCAGGGTCATTGTATATGCTTTATTGTATTTGACAAACGTAATACTCCAGCACGCAGGCTGTCTATGGATCAGCCTTCAGTCTTGCCACTTGGACAGGATGTCATTTTCCCCAGTCATACGTTTAGGCCACTTCTCTTGCATAATTTCGGTGATGGCTTACTTATGCCCACTGTGTAATTCTCCATCATTCTTTGAGGGCACCTCAATTTCAGTTCTTTAGAAGCTGTAGAACTCCATGACTCACAACTATACCACGTGACTGTTTCAGAGGGGGACTGTGATTAAGTTTGCCTTCCTCACCAATTTGTTTTGAGGCGATAGTCCCTGTTATCTACTGTCTGTTTCTATAGTATTTCACAAATGAGTTTATAGTCTAAAGCACTTCTGGCCTTAGCTGCTTGGCAAGTGTCTCCTGGCTAAGGATGTTTCTGGGACCCCACCCTCACCTAGCTTTGCAGTAACTTCTTTAGGAAATGGTGATAATTTTAGCCAATGTCCTAAACTTTATCAATGTCCATTTCTTTTTTAGTTTCAAAAGCTTGTTCCAACTAATGCTAACATTTATATAATGCCATAAGGTTTTCAAAGTGGTTCACAAATATAATCATCTCGTTTGAGCTTCGCAGTAATGTGTGGTGGTTCTATTGATATCCTCACTTTATACATGAGGAGGCCAAGGCTAAGAGAAACTTGGTCATTTGTCCAGGGTAACACAATTAGTAAGGGTTTGAGGCAGAATTTGAACTCCGGTCTTTCTGACTCTAGTATTTTGTCCATTGTATCACTCGACTGTCTGGCTGCTATAGGGGATAGGGAGCTGGCCCCAGAGGCAGGGAGTCCTAGGTTCAAGTCCCACAGATAGTGACTGTGTGACTCTGCATGAGTCATTTAATTTCTCAGGCCCCAGGCACCTTTCCAGAACTAGAAGTTGCAGAGACGATGTTGATCTGCTTTGGTGGAGAAAGCATGTCATCCGCACGTCCCTATGTCAGTGAAACGGCAGAATCATTCCCATGCTTTTCCCATGTTTTTCCCCTCCCACGGTCAAATCCTAGCTTGGAATGCTCCCCCCATCTGATCTCTTGACTGACTGGCTGAATGATGACGCAGAAGGCAGCTTTAGGGAGGCAGATTTGCATTCCTTATAAAAGAGAAAGCAAAAAAAGGCCTAACACAGCAATCCAAAAACTCAGGAAGCATGGAGCTCTCCATTCCAACAGAGATGGAGGCAGTGTGGTGTAATGAAAAGAGCCTTGGCTTCTGAGTCAGGTGAGCTGGGTTCAGGTCCCACTTCTGATGCTTCACTACCTTTGTGGCTTTGGGTGAGTCATTACCCTCCCTGGGCTTCTATCCTCTCATCTATTAAATGAGAGGGTTGGACTTAATGGGTTCCGAGGTCCGGGCTCCTATGAATGTCAGATGACTGATACTTTGGGTATTTTGTGATTAGATGGTCTTTAACTCCCCTTCTCATTCTGAGATTCTGGTCTTATAGCAGTAGGATTTGGGCATAATATAATGATGATTCTATGAAGTGACATTCGTCATGGCCATGCTAAGCAGGGTTTTCCTATATTCCCATCTGTAGGGGTCTCCCCTCTGGCTTGCTATATTGTAGTGAGTGTGTATTAGATGGAAGAGAGAGGAGACATCATAGTTTAAGAACTGACCTGAATTGTCTCCTATTCTTTTTATTCCTTATACACCTTGTCTGCAGGTTCTGACAGCCGGGTGAATGACAAGAATACCCTACTATAAGACCATTGCCAATCCCCTTGCCCTGCTTCCTTTCACTTGGCCTCATCATGGGAGTAACCTGTCACACCTCTTGTGCCTTCTAGCCTAAGTCTCCTATCCATACAACCTGCCTCTTCTTGTATTTAGTTATTTTCCCCCAGAACTGTTTATGGCTACTTCCTTTAAGGTCAGCACTGCTTCTGCCAGCAGAGACCACTTCAGACCCAATCTTTACACCCAACAGCATGACTACCCTGGTTTATATAAGTCAGGGTAAAAAAAAATACTGCTGCCTGACAGCAGTTTATAGTTATCCTATTCGATTAATGAGAGTTTCTTAGAGTTTTATTATTATTATTTCTTTATTTTATTTTTAATTTATGGAATGAAACAAGCATTTCCATAACATAGTATAATAAAAATGATGGCTGCACATGACTATAAATCAATTATGTCAACTTGCTATTCCTTTTAAAATATAATAGTTATATGTAAATTTCTTTTTTTTTCTCCCCCTCCCCAGAAGACTTTTTTTTAGAGTCTTTTAAAAATCCAGAGTATGGCAATAATATTTCAAAAACCCACCTCACTGTAAGGTTAAGTAGAATTTTATTTGGGTTCAGTACTAAATTTCCTGGACCAATTCAGTATGCATTGAAACTATCTTTGAGGCTCTTGTGTGTGAGCAAGATAAAACTCTAGCGGATAAAATCTGAAGATCTTTTTGACTCCAAGTCTGGTGGTCCACAGGTTATGCCACCTAGCTATCTGATCAGGTCAGTATGCTGCTACTGTACTTACAAGTACTGTCACTTATTTATCTTTTTAAAGAATTTGGTATTGATTCTGACCTTTAACTAGCTGATGGTTGCATACAGACAGATGGTTCATAAATGACTTCCATTTTAGCAACCAATTGTTTAAAAACTTCAATGTGTGAATAGATGCACCAGACCCAAAGAAAACTATCCTAGAAGAGGCACGGAATTGAAAATGTTGGGAGATTCATTTTCAGAACCTCCAAGAAGGTGAGAGAAATTACTGGAAAAAATCATGGATGATATTATTAGGAGAAAAAAAGCAATTGAGAAAATTTAGCAACTGTCAACCCGTAAGCCTATTTTCTTATCTTTATAAAATGTTCATGAAAATGATCTACAGTATCCATCCATCACAGGTATCCTTGATAAAAATGAGAAGATAGAACAGAGTGATTATCTACCGCAAACATCTTTATAACCACACTATCAGGCACCACAAAACTACTAGGTCTCCTCAGCAAGATCCATGACCACTCAAAGAACAAAGGAAAAAATCCACAGAGATAAAAACAAATGAATAATGAATGTCTGTTGTCAGAATTATGAGATGTGATTGGATGAGAGGTCCATTGAATTAGTCCATCAGTTCGTATATCTTGATTAAGAACTACAAATGGACAACAAGCTGGTTCCAAAATTTAATAGGAAGAAGATAGTGGACTGCATTTGCATCAAGGAACCTATTGCAGCACTTTCAATGATGCCAAACAATTCCCTAACTCACATACCATAAACATCTTCTTAACACTGAAATGCTTAATGTACATTATATTATTTCACATATCCAAATCTATCCAATAATAGGTTTCTGTTGTACCTTGAATCCAAACTTCGAAGGATTTAAGTTTTGTTTTTCAGGGGGGAAATGGCACAGTTTTATTCAAATTAGAGGGAAAAATGTTTGAAAGATCAATAAGCACTTTACTTATTAACCAATATATTACTGGAAAGAGTAGGATTCCATTGTGTCTGTTTCTATTGATGTAGTATAAATTGCTTGTGAAAAGTGGCCTCTTTTCCCCAGAAAGAAATTGCTTTTTTAAAGTAGCTGTTAACGTAGGCATAAATAAAATTTTGTCCTGGAAAGGGAGGTAGTATTATCTTTCCGCAGTGTACTTTTGTATGTCATACATTTTTAAAAATTATAGGTTCTCTGCTTATTGAAATCTGATTATCGCTACATGTGGAGTTCAATATAGACCACACTTCTGTAAAACTGATAGTTAAGTGTAATTAGCCAAGACAAATTACAGTGAGAACCCTGCAAACATATCAAAAATCTCTGAAGCCAGTGTACCAAGGTACAATTAGAAAACAGCCTATATCTCATATAAACACACACATATAAATTATAACACCCTTAAACTGGCTTCCCATTGCTTACAAAATAAAGTCCAAACTCCTTAGGCCTGGCATTTAAAGCCCTCCAGAAGTTACTCTTAATGTGTCTCTCCAGCCTTATTTTCCAAAAAAAGTGGTTTGTAAATTATAAAGCTTTGCTCCAGGCAAATTGATCCACCAATCCCCTGATTTTCCCTTGAGGATTCATTCCTCCCAGTCTTTGTTGACACCTTTCAACTTTCCTAATAATAAATCCAGCCTTTAAAGACCAACTCAAATGCTTGTTGCTTTCATCAAACCTGTCTTGATTTCACTCCCCTTCTATCTCATGTTCACCATAGCACTGAGTTTGTTTGTCCTTCGTTCTCAAGGAGGACCGTGATATCAGGGATGTGCAAGTGAATTGGATTTAAGTGAGGAAGGGCTGTGCAAAGCCACAAGCCTCACTTTCTCCTCCAGAGCCATCTGGGTCCAGTCGCAAGATAGAGATCCAGACAGCTGGAAATGGCCCAGGATGCAGTGGGAGACCTTGGCCTTTTTAAGCTAAGGTCTTTAACAGGTCTCAGTCTTACTGAAGCAACACCCATTCAGTGACTAAGGGTTGGTAAGAAATGAGGCAGAGAATAATTCTTTTACCTAGTCAAAACAAAACAAAACAAAAACAATCTGGCAGGGGAAGACCCCTCAGGATTTCTGATCAAAACAGAAACAATTGTTACTTACTTTCACTCTGAGCCAGTCAGGGCCCAAACAATGACCAAGTGGGACTTGGCCTAGGACCTATCACTGCTTGAAAGCACTTATCACATAATTATATAATATATCTTAGTCTGTTGTGTTTCTGTCTTAGCTGCCTGCTATACTGTAAGTTCCATAAAGACAGAGATTTTATTCTTCCCAATTATTGTAACTTCCAAAGCATCTAGCACACAGTAGGCTTCTCATAAATGTTTGCTGAGCCCTCCTGCTTCTGTTGATTAATATTGGACACTTTCCTCTCGAATCCCATGTTTTCCTTATCAGCTCACGTTTTTACACAGAGATCCTGCTGATTCCCCCAGCTCCCAGGGCCTTTTCTCCTCACCTTCCCCCAAAGTGTCTTGTACCTGTTTTGAACCTATTTTGTGTACAACTTTATGGCTGCATGCTGTTTCTCTCTACTTCCTGGCCCTCTTCTCCACAACTTGGCTGCCACTACTGGAAATTTTAACCTTTTCCTCTCCAAACTCCCCCACTCCCGGGGTACTGCTCTGATAGCTGCGTCAGCCTCATGCGACCCCATTTCAGGCAGATCCCAGCCATATTGATTTCATTCACTGTTCCCTGGCCATCTGCCTGATAAACTGACCAGTCTAACTTTGCTGCTTAGAACTTCTCTCTCCTTCCCCATTCTGCTTCCTCACCCCCAAATACCCACTCTTCCTTAATGTATGTTGTTTCCATCTGTTACAACATAATCTCTTTGGGGACTAGGACTCGCTTTACTTTTGTACATCAATAAACATGTGCTTAGCATGTGCCAGGCACTGTTCTAAACAGTAGAGATTAAAAGACAAAAACTTGTCTTCGGGGAGCTTACATTCTTATGAGAGGAAAACACGTGGCATACAGGACACATAGTTTAGAAGGAAGGTAATCTTAGAAGAAATGTTAGTAGCTGCTTGTTTTTGCTCAGTAGTTTCCAGTTGTGACCCCATTTGGGGTTTTCTTGGCAAAGATACTGGAGTAGTTTGCCTTTTCCTTCTCCAGCTCACTTTACAGATGAGGAAATGGAGGCAAACAGGGTTAGGTGATTTGTCCAGGGTCACACAGCTAATAAATGTCTAGATTTGAAGGCTAGCTTTGAACTCAGGGAGATGAGTCTTTCTGACTCCAGGCCTGGCACTCGATCTACTGCAGCATCCAGTTGTTCCATGATACTCGCTTAGCTTGTACTGAAATCCAGGTTTCCGGTGTCTACAGAATTCCTTCTATACTACCAGTTTAGTAACTCTGTCAGAAAAGGAAATGAAGTTAGTCTTGCATGACTTATTCTTAATGAACCCCCATTAAGTTTTTTAATGAACTTCCATTGGGGGTTCATTAGGTTAGAAGTACTTTGTAATGTAATGAATTTACCTTTGATGAAGGTAGGGATCAGTAAGCACCAGCAGCCAAGGTCCAGTATGTAGGGTCCTTAAATACTCATATGTAGCCATTGGTCTGGTATACTGTCATGTCTGCCAGTGCCTGTGGAGAAGACAGAAGTTTGTATATATGACAAAGAAAAAATAAGACTCACTCTAGAAAACAACCTTTATAGAGTACGGAAAGAATTGGCCCAACATTGTTCTTCTCAGCCACATACTTGACACCATTAGTAGTGCGCTCTGCTAGCTCTGAAAAAAAAAGTGTGGATTTGGGGTTTGTTAAAACCCAAATAAAGAAAACTACCCTATTTGCTGCTAGAGAAACTTTCCACTGGGGACTAGTTTCATCTAATTTCATTGCATCTGACAAATTAGCAATATAAAGTTTTAAGTGGCTAATTTTTTTTTAAATTTAATTGTATTTTTCCTAATTAACAAGCATTTTCTCTTTTGCCCCTTTTCACTTCCTCCTCCCCGCTTCCCTACCAACAACAATTAAAAAAGAAGAGAAAAGAAAAGAAAACCCTCATAACAAGTATACATAATAAATAGTATACATGTTGAAAACAAAATAAATTCCTACACAGGCCATGTACAAAAAAATGTATACCTTATTTTGCATCTCACATCTATCACCTCTTTGACGGGAGGTAGGTGGTGTGTTTTCCTCTTTTTTGTCGTCGTTTAGTCCTGTTCAACTCTTCATGACTCCATGGACCAACTTCTATGGGGTTTTCTTGGCAAAGATACTGGAGCGGTTGCCAGTTCCTCCTCCAGTTTTGTGCCGGCAGGGGGTGAATGACTTTCACAGGGTCACACAGCAAGTAAGTGTCTGAGGTCACATTTGAACTCAGGTCTTCCTGACCCCAGGCCCAGTGCCCTGTCCAGTGTGCCATGTAGCTGGCTGTCCCATGCTTTCCTCTTTAGTTCTCTGGAATCATGAATTGTCATTACATAAATTGGCCTCTTATTTTACTCACTTCACTCTGCATCAGTTCATGGGAATCTTTCCTGTTTCCTTTGAAACTGTCCATTTTATCATTTCTTGTGACACAGTAATATTCCATTTCATTCAATTACCATTATTTGGTTAGCTATACCCTTAGTTTCCATTTTTTCCTACTATGAATAGAACTGCTAGAAATACTTCTGTACATATGGGTCCTTTTCTTTGATCTCTTTGGTATATAGTCCTCAGTAGTATAGTTGGATCAAAGAATGTACACAGTTTAGTCACTTTTTGAGTTGTTTACTATTTCTTTTTTTAATGTATTTCATTAAATGTTTCCCAGTTACATTTTTTAAAAAGTTTTAACGTTCTTTTTTAAAATTTTCAGTTCCATTTTATCTCCCTCTGGTCTGCCACTCTTCTACCCCCTTGAGAAAGCAAGGAATATATATCAATTATGTATGTGATGTCACGCAAAACACTTACGTATTATCTGTCTTATGAAAGAAAACTCATCTCTCTCTCTCATCTCTCTCTCTCTCTCTCTCTCTCTCTCTCTCTCTCTCTCTCTCTCTCTCTATCACACACACACACACACAAAAGTGAGAAAAGCTTGCTTTCAGTCTGAACTCACAGTTTGTCAGATTGCTCTCTGGAGGTGGATAGCATTTTTTATCATTGGTCCTTTGGAATTGTCTTGGATAGTTGTCTTGATCAGAGTAGCCAAATCTACAATTTCCAAGTGCTTTGTTTTCACTGTTTCTTCTACTTGCCTTTCTGAACTTCAGTTTTCTTCTTTTTTTTTTTTAGAGGGGGGAAGGCAGGGCAATTGGGGTTAAGTGACTTGCCCAAGGTCACACAGCTAGTAAGTGTGTCAAGTGTCTGAAGCCAGATTTGAACTCAAGTCCTCCTGACTCCGGGGCCGGTGCTCTACTCACTGGACCACCTAGCTGCCCCCAAACTTCAGTTTCCTTATCTGTAAAATAAGCATAATGATTCTTACACTACCCAAATCATAGGTTTGTTTTCAGGGGAATATTTTGTGAATTATAAAACACTTAATAAACATGAGTTGTTTTCAGAATTATGCCTAGTTGTACATTGCACATATGTCCTCTTTGACCCTGTGAAACTTTTATTTAGTGTGTCCAGAGGAGCAGAAGTAAAATGATGAGGGGCCTGGAAATTGTGCTCCGTCAGGATCAATTGAAAGATTTGAATGTTTAGCCTAGAGAACAGCAAAGCTTATTGCTCTTATATTGATTGGTGGATGGAGGGAGGCATGATAAGTATCTTCAAGTACTGGAAACATTGGTTTGTAGAAATGGAATTAAACACATTTTGCTTAGCTCCTGGGGGAAGAACTAGGACCAGTAGGTGGGAATTACAGGAAAATGGAACAGAGGCCCAGTGTAAGACCTTAATTCTAATCCTGCTTCTGTCACTGTGTCACCTTGGGCAAGTCATTTAACATCTCTAGGATGACCTAAGACAACTCCAAAAGACTCATGATGGAAAATGTCATCCACATCCAGAGAAAGAAATACGGAGTCTGAACGCAGATCGAAGCATCTATTTGCTCTCTTTTTTTGTTTTGTTTTTTCTTTCTTATGCTTCCTCCTATTCATTCTAATTCTTCTATGTGTACAGGCTGTATAGGATTACATGCCGTCTTGGGGAAGGGATAAGGTGGAGAAAATTTAAAACTTATAAAAGTGAATGGTGAAAACTAAAAGTAAATTAATTTATTAAACAAAAATCTCTAGGATAATTTCTTCATCTGTAACCTGAAGAAGTTGGACTGGAACAGAGATTCTCCAGTTGGAGCCCAGGCTAAGGACCCCTAGGCTAGAGGTCTTTTCTAGTTCTGAATCTATAACCCTTGTATCTCAACACAAAGAAAAACATCCAAATAATTAGAGCTGTTCAAAAGTGGCATGATCTCCAATAAAATTCTCATGTTTTACATATAGATGTATATGTTGTTGCTCAGTCATGTTCAGTTCTTTGTGACCCTGTGGACTGTAGCTCACCAATACTGTCTGTGGAATTTTCTTGGCAAAGATAAACTATGATTACTTACCATTTCCTTTTCTAGTGGATTAAGGCAAACAGAGGTTAAGTGACTTGTCCAGGGTCACAGGGTAAGTGTCTGAGTCCAGATTTGAACTCAGGTCTATTCACTAAGCAATCTGCCCCTATTTATCTATGAATCCATGTATGTATAATATAGCTGATTAGATTTTATAATAATAAATGGTAAAATGTGTGGTCAAATAAATGGTCAAAGAATATGAGTAGAAATTCAAGCTATCAAAAGCCATTAAAATGCTCTGTATCACTAATCCTTAGTGATTTGCAAATAGTGAAATGCCAATTAAAACAATTCTGAAGTTCCCTGTTCTGGGCAATGAGTTTCCCTGCATTGAAGGGCTTCGAGCAGAGCCTGCGTGGTCATTTTTAGGGGATGATGCAAATGCCATAAAAGTAGTAGATTTCTAAGGTTCTTTCCAGTTCTGAGTTGATGGTTCTCAGAGGACTAAATGAGAGGATGTAATATAAAGCACTTTGTAATGCTAACCTGCTATATAACTGTAAACTATGATTAGAACTGTCATTCAGAGAGTTTCTGATAACTCACTTGTTCTACAATGCAATGTCATATTTCTACATTTGAACCATAGCAAGTATGTATGCGGAAAATAGCTTTTCACCTTGGACTGGATAAGTGCAGTGTGTTGTGAGTTGAAAAACAAATAATCTCCTTCCCTTATCATTGCAAGGAGATGAGATGTCTATCTTGCTTGGTAAGAAGTTTGCCAGTAATCAAGATGGATTATTAAAGGCATCAAAAGAAGTTTGAACAGCATTTATGACTATAACTCTAAATAGTGGGTTGGAGAAGATACACTTCTGGAGTCAGGAATTCAAGGGAACTCAGACTAAGCTACAATACTATTAATTACTATGTAGTAAAACTCTAAGATTAAATCGTAGGTTATACTTGGACGCATCTAATGGAAAGTTTCTTGCTACCTATATGGTTCAACTCCTAAGAGTGGAACCAATGCTTCTTCTTCACCCTTTTTCTCTTTTTTTTTACTCCTTTCTCCGCCTATCCATTTTTTTAAAAAATATAGACCAAGGCATGTGGACTAAACTTGTAACAGAGTTTATTCGTGTAAAAAGTGATCTATTTGGTGTCTTTACTATCGAAGAAGTAGGCTTGAAATCATTTTGGTACATTTAAAACCCAACAAAACCAAAATATCAACTAGATTACACCAACTCAGAAGTTGATGAATAACTACAATGTGGATTTCAATTTCAGAAATATTTGTGCCATGATTCATGAGATTATATGTGTGAGATGGGATGGTATGCGTGTGTTAGACAGCTCATACCTTCCAAGATTTTAATTGGTTGGGGCCAAAGAACAGATCCCAGTGCTCTAGGTGAAGGCCTTCAATTTTCGGTGAAGCATCACCTTCTATGTAAAGTCTTTCCTAATCTGTACCATCCCTAACTGCTAGTGCCCTCCCTCCAAACTACCATGAATATATTTAACTGCGTTGTGTTTATTCTGTTATATGTAATTTTTCTCCCCCATTAGAATGTAAGCTCCTTGAAAACAGAAATTGTTTCCTTTTTTATTTGTACCCCTAGTGCCTAGTACAGTGCCTGGTACATAGTTAGCACTTAATTAAATGTTTGCTAATTGATTGATTGTTCAAACATGTCTGTACTAACGCCAGAAAAATAATTTACAGGTAACAGCCTCACTGTTCATTCATTTGAAAGTCGTGTCTATTACATAATGAGATTTTAACTCCTAAATATAATTATCTTTTTGAGGAGAGGAAGCATGTCTTGCCTCTGACATCCCTTGCACATCATGACTTTCCCCATCACAGTTTTGGGGGTCAGCCTAAGAAATTAAATGGGAGTTTGGGGGGAGTTTGGCAGAAGCCTCAGACAACACAGAACCTATGACCAAATAGTTAACCCAGATTTTACAATAAGGTACTTATAAACACCCCATAAAAGCAAAAAAAAAAAATCAAGACTTCTTCTGTGGTGTGAAGGGAGGGCCAAAAAACTTTATGCAGATTTTCCAGATTGGGCTTTTAATTGGACAATGTGGAAGGGATAACTGTATTGTCTGTGTTACCTGGGACAAATCACTTAACCTCTCCATGCTCTAGGTAATGCTCCAAGATCACAATTTGCAGAAAAGCTGCCTACCTGTACTGGTAAAAGGACTTTCTCATTGGAGAGTTCTTTGTACCAACCAAATCACAGGTCCCATCTCTATTTGTCTTTTTTTTTCCTACATAGAAAACTTCTTAATTGTCTTAAGGGAAATAGCAGAGAAACTGCCACCTGAGTTGTTACCTATGAAAGGTATTGATGCTGTAAGATATGCAAGAGTAATTCAAGCACTAGATGCCCGGAGTACTAAATACACAAATTCTCTTAAGAAAAAAAAATCAGTTATTAAAAATGGACATATGAAGTCAGATTTCCATGAGCATATGTGGTGATATGCCTGGCGCAACAGCTCCCAAACTATCTCGCTCATTTTCCTCTCTCATTACCAATACAAATAGGGTTTTCTCTTCCAAGGATTCCATCTTTAGAATTGAACCTTACTGCCAAGTTATACTCTGTGACCAAGTTAAGTGTTGAAATACATACACAATTTTATTACGAGACAAGGGATTCGGTGCATTCCAAGTGATACGCAGACTGAGTCGATTACATGTATACAATCTGGCCCTTGTTCATAAACGGTCTTGCCAATTGTTTCCTGTCTTACTTCCCAGTTCAAATCAGAACTTGCTTCTTGCGATTTTTCTGGCCTCTGAGAAAAATTCTTCCTGATAGGGTCATAGATCTGTGCTTTCTGGTTGAAACTACAATTTAGGAACTTCTCTGGATTTTTTGGAGAGAAATTCTCCGAATTAGGTTCCCTCTTCCCTACACAGACAGTCCCCAGGCTTGCATCTTCCCCATTTTCACTTCTATTCTACAAGTTTTTAAAAAGCCTACAAATTGTACTTAACTTTACTCCTCCAAGTATCACCATCAGTCATCCTGTCTTGCATTGCAGGTCCACATGTGCCTACACAGTGTATTACACCCCTCCCCTCCCCACATCTTTTCAGAATCAGCATTAACATATCTACAACTTAATTACCTGTTGATCATTCCTATGCAGTTAGATTAGGGCTACTCAATTCATACATTATTTGTGAGGTAAGAGGAATTTTGCCATAGCATTGCCTGTCTTGCTTTTTACCACCCCCCTGAGGGTTTCATGCAGATTTTCTTACCTTGACTGCTTCTTAACCCCAGTATTAGTTACCATAGCAACACCTGTTGACTTCAGGAAAAAGAAAATGTTATAGAAACTGATGCTACCCCTGTTGTTCCCAGTGTATAACAGTCCAGTGGGGATTCAGGGGACCCTTTAATGCTTTTTCTTTCTAGTTCTGAAATTGTCAATTCTGAAATCCATTTCCCCCGTTCGCACGGACTCATGCTGTAACTGCTTAATGATGTTGCAAGCTTATAGTCACTCAGCGTCATAAATTTACCTCCTTTTGGATTGCTCATTTGTAACAGTTTTAACAAAATTTATCTTTTGCCCGTAGTCTTTTTGCTTTCTTCTTTCCATGCCTCCATCTCTCCATACTTCATTTCACCCTTCCTTTTTTCTCCCTTCTCCCTTCCTCCACCCGCACCTAGTCTGGGTTTTCCCTTTCACATTATCCCTAGGAATTTGATAGGTCTTATTTCATCCTATTCTACAGGTGGGAAAATGAAGGCAGAGAGCAGACCACATAATAAATAGCTAAGACTTTACTAGGTTGCAGAATTCAGATTTCCCAGCCCTGGGTGCCTTGTCACTGACCCTACAAAACAGGACCTGGAATCAGAAGATTAGAGTTTGAAACCTAGCTCTGTTAGTTACTACTGGTGACTCTGAGCAAGTTACTTCTTTTCTCTTAGCCTCAGTTTCCTCACTGGACAAAAACTATGAGCATGACTAGTTAATTCGCTTACTAGTGAGATAGAATGAATCTGAAGGAAAGTGTAAACTGATCGGCATAAATTTGTCTCTATCACTTCAAAAGGAACTTAGACCATATATCCGATTGATAGAGGATCAGTATTGTCAACTTTATTCCAAAGGACAACACATTGATTGTAGCAGGGCATGCATTACAAAGAACTGAATGGTCTCCCTGATTAGTTCCTATGTTGAGGCTACTGCGATGCCAATATTTGCCTTTTAAAAAATTTTAAGATTATACTAAGGTTTCAAAAGGCTTCAGGCATTGTGTCCTTAGAGTTTCTTACTTTTAAGTGCTCAAAGCCCCGTTTAATTCAAGTTTTTTAAAGAATATGATAAGTCCAAATCTTTCAAAAACCCAGCAAATCTATTATTCCTTCCCCCCCACATCAAACTGTTTAAAGTCCTATGTCTCTTGTATCCTGCTGCCTGATAATTTGATATTCTTTTCTTGACATTAGTATTAAAATATGTTATAGACAATACTCATTCTCTAGAATTCTGGATTCTCTGAAATTCTAGAGGGAATTTTGTACTTAATTACATGACACTGTCCATTATAAATTCCTCTGTTTATCATCTGATTCAGTGATGACTATAGACTATAGACTTTCTTACAATAATTTAATTGAGCAAAGATGTGTTGAATTCATATTATATTCAGGGTACTGTGCCAGTCTCTAAAGATACAAAAATGAAATAGTCTCTGACCTTGAAAAGCTTATGCCCTAATGGGAGAGAGAATACAACATAAGCAGATATAAGCATAACAAAAGGTAGGGGGTGAAGAGCACAAAGGAGAGATCAGACAAAGTTTTCTAGGAACATTTAAGGAGAAGAACGCTTGCATCTGGGAGGATAAAGACTGTACAGAAGAGATAGTACTTAAATTGGTCCTTGATGCCCAAAGGAGTCATCTGCATAAATGATAATTGAATGCATGGAATTTGACGAGACCACCAAGGAAAACAATAGAGACGATGAAAAATGAGAAAAGTAATTAGCCCAAAACTGAGTCTTAAGGATGCTTAGGTGGTGAGAAGTGAATGATGATTCCTCTGAAAAGAAAGGTGGTACAAGAACAGATACAACAACAACAAAAAAAAATTGATGTCATGGAAACCAAGGCAGAAGCAACTTTCCAGGATTACCCATGCAAGGCTGCAGGAAGGTTAAGAAAGAAGAAAACTGAGAAAAGCAATTAGCCCCACTGATTGAGGTGAAAGGCTCAACAAATAATCATGACTACAAAGAAATATTAATGCCTCATTAAAAAATACACATGAAGAGAATAACATGGGAAGAATTAAATGAATTGATGCTGCTGCTGTTCAGTCACGTACAACTCTTTGTGGCCCCATTTTGGGAGGTTTTCTTGACAAAGATACTGGAGTGGCTTGCCATTTCCTTCTCCAGCTTATTTTACAGATGGGGAACTGAGGCAAACAGGATTAAGTGACTTGCCCAGGGTTACCTAACTAGTACGCGTCTGAGGCTGGATTTGAACTCATGAAGATGTCTGCCTGATTCCAAGCCAAAGGCTCTATCCACTGTGCCACCTAGCTGCACATGAGCTGATTCAAACTGAGGTTAACAGAACGTGGAAAAACAGTAATAATAACTAAAACCGTGTAAAGCACAACAGAAAGAAAGTGTGAACACTGCACAATTGTAGTGACCAGGCCAGAGAAGAATTGAGAAAAATGTACCTTCTTTTTTTCTTTTTTTCCAGAGGCAGGGAAATTGTGGGTATGGAATATTAACATGGTTGATGTGTTATGATGGTTTTGCTCACCTGGTTTTTTTTCTTTTGTGTTCTTTGTTACAAAGAATGACTGGTTGGGCTGGGGAACAGGAATAGATGTATTCAGAAATTAAGGTGATATTAAAACAAAAGATACCAATTAAACAAGAAAGATAGACAAGAACAGCAGTTCAGACATCAGCGGCAGCCTTGGGAAGAGCAATTTCAGTTGAGAGGCCCATTTGAAAGCCAGATTGCAAGAGGTTAAGCAGTGATTGAATGGTGAGGAAATGAAGGCAGCAATTAAGAGACTCTTCTTTCTAGTTTAGTAGTGAAAAGAAGTGGAAATTTATTACCACGTATTGTATGTTGTATCATAGATTTAGAGCTAGAAGGAAGCTCGGAGGTTACCTGGTTCAATTCCTTTATTTTCAATTGAAGGAAATAAGGAACCGAGAGTGCGGGATTTGGCAAAATTCACACAAGTAATAGGTAAACAGAGCCAGGTTTCAAATCCTGGGACTTTGACTCCAAATCAGTGGCTGTTCTACTTTATGCCAGTAGTGAGGAGGGATAGTCAAATTAAGGATTAGGTTGTTGTTGTTGTTGTTTTTTAAGGATAACAAAGACTTGAGCAGATATATAGGGAAGTGGTGAGAGAGCCAATGGGTATTAAGATGGGAAAAAGTTTTGAGGTTTAGCGTAGTGGAGATGAGGAAGAAGGATGACCTTGATTTACTTGGCAGTTATTGTTATCTACCCTCTCATCCCCTACTGTATGTCACAGAGGACCCACCGAGGGAATATCATCAGCAAATACCTTCACACCAGTGTTCTATTTAATTTGGCACCTTCCCTGTCCTTCCTGTTGTTTAGTCATTTTTTAGCCATGTCCAACTCTTTGTGAACTTTTGAGGGGTTTTCTTGGCAAAGATATTGGAGTTGTTTACTCTTTCCTACTCCAGCTCATTTTACAAATGAGGAAACTGAGGCAATCAGGATTAAGTGATGTGCCCAGGGTCACACAGCTATTAAGTGTCTGAGGCCAGATTTGAATTCAGGAACATGAGTCTTCCTGACCTGAGGTCTGGTGCTCTATCCACTGTGCCACAAGTCTCTCTCTACCCTTACCTATTATTATACCTTGTAGAATTGTGAAATGGCTTTGTGGTATTATAATCCCCCTGCCTTCCCTGCAACCTACCTCATTCTCTCCCCCAGGAACCCTTGAAAACAAAAGCCCCATTCAGCAGCCAGGGTAGGAAGAAGAGAACCATCATTTATATATGGCTCTAAGGTTCGCAAGGCATTTTACACATGTTAAATAAAGTGATTTTCATTGGAGATGGTCCTCCTCCTTCCCACCCCCACCCTCCAACAACCCTGGAATCTGAGTAGTTGAGTAGAAATTGTGACATGGCTGTTCTTTTCATTTGACGAGCTAGGAATCATCAGTTACAATTATTCCAGTGAGATGGAAGCCTACCAGACCTTACCATCTGTCCTACAACTGTGTCCTAAAGTCCTCCTAATCTTACCATATTCACCGCCATGCACCCTTCAGATGCTTGGGCACTGCCGTCTCACCTGCTCCGGCATCCTAAAAACCCTTGGGTCTGAGCTATTGCCCTTCAGCCAAATACTCTCATATTTGTTATGAGCTTGTCTCCTTTATTTCTTCTATTTGTGTCTCTAGCGCTTAGCACAGTGTTTCTCACATAGTAAACACTTAATAAATGCCTATTCATTCATTCATACATTCATGTCTATAGACACAAAGGATAGTTATCATAGGCCAGGGATAGAAGAGATTGTACTGCTGGTGACTCTGCTCTTTTCATCCATGTACATGGAGGGGACTTCTTTGAATACATTGCTAGGTACCTGAAAAATGGAATGCCCTAATTATTACATCTGCTTGCCTAAAGGAGAGAAGTTTTCTCATTTTCTTCTTTACTGCCAGTTCATTTCCAGTTAATTATGCTAGTCAATTTAAATGTTTCCTGCTTTCTCTACTAACGAGAGGTTTTAAACATTGAGGCCTAGCCTTCCTGAAATTTCTATCTGTAGGTCCCTGCTTTAAATGTGTCCAGACCTAGCTAAGAAGACAGGTACAGTCATTCGTTGTAGCAAAATAAAGCCTGCCATCACGTTAAAGGTGTCATGGTGCCCCCCGCTGATAAAGATGATTTTGATGTTTCTGCTCTGAGAGGTTTGATACACGTGGCTGGGCATTTATCTACTGGAATTAGGGTTTTAAGGCCACTTGAGCCCTCTGCTTATGGTCTCTAGAGACTACTCTCCTTCTATTCCACTTTCCCTCAAGACTATATATCCTTGACTATGCTCCTTTAAGAACAGTTGAGAAAAAGCAAATAGTGTTGAAGCTCAGGGAAAGATACTTAAATGTGTTATGTATCAGAAAAAGTGTCAATACGCTATTCTCCTTGACATAGACAAATCTCTAATATATGTTCATAACAATTTGGGGTTTTGGGTTGGTTTTTTGCTTTTTTTATCAACACTTTAGATTCTGAAGAAAAAAATTCTCCTTACTTAAAAGATTATTCTTTTCATCACACTTGATCATTTGGAAGAGGAATTTCAAAAGGAATTGTTTTCCTAGTGCCGTAGAAATGATGTCCTTGCCTTGATGCTTAAAAAAAATCCAATTTCATCTTTATTTACTTGTCTTTACTTTAGATTTCTCTTCTGCCGCTTCGCTCTGGCACCATGGTAAACTAATCTCTCTTTTCTTGTCTGCTCCCTCCCCCCCTTTTCTGTCTTTCTCTGTCCTTAGTGGGGAAAATGAAAATCCAGAAAATGCCATTCTCTTAATGGACTGTTGCTTTGGCAGGCATCCGGGATTTCAGCTGTTAGGTTCAGTGAAAAATGAAGCAGAAGACATCAGATGGTGTGAAGACTAGTACTGTTAATACAGAAAATCCCAGGAAGGCTGAGAGTGAGAGTCAAGGCAGCTGGGGTTAGAAAAGATGAGGCACAGCTGGAAGAAACATAGAGATGAAGCTAAAGGCAGACAGCAAATGAGAGATGGTCCCAGAAGGGGTTTGTCAAGGAGAGAAATAAGCCATAGAAAAGCAAGACTGTGTGTGGGGGGGTGGGGGGGATGGGAAATAGATTTTAAAATTTTTTTCTCTACAGATTATACAAAATTCCTTTAACTATGGAGAGAATATGGTATAGTGTAAAGAGCATTAGACTAGAAGGCAGAGGCTCAGGTTCTAGTCTCAGCTCTACCATTACAGGGGTGGGGAACCTGGGGCCTTGAGGCCACATGTGGCACTCTAGGTCCTCAAGTGTGGTTCTTAAGCAGGGCCACATGTTACCTCGAGGTCCCAGGTTCCCCACCCCTGAGTAGGTGTTTGACCCTGGGCAATTCACTAAACCACATCTGTAGACTACAGATAATAATACCAAGTCTGTCAAGGTCACATAGTTATTAGAAGACCAACAAACATGAATGTGAATATTAACTATAAAATAGCAAATGGACATTGCTGGATCTGCGATCTTATCAGTGGGCACTCTTCTATAAGTACAGATGGCAACTTGTGCATAGTTATGGATTTAGAGTGATTTGTCCACGGCCTTCTCTGGCAAAGCCAGGGTGACCTTGTATCAGGTATGTCCTGGTGGACATCCTTTTCAGGTATGCATTGGACTAGGTAACCACAGAGGTCCCTTCCAATTCTCATTCTGTGATTATCTGGTTCTGTAAATAACCACAGGAGGTCCAAGCGATGTGCTAGGGGCCTTCCTCTGGATCTCTTGACATTGCCTGGGTAGACATGGCCAGTAGATCACATGGGCCGTCCATCATTTATACCTTCCCTCATACACTATTTCACTCACCTTCTTTCTTTCATAGATCTCTTTGATATCCTTTATCCAGCTCTCAACCTGGAAAATGCTGCTTTCCCTGCAGCCTTCTCCCTCTGGAAGATCCCTCTGCCCCAGCACAGAGACAGATCTCTTCTGATCAGTCAGTTTCTTCCAGAACTTACATTTTGAAGAAGTGCCCAAGCAAGCTATGCTGGTTCAACTCTCAACTCCTCTCCTGCTCTGCTCGTGACTGTCCAGACTTCTCTACCCTGACCCATTATGGATGCCTTCCCCTGACCCTTTTCAGCTCCTTTTCTTGTATAATTTCAATGTAAGCTCCTTGAAAGCAGACGCTATCTTACTTTTTGCTTGAATTCCTAGCACTTAGAACAGTGCCTGGAACACAGTTTACTCTTAATAAATGCTTGTTGATGTGTTCATTTGACTTCTTAAAAGTAATGCGTGATAATTAAATATTGTATTATTATATTACAATTATAATAATATAATTAGCTAATTGTCTTATTAATATTATTCCTTATAATTAATATTTAAATATAGTTTTCCTGCATGATTGTGATAAGGGACCTTTTTTACGTGGGAAATTTTGACATTTTGAAGTTAATCGCTATCATATAGATTTTTTTAAAATGAATGGAATTTAAAAATGAATGGAATTTAAAATAGAATGGAAAATATGAGTATAGCTCTAGAGCTGGAAGGGATACTGGCTATGGAGTCAAAAAACCTAGGTTCAAATCCCACCACTCCATTTGGGCAAGTTACTTAACCTCTCTGGGCTTGGGTTTCCTCATCTGCAGGCTGAGGTCACTGGACCAGCTGGCCTCCAAGGTCCCTACTAGCTCTGCCTCTGTGTACCTATGTTACTACCCAGAATTGTGGAAAGAGCACTGGACTTGGAGTGAGATGAGAACTGGCTTTGAGTGTCATCTCTGACTTACTATCTGTGTGAATGTGGGCAAGTCATTTAAACTTCAGTTTCCTCATCTGTAATATGAGAATTTCTCTACTACCTAACTCAGCGTTTTTGTGAAGAACAAATGAGATAATGCATATAAAGCATTTTATAAAAATTTAAAAGCTATCTAAATGTTTACTATCATATATGGTAGCTTATTAATATGTTGAAAGAATGGGGAAAAACCTAAAATGTGTAATTTCCAATGATAAAATATTCATTGCATTTTCGTCACAAAATATCAATTTAATATCATGCTAGTTCAGTAATCTAATAACACATTGCATCCATGTAATACCTTAATACCTTACAAAAGACTTTTCCTTTGGGCAAATTGTCCTATTTCTTTGGATCTCAGTTTCGTCTTCTATAAAATTAGGCATTTGAATTCAATGTCTCAGGTCGCTTCCAGCTCTCAAAGTCTATGATCCTCAGCAACCTCTGAGGAAGGAAAGGGAATAAACACTTCCATAGTACCTGCTATGTGCCAGGTACTGTACAAAGGCCCTTTTTACAAACATCATCCCAACCGCCATCCAAGGAGGTGCCGTTTTTATCCCTATTCTACGGTTAAGGAAGCTAAAGCCAACGAAAGTTAAATGACAGGTCACACAGCCAGTAAGTGTCTGAGGCCAGAGTTGAATTCAGGAGAAAGGGAGGCTGATGACTTTGCACAGCCCTCCCTCACTTAAATCTAATTGCTTGCGTGTCAAGGTCCTTTTCCAAGAATGAAGGACAAACTACAACCCTCTATCTACAAGGATTGTGAGATGTCAAGGGTGGGATTGGGGAGCAGAAAGGGTTTGTACTTAGGAGTCAGGATCCCTGAATTTGAATACTGGCTTTGATACTTAACCTTTTTACATTTTTTTAAACCTCAGTTTCCTATTATGTAAAATGAGGTTGACATAATTTTTGCATTTCCTGTATCATAGGTTTATTTTGAAGTCAGTGCTTTATATTACTGTGTTTGTCCTTCCTTCTCAAAGAGGACCATGGCATCATGGAAATGATGACATGACTTGCAGTTGACTTTGATTTGATTGAGGGAGGGCTGTGCAAGGTCGCCAGCCTCACTTTCCTCTCCAGAGCCATCTGGGTTCAGTGGCTTGATGTTCACCAGGACGACTAGAGATGGCCTAGGATGCATACTTGCTTTATACACCTTAAAGAGAATAAGGCCTGGGCCTATGATTTCATTAGTATAGGAAACTTCATCTGCTCCTAGAGGTTGGCATCTTCTCTCCAATTATCATCTTAGACTAGAGAATTGCTAGAACACTGGAAATGCAATACTGCCAGTGTGTCAGAGGCAGGATCTGAACCCAGCTATTCCCGGGTTGGAGGCCAACTCTTTAACCCACCATGCCACACTCCTTCTCGACTTGGGCAGCATCATTTAAATGTAAATCTTTGCTTTAGAGCCTACTGACTGGCATTCACCAGTAAAAGAGAGAAAAAAGAAAAACACCGAACTGTTTCAGCATTCTGTTCTCCATGATTAAAAAAATGACTTCCGCTAATGCTACTGACTTTTGGTGAATGTGCACATTGGGGACAAATCTCTCATTACTTATGGAATTCACTTGTTGGAGAATTTTTATGAAGCTCACCATTAATATGAAGACCTTATTAATATTGATTTAGAAGACAATGTGGTAGGTTGTAGAAAATAGGGGGGATTTAACAGTCTGTTTATGTGATGAATGAAAAAGAAACGTCTTCAATTTGAGCAAATGTCCAGTGCTCAGTATCTCTAATGTTCAGGAAAGACCCTGAGTTAGAAGCTTCAGAGAAAATATTACAGTAGTTGCCTCCTAGAATGGGCTGATAAAGCCACTATAATAACAGTATGTCAGACTGGCATAACAATGGAGAATCACAGATCTGAAAGGGCGACTTGGAAAGGTCATTCAGTATAATACGATGAGGTCCAAACAGCGTTGGACATGGAGTCAGGGGACCTGGATTTTAACTCTGGCTATGACATTAATCTGTTTGAATTTAAACAAGTCACAACTTACATGAACTCATGTTTCCTCAGATGTAGAACGGGGATGGTAGTACTTTTCATAGCTGCCTGTAGAAGCATCACATATTAAGTAGAGAGTGGCCTGCCCTCATTCCACCTCTGACACTTGTGGGCAGTGTTATTTCAACCTCGGGAAGTCCTTTAACCTCGAGTGCCTTAGGTCACTCTGTAAGACTCTTAAGTTGCAGAACAATTGCTGCTCCGTCCTGATGGTAGAAGTTTTTTCACCAGGATTTTCCTGTACCAGGTCCAGTCTCCCTACCCTCTATCCTCTTGCCCTCAATCCCTACCTTCACGTGGGTAGTGACGTAAGAGTCTAAAAGCAGGAAGACACTATGGAGGTAGAAGCTATTTGTTGTTCCCCTACCTCTCAATAGGACTATAGCTGAGCCATTCTATAAAGCTTCACCTAGTTGAGGTGATGATAGGCAGTCCCATTTAGAACTCGAGCACTCAAATGATGGTTTAGCACTCAGCTCAAGCATCATGGACAGTATCTACAGTACCCAAACATTATTTTTTAAACACCAACTAACCGGGTTTGACATTTCAAAAGAAACATGTATACTTTCAATTCCCTCGTGCATTTTTAGTGTACCAATTTGATTTAGGTAATCAAATTTTGTTCACATTTCTAACTAATTCACAAGAGCTCCTCATAGGGAAAATGAGGGGAAAATGGCATAGTGACAGGGGCTACAGTTTTAATCCTTACCTAAATGCATTTGAATATCAAGGGTCCAGAAAAAGGTTTGATTTGAAATCTAATGAAAGGGTAGGAAATAGCCTGAGACAGGCTCTTGTCTGCCAAGCCCTTCACCCAGTGAAAATGAAACTCTACTCAGTTTGCTATGATTGACAGCTAAAGGATCAGGAGAGTAGTGAGTGGAGGATAGCCCATGATTACATGTCTCGTTCAGATCATTTTTCTGATTTATTAAAAAATGAAAATAATAACATAGCCAAATGCAGTGGGAAACCAAAGGTAGCAGCTCCCACTTGAAGAGTGTCACAGATACAGTAGATGAGCCTTCAGATAATGTAAGTAATATGTTCACTCCACTGTGGGAAAAATACAAAGTCTTGTAAATGATAGTATTGATGCTTAATAGGTATCTACACATGCAATAGTTTTACTTTAATGTATACACAATTTCACAAATATGGGTCTTTCCTACCCTAGTACATATCACAGCCCATTCACAGCTTGTGTACACAATTCTTCACATCTTTTGTATGTTTTCTTTACACTATCTTTCTAATATGCTGGAGGCTTCCTCCAGTTCTCTTAATGTTTCATTTACATTAGGGGTCCTCAACTCTTTTCGGAATCTTGTTCTTCAATGCATAAAATAAAATACACCAGGATTACAGAGGGAACCAAGTATATTGAAATACAATTAACAAACTACCTTAAAGGTTAACAAACCCCCTCCACCAATCTACATATTTAATACTTACAAAAGTGAAAATCAGTAAATGTTCTTTGTAATCCCATCTTGTTATAAAAGCAACTTATAAATTACATTTATGAGGGAGCAGTGTTTCTCAAAGATGAGAGTTAACTCCTTGACTTTCATGGGAAAGAAGTTCTCTTAGCCATTTATGTCTGTGCCTCATACTGTCTCCAGCCATGATAGTCTTTAGGATGACAAATTAATTTGATTAAATCAATGTATATTCATGTATGTGTATGTATATACACATATATAATACACACACATTGATTTATTCATATAGCATGGTGGATAGAGTACCAGGCCTAGAATCAAGGAGATTTATCTGAGTTCAAATTGGGTCTCAGATACTTATTAGCTGTGTGATGCTGGGCAAGTCACTTAACCCTGTTTGCCTCAGTTTCCTCATCTGTAAAATGAGCTGGGCAAGGAAATGGCAAACTACTCCAGTGTCTTTACCAAGAAAACCCCGAATGGGGTCATGGAAGAGTCAGACACATCTGAAATGACTGAATAACAAATTTATACACAAGATGTTCAAATTAGGTTGTAAGATCTTTCAGAGCGTGGACTGTTTCTCATCCATCGTTGTATTTTCTCTGCGACAGCCAGGCCAATGCACATATCATGTCCTCAATAAATGTTTGAATGAACAATGTAGTAAAAATGTCTAGCAAGGGTGATAATGGCAATAGATAGTATAAAATCCTCTCCCACAGGGAGAAGAGGAGGCTTAGTGTAGTGACTGATGGCTGTGCTGTTCAGGATGGAAAGTAAAAGGAGAAACTAATTCCATTTTCTACCCTCCTCTGCTTTTCAGACTTAAGTGGGCAGTTGGGGAGTAACTTAGGAAATGATAGAATTATTCCTCAAGACAGAGCCGAGAGGGCCTATACTCTCTTTAGTTAGGGATATGTTGTTTAATGTATTATTATTGCATTTTGTTTTGTTTCACACTGAAGCTACTTCCTAAAATGTCCTAAAATGTCCTTTATCTAAAAGAAATTGGCCGATAATTGTGATTTATTAGTCTTCTTCACCCATAGTGCCAAACTATCAGGCCTCTCCTGAGAGCCATCTGAAACCAATATTGATCATTGCCTTTGATCTAAGTTCTATCATCTTTTGTTTTATCTATTATTGTAGTCATGGTGTACTATCCTTCTGATTCTACTTTCTTTGTTATCAGTTCTTATGTTTTTTATATTTAAAGGACTATGTAAAACAGGACTATAACTGCCTACACTAAATGTCTTATATGATATTTTCAAACTTGTATTTCTAAGCAATTCCGAAACACCAAAAATAAAAACAAACAAAAAAAAAACTTCATGTTCTACCTAAAAACACAATTTCACTTATTTATAAAATTGTTTTAGGACTCTCTCTCTCATATGTCACACATTTGTCAGTAAATATCAGGTCTAAATGAAATAGAATTAAGACTTTTGTTGTTGTTCAGTGGTCTCTGACTCTCCGTGACTCTTTTAGCGATTTTCTTGGCAGAGATACTGGAGTGGTTTGCCTTTTCCTTCTCCAGATCATTTTATAGATGAGGAAACTGAGGCAAACAGGGTTAAGTGATTTGCCCAGGGTTATACAGCTAGTAAATGTTTGAGACCTGATTGAACTCGTGAAGATGAGTCTTCCTGACCCAGGCCTAGCATTCTATCCATTGCACCACCTAGCTGCCCAATTAAGAATTAGCCGAGCTCAAATTTTTTAAAATACGGATTTGCAAGTATGTGTGTAGTTTTGTGTTGCTGTGCCACATTGTAATTTTTCTTACCTTTGGAGAAAAAGCACCCTACCCAGTACTTAGCACAGGCTTACCAATACTTCTAGTGATGAAAGATATCTTCCACAGTTTTTCTTCCTTCCTCTGACCTCACTTGCCCCTCTAAAGTTCCCTGCTTTCTTGTAATCTCAAAAGGAAGAGAATCTTTCTTCCAGTAACATTTTTATAGGTCATTATTTGAGGATCTTGGACTGGTTTTCCAGTACATTAAATATTCTCATTATATTCCTTTAAGATAAACATGATTTTCATTTTGCCATTGAAGGAGATGAGATTGTATAAGACCATCTGATCAGCCAGAGCAGAAGAATTAGGAGCCCAGGTTCCCCATTCCTACTTGTTTTTATATCTGGCCGGATCAAGGTGAGAAGGATGGAGGTAGAGGTCCTCACCCTTCTCCCCCACTTTTTCACTTTCCTAGATAGGACTGAAAGCAAAAAACAGGGGCTCTGGAATGCAGGGGATAATTGTGTTGTTGATGCAAGCTAGCATAACGCCAAATTGGAGCCTTTACTAGTTGCTGTAACCCCTCCATGCAGTGCTGACAGGAGAAACACAGAGAGTGTCTGGGAGCCAGCTGGGCATTAGTGAGAACAGTGGGAAATTGGTTAGAATTCCCTGCTTGCAACTGCCTGCCCTCTACAGATACTCATTGAATGGGAGGGCAGTGTTTGGTATAATCATAAAAATGGCATTTATCCTACTTCTCTCTTTTTCTTCACTCATTTTGGAATAAACCATCATATTTCATTTCTGAAGATTCAAAGTGATGTGTACATGATAAACAACATTACTTATTAATTTCTTTCCTAAATTCCCATTTTTCTGATACTTCTTTTTTTTTAGGTGGGATATAAAGGAAACATTTATTTTGCACCCATTGTTATGCTGATCTATTACACTTTCATGTGTAATATTGGAGTTCTGTGAATTTGGAAAGAGCTTCACAGATTATCTCATTCAGTTTTTCATCCCTGCCCCCATCACCAATTCTTTCACAACACCTTTGACAAGAAGTTAGTAAGCCTCTGAACACTTACAGGTGGGGAATTGCAAACCTGTTCTAATTTTAGAGAGCTCTAGGGGTGGTCTTTATATTGAGCTGAAATCTGTTTCCCTATAATTTTCACCCAGTAGACCTAGTTCTGCCCTCTGAAGCCACATAACTAAGTCTTCTCCCTTTTCCACATGAGAGCTCATCATATATTTGACAACTGTAATCATGCTCCCTGTTATGAGATAATGTGTGTTTTTTTAAAATGGTTTTGTAAACCTTAAGAGGTTGTACAAATGTCAGATATTCTCACATGGACCAGGGGAATTGTGATATAATGGAAATGTTTACTTTCAGTTCCTTAAAATTCTGTCCTTTTGAGTTCCCACAGTTTAATGCTACAGTGATTTCTATAATTTTTGCGGTAATAAAGTTCAATCATGTTGAATGCCTTTTTGTTAATCTGGAGTCTTCTCCAGGAAAATTGCAGCCATTTTATTCTGCTTTTCCCTATGTGACATGGTCCCCAGGGTCTTTGTCTCTAGAAGTGTGCCAGGTAGACTGGCAATGTAAAAATGGCAAAAATTGATAGATTTGTAGTCAGGAAGGATGTAGGTTCACATTCCGTCTCTGACAGGTAAGTCATTTCCATTTTTCCGAGCTTCAGTTTTCTCATCTGTAGTTGGAGAGCAGTATGCCCCTAGAATTTACCTCACAGTCTAGTGTGAGGTTCAAATGAGAAAGTGTATGTAAGGTGCTTTGCAAAATTTAACACACTATACAAATTATTAGGCAATGTCCCTCTTAAAATGTGACTGAGAACTTTATCACAGTTGGTCTGATAAGTGGAATTGCAATGCAGAGTGGCTTTTTAATACTCTTTGATTTTGAAAGTTGTCTCTGGATCACCTGCCTATCCCTAATTAGGGCAGGTGAGTCCATTTATCATAGGATTATTGATAATGAGACTATAGATTTAAATTTAGAGAGGATGTTAGAAGTCATCTAGGCCAGAAGTGTCAAATATAAGAGCAACGCCAGAGTACAGTAGGAACCAGATTAAAATGTAATTGAAAAATATTTAACAAAATAATTAAAAATATAATAGAATATAGATCACGTTAATATGTGGCTTTCTAAATCAATATGCCACTGCCTGGAACCCTGTGTATAATTCAATGTCTCCCATTTCTGTTTGAGCTCAACACCCCTAATCTAGGCCAACACTGTATTTTATAGATGAAGAAATTGAGGCCCAGAATGTTTAAGTATCTTGCCCAAAAACATGGGTCTCAGGTAGGAGAACCAAGATTTAAATCCATATCCTCTTAGTCCAAAGTCATTTTCCCCTCTGCTCTATGACACCTCCATGAAGGCATCATGGAATAGGGGGGAGAGCTTTGACTCGGAAGTTAGAATCAGGACTTGAAGCCAAGGCTTTCAAACTCAGAGGGCAGCCCTCTCCCCACTATGGCCTCTCAAAATCAATCGGTCTATATTTATTAAGTGCCTACTGTGTGCTGGCCCCATTTTAGAATGCTAATGCCTTGGTGATGCCCACTAGAATAATAAGAAATGGACTTGAGGGGTATTGGGGATGATGTAGAAGTGTGATTCTTATTGGCATAGAGAATTCCTGGTATGAAAATTCCACCTGCTGATACAGATCAACATTTTCTAACTTATGGAGTTAGTTGTCTGGAGCTCTGAAGGATTTAAATAACATGCCCATCGTTTAACAACTAGTATGTGGCAGAGGCAGGACCCAAGGCTTCTTGACTTCAAGCTGAACTTTCTATTGGAAAAGGATTATTGCTCTTTAAAAAGTCATTCTTCGTAATTTATCCTGTCCAATAATAAATTTAATTACATTTAGCAACCACTCCAATTTGTTCATTAGCCAAACTTAAGATTTCCTTAAGTCTTTTTTTTATACTGCAATTTATATCTTTATTCTTTTATGAATAGTTGATTGATACATAATGGCAAGGTCTCTTCCTTGTGGATCAGGGAAGAAAAAGAAATTACCTCCCCAGGGCAGAGCCTTCACAAATTCAGCAACAATCCCACCTGCTTGATTGAGAACATTTCAGTTGTCCACATTAGCTGGAGAGAGGGCAGTATCATACTTGGGAGACCCGAGGAGGCAGAACTCTGAGAAAGACACTGTGGTAAAAGTGTGGACAAGTCATGCACATTCTTCCATGATTACACTGTCAGCATAGACATTGTTTCTATTAAAAATGAAGTAGGACCTTCTAAGTTTAGCAGTTAAAATAAAGAAAAAGTACATGCTGTGTCCGGGTCATCAAGGACAGAAGAGCCTTGGTTAATGATATCCAACACCATAAAAAGATTCATGAATATGTGAGATATTTTAAAAATTCAATTTTCTTTTTCCATGAAAAGATCAGTTGAGAAAGCCTTCCATTGTCTTCTGGAAAATGTTCCATGAAATATTTATTCTGAAAGATCATGACCATGATTTCCTGTTAGGAAAAATAATTATACATGATGTAATATGCATGTATGTGTATGTGTTTGTCATATGGATATGTAAACATGTACATATATTCTGGAAAGAAACTAAACCACAGGGAAAGCTGTCAGCCTTGTTTGCTGAGTTTCAGATGTGTGTCTTCAGGCATTTTCTGTACATGAATCACGAGCTTTAGCGCAAAAGGGAAGCTCAGGAAAAGCAGCTGAATTTATAGTCAACCTCAAAAAATAATGAATTTGCTGCCAATATTTTAAAACAGGTTGCTGTGTCATTTCTCAGAAGTTTCCCTGTTGGTTGGTGTTCAGTTTGTTGCTGGAAGCTGTTTTTTTTAAGCCTCGAAATAGCATCTGATGAAACTCCTCCTTTCTTCTGTGTTGGTAGATGTTTGTTCACATACCCACGCACATACTGGAACACAAAAATTTATGAGCCAATTTAAAAGAAAATATACTTGTCAACTTTTTATGTTTAGAACTCAATGTATATTTGTTGTTACTTATTCTTTAGATTTCCAGAATGGGGTTTCAATTTAGCAAAAGCAAAGTGGTGTTTTTTCAATCACTCTTCATTCTAGTTAGACTGTTGGGCGGGGGGGTTGTTTGGGGAGGGCTGTACATTAGAGGAGCATTTTGTGATACTATTCATTCTCCATTCTGACAGAGAAGACATTGTTTGCTCACTGTAATGGACTTGGCAGGAATCTGTGCTGTGCATACAGAATCAGAAACTGTTAGACTAGAGAAGAATCTCCAAATTCCAAGCACTGAATAAGCCGAGGCTTTTAAAATATGTTTTAATACCTTCTTATTTCTATAGAGAGAAGTCATAATTAGGTGGTGAAACATTTTTCCTTTTAAGTAACATTTTCCCCTATACTGCATTTATGTATGTCTTAAATGAAAAATACAGCTATGATAATGATGTAGTTATCTGAAAATGGCAACTAGAAATCCAAAGTCTCAGTTTGTAATGAAGACTTGATAATACTAGAACTGCTAAAATGAGTCTATTTAATTTGACGTGTGAGTCTCTCATCCCATTATTTTCTATCACAGACAGTTACTAGCTCTTTGTCCCTGGACTAGTTGCTTAATCTCTGCTGTAGTTTCCTCATCCATATAATGGTACATATTTCACAGAGTTGTTGCGAGGATCAGTGAGATCATTATGAGTCAAATAGGTGCCAGGGACTGTGTTAAGCAGCGGGGATACAGAGAAGGCAAAACAAACCCTACTTTGAAGGAACTCACAGCCTGACGGGGGAAACAACATAGAAATAATTATGTACGAGCACGATACATAGAATAAATTTGAGATAATAGACAGAGAAAAGGCACTAGCATTAAGAGGGATCAGGAAAGGCTTCTTACAGAGAGTAGGATTTTAGCTAGGACTTGAAGGAAGCCAGGAAGCAGAGATGAATAGTGAGAGAATTTCATGCGTGGGGGACAGCCAATGAAAATGCTTATAGCTGGGCGATGGAGTCTGTTGTTCAAGGAACAGCAAGGAGACCAGTGTCACTAGATTGCAGGGTATGTGGAGATAGGTAAGACATAAGAGTACTAGACAGGGAGGACGGGGCTAGGTTTTGAAGGGCTTTGAAAAGCCAAACAGAGGGTTTCATATTTGATACTGGAGGCAGTAGGGAAACACTGCCTGCCTCTCTCTTGTACTCCCCCTCTTCCAATCCTCTCCTGTCCTCTCCCTCCCTCTTGCATCTTGAACTTGAAGGAGATCAATTTGACTGCCAAATGTGGAGGATGGATTGGAATAGGGAGAGACTTGAGGCAAGGAGACTAACCCAGCAAAGTCCTGGGCCTGCACCATGGTGATGGCAGTGTCAAAGGAGAGAAGGAGGTACGTATGAGAGGTGTTACAAAGGTAGAAATGGTAGACCTTAGCAACAGATTGAGTGTCTGGCGGGGAGGGGTGTGAGAGAGAATAAGGAGTCAAGGATGGCAGCTAGGTTGTGAGCCTGGCTAATTGGAAGGATGGTGGTATTCATTGTAGTAATAAGGAAGATAGGAAGAGGGAAGGGTTTGGGGAAAGATAGTGAGTTCAGTTGTGGACATATTGAGTTTAAACTGTCTATGGGGCATCCAGTTCAAGATGCTCAGTAGACAGTTGGAGATGTGAGACTGGCAGTCAGAAAAGAGGTGGGAGCTGGACAAATAAATCTGAAAACTATTTGCATAAAAATGATAAATGGAAGCTGATGGGATCACCAAGCAAAAAGAGTCTAGAAAGAGAAGAGAAGATGGCCCAAAACATTTACCTTTACAGACACTTACCTTTAGCAGATGAGGAGCCCATAGAAAAGACCAAGAAGAAGTAGTCAGATAAGTAGGGGGAGGACCAGGAGAGAACAGTGCCACAGAAACCTTGAGAGAAGAGGGCATCCAGGAGAAGAGGGTAATCAGCAGTGTCACAGGCCATAGAGAAGTCAAGAAGGATGAGGACTGAGAAAAGGCCATTAGATTTGATAATTAAGAGATCGTTTGCCACTTGGGAGAGAACAGTTTCAATTGGATGGTGAGGTCAGAAGCCAGACTGCAGAGACTTAGGAATTGAAGAAAAGGAAAATAAGTAGAAGCACCAATTTTAGACAGCCTTCTTAAAGAGCTTAACCATGAAAGGGAGTAGATATATAGGCCCATAGGTATTGGAGATGGACATACCAAGTGAGGGGTTTGAAGATGAGAAAGACATGAACATGTTTTAGGCAGTAGGGAAACAGCCAGAGAGAGGGAAAAGAAAGATTGAAGGTCAGTAAGAAGGGGCAGTCTTCTGGACAAGACAAGATGGAGCAAGATCACTTGTCCAAATAGAGGGATTTTTCTTGGCAAGGAGAAGTATCACCTCTTCCTGTGAGATGGGTAAAGGAGTAAATGATGTGAGATGAGGAGAGAAGGCGGCGCTCTAGGTGAATACCCTCAATTTTTTCAGTGATATATGAAGCAAGGTTCTCAGATAAGAGGATGGAGGAGGGTGAGCAATAGAAGGTTTGAAATAGAGGATACCATATCCTATTGCTTCCAAACTCTAAAATGAATGGTTAGCCCAATTCTTAAACTCGTAAGTTTGAGATAAATGTTGCTGTACACCAGACTAGAGTAGAGGATGCAAGGAAAATGTGTCACCTTCTATGTCCTTCTTGTGTCATTACTAGAATGTAAGTTCCTCTGGCATGGGGGTTATTTCAGCATCCATATTTGTAGCCCCACTACTTAACACAATGCCTGGAACATAGTAGGCAGTTAATATAATATTTGTTGATTGATTGAGTTGGGAAGTGTGCATGCATCTCCCTTGCCACAGAGTAATGTTGGTGAGTCAGTTAGCCCTCATTAACTGCCTGTTGTGTTCTGGCACTGTTATAAGATTTAAGGATATAAAGAAAGGCAAAAGACAGTCACTTCCCTTGAGGGGCTCACGATCTAAGAGGAGCCATGTGCTTCTGGAATCCTTCCCAAGTGGAAGACCTGTACTGAGGATTTCCAAAGTCCCCTAGACTAGTAGCATCAAATTCAGATTGCCTGGTTTTCTTCAGAGTTTACATCTATTTGTGTTGTTACCTTATAAATCTGTTTTATTTATTTTAAAAAGATGTGCTGATCTTAATAGATTGGAGAAGCAGAAAAGCAAATGTAATATTCATCTAAACAGAAACAATAGACTACATAGTACGATGAGGCTGTGGCTGCAAAGAGCTCCAAGGACCCCTGTCTTGGTCTACTGCTCTGTCTCTTCCCTACATGAAGGCAATTCCCAATTCAAAAGGTTCCTATATGAGTTGGTTGTCTGCATCTTTGTGACACATTTTCTTGTTGAAACAATGTTGTGTAGTGATTAGGTTCACAGGCCAGCCCACGGGAGTCTATTTATTTTTTAATTATTACATTTATTTATTTATTTTTAGTTTGAAACATTCAGTTCGATAAGCTTTTAGGTTCCAAGTTTTCTCCTCTTCCTTCTCCTTCACCCTCCCCCCTTCCCCAGGATGGCATGCAGTCTGATATAGGCTCTACATACATTCACATTAAACATATTTTCACATTAGTCATGTCGCAAAGAAGAATTATAACCATTGGAATGAACTACGAGAAAGAAGAGACAAAAAGGAGAGTAAATAGTATGCTTTTGTCTGCATTTAGATACTGTAATTCTTTCTCTGGGTGTGGATGGCATTTTCCATCCTGATTGTTTTAGGTCCTTGCATTACTGAGAAGAGCTAAGTCTGTCAAAGTCAGTCATTGTATACTATGGCTGTTACTGCGTACAGTGTTCTCCTGGTTCTGCTCACGTCACTCAACATCAGTTCATATAAGTCTTTCCAGGTTTTTCTGAAGTCGGCCTGCTCATCGTTTCTTACAGCGCAATAGTATTCCATTACGTTCATATACCACAACTTGTTCAGCCATTCCCCATTTGATGGGCACCCCTCAATTTTAAGTTCTTTGCCACCACAAAAAGAGCTGCTATAAACATTTTTGTACATGTGGGTCCTTTTCCCATGGGAGTCTATTTAAGCCACAAGATAGCTAAAATATAGGGGCATACGGCACATGATGTCATTAGTTGGTTCTATGAAAGCTCAATTTTAGGAGAAAATAAACAGTGATATTAGTTATAATTGGGAACTGTAATCCTGTGTTGCTTATAAAACTGGGCTGTAAGAAATGAAAATGAGTCTTAAAAAGACCCAAAACTATAGTGAGAGGAATTTGGGCTACTTAGACACAGTAACAGATGCAAGGTATGGAGATTTGAGTTACATAATACTTGTTAAATAATACATACTACTACCTATCATACAGGGTTGTTATAAGCAAAATCCTTTCAAGTTTATTGAGTGTTATAGAAACATGAGTAGTTGTTTGTTTTATTCAGTAGAGGGAACCCTACAATTTCTGTGGTGATTAATGAGTATTGAAGAATCAGGGATTTTTTTCCCCTCTGGATGTCAGGGCCCAGAAGAAGAAGGTAGGGAGACAAGGGACTATTGAGCATATAGGGGATCCACCAAGAGTTGGCAACCTCAGGGAAAAGAAGCAGATGTGACGGGACCTCCTCGGGGGCCAAGAAAGGCATTTCTAAAACATGAAGGGCAGATCCAAAGAATTCAGAAGCATCCTAGAAGGGCAGTGGGAAGATTCTTTGTCAGGAATCTCAGAACCTCTAGTTGAAAATGTTGGTCAGTTAGTTGTTGTCCTTTGTTCTTGGAGAGGACCAAAATGACATCACGGTGTTAGAGTCAAGGTACAGTGTGTCTGACTGTGGCTGATCAGACCAGTATGAGCTCGGAAGGCTCCACCAGAAGCCAGGCACAAATGGTCCACGTGGACATTTGGAGTGGAGATGTCTCTAAATTTGTGCATCTTACATTTCTTTTGAACTACTGCAGTTCAACTTTGCTCACAGAGCACAGTGCCTTCTTTGATGTGGGCATGCCATGCTGAGCAGTCCTTTGCCAGTGTCTCCCATGACATGCAATTGATTCCATAGTTCTTCAGAGAGACCTGGAGAGTGAGGTAGAGATGAAAACTCATGAATTTGGATATTGTTTCTCCAAGAACAAAATATATTGGTTATAGCTGGGCAAGGTGTGACCTGTTGCTTCAGAGCAGTGGTGTCAAACTCAAATAGAAATGGGGGAGGGGGAGCCACTGAACTATACATAAGGATCCCTACAGGCTGCATATCAACTTAGAAAATCACACGTTTATATATTCTTTTAAAATTAATTTATTTATATTGTTAAATATTTCCTAATTGCATTTTAATCTGGTTCAGACCTCACTCAGGAGTGTTGTGGGCTGTGTGCTGCCCACAAGCTGAGTGACACCCCTACTCCAAAGGACTTAAGGGAATGTGAGAGTGCTGAGCCCCAATGAACAATTTCCAAGGAAAAGGGTGGTAGATAGATCATATATCAATAACATCTATCCTAATCAATCTACTTCCTTCTTCAAGTTACTAGAGAGGCTACTATAATTTATAGAAATTGATATATACCCAAAGACCTAGGAGCCAAGAATCTGGGACTCTCAAAATGTACCAAGTGCAGTTCTCATTTTTCTTTTCTTTTCCTTTCTTTTGGGCTTAGAAGCAATTGAGTAGGAGGAGGTATCTCAATGCTTCTTTTTTTTGTGAATGGAGCTGTTACTGACAGGCTAGGCTAATGTGAATTTCTGTATAATTTATCTGGGAATTAACATTTTGTAGGCTCATATATTAGAGAGGGACTTTTGGGGTCATTCAATCAAACCCACACATTTTGCCAGTAAAACTTAGACCAAAAGACTTTAAGTGACTTGTCTAGTCACTAAGATAGGAAATGTCAGAGCTGGAATTTGAAACCTAGTCTTCAGACTCCAAATCCAGTGTTTTATCCACAGAGCCATGCTGCTTTACTCTCTGATGTTTCATCCGCAGAGGGGACCCAGGGCCCCCAGGGGCTATGCCAGTGGACTGGAAGCATAACGATGTTTACAATAGACTGGAAACATAATAATGTAGTCTTGTGACCTTGCTCCAGCTTCTCTATCTAAAAGAGAGATCAGGAACTGCCCTCCATCTCAGAGATCTTGTGGCTACACCTTGGGCTGAGCTGAACTGCTTTCAGAAGTTTGAGCAAAGAAGTAGAGAACCCCTGATTTAGGAGGTAGTATGACACTCTGAGTTAGGTTTCTGAGAATCTGTTAACTTAGATGGGGGGAAAATTACATCTCTTTCATTATTATTAGTTTTCTTTGTAATTCTGTGCATTTTATTTTATGCATTTGAAAATGGGATCCTTAGACTTCCCTCCAATGCCACAGGATCCATGACACAAAATGGTTGAGAACTACTCCTTTAATGATATTAAAAAAGACACATGTTTTATGTCAGTAGTACTTCAGTAACATGCTTAGAGTGAAGAAATGCATTCAGAGCTCCAACTCTACTACAAGGGACACATCTGATGCAGCCCTGAAAACAACATTAGGAGCTCCTCTCTCCATTCCGCTTTCCTCCTCAAGGGAGTATCACCCACTTCATTCCAAGTCTTTGTTGATTTGTAATTCCAGGCACGGTATCAGGAAGAATATGGCCTGGAAAGAGAAAAATGGGATGAGATTGATATGAAGAGTTTTGAGGGCCAATACCTGATGCCGTTATAAACATCCCAAGGACACTTCTTAGTACGGGCCAACTTCGTCCTTGGCAGCCCAAGGCTTGGCCTTCCTGAGTCACTTTCTGCCCTCCTTGCCCTTTTGCTTCTTACTAGAGCTTCTCCCCTTTAACCTACTGGAGGAGGAGAATTGCACTTTTTTTTCCTTCCCATTTAGACCCTGAAAGGAAAGAAAAAGGAATATACAAACGATGACACCCCTATATCATCACTGTTTTATGCCACTCCCTTCTATGTGCCCCATAACCCAGCCAAGCCAGGAAAGTCATCGTTCCGATGTCTTGCTTTTATATCTTTGTTCATTCTGTCCCTTGTGTTGCCCTTTCCATTTGTCTTGGCTCTTTAAAATTCTTCCCATCCATCCTTCAAGGTCCGCCTAAATATCCCCTTCTCCATGAAACACATCCTGTTCCACCAAGTCAGGAACGATTGATTTTTCCTTTCTCAGACCTTGCATCTCACGACACATCTCGCATCTTTGTACCCTCTATGAATAGAGTCTATTAATTCTGCTCATCATTTATTACATACTTAAAAAGAAAAGCTGGTTATATATAACAGAGATTTGTATTTTCATATACAATGCTCTCTTTCTCTTCTACTTTGTATGCTGAAATGCTCATTTTATTTAGTGTTACATTCAAGATTTTTTAAAAAATCAAGATTCTTTTCATTATTATAGTTATCATAGCCATGTATAGCCATTGCATGTTTGCATACTTCTTGTGTCCTAAACTGCAATTAGATTGTAAACTTCTTGACTGCAGAGAAAATGCTTAATTATCACTGTAACTTACCCACTGCCTTGCCAAATGTTTTGCACATACTTTAGTATTTTATGATTTCAACATTGACAGGAGGAAGTTTGTGCTAATTATGACTGCAGTAGCATTATGTTAACTACACCAAACCAGATGATGACAGAACTTTAGCAAACTGGGCTGTCCCATTTTCTCTACAATCTGCAGATAGTATATCTGCAAAACTATCTCTGCTTCCTGTAGTATCAATATAAATGAAACACAAAGGACCATGAAGGTCTCTCAAGAGTTCATTGTTATTGTGGAGAACATGACAGGAACAAAATTGTTTTCCCAGTTGCCTTCAGTCCTCATGTAACATTGTTTATAAAGGGTTCATCTAATATGGAATGGTTTTCATCCTGAGAGTGAATTGCCATAGGTATCCTTTCACTGATGCAGATTATAATCATGCTGTGACTTAGTAGAAAACAGCTAGATGGTGCAGGGGATAGAGCACTGGGCTTGGAATCAGGAAGACTCATCTTCCTGAGTTCAAATCCAGCTTCAGACACTTAATCACTGTGTGACCCTAGGCAAGTCACTTAACCCTATTTGCCTAAGTTCTCTATCTGTTAAATGAGCTGAAGAAGGACATGGCAAACCACTCCAGAATCTTTGCCAAGAAAACCCTATAAAGGAGGTCACAAAGAATCGGACAAAATTGAAATGACCCAACAACCACATGACTTAGTAGATGATCTTCAAAAGTCACTGTCACCAAAAAACAGAACAAAACAAACAAAAAAACACAATGAGCCAACATAGGCCTCTCCAGATGTAATTAAATTGGTCCTGGAACCATAGATGCATGGTTGACCCATACTTTGTAAGTAATAGGTATATAAGGAAAGGCAGTGTATACAGTGAATAAAGAGCTGGTCTTGGAGTCAGAAAGACTGAAATCGAGTTCCAATTCTGATACATTCATATATACCAACATGTGACCCTAGGCAAGTCACATAACCCTCAGTTCCTCAGTCAGAACTGTAAGACCAAAGTTGCAGAAAAGCTAGATGTTCTGCATTGCTAGGGAAAATTTCCTCCTTAATGTAGTCACATTTGGATCCAAAAACAGTCTTAATATAAATCATGGCTTAATCTCATCATATAGAATGAAAGACTTAGATACAGCCAGGGGTGGGAGGCGTGCAGCCCCAAAGTCACGTGTGGCCCTCTAGTTCTTCAAGTGTGGCCCTTTGGCTGAATCCAGACTTCACAGAACAAGTTTGGATTCAGTGGAAGGGCTGCACTTGAGAACCTAGAGGACCACATGTGGCCTCAAGGCCACAGGTTCCCTAACCCTGGACTAGACAGTCTCTTGGCTCCCTAAGAGCTAGAAGCTCCATTAGAGCTAGAAACCATAACGTTCTCTGTTTATTAAAAGAGATCATGACTGAGAATATTACCCCTAGGATGAGGACCAGGTTAGCTACAGGAGAGATGAAAGACCATCAAGCTTCCCGAGCCTGGCACTGATTTAGAGTGAGAAATGGAATCCAGGAAGCCAAAGTCACAATGGCTTGTGCTATTAAAGGCACAAGCAGAAATTACTTTATGCTTTTCTTCTTTACTTTGTAATTTAGTCAACACTGATGGTCAAGACTAGCATCTTTAACCTAATGCCAGTTTGGCTGCAGAGGAAAGAGACGGCATGGGGCCTAGTATATTGTAAAATATATAATATTGAGGACCAATAATATACCATTTGAATAGATTACAAAATGGTAAACCAGCCTTCTCCTTCTTTATTGAGTCAGTATCACCCTAACATGCACTGTACATAGTTTCCTGTCCTTAGACAGCAGCCTGTGAAAAGAGATGATGTGTCAGATTCTCCTCAAACATGCCTACCTTGCAGTTTGTCGTAAGAATCTCGGGGCAACTTATGTTCTCTTTCTCTCAAGTGGGATATTATTAGAAAAGTTTTTCTTTCTTAAGGTCCTCTACATAAGCTAGTGGCATTTATAGGTTAAGCCTTGCTCTATTTTATAATGATAAAAAGACTTGTATGTGAGAGAACCCATTTTTCTTATTCTATTCAATTTTCTCAAACTTTCCATTCATTGTGTGCATAGACACTGGGGCATTAATCCTGACATCTTCACTGATATGTTTGTTAAGTTATGACTACTGACTCTTTGGCATTCCTGGAGGCAAACGTTTATTTTGACTTTTCTCACGTTGATCATATTTAATCCTAACAATCCTAATCTGTTTTTTGGTTATTTAAATCAGCATGGCATTTCCCAGTGATACTGCTTGGCTTTTCTTCACCCTTCACTGCCTTAAGCCCATCAGCCATCAGTGCTAAGTTACACGGTGAAAAAGAAAAGCATAAAGTAATTTCTGCTTGTGGCTTTAAGGGAAAGTATCCAGGTAGATGAAGAGTTCTTTCCATCTACCTAATTGTATATGAAAAGCTAAAAAATTTCTAGGTGAATTATTCCTAGCTTTGACATTAAAATTTGGGGGGGAAAACAACCTTTTATACTGGGATATGAATACCAAAGAAGTGTTTGACAACTTGTACAATCTTGCTAGTGTTTGGATTTTGTTATTTATCTTAGAGCATGAAGCAGAATAAAAATATTTGGGGCCTCTTGAAGAAATGCAACTGCTTAACATTCCCTTTTCTAACCTAACAATTCATTCAGAATAAAAATGAGTCAGCCTTATTACAAATGTATTTTATACAAATATTGGCAGGAAGCCAATATTTGCACTTGTAAAAATAAATAATAAAACTATTTTCAACATTATTGAGTTTCTCTAGGCAACTGTTTTCTAGATTCTGTCTTCCACTTTCCCACGCACTGCTGCACTTTCTTGCTTCAGAGTCTTACTGGTCCATCCTGAAATTAGATAGCTGGTTGATTGCTCTGTTTTCTTCCAATGGAGTTCTCTTCTTGACACACCTTTCACTGATCAACAGCATTAACCTAAACTGTGCATTAGGCTACTAAGTCACAGATTTATACTGTGTAAGAGTTTACAGGCTTTTTTCCTTACATTGTCTAAATACTAGAGGAAGGAATGAATGTCTCCACTACTACCAAAACAGTCTTACTTTTCATTTTATTTGCAAAGTGAGGAACAAAGCACAAACACTAGTTTGAGTTATATGGTAAATATGGTCCGTACTTTTTTGATGCGATAAATGTGAACAGTTGACTCCTATCCTGTGGGTTACTATAAATCCACTAATGAGAGTATTAGAGAATTGATGGTTATTCCTCTAAATTGACATTAAAATAATACTACATTGTAGAATCTTTTAAGAAATGTCATCATTTATGTGACTAAGAACAAAACTACCCGTAGCCTGTAAACCTGCCTATCACTTCCTAAAACTTCTTTGGAACCCATAAGCATATAAGACTTTGTAGAATTTTTTAATGCATCTTAACACCTGCAACTACTATAGGTGACAGCTACCAAGTGCCAAGATAGGACACCACCACTCTGGCCATTGATTTCCTTGTCATTTATGCATTTAGGGGTCATTTGTGGATCACATCGTAGTACAAAAGGTTGGGTTTTTTTCCCCAAAATTTAATGTCAAAGCCAAGAATCATTCACTTGGAAATTTTGCAGCTTATTATAAACAGTTAGCTAGATGTAAAGCATTCTTCTCTCTGGATATATTTTCCATTAAAGGCACAAGCAGAAATTACTTTACGCTTTTCTTCTTCTCATTGTAACTTAGTCAACACTGGTGGTCAAGACTAGCATCTTTAACCTAAGGCCAGAAAGGAGATGATTATCAGAGAGATTGTTGACATACCATATTAAGACTAGCACATTGTTCTCTTTTTAAAATTGTCCAAGGCTTCCTTTGGCATAACCAAAAAGAAAAAAAAGACATAAGAGACATGAATAAACGAATTCCCCAAACCTTTCCATTACCATTTGAAAATTTGGGTTGGGGTAGTTTGCTAATTGGTAGTTTGCTCTAAATCCCCAGGTATTCTCCAGTTATCCTTCAACAACATGCTCACAGAATTTGTGACATATTGAAGGTACCATTAAGTCACATTTCAATGTTAACCTTCAGTCCAGCACACCCCAAGGTCTGGAATATTCTTCATAGCAACTAGGGTGGAAATATAGATTTTTCTGATATCCTTAATCCCAAGCTGCCCTAGAATTGGTTGGAATTGTTAACTTGAAATGTGTCAAACAAGCTTTTTCTTAGCGAGAGTTACTAAAACCATTCCATCTATTTTTGAGAAAAGTAGCATTTCTAGAAAGACACCCTAGATAAATTAAGAACAAGTTTCTTATTTGTCAGAATTTGTACTTTAGGAGAGGAAAAAAATCTGGCTTCAGATCAATGAAATGCTATCATTTGCAAAGGAAGTGGAAGAGAATATACAGAAATGTTTTGGTGTTGTAATGAATAGTATACATGATGTAGTTTTTCACATTAAAAATTATTCATTTTTTTTCAGCACGTTTCAATGATTGGATTCTGTCAGAGGAAGGATTACATGAATTCAGCTTCCCAAAACAACACTGGTGAGAGTAATTTATATATTAATAAAATGATAGCGGTTGTTATACTGTCATCTGTGGTAAATGTGACCACATAAGTGATATTCTAATATGTTTGACAAGTCAAGTCAGCAAGCATTTATTAAGTACCTGCTATATACCAGCTACTGTTGTAAATTCTGAGAATGCAAAGAAAGGAACCAAGAAAACTCCCTCCCCCCCAAAAATAACAATTTTTTCTCTCAGAGAGCTCATAGTCCAGTAAGCGAGATACCATGCAAACAATTGTAACAAATAAGATATATACTGAATAAACTGAAGATAATCTCAGAGGGAAAGAACTAAGGCAAAGGAAGCCTGGGAAAGGCTTCTTGATTTATGCATACCTATGTAATAAAATGTTATTTCTAGTAAATTAGCTTTTAAAAATAAGTATTTCACGCTAATGAGCTTTTTATATCATATGATACATAGTGCTAACAAATGTAGTGCATTTATTAATAGTTAATAGAATCTGTAGTAATTTAAGTGATATTTTAATTTTGTCCCTAATAAAAGTTTATACGTCTAATTATACTTCATGACTATTAAGCATTACCAAATGCTGCTTAGGGGAGCCAAATATTGACTTTGTGTTTGTATATGATTAAGGAATCATTCATCTGGTTGAATTTATTTCAAGCCTGTGGAATGAAAGAGATAATCCACATAGATTATTTCATCCCTGGATTTTGATTACAGGCATAGCAAAAGAAGAAAGCATGTGACATATAAGTAAGCCTGGTAGTGAGAGCTCTGAAGCAGAATAAGAAGAGAGTGTTATGTGTTGATGAGGATGGGGAGGGGGGGATGTGGGGATGAGGATGGGGATGTTTTAGGGAGGCGGTGGGGAACCTACTACTTCAAGGCCACATGTGGCCTTCTAGGTCCTTGGGTGCATCCTTTTGACTGAGTCCAAGTTTTACAGAAATCCTCTGAAGAGAATGTACTGAATATTTTTAAGGCCATTCTGTAGTCCTTTTAATATCTTTATGGCATCACTATAGCACTTTAGAAGTAGCTTGGTGCAGTGGATAGAGCACTGGGCCTGGAATCAGGAAGATCCCTTGAGTTATCAACACTGTCTCACTCTCTAAATTACCTTATATTTTGCATTTGCTTACTTGTGTATATATACACAAATTTTGTACCTATGTACCCTCTGTCACCTCCCATAGAATGTAAGCTCCAATGACAAGAGATTTTTTTTGTCTTTTTTAAATAGTATTATATTTTTCCCCAATTATATGTCAAGACAATTTTTAGCATTCATTTTTACAAAATTTTGAGTTCCAAATTTTTCTCCCTCCTTATACATGTAAAACATTTCCATATTAGTCACAGTTATGAAAGAAGAAACATATCAAAAGGGAAAAAGCCATGAAAAAAAATAAAGTGAATGAAAAAAGTATGCTTTGATCTGCATTCAGAGTCCATTGGTTCTTTTTCTGGATGTGGACAGCATTTTCCTTCATGAGTCCTTTGTACTTGTCTTGGATTCTTGTGTTGCTGAGAAGAGCCAAGTCATTCATAGTTGATCATCATACAATGTTGCTGTTACTGTGTGTAATGTTTTCCTGGTTCTGCTCATTTCACTTTGCATCAGTTCATACAAATCTTTCCAGTTTGTACAAATCTGAAATCTGCCTGGCCATCATTTCTTATTGCACAATAGTATTCCTTTACATTCATATACCATAATTTGTTCAGCCATTCCCTAATTGATGAGTGTCCCCTCAATTTCCAATATTTTGCTACCACGAAAAGACCTGCGGTCCTTTTTCCTTTCTTATGATCTCTTTGGGATGCAGAACCAGTAGTGGTATTGCTGGATTAAATGGTATGCACAGTTTCATTACCCTTTGGGAATAGTTCCAAATTGCTCTCAGAATGGTTGGATCAGGTCACAACTCCACCAACAATGCATTAGTGTCCCAATTTTCGCATGTACTCTGCAACATTCATCATTTTCTTTTTTTGTCACATTAGCCAATCTGATAGGTGTGAGGTGATACATCAGAGTTGTTTTAATTTGCATTTCTCTAATCAAAAGTGATTTAGATCACTTCTTCATATGCCTATAGAAGGCTTTGGTTTCTTCATCTGAAAACTGCCTGTTCATATCCTTTGACCTTTTATCAGTTGGGGAATGGATTATATTCTTGTAATCAGTTCTCTGTATATTTGAGAAATGAGACCTTTATCAGAGACATTTGCTATAAAGATTGTTTCCCAGCTTTCTGCTTTCCTTCTTGGCTGCATTGGTTCTGTTTGTGCAGAAGCCTTTCTTTGTATCCTTTGCACTTACAACAGTGCCTGGTACATAGTAGCTGCCTAATAAATGCTCATTTACTTTACAGCAGAGCATGATCTCTGGCAAGACCTCTCAAGATGTCATGGCATCAGGTCTGAACCTGGTGACAGATGATATTATCAGTATATATTTTATATATGTCATTTGGAGACCAGCCCAGCCAAGTTTGAAGACATCTATCACAATAGCTTTGGCCAAGTGATGAATTTCTTTGGCCACACATTTTCATGAGGACCTTTTACTATTGGGATCTTCCTCAATGGTGGAAATAACCACAATGTTAAACCCACATACATTTTAAAAATAAAGCATTTTATTCCACATTGTAATGTAGAATAAATACAATGTAGAGCTGCTAGAAGTTACATTACTAACAATAGCTTTTTGTGGGAAATTTTAATATCCTAACATAAAAAGTTGACCAGAATGTGCACACCAAGTATTAGGGAAAAAACCAGAAATATCACATCTTTTAAAAAAAATTTCCACTTAAGTAATTACTTAATTTTATTATCCAAAGTAGGAAACAAGATGATATTTTCTCCAGACTTCTTAGTTACAAACTCCCTGAAAATTAGTGTTGCTGTTCAAAATGTATTCTCAGAGTTTGTTAAATGTTTTATATTCTTCCACTGTTGAATAGAGAGGTAAAGTAAGGATGGAGAAAGTATGGAGAAGCTTACATTTCATGACATTTATTTGGGCACAGGATCAAAGTATGTAATTTGTTAAAAGCTGACTAGGTTTGGCAGCAGTTACCATGATGACTTTCTTTGCTACAGAGAAAACCAAAATGTATCTGTATCTATATATGTATTTCAATTTAAATGTCAACGGTTCTTTTAGTGGACAAGAATTACTTTTGAAGATATTTACACCCATATGAGGAATGAAAATATTTTTAAATTCTTAGTGATTTCATTCAATGCCCTGCCATCACTATTTTCTGAGAATTAACCAAATTGTACTGAGTACTAACCGTATAGAGTAACAAATTGACATATAAATTTCTGAGGGTACCCTTGATTGTCTAAAAAAAGACTATATTTTACTTCCTTTGGGAAATATGGCTACTTAGATATATCTGAGTAGTAATGTCAACTGAAAGAAAGAAACTAAAGGAAAATATCTAACTCTTTGCAAATAAAGTTTCATCAGTATTTCTTTACAAAGGAATTTGCTAAAAACTGCTTTAAGTATATAAAACATTAAATGATATTTTAAAGGGAGACTTGAAAGATTGAAATGAAGTAAAGAATTCCCTTAGAATCCAATTAGGGTGGCATAATACTTATTACAATCATGGGATTCTAGGTCTGTGAGGGATCTCAGAAACTTATCCAGCTATTTTCTATATTAGAGTATATCCTATTTTATCCCACTTCACACCCTCACCATGATCTCAAAGCTTGAAAGCATACATTGTTCAAATACTCGCCATAGTCCTTTGCTAGGTGTCATAGCATATCACTGGATTTAAAGTTCAGAGAGAACTTAGAAGTCCCTTAGTCTTAACTCTTTGTTTTATATAAAACTGAGACCCATAAGGTTTACACAGTGTACTCTAATAAGTTACAAAATAAGATAGTGATTACATAAAGCTATTTAAAGATGCATAATAGTCTATTTTCATATTCAAGGGAGTTATGTTTCTGGAAGATTGTGTGAATATAGTTTAGTACTTTACCAAATGAAAAAAAAAATGAGTTAGAAGGATGAACACAGGCATTGCCCAAGGCAGAGCCAAGATGGTGAAAAAACAGCAGCAACCCAGCTGAACCTTCCCAGAATTCCCCTCCAAACAACTTTAAAATAACTACTCCAATCAAATTTTGGAGCAGCAGAACCAATGAAAGGCCAGGGTGAAATATTTTTCTAGCTTAAGACAATTTAGGAGCTCAGACGTCTGTGATACTGGGGTAGGAGAGAGCCTGGAGTGGGGCAAGAGCACCAGTGTGGGTCTTGCAGGCAGCTATCACAGCAGTGGCAGCAGCAACAGCTATAAAACCCTCAGCTCAGAGGCAGTGAGGGAGTTACATGGCTGGCCGGAAAGAGATTACAGGGGACCCTTTTTTGGAACTGGGTATAGCTGGTACTATTTGGCAATTCTGTTGCTCGTAAGCAGTCCTGAGATTCAGTTCCCTGGAACAGAGGATGACTTGTGATCGGTCATAGGGAATCAGGGACTATGATCACTGTTCCATGGCCCTGAGGACTGTCAGCACTTGTAGATCTAAGAGATCAGGGATCCTTCCTGGGTAAAAACCAGTGTACAGATGGGAAGAGCAGTGACCATGCCTCTCCCTAGATCACATCACCTTGGAAGCACCAAAAACTTGCAGACCCCAAGAACTAGCTCTTAAAAGAGCAGCACAAAAAAAGCATAAACCTTGGTATAGTGTCCCCCTACCCCTAGGTAAACAAAATCCAACTTGAACATAAAGTTCAAAGTGAAGAAATAGGGTAGAAAAATGAGCAAACAACAATAACAAAAAGAAAAAGGAGTGGAGGGCTTGGAACATGATATCCCAGAAGACGAAGAGGCTAGGATTATAGCCAACAATAACTTACCCAGCAAAACTTGAGTATAATCCTTCAGGGGGAAAAAAAATATTTAATGAAATAGAGGACTTTCAAGCATTCCTGATGAAAACACCAGAGCCAAATAGAAAATCTGACATTAAAATATGGTACTCAAGAGAAGCACCAAAAGGTAAACATGAAAAAGTAATCATAAAAGACTCAGTAAAGTTAAACTGTTTATATTCCTATATGGGAAGATGATACATGCAACTTCTAAGATCTTTAGCCTTATTGGGGCAGTTAGGAGTCTACATAGACAAAGGGCATGTGTGAGAGTCAGTTAAGTTGCGACGATCTCCAAAAAAATAATAAAGGGGTGAGAAAGAGGGATCTTATCCAATAGGGAAATAAGTGTGGAAAGGAATAGAAGATATGGGGGAGTCATTGTGGGGGAGATAATTAAAGGGAGGGAGGATTAAGGGAAGCAGTGGTCAGAAACAAAACAGACTTTTGAGGGGGGGGCTGGATAAAAAGAGAGACTGATAATCAAAAGAAAAACGACGAAGGGAAAGACACAACAATCATAACTGTGAATGTGAATGGGATGAGCTAACCCAGAAAATGGAAGCAGAGAGCAGCATAAATTAGAAACCAGAGTCCAACAATTTGTTTGTGTACAAGAGACACACTTGAAACAGACACAACAGTTAAATTAAAGGGCTAGAGCAGAATCTATTATACTTCAGCTAAAGTAAAAAGGTCAGGGCATGATCTCAGAGAAAGCAAAAGCAAAAATAGACCTAATTTAAAAAGATAACCAGGGAAAATACACATTGCTAAAAGGTACCATAGACAATGAAATAATATTAAAAAATGTTACAGCGAGTTTCTCTTAATAAAGGCCTCATTTCTCAAATATGAAAGGAACTGAGTCAAATTTATAAAAATAAGAGCCATTCCCCAACTAACAAATGGTGAAAGGATATGAACAGGCAGTTTATAGAAGAAGAAATCAAAGCTGTTTATAGTCACATGAAAAAATGCTTTAAATCACTATTGATTAGAGAAGTGCAAATTAAAACAACTCTGAGGTGCCATCTCATACCTCTTAGACATGACAGATGTCAGAGGGAATGAGAAAAAACAGGTACATTAATAAACTGTTGGTAGAATTGACTAGTACAGCCATTCTGGTGAACAGTTTGGAACTATGCCCAGAGGGCTATAAAATTGGGCATATCTTTGACCCAGCAATAAAACTACTCGGTCTGTACCCCAAAGAGATTGAAGAAAGAAAAAGGAAAAGTACATATGTAGAAAAAATATTTATAGCAGTTCTTTTGTGATGGCAAAGAATTAGAAATTGAGGGGATGTTAATCGATTTGGGAATGGCTGAACAAGTTATGGCATGTTATTGTGATGGAGTACTATTGTATAAGAAATGACAAAGGGGATGGTTTCAGAAAAAATTTAAGACCTCTATGAACTGATACAAAGTAAAGTGAGACGAACAAAGAGATCGTTGTGCACACTAACAGTAATGATGTAATGATAATCAACTGGGAAAGCCTTAGCTACTCTGACCCTTGAAACAGTTAGAGATGATTCCAAATGACTCATGATTAAAAAATACTGATTAACTTTAAGTGCAAATTGAAGTATAATTTTCTCACTTTTTAAATTTTGTTTTTGCCCTATGGCTAATATGGACATATCTTTTGCATATTTCATATGTACAATTAGTTAATTCCATTTCGCTTGCCTGCTCAGTGGGTACAGGAGGCATCAAAAGGTAGAAGAGAATTTAGAATTCAAAATCTAACCAGAAAAAAATGCCAAAAATAAAAAAAATTTAAAAGATGAACCTATTATATAGTATTAGGCTACATCTGATTGATGGCCATATCATGACTGGTCTAGAAAACTAAAAGTCACATTTGCATTTGTAACAACTGTCCTGTCACATTTTAATAAATTGAAGGACAATTAAATCTTCCTCCAAAATGTCAGTACATTTTTTGTAGAATTATATTGCTGTTGCATAGGGCATCCCAAAGATCTTAGTGAAGTTGTAAGCTTCATAAGTGTAACCGCTACAAACATAAAAAGTATTTGAAAGGTTGATTATTAAAATTTAAAAATATATTCTAATTAAAATTCTTCACAACCACTGTCTTGGGCCTTACATCACTCTAGCTGATTTTCAAACTTTCTAAAAACTTTTATTAGCTGCTGCTCAGTGACTGAAGAGATTACATTTACAATCCTAGCCTTAAGATCATACAGAGAATGAGTTTTTGAAACATACATGTCAATTCTGATGTGACCCACAAGAAAAAAATCTAATGGAAATAGATCAGGTGACTAAGGTGGCCAAGCAAGAAGACCTTCAATTGATTTGAGAAAGTATCATCAAAAAACTGTTAGACAGGCAATGCAAAATAACAGGGTACTCTGTCTTGTTAAAATTAAAATTCAAAATTTGTAATTCCAAATTCACAAATTTAAATAAATGCAAAGATTTAAAGAATTAACCTTTCAGATGTTGTTGTTTGTAAGTTTGCAATCTTTCTATTTCTGAAGTTATCACTTTTGGGGACACCTTGTATATACAGTATGCTATTGTCCATAAAATGAATGCTGTAATAATAAATAGTTTATCTTTTTAAAAATATATTTCTGGAGAATGACATATTTTATTCTATAGAGTAGTGGTTCTCAAAGTGTGGATCAGGGACCCCTGTGGATCCCTGACACCCTTTGAGGGCATCCATGAGGTCGGAACTATTTTCAGTCAGTCAGTTTATCTCCAGCATTTATTAAGCTCTTACTGTGTGCCAGGCACTTTCTAAGTGCTGAGAATAGAAATAGAAGCAGAAACAAAGGCAGTCCCTGCCGTCACATTCTAATGGGGAAGATAACACAAAAAGCACTAAAAGTTTAGGGCAGTGCAGAAAAGTAGGTATCTGGGGTAGCCAGGTAGAGAAAGTCCAGTGGAGATGAATCAGCTATGCAGCCTGGAGAGAAAGAAAGGTAATACCAGGACATAATACTAAGTCATTTTAATTTCTAATGTGGCAAATATCAATAGACATAACCTGTATAAACAAAAGCTCTTTGGTGGGTACTCAATTTTTAAGATTAGGAGTCCTGGGACCAAAAAGTATGAGACCACAGCCACAGTGTAACATGATAGGGCAAATAATAGACTTTGAATATATTATTGAATGGAAACTTGGCATTGTCAGTCTCTGTATCTTTATGAATTGTTTCAGGTTTGAGGCACACATTTTGGAAGGTGATGTGTCTGTCTGGGGTATAATATTTGCCATTGTGAATATTCCTTCCAACAATGCAGGCCTCACTCTTTCTTGTCATTTATTAGGTGGTTTCTGACATTTGCTGTGGCCAAAAAAGTTCATTACCAACCTGGTAATGAACTGCTATGAACTTAATTATAATGGTCCTCAGAAAACAGACATACAGTCCCATCACTGAGCCCAATGTTTTCTGTTCTATCTTGTGTTTCCTAAATGATTAACAATGTGTATATGTGTGTATATGTATGAATGTATTTATACCAGCCCTAATACCTTCCTCTAATCAGCATGTCTTTCCAACCTAAACCAAGATAGAGTGAGTATCTGACCATTGAGAGTTTAGATTTAGGAGGTGGAGCCAAGATGGTGGCTGGAAAGCAGGGACTTGCTTAAGCTCCACCCCCCCAGGTCCAAACTCCTATAAAAATGGCTCTGAACAAATTCTAGAACTGCAGAACCCACTAAATAGCAGGCGGAAGCAGTGCTCCGGCCCATGACAGCCTGGATAGTTGCTGGGTAAGCTCTATCACACGAGCTGGTAGTGGAGCTGAGCAGAGGCCAGCGTGGGCTGCGCCCAGACCAACCAGACTGGGAGCTGGGCAGAACAGGCCGTAGTGCCCTGAATCAGTGAGCTGCCGCAGTTACCAGACTTCTAACCCACAAATGCCAAACACAACAGAGCAGGTTAGTGGGGAAAAAAACTGCTGGGACAGAGTGAAAGGAGTTCAGGGTCAGCCACCGCCCTGGGGGCAGCAGAGGTGGTGCAGCTCTGAGGCTGCTTCCAGAGCTACAGCTGCAGGTGCCTCTGGCCGCAGGCCCACCTGGTGGGAGGAATTAAGTGGTGGATCAGAGTGGGAGTGCAGAGCCTGCTTCAATCTGAGTCGTGGTCCGGGTTGGCGGTTCTTAGGGAAGGAGGAGCGCTAGTGTGGCAGAGCTTGCTGTGTAGAAGTAACTCTGAAAACAGCAGCATAACCCCTCAAGCTTGGGACAAGATACTCTCTACGCTACAAGCAGTCATACCCCGACAAAAGGTGCAAGGGTCAAATAGTTGGCTGGGAACATGAACAGGCAGCGAAAACAGTCTCAGATTCAGACTCAGACTTTGGAATCTTTCTTTGGTGACAAAGAAGACCAAAACATACAGCCAGAAGAAGTCAACAAAGTCAAAGAGCCTACATCAAAAGCCTCCAAGAAAAACATGAATTGGTCTCAGGCCATGGAAGTGCTCAAAAAGGATTTGGAAAAGCAAGTTAGAGAAGTAGAGGAAAAATTGGGAAAAGAAATGAGAGTGCTACAAGAAAACCATGAAAAACAAGTCAATGACTTGCTAAAGGAGACCCAAAAAATACTGAAGAAAATAACACCTTAAAAAATAGACTAGGGAGCTCTGAGCCATAGCAGGAGTGGCGCGTGACTCGGCTAGCCGTTGTGAGCACCCCAGCTGAACACTCAGATGGTGATAACTATGAATTGTATTTGTAAAGCAGATGTAAAGTACCCGGGCTTGCAGCATTGTGTGAGCTGGTTGTTGTTGGCTTTACACCCCCACAGCAGCTGCTAGCTGTATTGTTGAAACAAATGGCGTCACAAACAGTATCTGCATTTTAAAAGGAGCAGAAATGCCTTCCGACAGACTTCAGAGAAAAAGCAAAGAATGGTATTCCTGAAGATTTGGCAGGAGCGGCTGGTGAGGAGAAGGAGGAAGCAGACAGTGGCCGCCAACATATTGACCCAGACAGAGCAGAAGACTGCCTCCATGTGGGTCTTGGTGGCAGAAACTGCCCATTTACTGCTGGGAAGAATCTGGACAGATCCATTTGGCAATCACTTTAAGGCTGCCAATGCTGGAACTGAAGCAACAAACAAGCAATCAAACACATAAATATGTGAATAAATGAGTGAAATTGCAAAAAAAGCAAAACAAAACAAAAAAAAAACAGACTAACTCAAATGGCAAAAGAGCTCCAAAAAGCCAATGAGGAGAAGAATGCCTTGAAAGGCAGAATCACCCAAATGGAAGAGGAGGTCCAAAAGACCACTGAAGAAAATACTACCTTAAAAATTACATTGGAGCAAGTGGAAGCTAGTGACTTGATGAGAAATCAAGATATTATAAAACAGAACCATAGGAATGAAAAAGTGGAAGACAATGTGAAATATCTCATTGGAAAAACCACTGACCTGGAAAATAGATCCAGGAGACATAATTTAAAAATTATTAGACTACCTGAAAGCCATGATCAATAAGAGAGCCTAGATATCATCTTTCAAGAAATTTATCAAGGAGAACTGCCCTGATATTCTAGAGCTAGAGGGTAAAATAGAAATTGAAAGAATCCACTGATCACCTCCTGAAAAAGATCCCAAAAAGAAAACTCCTAGGAATATTGTCACCAAATTCCAGAGCTCCCAGATCAAGGAGAAAATACTGCAAGCATCCAGAAAGAAACAATTTGAGTGTTGTGGAAATACAATCAGGATAACACAAGATCTAGCAGCTTGTACATTAAGGGATCAAAGGTCTTGGAATATGATATTCTGGAGGTCAATGGAGCTAGGATTAAAATGAAGAATCACCTACCCAGCAAAACTAAGTATCATGCTTCAAGGCAAAATATGGATTTTCAAATAAAATAGAGGACTTTCAAGCTTTCTCAGTGAAAAGACCAGAGATAAATAGAAAATTTGACTTTCAAACAGAAGAATCAAAGGGAAGCATGAAAAGGTAAACAAGAAAGAAAAATCATAAGGTACTTACTAAAGTTGAACTGTTTTATTTACATTCCTATATGGAAAGATGATGTGTCTAATTCATGAGTTCATGAGACCTCAGTATTAGGGTAGCTGAAGGGACTATATATATATATATATCTATATATATATATATATATATATATATATATATATATATATATATATACATATATATGGAGAGAGAGAGAGAGAGAGAGAGAGGGCACAGGGTGAGTTGAATATGAAGGTATGATATCTAAAAAAATAAAATCAAATTAAGGGAGGAGAGAGGAATGTATTAAAAGAGGGAGAAAGGGAGAGATAGAATGGGGTAAATTATCTCACATAAAAGTGGCAAGGAAAAGCAGTTCTGTTGTAAGGGAAGAGGGGGCAGATGAGGGGGAATGAGTCAGATTTGACTTGAGGAGGGAATAACATGCACACTCAATTGGGTGTCTTACCCCACAGGAAAGAAGGAGGAAGGGGATAAAAAAAAGGGGGGGGGCAATGATATAAGGGAGGGCAGATGGGGGAGGAGGTAATCAAAAACAAACACTTTCAAAAAGGGATAGGGTCAAGGGAGAAAATTGAATAAAGGGGGACAGGATAGGAGGGAGCAAAATATAGTTAGTCTTTCACAACATGAGTGTTGTGGAAGGGTTTTGCAAAATGATACACGTGTGGCCTATGTTGAATTGCTTGCCTTCTTAGGAAGGGTGGGTGGGGAGAGAAGAGGGGAGAGAATTTGGAACTCAAAGTTTTAAAAGCAGATATTCAAAAAAATAAGTTATTTTCACATGCAACTGGGAAATAAGATGTGCAGGCAATGGGGCATAGAAATCTAACTAGCCCTATAAGAGAGTAAGGGAAAAGGGGATGGGGAGGAGTGGGGTGACAGAAGGGAGGGCTGACTGGGGAATGGGGCAATCAGAATATATTCCATCTTGGAGTAGGGGGGGAGGGTAGAAATGGGGAGAAAATCTGTAATTCAAAGTCATGTGGAGAGTTTAGATTCAGAGCATGGATTGGCAAAAATCAGAAGAATGTCATTTTGTGACACATGAAAATTATATGAAATTCAGGTTTCAATATCCATAAATATATTTTTATGGGAACACAGCCATGTTCATGCATTTATATATTATCTATAGCTGCTTTTTGGTGTATAGGGTTTCAAAAGGAGGACTGACACCTTTTCGGGGCTGCTCATCCACCTTTGGTGTTCACATTTCACCCAGCTCCCACATGTGGCCCCAGGAAGGTGTAGTATGTACCGATGCCATGCTGTGGTAAAACTGTCTTGGCAGATGGGCTAAACCAGGGTGAGAGTAACTCAAACCCATAGGGTAGTTAGGCGAATGTCCATCCCAAGCAAGTAAAGACTTCCCCTGAGAAACAACCAGAAGAGAATAATTTGTTCCAGTGGCCATGAAGGTGCATGAAGCAGGCACTGTGGAGTGCCCAAAGCTTGGTCAGACATCAGAGATCCCAAGGTCATCCACTGCATCCTGGGATATTGCCAGTCATCTTGACTTTTCTCCTGCCACTGGACTTTGATGACTCTGGAACAGAGGGTAAGGCTGATGACTTTGTGCAACTCTGGCTCACGTAAATCCATTTCACACACAAGTCAAGATGTCACCCTGCGATGTCATTGGTCCTCTTCAAAACAAAGGTCGAACAACATAGCTGTTTTCATACTATAATGGCAGAGTTGAGTAATTATGACCAAACCCATATATTGGCGCTCTCATTGCTTTGCACTGCTACTCAGAGAACCACAAATCTCAGCGTGGCAATTATAACTTGATCGTATTTTGAGTGCTATGTGTATCACCATACCACAGCATTTTATTTTTTCATTATTACCACTAGTAAATACCTATCATGCCAAAAACAAGAAAAGTGTACTTTGAATATCCCACGTTTAAGCCCGGTGGAGTATGGATTATTTTGTTATCCATTAGATGGCAAAGCATTGTGTTTATTATGCAATGGCACTCTAGCTGTGGTATAAGAATATAATATAAGTTAATATTGCCAGACTAAGCACTCATTACAATATTCCTAACTCACAGGAAAGCATCAGTCAGAAAATTAGAAAATTTAAAATGCAATTCTCTCGTCGTAGCCGAATTTGACAAAAAGAAAAAAAAAGAAAATGAGGTTCCAACTAAAAGTTTCCAAGTGGCTCATTTGTTAGCCAAGCAAGGAAGCTTGTGTACCAATGATGAGTTAATTCAGTCTCGTTTGATTGAAGCAGCAGAAGTAACGTGATATTATTAATGATAGAAATGTCATTAATTGATTCAATTAAAATTGTGGAAATTTGTTTCTCTTGTCATGTAAATAACTACATAATATCCTCAATTATGCCTCCACTCACAATGCCTAAAATATTTACCATTTGGCCCTTTGGAGAAAAAATTTGCCAGCCTTTGGTTTTTAGAGCATGTAGAAAGTATTGTAGGGCCACTAGGTGGGTCAGTGAATAGAGTATGAATCCTGGACCTGTCTTCCTGAGGTCAAATCTGTCCTCAGACACTTATTAGCTGTACGATTCTGAGCAAGTCACTTAACCCTGTTTGCTTGACTTTTCCTCATCTGTAAAATGAGATGAAGAAAGAAATGGCAAACCACTCCAGTATCTTTGCCAAGAAAACTCCAAATGGGGTCACAAAGAGTTGGACATTACTGAAAAGTGACTGAACTGAAAGCCTATTGGATTGTTTGGAATAAAAGTTTTATCAGTGCAAATGAATGGCATCTACCATTTAGAGGCACGGCATGATTTAATGGAAAGAGCGCTGATCTTGAAGTCATTCAGAGATACCTGGGTTCAACTCCTTGCTCTATCACGTACTGTATTAACAAGGAGCCATTTAATCGCTTGGAGACTCAGTTTGTTAACCTGTAAAATGGAAACAATGAGACTCATACTACCTTTTTAACAGGGTTGTTGGGAGAAAAATGTTTTACAAATTATAAAGGGTCATAAATGTGAGTTACTGTATGATTCTTTACAATCATGCTTATGTCACTCTGTTATCAAGAGAAACTAAATGGTTTTCTAATAATAGTAGCAACCACAAATTATATTTATATAAGACCTTATGATTTATAAAGTTTATGCAAAGTCATATCAGCGATTGCCACATTTTGTGCCTTTGTAAATGTATGAGTTTAAAAATCGTAACTCCCTGAATTTGCAAATGGACCACTGAGCAAAATAACAATGATTGATTGATGATACTTAATTTTGTCTTACATTCAGCCCCTTCTCTTTATTTCTACCATGTATCACCATAGGGCAGGTCTTCATTTCATAACAATAAACACTAATTTACTAATAACCAGTATAATGTTAATAAACAAGCAGTAAAATAGCTAGCTTTCACATAATGCTTTAAGCTTTGCAAAGTACTTTGCATGTGTTATCCCATTTGATCTTCACAGAAATCCTGGAAAGTAGATGATAGTGCTTTCCCCATTTCACAGGTGAGGAACCTGAGGCCTGGAGAGGTTAACTGACTTCCCCAAAGCCAATCTAGCTAGTGTCTGAGGCAGGATTCAAACTCAGGTCTTCCTGACTCAAAGATGCCTCTAATTATTGTAATACCTCCTAATAATTACTTCTGCTGCTTTTCTACTCCTTTCTAATCCACTGTACTGCAGTGTGGCATGAGTCATTTTTCTAACAATATACTGCTCTGAACATGTAACACCATGACTTCAAAGCCTTAACTGGTTCTCCTTTCTAGTGTTATCTCGTATTACTTTCCTTCACGTACCCTCTTCTAACCAATTTGGGTCACTTTCATTCAGCTCTCTCCCTTTTCTGAGTTTTTGCTCATCCATACCACCCACCCCCAAACTTAGAATAGATACCTCCCTTTTTTGTCTATTTCTTTCTACACTTCACAGCTCAACTCAGATCCTAGCTTCTCCATGAAGCCTTCCCTGCCCCTACAATCTAAAATGGTCTGTCCTTCATCAGATTTCTTATACACTCACACTGGCTGCCCCCCATGCTGGGAAAGCTCCTGACCTCTTAGGCTCTGTGGCTTCCTTCAGGGCTCAGCTCACTCTGCATAATGCTGGAGACCTTTCCTTGTGTCTCTCCCATCTCCTCCCCACCCTTTCCATCTCCTGCTTCCCCACTAAAGTTCCTTTCCAGATACTGTATCTTATATGTTCCTAGAGAGATAGGTAGATAGATAGATGTGTACATATGTACGTATATGTAAAATCTTGTCTCCCCCATTGGAATATAAGCTTCTTGAAAGCAGGATGTTTTTCCCCCTTCTTATCTCTAGCTCTTAGCAGACTTCTTAGCATATACTAAGCATTTAACAAATATTTTGTGATTGATTATTATTGCCTGGACTGATCAAATACTTTCTTGATTTCAGAGTTAGTTTTTCCACTTTTATATGAGGAGTGAAAAGTATGCCAGACTGCTAGTAAACAAAGACTTTTGTCCTACAATTCTTTTGTTTCAAGAGTTATTCTACCCTAGCTTAAAATAACTTTTAAAAATAGGCACAAAATGAATGTAAGTGGTTGACATACTGAAAGTCTAGTGGGGATGTTTTGTTTTTTTTGACAGCCTATGACATCGTTAGGAAAATGTTCTTGGATCTGATAGAATTAATGATAGGGTTACTTCCTTACCTGTGAAGTATTCATTCCTCCAAATACCTGATCTGGCTCTTTGACAAGCATTTAATCCTTCTCTGACCTTCTCCCATCTGAAGAGCCCTTGGTAACCTCTGTCTTCCTGCAGCTCCACCCTGTGAATGTCAAACAAACAATCTTATCTCCCTTCCTGTCTGCTGCCTCATCTTAGACTGTCTCCTTCCTTGGTTTTCAAGTGCCTGAACAGGATTCTCAGAAAAACTCTTGTTAAGAGGCTGGGTTGTAGGTCTTTCTCCCATGGCATCACAAAAAGGTATTCTACAACTGAACAGGAGGATAGGGATTTAAAATACAGGTTTGTATATAATGCTACCTTCTTAGAGAATGCTCCAAGTTTGAAACATGAAAAGAGGGACAGTTTCGAAAAAAAAAGGACAAACATTGCTGAAAATCAGAACATTTCTTCTTTTAGCAGGCAAATCTAGTAACAAGTAATGTCAAAAATGTCCAAATGCCAACAGAAATATTTGACACAAAGAACCAAATATCAAATATGCCAGCATAAACAGTGGGGTTCAGCGTCCACCTTGCTTCATTGGCTAGGCCTTATCCATTTCTTTATTCACTTCCAAATATTCTAATAATGGGATCATCAAGTGTGTGTGTGTGTGTGCGTGTGTGTGTGTGTGTGTGCATGTGTTTGTGTTCCACTTTATTTATGTTCTTGCCTATTGTCGGAGTCTCAGAGACTCTCAGTCTGGATCTGTTTCATCTTACATAGATGGGCAAAATTCCATGCTTAGCATCCAGGGCCATTTAAATGTTAAGAGGATACAAATATCACTCTTGTAATAGCATCATTAGCTTCTCTTTCTTGGGCTGGTTTAGGTAATAGCATAATGTATTGGCTTTAGAGTCACAATGGGTAGGTTTTACCACTAACTAGGATGTCACTTGACCTTTTGAATCTCTGCTTCCTTATCTGTAAAATGAGGCTGTAAGACTGGATTTTTTTTTCCAGCGTCTGTTTCAGCTATGAAATTTCATGGCTTAAAGATGTTATGAGCTTTACCCATATACCATACTGTATAAAAAGTATTTTTGTTTCTGAAAAATTTTAAGTAAATCTAATTTTTGAAACCAAATCTTATGTGGAATAAGAAAATTCACTAATTATAGGATTCTTATGATGAAAGCTTTAGTTAATCAAATAACCATCTGCCACTTGTCCTGTTTTGTGGAAACATAATTTCCTATGTTGAATTTGTTTATAACAAGGTACATTTCTACCCTTCAACTCTTAGAGCTTTGTGCTTCAGTGAATGTTGTTCTGTTCTCAGCTAATGACGTTTTATAATCTTGGTACTGATCACTATCACTTAAATTTAATAAAACTCCAATTAGCCATTTAGTTAAAGAAAAAGGGCTGATCCAGCTGTCAGGTCATAAATGCATATGTTTGTGGCAGAATACACCTAACAGAGTTGAAAGCTTTTTTTATGAGTATAATAGGCACATAAATACATAACTTTATAGACTTCTATTTTGAATGGCACATTTATAACATGGGCACATGTGGCACCAAAACTCCAAAACAAACTAATGCTTGACTTCCAGCTCGTTATTGTATTTGGTTATGTGATTTGGTCCAGTGAATATCTTACACCCTTTAAGTACATAGTTACAGACCCATCATTTGTCATTGTGGTTGAAAGATGAGAGAAGAGCCATGGAAACATTAAATATTTGTGAAGGAACTGGATTAGATGTTTTGGGGAATGAATATTTCACAAGTGATGGAGCAAGCTCATCATTAATTCCATTAGATATCAGAACATTTTCTTAAATGTGTCACAGGCAACGATGGTTGTCGTTTAAAATAGTTTAAAATAGTTTAATAAAATAGTAAATAGTTTTTTTTTTGCATCTATTCCAGTAATCTTACACTTGAAGGTAAAGATTAGCAGCAATATTTTTTTTTGCTTTTGTATCTATTCCAGTAATCTTACACTTGAAGGTAAAGATTAGCAGCAATAAGATGCTAGAATGTAAATAGTCCACCAAAAACACAGAGGTGGTCATTGCATGTGCAGCATAAGATGGAATATGTGTCCAAAATGGATAACAACATAGTGGCCAAAGAGTTTTGTGTAGTATAGCAAGCTGACCAGAAGCTGCCTAAAATAAAGAAGGCAGAAAAAAAATCTCAAGATGAATTTAAACACAAATGAGAGTTCTTTCTGAGCAATGACACTGGCCCAATTTCAAGTCTGAGAGGCAGCCACAATTGTAAACCAAGCCAAAAATTTCAACATGTCAACAATACAGAGAGAAGTTTTTTGCCACAATTATTTGTCCACAGACATTAACTTACCATCAGTAGCTTTAGTCTCATCCACAAGAAACAACATATACTGTTTTACATCTTGTATCTTTCTTAGTAAGGCAAATATTTGTGCTGTAAGCAACAAATAAAAAAAAGTTTGAAGTACAAAATAGCCTGAAGGGTAAAGGTAAAATATTATTGACATAATAATGTTGTATCAATTTATATTATGTCTTTTCCCCTTAGGAATTCTGAAGAACTTGGCAAGTTGCTATCTAACAAATATGCCTCCCTTTAGCACTGACACGCACCCTAAAAATATTGGATTTATAAGGCTGGAACCAATAAAACGTCGTATTATTTTACTGTTTTATACAGCTAGATGTATATTCTGATCACTCATGAAAATACATATTAGTCATTTAGCATTTTATGTTTGAAAACATCTTGAAAATATTTTATAATAAGACATCTCAGCAATCATGTTGTCATCTTTATAGACAATTGTATGAGGCATTCAGAAATTAAGACTAATTTAGATGTGTCTCTGATTTCATCAGTGTGGGTACTTTCTCCATTGACTTCCTGTTTTCTTCTCCTTCATGTCTTCCGTAAATCTTCCAAAGAGGATCCACCCAACATGTGGGGTGCTTCCTTTGATTCTTTTAATAACTCAAGTGCTACTAATATAACACTTGGTCTGGCCATCTGTCGCTTTTAATTCTTGATGCATGACCAGCCCACATAATTTTCTCTTCACACATGTCTTTGATGTTTAAAAAGTATTTCTACTCAAGAACACCTTTTTATACACCTCCTATACGGACAGAAAAGAAATCTATTATTTGAGAAGGAGTACTAGCAAAAGCATGGACTCTACCTAGCACGAAGAAAAATGGATTACTGGTATTTGAAAGAAGCTGTATATACCATGAAGTGAAATGTTTGTTTCTGAAAGGAAGAGGGGAGAAAAGTATTCTGGAATTGTGTGACCGAGAAGTAATACAAATGGCCGTGGGCATGTGGTAGAGGTAAATGTAGGGTGACTCCTACATGTGAAATGTCTAAATAAAGAGAATCACGAGACATGTTTCTAAATATCACATCCCTTTACAAATCTTTTCCCTTTCTGTCCTCCAGACCTAGAGACAGCTAGGTGGCACAGTGGATCGAGCACTGAGTCTGGAGTCAGGAACACCTGAGTTCAGATCCAGCCTCAGACACTTAGTAGCTGTGTGAATCTGGCAAGTTACTTAACCTCTGTTTGCCTCAGTTTCTTCAACTGCAGAATGGGGAGAATAATAGCACTTACTTCTCAGAGTCATGGGGATCAAATGAGAACACTGTGCCTAGCACATAGTGAGTGTTATATAAATACTCACTCCCTTCTCCTTCACCCCCATCTGTTGTTACATGCTCCCACTATTAAATTCCCCCCGCCAAAAATCAACAAGTATAAGATATGGAAAGCCTAGTTAGATATTAGTTTGTCTGGAAAAAAATGGAATATTTTAGTAAGCTCCAAGTTTAAAGATGCATCAGCAATGAAATATGGAAGCTGAAAAATGCTTATGTCTGATTGTTGGTGGTGTTAAGTTGTTCTCAGTTGTACCTGACTCTTCATGACCACTTTTGGGGTTTTCTTGGCAAAGATACTAGAGCAATTTTCCATTTCCTTCTCCAGCTCATTTTACAGATGAGGAAACTAAGGCAAACAGGGTTAAGTGACTTGCCCAGCATCACAAAGCTAGTGAGTGTCGGAGGCTAGATATGATCTCAGATCAACCTGACTCCAAGCCCAGCACTTTTATCTCTTCACTGTGCCTAGCTGCCCTTAGGTGTGCTTGGGATTCTCCAGAATAAGGGAGGTAATAGCCCCACTGTCCTCTGCTCCCATCAGCTCATATCTAGAATATTGTGTTTAGTTCAAGGTGCCACATTTTAGGAAGAATGTCTTTAACCTGGTGGGCAGCCAGGATGGCAAAGGGCCTCCAGATCGTGCTATATGAGGATAAGCTGAAAGAACTGGAAATAAGTTAGCCTGAAGGAGAGAAAACTTGAAGTGAGGACATGAGCAGTGTGATGTCTTCAAATATCTGAAGAAATCTCATGTGAAGGAGACACATTCCATTGGTCACAGAGGGCAAGTACTAGGACCAATGGGGTCAAGTTTCAGAAAAGGAAATTCAAGTCCAAAGTAAGGAAAAAAATCCTAACGCCTGGAGCTGTGTAAAATGGAATGGATTTCTCCTCTAGATTTGCTTTAACTAGAAACCTTCTAGCAAAAAAAATGTTTAACAACTTGTCAGGGATATTTCAGAAGGTGCTATACTTCTCACTTACTTTTTTGTTTGGTTAAAAAAATACCATTTGTAAACTTTTCCATTCTTTTGGAATCTATCCCTTCTTTGAGAGATTTCTTCTTTGCGTATTTGTTTATATCCAACCATATTACTGTCTTCATTTTTCTTAAATGTCATTGCTACTTCCTTATATAGTAAATCATGTACTCAGGTGATGGTTATACTCTCACTACCAATGAGAATGGGTCATTATAAACACATCTGAAGATGTTTCATTTTCCTTCTTAGCTGTTCCGCATCCAGTGCCATCTAAAATGCCCTTGATCTTGGTCGCAGATTAAGCTTGTTCTCTTGTCAACTGTTGTTCGGTATTTGAGGGGTCAGTATTACTCTCGTAATCATAGGTCATCTTCCTCTAATTTTTGGCAGAGAAGCTTGTACTCAATGTTGACACTGGCTGTCATGTCCTTTTACTAGTCAAGGAGATTGTGTTTACTGATTAAGATGATTTTGTGGACTCTTTCTTTCAGCCTCCTTGTTGTGCTAATTGTTTTACTCCAATTAAATTTCTCTAAGAAATTGTGATAGCCTTGTGTCCAGTTACCATTTTTCAGATTAAACAACATATTTAAACAGGTAGGGCTAGAACTACAAGAATCAAACTTAGTAGGTTTTTTTCCCCCATCTTTATCCTTTCTTCTGATTTGGTATTCAGTATTTTCTCTGACCTTTGTCCCTGACCTGAGGATTGTCTGACCATACACAGCTTACTCTGAAAATGTAGTTATATTTGATCTTCTCAGTTAAGGCGATGAAAGTTTTTAATGGGATCATTTGGTGCTCATCATATCCAGTGCCATTCTGCCATTCTTTTCCAAGTAATCATGATGTATACATGCAGAACTTCTGAGTACCACATAGCCCCTTTGTCTGCTTCTATTTCTTAATCCATATGCATATTTTTAATATAATTTTCATCATCTTTCCTTTTCATCATCTTTTCTTTGTATTGAGGTCACAATACAAAACTTTGTATTGAGTTGTCATCAGATGTTTCAGGAGTGAGGAGGGACCACACAGTACCAAGTGCATGAATATACTGAGTTATATTTCGTATTGCTGTCCATTTCATTGACTACTGTGACCAAACATTCTTCATCTAATGGGTCATCTTGGGTTTTAAATAGTCTTTCATTAAGTCTTTTCTCAAAGCCCTTCTATTCTAATCATTTTTGCCTAATCTTTTGCCAAAACAAATAACCTGATTTCAATATTTATAAAATTTTTAAAACCTGGAAGGATAACCCTGATTATTTAGAAAGATCTTTTCAAAGTCATGTAAAAAAAGTTGAAAAATATTTTATTACTAAGTTTAAGAATTTGATTGTTGAGAAGAAATGATTACATAACCACCATAAATAATTGCTTACAGAAAGAATTGGAATGAAGCCATTTGCTATGTATTATTTAAACCAGTGAGCAGAGAACAAAGACTAATCTTTCTCTTCCCAGTGGCAATTAGATTAGAGAGCTGGATTTACTGGTTGTCACCGACTGACTTGATATTCAAAATATGATTTTCTTTTCTTCTGCAAAAATCTCTTCTCAAATAATTAGCAGAACTACTTGTCTCACATTGATTTTAGAAGTTTTTTTTTTTCCTTGAGGTCTCTCTTAATAGTTACGTGAGAAATAATTAAATGGTTAACCTCACAGGATTCAACTCTGCTGTTATATTTTCCACATTATTCATTTGGGATGTTTAATGGATGTCTAGACAGTATTTTAATAACATTTTAGGCAAATTAATGTCTAGTTTCCTACATGAAGTGAGAAATGTTCGTTTTTATTAGGAGTATTTAGAATATGTTGTTTTCCTCTTTGGAAACTGGTAGAAATGTTACCTTTCTCCAAAAACAGCAATCTCATGCACTATTAAACACAATTACAGTGGCATGAAAGGAGGGATTTTATGCACTAATGGGCATAATAATTTTGATCTAAAATGTTGGGCTTTTTAAAAGCTGGGTTGCTGTATCCTTTACTTTTTTTTCTCATTTAACAAAATTTTAAAGCATTACTATAGTATAGCTAATATAACTAAAAATAACTAATTGCTTAAGTGCTGGTGGCTATAATACTCAGTAAATGTTAGTTGCTGATAATGGATTACTTATAATTCAATCACAGAATCATGGAATTTGAGAATTAAAATAATTAAATAATTTTTTAAAAAAACTAAAAATAAAAACCTAAACATAGGTTACCTAGTACAAACTTTAAAAAGAAACCCTACACCAGTAATCCTCAAAGTCTTTCCTCAAAGACCCCTAGTGAAAGACATTAGAAACTTCTCCTTTCTCAAAGAAATACTGTACTAATATATCCCAAAACATTCTGCCCAGTACCCTGCAGAATTTGTATGACATATATTGATATTAGAATGTTGAATTCTTAAGAGTCAAAAGGGGTCTTAGAGGATAAATCTAGTGTAATCCCTACCTGAAACCTGTGTCCTCTCTATAACATTGCATCCAAATCACCCCCTGTAGTCTCTGTTTGAACCTCACCAGAGAAGTGAACTCATCACTTATCAAATATTAGGCTTCATCTCTCTTCAGTATTAAGTATTAGGAATTTCTTCTTTTGAGGTAGAGCCAGTGACAAGCTGGAGACTGTCCAAAAGAGGTTGACAAGCTAAGGGGAAAACTTGTCCAAAGGTGAATTGGAGGAACTAGAAAAGCTTACCTTTGAGAAGAAATGGCATAGAGGGCAGTTATTTTGAACCATCACCTCTTCTACCACCAACCTCTGTCTTTTTCAGAGTTTACAAATGGGAAAAATAAAAAAAAAACAAAAACTTTTTTTAACCTAATAATCTTGAGGGAGAACACCTGATTTTCATAAGCTGTGAAAATTTTCCAAATTGCTCATTAGCATTCAGCTTATAAGGGCTTGTCTGATTTACTGCCTGGCCGTTGTAAGAAAAAAAAATAATTCTTGAAGATCTCTTCCTCAGGGCCGTAGATTGACTTTCACTGCCCTTAGCCACAGGAATGGAATATAGAATTATATTTCTTTGTTGCAGGATAGAATCAGGGTAATAAAATGTAGCTACTGTGACTTCAGCAAATTTAAAAAGTTGAAAGAGCTAAAGTTGAATTTAGTTTGCTATTTGTCCTGAATTATCTGTTGAAAGGATATAAATGGATATAAAATCGTTGAGCCTGTATTCCAATGAACTAGGTTTTACATAGAGTTTTACATAGACTCATGATTTCCCTATTATAAGGAATTCCAGGGTATGGAAGCTCCCTCTACCAATGTAAGTTGGCAGCTTTTCTTCAACTTATAGTCTTAACAATTTGCCTTGGACTCTGAGAAGTTAACGACTTGCCCAGCATCACACAGCCAATATGTGTCAAAGACAGGACTTGAACCCATGTCTCCTTCAAAGACCATCACTGCCCGCTATGCTACATGTTCTACATGTAGATGTAATATTACTATTTTTTCCCAAGGAAAAATAGAAGAACACATATTATGAGTGATGAAGTCGATGAAGTTTTAAAGTTGTAAACTAGTTCAGACATAGACACAAAGGTATAATTTACCAAAAATTGTAACAACCATAGTCATTGCTACAATGGTAATACACAGAAGGGCCATTAGGAGTCAGGAAGACCTGAGTTTGAATCTGTGAATCTTTTAAAAGGATGTAAATGGTAAAGCTATCGTGTACTATATAAAGAAAACTGGTTATTTTCTAAACTAAATGTGTATCGATATTAGCAGACAATTAAGTGTTGCCCTAAGGTTTACAAAGTACTACATGATCCTCCCAACAATACTCTGAGATTAGTCTGACAGATGTCCCCATTTTACAGATGACGAAATGGAGGCTCACAGAAATTATGATGTGTCTAGCATCACAGAGTTAGCAATTGTCAGTAGCAGGATTTGAACCTAGGTCTCTTCCTAACTTCAAGTTCATTCTGTTTTTCACTATATCACAATGATGTTGAATGACTCTGTAAACAGTCTGATTTCCTTGATGTTCAAGTATGAAAACTACCCTCTATCAACTCAGAAGGTATTTAGTCTATAACTTTGGTTTTTTTTTTAAAGTGTTAAAGGGTTGTTTGAGGCTCAAGGCCTCTCCCATCCTTAAAAACATTTGATACTGATATCATCACTGTCATTTCCTCAAGTTATTATGCTATATCTCTTCTTCCTTTCACAGCCAGATTTCCTGAAACAGCCATCTGTACCATATGCCTTCATTGCTTCACCTCTCATTCATTTCTCAATCCCATGTAATCAGAAAGATTTTACCATCTCCAAGATTACCCACAAAAGGCAATGATAGGTACAGTGGAACAAGGACAGGATTTGGAGAGAATGGACCTGGGTTCAGATTTTGTCTCTGCCACTGTCTAGTCAGTGTGACCTTGGACAAGTCACTTTACCTCTCTAGGGTATGTATGTCAAATGAAGTCATTGGAGTAGAGGATCTCTAAGATAAGGATCTCATTCTCATTCTAAATCTACTATTCTGTGATCTCTTAAATGCTAAATCTAGTAGCCTTTTTTCATTCATTCTGCTTTTCTGCTCTGTGATTTTTGACACTTCCATTACCCCTCTTCTTCCTTGATTGGGTAACACTGCTTTCTCTTGGTACTTTCTGCCTACAACTTTTGAGTCTCCTTACCTACAGCACTTCACTGAGCAAGACATTCTCTTCTGGCTCTGTCTTAAACCTTCTTCTTTCTATGCTCACCTCTTCGGTGAAGTCTTTAGTTCCTTTGGGTTGGCCTATCATCTCTAGGTTAGTGTTGGTGGTGGTGTTACTGAGTCGTTTCAGTCATGTCCAACTCTCTGTGACCCCATTTAGGGCTTTTTTGGCAAAGATACTGGAGTGGTTTGCCATTTCCTTCTCCAGCTCATTTTACAGATGAGGAAACTGAGGCAAAGAGGGTTAAGCAATTTTCCCAGGGTCACACAGCTAGTAAGTGTCCGAGGTCAGATTCAAACTCAGGTCTTCCTGACTCCAGGCCTGGTGCTCCATCCATTGTGCTGCCTAACTGCCCTATCATCTCTTTGTAGATAACCCCAAAAGTTATACATCAATCCTAATTTCTCACCTGAACCCAAGTCCCATGTTACTAATTGCCTTTTAGACATCTACACCTGCCTATCCATTAGGTGTCTCAATCTCAACTCATTTTCTCCAATACCCATCATCCCTTTAAACTCCGTCTTTTTGACAGTGCCGCCATTCTTCTGGTCCCTCAGGTTCACAACCTGGCAGTGAGTCATCATTGATTTTTCCTTTTCCTTCAACCCTCACATCTATCAGTTGCCAAGCCTTATTGATCCTACCTCCACAACATCCCACACCCATTCACTCCCTTCTCTTTACTCACAGCTTCTGACTATTGTAATGTTCTCCTAATTTATCCTCATTCTCTTTCCTCTCTACTTCATTCTCTGCATTTCTGTAAAATTGTTATTATTTAAACACAGTTCCTCCTCAAAAGTCTTGAATAGCTTCTTATTGCCTTTATGGTAAAATATAAATCTCCAACTTTTCTAGTCTTATTTCACATTAATCCTCTTCATGAAATCTCCATTCCAGTCTAACTGACCTAATAGGTCCCTAAAGCATGACATTGCAACACCTGTCTTTGCATAAGTACTCCCAGACATCTGCAGACTACTCCCTTTCCTCCTCTGCCTGATAGAATCCCTAGCTTCTTCCAAAGCACACACTTCAGTGGCATCTCCTATAAGAGGCCTTTCCTGATTCGCCGCCCATCCCCAGTTGTCTCTCCCCTCCGGTATTGCTCTATATTATGGACTGTGCATTAACTTATTCGTGTTATATCCACCCCCACCACTATACTATGAGCTCCTTGTGGGCAGAATCTGTCTAGCTTTTTGTCTTTGTATCATATCCCTGGGGCCTAGTACAGTGCGTGACACATTGTAGATGCTTAACAAATGTTTATCGATTGATTAAAAATCAAATTAATATCAATGGTGTGGGTGCTTTTTTTTTTGTTTAGTACAGCTATGTGGCATTTGAAGGGCCAGATTCAGAAAAAGGGAATAGCAGGAAGGGGAAAGGGACAGTTGTGTGTTATGTGTCTGATTTTCTTTTTTCCATAGTAAAATCTGTAAATGTTCAATTAATCTTTAAAAAAACACCATCTCTGGGGCTAAATGAATAGGCTATATTAGGTGACTTCCAGCTACAAAACTCCGAGTCTACAGGTCTAAGTTCAGGCAAATTATTTGTTATTAAGCAATATAAACATGTCAGACACAAGAAGAGGCAGCTGTTTAGAGGAAAGACCGCCGGACTTGGAGAGAGGAAATGAGTTCAGATCCTAAGAGGATAGAATGTAAGCTCCGTGAGAATAAGGATTATTTCATTTTCCTTGTCTGTATCTCCAGCACCTAGCATAATGCCTCTTGCATATGGAGAGGCAGCTTAGCTGCTCCAGGCCTCAGTTTCCTCTTCTGTAAAATAAGAGGGTATGACCAGATGACTTCCAAGGTCTTTTCCAGTTCTAGATCCTATGAGCTAAAGTGATTAATAAATGCTTGTTGATGAATTAATTACGTGGGCAAGTCGCTTAAATTCTGTGTCTCACTATCCTCACATACAAAGAGAGAGGGAATTTCATCATCTCTAAGATTCTTTAATTTCTTGCCATCCACAAGGTGAAAAATATATTTGTGGGCAGGGAGTGGTCATCCTGATATTCCTGACATCATGTCAGTGGATGAGCCTTTATGGTGACCCCAAGGCTATGTGAATGTGGCTGAAAAGAAGAATTTGCAACAACAGCCATTTCCACTGTGCACATGGAAAAAGATTCTTTGAATTCATTAGACATATTCAGGACAGTACTCAGCTTGAAACAATATCACTCCAAGGACACTGCTCTTACATAAACCCCATTTAGCTTCTGCATCCAGCCATGTGTATCATATCTAAGTCCAATGAAAGGTATTTTGAACAGTGACTGTTTTTAATGCAATATAATATCCAACTAAAGGTGGAAAATTTACTTTGATTTTTAGATACTTGGGATTCAGCTCCTCAGTACTTGAGTTCTTTCTTTCTCAATGTTTTCAGTATTTTTCTATGACACTGAAACTCTGGATTTCGACTAATGTTCCTGAGCGTTTTCATTTGGGGATTTATTTCAGGAGATTTCTTTCAAAGAATATGTGGATGGGGAAACACATTCTACATGTCATTTATAAACTTGTTTAATTTTAATAGTCAAAAGTTTGGTACAATCCCAAAATTTAAATATAACACAATGGGAAAACTAGGAAAAGTATGACCTCTTGCTGGATAAGCAATAGAGGGGATTTAATATAAATAGGTGATGAAAGTGGAATAGAATCAAATATAAAAGATTGAGAGTAATTAGTAAAGAAAAAATTGGGATTCTAAACCAAACTTCCCTTAAATTGAGAAGCCGTAAAAGAGTATGTCATGTTTCATATGTTTGAAAATGAAATTGCCCTTCTTTATAGTTGTCTTCTAGAATGAGTTTCATAAATTCACAAACTTGAAAAGGACCTCCAAAGACCTTATAGTCTAAATTTCACCCGAAACATAAATACCCTCTATTGCTTACTCAGCATGAGATCATATTTTTTTTCTAGTTTTCAATTATGTTTTATTTAAAATTTCCAGAATTTCCTCAAGAGAAAATAATGGTCCGTGATATTTACATATATGGGGCTCTATATATTATGTCAACATAATTAAATGATTATTATAAGTTTGCACATAAATATGTAATAAAGCATACTGGCCTCAAGGCATTAATTTGTTCTGTGAAAATAATTTTTTTGTTTAAGAATACCACAAGGAAGGGTTAGTTTATATAAATGGGAAAGAAATGCCTGCATGGCCAGAACTTGGATTGTAAAAGCACAAAATAGGGTTCCCTATCCTTCTACTACTCCCCCATCCCTCTTCTTCATCTTTCTCACCCTCAAGGATGAATAGACAAGGAACACCCCACCTGGGATTGCGTAGCAAACAATATCTCCCTGTTATCTGTCATTCATGACTTTTGGACAACTCATTTAACCACTCTGGGTCTCAGTTTTCTCATCTATAAAATGGAAGACAAGTGAACTAAATGGGAACATTGTTTAAGTCATTCTCTTGGTTCTGGTCACTTCTCTCTGCATCGGTTCATACAATTCTTTCCAGGTTTTTCTGAAACAAATATCCTTGATCCTTTCTCATAGCACAGTAGTATTCCATCACATTTATATAATAAAATTTGGTCAACTATTCTCCAATTGATAACTGCCAGCCCCAGTGCCCCCCAGCTATAGCCATTTTTATGTGGTCTTAGCTTTTGTGCTGGTTAGTCCATCTTCCTTCTTATTCCCCCTTCTACCTTCTCCCTTTCCCTTCCCATGTTGAGTGAAATGTATTTCTGTACCAAATTGCATATATGTGTATTCTTTTCTACTTTGACCAGTTCAGATGAGAGTGAGGTTCAAGTATCATTCACTCCCCTACCCCTTCTTTCTTGTTTGTATACAGCTTCTACTTACACATCTCAATCATGTGAGATAGTTCTCCCCAACTTCCTTTTCTCTTTCCCCTTTCCCTCCAAAGTAAATTCCTTTTTTAGTCCCTTTTGATTATTTATTCATATTTGCCTTTTTATGTTTCCCTTGCCTCCTTTGTTTACATTTCAGAGTTTCTATGTAGCTCTGATCTTTCCATCAGGAATGATTGGAAATCTTCTATTTCATTAAATGTTCATTTTGCCCCATGTAGGATTTTACTTAGTTTGTTAGTTATTCTTAGCTATAAGCCTATATCTTTTGCCTTCCGGAATATCATTCTAAGTCCTTCACTCCTTGATAGCAGTGGCTGCTAAATCATGTGTGATCTTGACTGTGGCTCCTCAGTACTTGAGTTCTTTCTTTCTGAATGTTTTCAGTATTTTTCTATGACACCGAAACTCTGGATTTTGACTGATATTCCTGGGCATTTTCATTTGGGGGTTTATTTCAGAGGATTTCTTTCAGATGAATTCTTTATTTCTACTTTGCCTTCTGGTTCTAAAAGATGTAGGCAGTTTTCTTTTGTGATTTCCTGAAATGTGATGTCTAAACTCTTTTTTAAAATTTTGGCATGACTTTTCAGTGGTCTAGCAATTTATAAATTATCTCTCCTTAATCTGTTTGTATTGTGAAGTATGTTAAATTCTATTTTTCCGTCTTTTGACTTCAATTTGGCATTTCTTATTGTCCCATAGAGTCATTAACTTCTATTTAGTACATTCTAATTTTCAGGAAGTTTGTTGTTGGACCAAGGTTTTGTAACTTTTTCCAAGCTGTTAATTCCCTTTCCAGTTCTTTTCTTTATATCTTTCATTTCTTTTCTAAATTTTCCTTTCTTTTCATTTATAAAAAACATTTTAACTGTTTTTTTAAAAAACAAAAACAACTCTTCCTTCATCTCCAGTTGAACTCAAACCCAACCTGTGTTTTTCCCCAGAGGCTTTTCTTGTAGGTGCTTTAGTGGTATTTTCTTCTGGATTTGTGCCTTGAACTTCCTTGTCACCATGATAGCTTTTTATGGTGGGATTTTTTTTTGTTTGTTTGCTCATTCTTCCAACCTACTTAATACCTATAGTATCTTCCTCACAAAGTAGTTCATGAGGAAACAAACTACTTTGTAAAAATAAAAAAAGTTGAGAATGCTTAAGGGTATAATACTTTAAAAAATTTTTCGTTGGAAAAAGCATTGTTTCAAAACAAACATCTACACTTGTTTAGCACCTACCTACATTTAAGGTGATTTCAATGCTTAAAGGACCCAAGTCTTCATTTAGTTCAGGTTGTCCTCAGCTTATTGAAAGCATTGTAATCTGAGGTTAAGCGATTTGACCAAGTTCAGACAGGTAGTAAGTAGCAAGTCTGGGATTCAAATCCAGGGCCTCTGACTTCAATTCCAATGCTCTTCAGAATGCATTACAGTCTAATTTACACACTAGGCATGCTGCCCTGTATGGTACAGTGGTGAAACCCACAATACTAATGACATCATGGTGAGATTTAGTCTGTCTGGGTCAACAGCAGAAAGGTGAGATCATACTATAGGTACAACTATCTTAAGGGGATTTTCACGCAGCAACATGCCTTTATCCTAATATTAGCTATATGCCTTAGCAAACAGATGACTTAGACATCTTAGTGTCTTCTGGCACCAGAAAAGAAGGTCCAAAGAAGAATGTTTGGTATCTTCTGGCTATCCACCCACAAATATATTTAAAAGAGATACTCAAGACAGTGTTCTCCAAGAATCCACTTGCATCTCTTCTCTCCATGGCATCACAGGGTTTTGTGGGTAAAGGTTAAACTTATTCTGCCCGGTAGAACAAGTGGGTAGAAGTTAGTGGGAGGCATATTTCAGTTCAATACAAGAAAATATTCTCTACCAATAAGAGTTGCCTGAAAATGGAATGGATTGCCTCAGGGAATAGTGAGTTCCAAGTAATTGGAAGGCTTCAAGCAGGATTTGGATATTGTTTTTGATCAGGCATGCATTGAACTAGATGATCTCTAATTTCCCTTCCACCTCCTATATTCTACAATTTAATGCAGAAATAAAGAGGCTGGGTTTAATTTCTCTCTAGCCAATATGGAACTGCCAGGAATGCAATTGATTTTTTTTAAGTTATCACAATTGATTACTGTTACTGCACTCTGATGTTAAAGGGTCAGCCACTGTTCTTCTTGACAGACATCTTGCTGGTGTGTCCTCATCAGATTTTCCATTGAATTAAAAAAATCCTCTTCTTGGAATACAAATCTATTGCTGCCATGGTGAATTTAAGTCTTCTGACTGGTCAGTGTCTGTTGTGTAAAAAGCTGTGAGTTATTTCCTTTTACGATTATATGAAACTACCTGAAAGAGTGCAAGTTAGCCATTTTACTAAGCTCCAGGCAAGAATATGAGACTGAAATTTACTTAGAGGAATAGTCCTAAAGTAGCAGACTAGGCTCAATTAAGTATGTATCAAACCAACTGTCATTCATCCATGCCAAGTTGTACCTCCAAAATTGTATTCTTCATCCTTTTGAGGCACTGAATAGAGATATGCTTAAAAGGTACCCTAGAAGCCCTACTGCCCCCCCCAAACCCAGTTCTTTATGCCATTTTATATCTCTTTCTGCCTCCCCCTCCCTGAGCATACTTGTCATAAGACTCTTACGACAGGTTTAGGAAATCTCTGGCTGATATTTCCCCATTATTTATGTTGTGTCATCATCTTTTTTTAAAATTGTTTCTCTTCACTTTTAAGTGTCGTTTTTCTCTCCCAAAACCAAAGTGGCAAAGTACGATTCTTTAAGGTTATTTTGAGTGTTCTTCAAAGCCTAGCTGACATGCAGCAGGCAATAGAATGCTTGTAGTTCATCTATAGTTCAATAAAGCAATAAAGTAAGATTTTTATTTTTTGTCTCTAGGCAATGAATGGGAGTTGGGAGGCACTAATATCCAATAGTAAATCTCAGGAACTGTCAGGAAAAAAAACCCTACACTCTGCATTTAATTCTTTTATTGACAATTTTTTAAAAAGTAACACCTGCTTAACCCCTGTGGCTCAGTTTCTCTTCCTACAAAAGCAAAGCAGATTAGGGTTGTATTTTATATGTACTACAGTTTAAAAGGAATTTGGTTGAAGTAAACTGTCCTGTGCTGAGTGAGGGGAGCAGAACCAGAACATTATACACAATTACAGACACATTGTATCTGTGATGACTAACATTGATAGACTTGGCTCTTCTCATCAATGTGAGGTTCTAAGACAACTCCAAAAGACTCATGATAGAAAAAGCAGTTCACATGCAGAGAGAGAGTTAGGGAGTCTGAATGCAGATTGAAGCAAACTATTTGCTCTCTCTCTCTTTTTTTTGTTTTTGTTTCTGTTTTGTTTCTTCTTTCTCATGGTTCATTCCATTGGTTATCATCCTTCTTTACAACTTGACTATTGTGAAAATAATGTTTAGCACGAGGGTATATGTAGAACCTATATCAGATTGCATGCTGTCTTGGGTGGGGACGAGGGAGGAGAGGAAAGGGGAGAAAATTTGAAACTCAAAAACTTGAGGAACTGAATGTTGTAAACTAAAAATAAATAAATAAATTTAAAAGGAAAAAAAAGAAATAAATAAACTATTCTGTACTTAACCACCCACCTATGGAATACTATGGAGGTTATGATGATGCCTGTATTCTTAATTCTTTGGAAAGAAAGCTATACATTATTAATGTTATTATAAGTGTACAGTGGTGTTATTTATGGGTAGGTAGCCAGAAGATACTAAACATTCTTCTTTGAACCTTCTTTTCTGGTGCCACAAGACACTAAGATGTCTAAGTCATGTGTTTGCTTATTAGGATATTATATTAGGATATATTAGGATTATATTAGGATAACAGCATTATGGCTGCTGAAACTCCCCAAAAGATAGCTATGCTTATTATAAGATCTCACCTTTCTACTGTTGACCCAGACAGACTGAACATCACCATGATGTCCGTGAGTATTGTGGGTATGGCCACTTTCACCACTGTGCCATATAGAACAGCATGCCAAATGTGCAAATCAGACATTAAAAAGAGCATTGGATTTGAAGTGAGAAGCCCTGGATTTGAACCCCAGACCTGCTACTTATTACTTGTATGAACTTGGGCAAATCACTTGGCCTCAGATTACAATGTTTTCATAAATTGAGGACAACCTGAATTAAATGAATATTGTAATGTTGTTTAGTCATTTCAGTCATATCCAACTCTTCGTGACCTCATTTGGGGTTTTCTTGGCAAAGATACTGGAGTGGTTTGCCATTTCCTTCTCCAGCTCAGTTTACAGCTGAGGAAACTGAGGCAAAGAGGGCTAAGTGACTCATCCAACGTCACACAGCTATTAAGTGTTTGAGAATAGATTTGAACTCAGATCTTCCTGACTCCAGGCCCACCACTATGGTATCTAGTTGCCTTGGAAATAAATGAATACATGGCTCTTTCGTTCATTGAAATAATTTAAATGTAAATAGTTACTAAGCAAGTGGGTATGTCTGTTTTGACATTCAGTACTTTTTTTAATGAAACTTTTTTTAAAGTGTTACACTCTTAAACATTCTCAACATTCTAGAGCATTTTCACTTTTACAAAACCTCATTAACTGCCCTGTGAGGCAGGTACTACAAGTATTAAGATCTCTATTTTACAAAAAATAATGTAATAAAAGTAATAGCTAACATTTTTATAGCACTTTACGTTTGCAAAGTGCTTTACACACATTAGCTGATTTAATCCTCACAGCAACCCTGGGAAGACCGCCTTTGACACATACTGGCTTTGTGACCCTAGATAACTTCTGTAACCTCTCAATTGCCGTCTCTAAGACTCTTTACTGGCAGAACAGTTGTATCTATGGAGGGAACTTCCTCACTGGAAATCCCCCACGCCCAAAACAAACAAACCCCAAAACACTAACAGTATAATTCCAATGGAAATTTTACTGTCTTAGGTGATGTAAATCCTAAACAAAGTGCTAGGGGTTAGAGGAGGAAGGATAGAGGAAAGAATGGAGCCATTTGCTTTCAAGTTAAAGATACACAAAGGGATCTGTGATCTCATTGATATGGATGTTCCCTCTAATGATGCCCATCACAAGTCCATCCCAGTGTCACTCTGGTCTATATTTTCCCATAGATTAGCCACAGGTGTTCAACCCCATGTGCTAGGGGCCTTCCTCATCTTCTCCTGTCCTCTTGAGGATATCAATGGAGTACCTAAACTGCCCGTTATTCCTTAGTTTTGTATTTGGCCAGACCATATTCTTTTTTTCAATCATAAATTTCATTAATGACATTCCTTACTCTGGTTCTTCTTTAAAAGTCCTTAGTTGTTATGTCTTGTTGCCAGGTCATACTCATTATGTACCTCTTCTTTGCTCTCTGGGTGAGTCAGTCAGTAAATGTTTGTTAAACACCTGTTGTGTTCCAGGCACTGTGTTAAGCTCTGGATGATATTCTTTTTCAGTTCTTTGGATACTGTAATATGCCATAACTTAAATCCATAAATTGATTCTATTAGAATGTTGTTGGTGATAAGAAGGACTTTTGCTTCTGAGCGGTCCGGGGCCATTAAAGGAGCTTTGCAATTTCTCTAAAATGATTTAGCCCATTATCTTCCTTCTTTTTAATTCTGGGTCTGTGTCATCCTTTTGTACAATTGGTCAGAGATACTCATACACACACATACACACATATACACACACATGAATGAGCTCTATAGGTTGTCCATCTAACTGCGTGTCATGATCAAGACAGTAAATGTTCTTTGTCCCCATGGTTGTTACTGTGTGGTTAATCCACATTCTTTTGAAGGGCTGCAGAGCGCTTTCATGAGGATCTGTAGGGTTCCAAGGCTTGATACAACCTCCACAAAGTCACTGGAACACAGGAGCATCTGGAACAATTGGCTACGTATGGGGAATCCCTCTTCAACTTCGATTCACTTATGGATCTCCATGACAACGGCAGACACCTTTAGAAAACACATGCCATATACAGAAATGAGAGTTATGCTGGAGGTGACAAAATTAATTCATTAGACTTACTGAGGAAAGGAAGATACCGAAAGCATAAAAAAAAAGAAGACTTAGACCCTACCAACGGTGAGAAAAGATGACCAAGAGAACATCCATGCTGACACCGATATAAAACTGATAGGCTTCAGGCACATCCTCAGTAAAGATATTAGTAAGAAAGACAGGTTTTTACAAGCAGAGTGCCATAGTAGACCACATCTTGAGAGAGAGAGAGAGAGAGAGAGAGAGAGAGAGACAGAATACAAGGCCCTCACTATGCTTGCTTGTTGATTATTTTTTAAAGAGTATTTAATTTGGAATAGCTAAACCCTGCCTTCAAAAACATTATTCTAATAAGATGTCTCCCATCTATGCATCAAAATTATTTAAGATCTCTTAAATAATTTAATAAAGGAAAAAACCTTTTCAGTGACCCCATGATCATAAATATCAAGCAGAGCGTAAACCAGGCAGTTGTATACTTGCCAAAGGTATTTGCCACTGTCAGGTCAAGGATGAAAGGGAAATTAGTCAGAATACTAAAAGAAGGCAACTTTACACATCTAGGCTGCTTGCCTTTGATTTTTAAAACAGACAAAAAGCAAAATGGCCAATAGATCCAATGTATTTGTAATGAAGTTATTTATAAGCAATGAAATAAAAGAAGAGAATTTAATCCCTTTCTCCCATGTGGTTTAGAAATATTTTTAAAGAGGACAACAAAAAGAATCTACTTTCCCATTTTCCTACGGCAGATCAATAGGTTCAGGATGGTGTGTACAAAATGTAATCAGGTTATGCTGACAGACTGAGCTGAGGATTTATGACTTGCTCCTTACTCCATGGCACCTTCCTTCTCCCCTAACAGAAAATCATGCTTCTGAATTCCTTCTCATTTTATCTCCATGGTCCTGGTGCTTCCCAGATCCCTTTTCTTATCTTCATTAGAGTAAAACTGTTCCAAGAGAAAATGTCAAACTGTATCTATGGTGGTAAGGGATAAGGACAGGACCAGTGGTTTTATTAGTATAGGGAACTCCAAGGTCAGAAAACTCCCTCCTGCAATGCAGTTCAGCACCTTCTATACAAGTTACAGTCTTGTGCTTAGCATGTGAGGGGATAAATGACTTACCTGGGGTCATACAGCCAGTTCTTCCTGACTTCGAGGCTTACTCTCTATTCACTGTGCACCTCCCTTTCTAGAGTGATAGCATACAATTGTTTCAATAGCTGTTAAAAAGAGAAGTTCATTTTATGTCTGTCCATTACCTTTTAGGATCCCTTCCTGTTCTAGATTTGGGGTCCACCATGGTAATGACCTATTATTTCTAAGTAGGCAATAAAGGTAAACTTTATGTCTACTTTACAATCATAAACACTGATCCATCTGTCTTGGCAATGTGGTGGATTATCTTTTATGCAGTTACAGAAAGTCAGTTATTTAACTGTACTAATTTGTATTAATTTGTGTGATTTTTAAAAAATTATTAGTTATTTAATATTTTTAGTTTTCAGCATTGATTTCCACAAGATTTTGAATTACAAATTTTCTCCCCATTTCTAACCTCCCCCCCACTCCAAGATGGCATATGCCATTTCCCTTACTTTCTTGTAGAGCAAGATAGATTTCTGTGCCCCATTGCCTGTATATCTTATTTCCCAGTTGCATGCAAAAACAACTTTTTTTTTGAACATCTGCTTTTAAAACTTTGAGTTCCAAATTCTCTCCCCTCTTCCCTCCCAACCTACCCTTACTAAGAAGGCAAGCAATTCAACATAGGCCACATATGTATCATTATGTAAAACCCTTCCACAATACTTATGTTGTGAAAGATTAACTATATTTTGCTCCCTCCTATCCTGTCCCGCTTTATTCAATTTTCTCCCTTGACCCTGTCCCTTTTTGAAAGTGTTTGCTTTTGATTACCTCCTTCCCCTATCTTCCCTCCCTTCTATCATCCTCCCTTTTTTATCCCCTTCCTCCTTCTTTCCTGTGGGGTAAGATACCCAATTGAGTGTGTATGTTATTCCCTCCTCAGGTCAAATCTGATGAGAGCAAGATTCCTTCATTCCCCCTCACCTGCCTCCTCTTCCCTTCCAACAAACTGCTTTTTCTTGCCACTTTTATGGGAGATAATTTACTCCATTCTGTCTCTCCCTTTCTCCATCTCTCAATATATTCCTCTCTCATCCTTTAATTTTATTTTATTTTTTAGATATCATCCCTTCATATTCAACTCACCCTGTGCCCTCTGTGTATATATATATATGTATGTATATATACGTATGTATGTATGTATGTATGTATGTATGTATGTATGTATATTCCCTTCAGCTACCCTAATATTGAGGTCTCATGAATTATACACATCATCTTTCCATGTAGGAATGTAAACAAAACAGTTCAACTTTAGTAAGTCCATTATGATTTATCTGTCTTGTTTACCTTTTCATACTTCTCTTGAATCTTGTGTTTGAAAGTCAGATTTTCTATTCAGCTCTGGTCTTTTCACTGAGAAAGCTTGAAAGTCCTCTATTTTATTGAAAGTCCGTATTTTGCCTTGGAGCATGATACTCAGTTTTGCTGGGTAGGTGACTCTTGGTTTTAATCCTAGCTCCATTGACCTCTGGAATATCATATTCCAAGCCCTTTGATCCCTTAATGTAGAAGCTGCTAGATCTTAGGTTATTCTGATTGTGTTTCCACAATACTCAAATTGTTTCTTTCTGGCTGCTTGCAGTATTTTCTCCTTGACCTGGGAACTCTGGAATTTGGTGACAATATTCCTAGGAGTTTTCTTTTTGAGATCATTTTCAGGAGGCAATTGGTGGATTCTTTCAATTTCTGTTTTACCCTTTGGCTCTGGAATATCAGGGCAGTTCTCCTTGATAATTTCTTGAAAGATGATGTCTAGGCTCTTTTTCTGATCATGGCTTTCAAGTAGTCCAGTAATTTTTAAATTATCTCTCCTGGATCTATTCTCCAGGTTAGTCGTTTTTCCAATGAGATATTTCACATTGTCTTCCATTTTTTTCACTCCTTTGGTTCTGTTTTATAATATCTTGATTTCTCATCAAGTCACTAGCTTCCACTTGCTCCAATATAATTTCTAAGGTAGTGTTTTCTTCGGTGGTCTTTTGGACCTCCTTTTCCATTTGGGTAATTCTGCCTTTCAAGGCATTCTACTCCTCATTGGCTTTTTGGAGCTCCTTTGCCATTTGAGTTAGTCTATTTTTTGAGGTATTTTCTTCAGTATTTTTCTGGGTCTCCTTTAGCAAGTCATTGACTTGTTTTTCATGGTTTTCTCACATCACTTTCATTTCTCTTTCCAATTTTTCCTCTACTTCTCTTAGTTGCTTTTCCAAATCCTTTTTGAGCTCTGCCATGGCCTGAGACCAATTCATATTTTTCTTGGAGGCGTTTGATGTAGGCTCTTTGACTTTTTTGACTTCTTCTGGCTGTATGTTTTGGTCTTCTTTGTCACCAAAGAAAGATTCCAAAGTCTGAGTCTGAATCTGAGACTGTTTTTGCTGCCTATTCATGTTTCCAGCCAACTACTTGACCCTTGAGCTTTTTATTGGAGTGTTACTGCTTGTAGAGTAGAGAGTACTTTGTCCCAAGCTTGAGGGGCTGTGCTACCGTTTTCAGAGCTATTTCTACACAGCCAGCTCTGCCACACCAGCGTTCCTCCTCCCCCAAAAACCGTTAACCCGGACCAGACTCAGATCAAAGCAGGCTCTGCACTCCTGCTCTGATCCACCACTTAATTCCTCCCACCAGGTGGGCCTGGGGCCAGAGGCACTTGCAGCTGTAGCTCTGGAAGCAGCCTCAGAGCTGCACCACCTCCATCAACCCCTGGGGTGGTGGCCAACCGTGAACTCCTTTCAGTCTGTCCCAGCAGCTTTTCCCACTAACCTTCTCTGTTGTCTTGGTATTTGTGGATTTTGAAGTCTGGTAACTGCCACAGCTCATTGCTTCAGGGTGCTACGCCTTTTCTTCCCAGCTCCCAGTCTGGTTGGTCCTAGCTCTGCTCTGCTCAGTGACCAGCTCCCTATGATAGACCCTTCTGAGGGACTATCCAGGCTGTCCTGGGCTGGAGCCCTGCTTCCCTTTGCTATTTTGTGGGTTCTGCAACTCTAGAATTTGTTCAGAGCCTTTTTTATAGGTGTTTGGAGGGACCTGGGGGGGAGCTTAAGCAAGACCCTGCTTTCTAGTCACCATCTTGGCTCCGCCCCCAATGCTTTTCAACATAAGGAGTGGCAGCACATTATAGATTAGGGAGCAGTGGACTTGCAGGCAGGACTGGGGTTTAAATCCTGCCTCTAACTCTTACTCATGTGATCATGAGCAAGTCCTTTAATTTCACTGATTCTCAGTTTCCCCATCTCTAAAATCTGTTTGATCCTCAGATACTATACTGGTAGTCCCATCAGGTTTTTGAAGATCAAATGAGATAATGTATGTGAAGTACTTTATAAACCTTGCAAGATTATATACATTTCTGTTATTATTCAGCAGGGAAAATCAAAACCAAAAATTGTCTCTAATGCTTTCACTATGAGAGGAGTGGGGATTTCTCTTCTAGTGCTAAAACTACTTAAATCAATTAAAGTTCTGGACATCAATTAAATGTCTTCAGTAGAGGGAGAGAATTTCGTTCCAACTGTTCTAGAATCCTGAAACGCCCCCAAAAAGGCAGTCCCCTCTGTAAAATGATAGTATACTAGGGAATTGGTGAGAAGTTAGTATAGTTACCAGGCTTGTGTAGTAAATGGGTTGAGATTTTAATGCGGATTTTGCACCCCTTGCATATGATCTTGGGATGTTTGAAGAAACCTACTGTCAGTCTTTATGTCCACAAAGCCAGACTTCCCCTGGCTAAGTCATTCTGGGATGGTGGCGGTTTCTATCCCGTTCAGTTAGAACTGGAATCAGACAGCCGTCGTGAGGAAAGGACGGTCATTCTCAACCCTAACAGTGATTCAAAAGGGTGAAAGTGCTGGTGTCTATCTCTTATTGCCTCTGAGTATCTAGTCTGCACCTGACTGTGCTCTGCAGAAGTGGACCAAATAATATCTGTAGTGTACCTCACTGGAAAATGAAGCCACTGACCTGCTCTTTCTTTTTTTTTCTTCTTTGTTTTATCTTTTCCCCCTTTTCTTTGGTGTGGATCTTGATTGCTGATAGTTTAAAGTAAAGAAGGAAATTAAAATGTCAGCTGTAAAGGATAGGAATAAACCATTTCTTACTAACTGGCTGGCTGACTTGGAGCAAGGGAAAGTGGGCTTATGCTGACACCGTGTGGTGAAAGTGGATACATTCTCATTTTAAATTGAAATACCCACATTTGATCTCTTGTTTATATTCTTTATTGGGTGGGATCATGAAATAGATGGAAGGAACCTCCTGGCCATCTACTATTCCTGGCCCCAATCCTCCATCCAAGCAATTTTCTTCCTAAATTACTTCAAATACATGTTTACTCTAACAGAAAAATTCCCTAGGGAAGTAATCAATCAATGAGCATTTATTAAAGGCCTACAATGCTAAGATCTATGAATATAAAGACCAAAACAAGTAATAAAAATCCCTTCCTTCAAGGAGCTCACCTTCTATAAGGGGAGCCAACACGTGCATGCAAAATATATAATATATGTAGAGAATAAATAAGAAGCAAATACAAGGTCGTTAAAAGAGTCAAGCAGAACATTAACATTTGGGAGATCTCTAAAAGCTTTGTAAGGAAGATAGTGCTTGAATTTTGAAAGATTTAAGAACTGATTAGTAATGATTGCAGAGGTCTGATGATTAAGCGTGGTATCAGGGTGGACTTAGGGTATAGAGTGAAAAGCCTGTTTTGAACATAGCAGTGCAGGAATCTGTTTCACTTGGCTATTGTTGCAAGGGTTTTGCTTTTCTTTTTTTTTTTAATGGGGAAATGGGAAGTAGGAAAAAATTATTTTTGTTCATTGAAAAAAATGCAATTAAATTTTTAAACAATAAGGTGCTACTTGATCTGAGTCTTAAGAAAGTGAGAGGGAGGTGGGGGGGTGCATTCTAGGCAAGTAGGTGCTATTACCAGCATCACTGGCCTATTAATATGTGTCAAGTACTTTGCAAACTTTAAAGAGGGGAGAGTGAATAAGTACTAATAAAGCACCTACAGTCTACTAAGCACTGTGCTAAGCTCTTTACAAATATATCTCATTTGATCCTTACAATAACCCTAGGAGAGAGGGGTTATAATTATTATTCTCATCTAACAATTGAGGAAAATGAGGCAGACAGAGAGACAGCTCTGAGTCACACAACTAGCAAGTATAAGAAAGCAGACTTAAGTTATGTAAATGATAGCCATTATTAATTGAGCAGTGAGAACACACAAATAAATATCATGCCAGATAGAATGGGGTATAGGATAAAAAAGAGATTGAGACAAAGTGTTCTAGAACAATTTGAGGAGGAAGAAACCGATTTTTGCCAGGGGTGGGAGTGGGGAGCCTGGAAGTCTCCTTATCGGAGGTGACCTTGAAAGATTAAAAACACAGTAAGACTCCACAACTTTTCTTCTTATGAATGGAAGTCACACGGCCTGTTTGAGCCAAGAAGAACAGCTGGTGGAATGTCTCTAACCCTAGTCTGTCAAGAAAAAAATTGCTGAATTCACATTGATATATGTTAAAACTTAAATTCTATCCCTCTTTCTGTTAGAATCCACCAATTTTTTTTAAAAGCTTGAAAGTTGAAAGTTGAAAGATACAATTTTTAAAAACCCAAAACTGTCTTCTTTTAGGCTACTCTAGCATCAGTGCTTAACACGGTGACTGGCACATAGCATAGTTGGCACTTGATGAATGCTAGTTGACTGACTGACTAGGATACTCAAAAAAGCATCCTGAATAACCTGAAAGAAATAGATCTTCCAAAATGCCCACCTCACCAGGGCAGGGTCTGTGGGAACTGGACTTCTTAGATACTATTAAACCTGTTCTATAATAAGTATGTTCCTGAGACTCCCAAAAGGTACATGGTCTCAATTTTTATTAATTATCCTTTCTTGTCCCTTTCAATTCAATCAACAAAATTTTTTTTTAGTGACACCCTCACTAGGTTCCAAGGACTGTGATTCAAAACCAAAAAACAAAACAGTTCCTGCCCTTAAGGAGCTTACATTCTCCCAAATACATTTCTTTCCACTTGTTATATTACTCCTAGGAACTAAATTAGAATAGAAGAATCTCTTTGAGAATAGGAATTGCATGATTTTTTGGTATTTATATCCCCAGAGGTTAGCATAGAACTTGATGTGTGTGTGTGTGTGTGTGTGTGTGTGTGTGTGTGTGTGTGTGTGTGCGCGCGTGTGTGTGTGGGGGGGTAGGCTTTTAATAAATGTTTGTTGATGGATCATTTCATTGAATTTGGGTCACCTTGGCAAGAGAAGCTTCTCAGGAAGAGCTTTAACTCTTAGAACCTGTCTTGGGCATACCACACTCTACTGAAATACTCCAATATTAAATTCTAAGGAGATATTTAATTTGGTTCCGAAACTATCATGTTGCTAGATAGCTTGATTAATACTAATAATAGCCTCTATTGACCGGTAGTGATGCAGATCAAACATTCATTCATTCAGGCAGCAGGGTACCTGTATCCCAGAACAGTTAGAACCCCAAAGTTTTCCTCTGGGATTATTCCAATAAAGCCAAACAGCTGAGGGCTTCTTTCCTAGGTATTTTGTAGTCCCTTGCCTCTGATTATTGCTTTCCATTTCTTCCAACAGCTCATGAGAGGCTGTATTTTTTCACTTGATTTCCTTCACTTTACTGTGTGTGATGGAGGTATCCATAAGCCCTTAATGTTTATTGATTAAAGCTCACGTAATATTAATTCATATTTGCATAATCTTTTTGGTTTACAAAGCTCTTTTCTCACAGCAGCGCCGTCAGGGCATTAGAGCAAGTGTTAAACCCATTTTACAGATAAGAAAACAGTCTTGAATGTAGTAGCAATTTGCCCCAGTCTCATAGTCACAGGGACTCTTCCAGCTGTACGGGCTGCAAGCTCATTCACTCTACCTAACTGTTGTGCATTCTTATTTTATCCTGTTCCAAGGTCAAAGGAAATTAATCTCTCCAGTGTAATAATAAAAGTTATGGTGAATAGATACATTGTGTATGAATGTATCTGTAGAATTATATGCATATATGTATGTATTTTCACACACAGTGTAACCAGTGAGAGAAAGATCCTGTCTTTCATTGCTAGGAAGCAAGAGGGCAAGGGTTAACAACCACAAGACATAATCATGGAGAATTGAACTCAGTTTTAGCACAGAGGGTTGTTCAGTTACACAATTTATAAGCCCTTGAAAGAAAATAGTCATATTGATTCAAAGACCTGTGTGGAAAAATTGAATTGCCTCACCTATTGTTACTCTCCCTAATGCTCTTTACAGATAAAAAGCTAATATTTAAAGTTTTTCTTTGGTTTTTTGAGTCTTTAGCCCCAAATACAAGTGGTAATGTTTCACCTAGAAAAATTAGGCCTAATTAAAATCTCTTGGGAGAAAAATGCTTTTTCTTCTTCCATTTTAAGAGTCTGCTCTAAGCACTTCACGTGACCACATAATGTTAGCAGTTAGGGATGACTAGACTGAGGTGAGACTTACTTTCTATCAACCATACAATTGATTCCTGCAAATCGTGGCTGCCTTTCTGAAGCAAAATTTCAGTTGTGAGGTTTTTGATCCGTATCCTAAAACTAGAATGCATATATACTCTTTTTTGTTTTATTCAGCAGTTATACTTAAAATTCTAATACTATCTGAAAACCATGTGTCATAGAATGAGCAACCCAAATACTTCTAAATCAAGTCCTCACACAGTATGATAACCAAAAATGTTCATTCTTTTTTTAAAGTATTATCAGCTTGCTTTGCCTTTTAAAAATACCTGTAACTATTAAGATATTTGGAGCAGATAGGTGGCGCAGTGGATGGAGCAACCACTCTGTAGTCAGGAAGACTGGTCTTCCTTAGTTCAAATCTGGCCTCAGATATTTACTAGCTGTGTGACCCTGGGCAAGTCAACCCTCTTTGCCTCAATTTCCTCATCTGTAAAATGAGCTGGAGAAGAAAATAATGAACCACTCCAGTATCTTTGCCAAAAAAAAAAAAACCCAAATGGGGGTCACAAAGAGTCAGTTACTACGGAAAAACAATTGAAGAACAAATTAAGATATTTGGACATGAAAATCTTTAGCTTTATGGCAGAGATATTGCTTTTTACTCATTTCTTTTAATTAGTTAAAAGTGCACTTCAATTTGTGGCTGTTTCAAATTAATATATTTTAAGAAGATGCCCTTGCATCATATGCTAGTCTCTTAGGCTGACATCTTTGTGGGCACAGGGGATCAGAGATGTCATTCCTTTTCATACCTGTGTCCTAGGCTGGCCTCTTCCTACTTGCGGAGGACCTCCCACACCCTTGCCTGCAGTGGACAGAGAGACTTTATTCTATCCTACTTCCACCCCCTATTTCCTGGACTGGCCTGCCTGTGGGCAGAGAAGAGAAGCACCATTGCATCAGCTCCACCCACTGAGCTGCCTAACACTGTGACAGGATTCTACCCTGAGGCCCAGCAATGTTGATACTCTACCCTAACCCATTTGTCAATGATTAACAAACTCCTACCCAGCCCAATTCTAGTGATTCTGAACCCATGGCTCTCATTATTCAAATGCCACTCTCCATCCCCCCTCCCTTATTACTGTCCCCCTTAACACAACCTCTCACTCCTAATGTCCCACTCTAAAGCTTCCTGCCTCCTCCACTGGGCTCTCTGGAATGCTCGCTCCACGGACAACAAACTTGCTTTCGTCTTAAATCTCTTCTTTTCCCACTTCTTTCATCTTCTGGCTTTGAGTCTGGGTGCCCTCCTGATGACAGTCTCCCTAGTCAAAGTTTCCAGCACTGGTTGGTCATCCTCTTCTCCATGATGCACTCTTCTCTGTAGGTTTTCATGACATTGCTCTCTTCTGGTTCTCCTCTTACCTATCTGGTTATTCCTTCTCAGTCTTCCTTCTTGGATCTTCACCCAAGTCACACTCACTGGTTATTCCTTCTCAGTCTTCCTTCTTGGATCTTCACCCAAGTCACACTCACTAAGTGTAGGTATCATTCAGGAGTCTATCTCTGCCCATCTTCTCCTATCCTTCAGTGCTGCTTCACATGGTAATTTCATCAGCTCACATGGATTCAGTTATCATCTCTATGCTGATGATTCTCAAATATACTTATCCAACCCTAACCTCCCTCCTGATTCAGTCTCATATCTTCAGCTGACTTTCCAACATCTCAAACTGGTTATCCCAGAGACGTCTTAAACTGAACATGTCCAAAACTGAACTCATTTTTTTCCCAAAAACTCTGTCCTCTTCTTAACATCCCTGTTACTGTTAAGGATACCACCATCCTCCCAGTCCCCTAGGCTCACAACCTAAGTGACATCCTCTACATCTCAGTCTCACCCACCCATATGCAATCTGTTGCCAAGCCCTGTCAATTTTCTCTTTCTAACATCTCTCATATATGCCGCCTTCTGTCTTCTGACCCTGCCTCCACCTGGTGCAGGCCCTCATCACCTCATACCTCTCCCCAAGCCACTCCATCCTGCTCTCTGCTGTCAAAGTGGTCAAAGTCCTAAAGAGTAGTCTGACCCCTGCTCAGTAAACTCTACTGGCTCCCTATCACCACCAACATCAAATATAAGACCCTTTCTTTGGTGTTCAAAGCCATTCATAAATTGCCCACCCCTTCCAATCATTTTTCATCTTATTTGCCCACACAGAATGCAGTGACACGGTCTCCTTGATGTTCTTTACACATGAACACTCTATCTCATAAATCCGAGCTGTCCCCTGTGCCTGGAATTCTCTCCCTCCTCACATCCATCTCCTGGCTTCCCTGGAGTCCTTCAAGTCCCACCTAAAATCCTACCTCCTAGATGCTTTTCCTAATTCCTCTTAATGCTAGGGATTTCCTTCCATTGATATTTGTCCTGTACCTATGTGTCTTCCATTAAACTGTGAGCTCCTTGGGAGCTGTAACTGTCTTTCGCCTCTCTTTTTATCCATGGTCTTAGCGCAGTGCCTGGAAAATAGTAAGCACTTAATAAATGTTTATTGACTGCCCAAGAAGTTGCATTCATTCACTAAATATTAAGCTTCTGATATGCCATGGTACTATGGAAAATAGACTAAACCAGAAGACAGTTCCAGGGGTGGGGAACCTGTGACCTCGAGGCCACATGTGGCCCTCTAGGTCCTCAAGTGCAGCCCTTTAAATGAATCCAAGTTTTACAGAATAAATCCTTTTATTAAGGGGATAGAAAGGATTTGTTATGTATATTCCTAAGACCATTGACTTCCTTATTTTACAGGTGAGGAAATTAAGCCAAAAAAGGTAAAGTGACTTCACAGGATCAAAGAAATTTAGTTGGATGTGGGACTTCAACAGCCATAAAGTGCAAATGACATATGAAAGAAAACCCCACTACAACCTCCCTAACAAGTGGTCATCCAGTTTGTTTGAAGATATACAAAGTGGGGCAGCCCATGACCTCCCAAAGCACAACCCATCCCATTTTTGAATAGCTCTAATTCTTAGGAAATTTTTCCTGAAATCTAGCCTAAATTACTACAATAATTTCCTCCCATAGCTCCTAGTTCTGCCCTCTGGAGCCAAACTAAACAAGTCAAATAATGCCTCTTACCCATGAAAACCCTTCAGACACTTGAAGACAGCTTTCCTGTTCTCCTTGCGCTGATTCTCCTGTCCTCTGAGCCAAATATCCCTAGTTACTTCAACCAATATTAAATTAATTGCCCAAAGTCACACAGATGGTAAATAGTAAAGCCAATAATGTCCTCAGACGCCAAATCCAGTGCTATTTCTAACATGCCATATTGCCTATTTCAGGGCATGATTGTCTTTGGTTTATTTTGGGCGTAACAGTGATTCCATCAGTCTAGTCTGCTGATAGAGGTCATAAACCCCCTCCAGTTCTTTCTATTCCTCATTGCTTCTTGTCTTTTTTTTCTATAAACCTTCACAAATGACCCACTTATTAGGCTCATGTTCTTCGAATCTAACAGGACCCCAGTGTAGCACTCAGCTTGTGATACATGGCCCCTCATTCGAGATCTGCCCAGCTCCACTTCCTATCACACAGCTAACTCCTCACTGCTTTCTTTTATGCCATTTTGGTCCCAGGCATCATTCTTTGGTCATTGGTAACATGTTGCAGCCGGCTTATGCCCACCACACATCTTTCTACTGTCCTTGAATTATTTGTCAGTTTGATTCCTCCAGGATCATGGCATTCTATGAGTTACACCTTTATAGTATCGGCAGGAGAATACTGACGTTAAAGAGATGTAACTTTGTTGCAGTGAGCGCGGAATAGTGCTTTCCATAGGGCCATAGAAAGCACTATGCCATTTCCCAAACATAATCCAATCCATTTTTTCTCATCCTACTCAATTAGGCATTGCCTATGGTACATGCTCAAGATGTAAATACTGGTGGATTAGATCAGTGGGCTATTCATCCTGCTGAACATTATTTGTTTTTTATCCATTCTGTTTTGTCAGTGTAGAAGATTAATACAAACTTCCCCACTGCTGTGGATTTCATTGAGGAGGGTTTCTACTCTTCTGAGCTTAATGCACTTAATATGACATATGAGAGAGACTGGATAGGACCTTTTGGAGAACCTGATAATCAATTTTTCCTTTACTTTTTTAAAGTTTACACAGGAATTGTCCAATATTCCTTCTAGTACCAAATTATTTTATTCCGATAGATGTGATACATACTATCTTCATATAGACAATTTATGCAAACAAATAAAAATTAAAAAGAAATTCATTTATTATACTCCCTGTAAGCATTCTTGGGGTTTGGAGGAGCAGGAAAGTCAAGATCATTGAGGGAAAAATTGTGGGGCAGTAAATTGTACATATTAGAAAAGCTGTATTGAATATTTCCTTCTCTGAATCAAGGAAATTTTGAAATTTTACCATGAGTAAATCTATTGCCAACATTAATTTTTATAGTAGACTTAAGGAAATACTTTGCTGTGTAATATTCACCTTCAAATGAAATCTTGTTCTGTAGTGAACACAGAAGTTGCTACCTTTCCATTCCCCAGAGTAGATTATTCTCAAGGGTGTCTTAACAAGGCATGAACTGTAATTGCTAGGTTCTGGAGCTATATTTGATGTCAGGTTTCCCCCCAAAACTTCTCATTCCAGAGGGATCTATCATTTCTGCTGCTGATGTCTGAATGCTTGGAGGACTAACTGCTCAACCCTGCTGGTACCAGTTCCTGAGACCATCATGGGACCTGAAGGTAGCCTTCTGCATAGTGGACAGGTGCACATCATCATCTGGGGGAGTTTGGCAGCTGTCACAACTTTCCTACTCATTACCTTCCTCATCTTTCTGTGCTCCAGTTGTGAAAGGTACGATTTAGATGACCAAACTCTTACTGGAACCTAAACATATCATTGTTTTAGCTACTGCTACATGGCTCAGCCAGCAGAGGCCCCCATGTATTAAAATTAATCCCGCTTACTCTCAGCTATAATGATGATGAGCCCATTTTCTGTTTCGATGAAGATTGAGCCATTGTTTTAACACTTTTGATAACAGTTCACACACCTGTGTATTTGAGGCCTTTCTGAATGCAATTATTTGCTATTCATTTAATCTGATATTTGTGAAGATATCTTGTTATCTTCAAGTAGGTGTGGATATTTTGAAATCTGGGTATTGTGTGAATAAAGGTGACAACCTCCAGTGCCATAGTTCATTGCACAATTTGGTGTTTAATAACTGTTTTTTTTTACTTTTGAACTTTTACTTCTTACAGAAGTATATAAAATATAGTATATATAAGTATATAAAATAATCACCTCAAAGACAGAATAAGATTTTGGAATGCCAGAACCTCAGTTAGTGAATAGATTTCACAGAGAGAAATTTTTTTTTTATGAAAAGAAAGCCATCCTCATGTCAACGTAGACAACAGAATTACTTTATTGAGAAATTTTATATCAATGATACCATAGAAATCAAAGCCATTCTACATCCATCATCTCCTCTAGAAAGAGATTCACTGACTCAAAAAGAGAGGGGAAAATCTTGTCTCATTCAGTCTTAGGCAGAGTCTAACAAATAGCATCCAAGTGCTACCTTTCTATCTCTAAATAAAGCTGATGAGAACTGCAAAACTGGACTTCTCTAGACTAGAACAGAATTCCACTGTCTTCCTGGTCTATATTGAGCCCTTTGGGATTAGAGGCCAGAACCAGACTTTTCCATGAGTCTGGAGTAGAAGAAGCTTGAGGGCGTGTTTGCTTCTGTCTGGTTTTTGTAATAAGGTTACCTCCCATTAGATGTCACTCTTCCCTTATAGATTGCCTGTGGTTATCCTTCTCAAAGACTGACTACATCCTGATTCAAACCAATGCAAGGGAATTCCATTGCCCCTTACCTGTGGCCGCCATAAATTGAAGAACTCTGAAACATCCTACGTGCACAGAGCATTCCCCAGTAGCCCAGAGATTTAGGTTGATTTTGTGTTCACTTATCTAAATTCCCATATAGTGCTTGATTTTTCCAGCAAAGGCTTTCTCTGCTGAGGCAAATTGGAGGGGTAAGGAAATCATCTGCATACTTCAGACCAAATATTTGTTTATGTAAGACTATAAGTTACAGAGAATTTGCTGATTTGTACCGGTAGGAGTTCCCTTATACTGTTATTCTCTATACCAGTGAAATCATAGGTCTAATGTTGGCCTGTACCAATTAAATCATAGGTGTAATGCCTTATACATGCATATGTATACATATACATATACTTATATATTGCCATATACATATACACATAGATGTATATACATTCATGCTCATACACTTGGGATTAAATTACCTATGTATTTCAAGCAGCAGCTTCTTGAGGCATGAACTAAGAAGGCTTTCTCTTTGCACCACAACCACTGTTACTTCATCTGTAATAGCTGGTCAAAACTATTTGCATGGGTTTATGGTATTCTTTTATTATCTCATTCAACTTCCCTCCAGCAAATGAGGTGATAAGATTTATGGCATAATTACCTGGCTGTCCCTTCTTCCTTATGAAGCAATCGTTTTTTTTTTAAATGAAAGAAAAAGATTTTATCAAGAATAAAAGCAAGATTTTCTAAATCTTAGGGAACCAAGTGTATAAAGTACTATATGTTAAATTTTTAGATCTATGTCTCTATAAATATGGAATGTCACTAAAAGTTCATATTTTAAATTTCAGAGAAAAGAAGCCAAAACAACAAAATGGTGACCATGAGAACCTGATGAATGTGGTAAGGCTCTGAATTCTTCTTTTTTTAAAGCAGTTGTACATTTTAGTATGTTGCCACATGCCCAGGACCAGAAGGAAGCCAGGCAGGATGCCTAAAATCAGCTCTGCCTCAGCTATTCTTTGTCCTGAAAGGTTTCATGGGAATTTGTTTCTGAAAAAGCTCAGTACCTATTAACTGCAATTAAATGCCTGTGTTGTTAGCCTAGGAATGTAGAAATCAGTAATAGAATTTCCCATAACCACATGAATTTGATTGTCAATGACCAGCCAAGGGGGCATTTAAATATTCCTGTATTTATGGCAGCACTGTATTCTTTAAAGCAGGCCTGCACAACCTGCATCCTTCAGGCAGCTTATAATGGCCCTGGGGCCACTTGCAGCATGCCAAAGGATTTCGGCAGCCAGGAAAAATATAGAGGAGAACATCCTTTGTATGGGGAGGAAATCCTTTGGTGGGCCATAGGTTGTGTGGGCCTGCTGTAGAGCTTCTGCTAACCCTACTCTCATCACCACTGAGTACCATTAAGCATATAGCACAAGGGTCTTGCCTTCTAACAAAGTTTGTAGGACCATGCCCTTTTGCATTAACTTTGCCTGCCCCTCCAAGCCCTCAGCCCTAGAGGCCTACTGTTCTGATTGGCCTCAAGAGACTAGTATATATCATTGAATAGTAGCAGCTCTAGGGAGTTCGAAAGCTTGCCTTAGGTTATCCCTGCCTCCAGAAATTTCCCTCAAGGGAAATGTACCAAAGGATGACTCCAGAGAATTTGGGATCATCTTAAGAAGAAATCTGAACTCTCATGTTAGTGGTGGTAAAGGATAATACTCTTCACAACATTATGCTGGAAAATACCTCTCATAATCTTCCTGCTTTGGATCCACTATCTCCAGAGTTGTCCCAGAACAGGAATTGTATGACAGGTTGGAAGGTTAAAGAAACTACTTTTGAGAATATTCTCCCGGGTAGAATTAGGTACTTGACGTGGAAAAGGAGGTTTGGTAAATAAAAGTCAATACAAACATTGTGTTATTAGCAAAAGCTTCTGTGAAGTCAAGTCACCAAGCATTTATCAAGTGCCTGCTGTGTGCCAGGCACTGTCCTAAGCACTGGAGACACAAAGAAAGGCAAAAACAGAACCTACCCTCAGGGAGCTCACAGTCTAATGGGGGGAAGACAACATACAAACGATCTATACGGGATAAATTGGACCCCTAAATCCTTCAGAATTTACCGAAAAGACCATATAGTAGAATACATTTTTCCCAAATAGAGTCAGTCCCCCACTTACAGAAACATAGAATATTAGTGTTGAAAGGACCAGAGAGTACATCTAGTCCAACCAGTAGCTAAATAGGAGTCACCTCTGCAGTGGAAATGCCAGCCTCAGCTAGAATCAGATTAAATGTAATTGGCAAAGGTTGAACAAAATATTATGACATATTATGACAAAATAATACAACATAGATAATGTTAATTTGTGATTTTCTAAGCCAATATGTGACCATCAGAGATCCATTTCTATTTTAATTTGACACGAATGCTGTTCTACTGCATCTCTAACAAAGTGATCATCTAACATTTCCTTGAAAGACCTCACCTTCTAAGGAAAAAGCTGCTATTTTTCCAGGCAACCCATTCCACTTTTGAATAACTCTAAGTATCAAGAAGTTCAGGGTGGTTTTTTGTTTTGTTTTATCTTGTTTTTCCCCTTCATATCCAATATAAAGCCATACCTCTGAAACTACTCCACATTGTCATTAGCTATGACTGCCTTTTCAGGTCAAGCCGACAATTCCAAACCTTGTTCCACATGATGGCCCTTTAAATACTAGAAGATAGTTGTCATGTCCCCCACCCCCAACTCTCTCTCTGTCTCTCTCTCTGTCTCTCTCTCTGTCTCTCTCTCTCTCTCTCTCTCTCTCTCTCTCTCTGTCTTCTTTAGGCCAGAACCATAATTGAAGCAGGATGACTGGAATTTTGCCTTCCTTCTGTTGATGATCTCCAATTTATCTTGTATATTTCTTTGTACAGAGTTGTTTGCATGCTGTCTCCCCCATTATTGTGGGGATTATCATGTGGAGATAGTCATGCACCCAAATACATCCACATTCCATCCCTTTTACAGAAGACCATTTGGGAAAGACTTAGTGTGTTATACCAGGATTTTCTCTTGTCTTATATGGCATATACTATAAAATGGGCATGGGGGAAGGAGGAGGATTAAATAATTCACATCATTCACAGTAGTAACACAAATTGTCATGTGGGCAGATTAGAATATGGGATTTTCAGTTCTGATCGTTTTATACTGATATTTGGAATGTGGAGCAGAAGGGAAACAGCATGATTTTTTAAGGAAATGCTTTCAGTGTTGACAGCTTTGTTTTGACTTGTAAATTGCTTAACTTTACTATGGAGGTAATTTAAACAGAGATACACTACTGCCAATTAGTTACCTTCCTGATTATAATCATATACTATAGCTAAATTCTTTCTAACCACAATTTTAAACAAAATTTGCTAACAGTAGCCACATATTATTGTATTATACTTAAATTTACCATATATTATAATGTATGAGGAGGCTAACTAACATGAGTAAAATAGCAAAGTGATCCTGAAAGGTCATTCTTATTTCTGGATGTCCCATTTGCCCTTATTTATATATATTCTTGAGAATAAGTAAGATTTAGAATGCAAGTTCTTTGACATCAGGGACTGGTTTTGCTTTTTATTTGTGTCCCAAGCTCTTATCAAAGTGTCTGGCACATGAATGGATGAATGAAATGAACATTCTTTAAGCACTTACTGTGTGCCAAACACTGTGGTAAGGGCTAGGAATCTAAAGAGAAAATTTGAAACAGGCTTTCCTCTCAAGAAACTGACACCCTGATTGGGGAAGACAGAACATAAAAGGAAGTTCACTTGCAGAATAGACAGAAAAAGGTACAGTGGCTGAGCAGATGGCAAGGCCCAGGGATCCTTAAGTTGCATGATAGGTCAGACAATTGTAGAAGATGGCTGAATGGCAAAGCTTAGTGGTCTTCTGTCTCTTAGGAAGAGAATAAATGACTCCCATCTTGTATAAGAAGTATAAACAGCCAAGCAGCCTAAGTGGGTTCTGGGCCTCAGGACTAGGGGAGGAGGCAAAGGGGGTAACAGTCCCCCTCTCATCCATCTTTCTCACACTCTTCTCCCACCCTTTTAGCCTAACACCCCCACCCCTCAACCCCTAGGTCTTGTTTCCTCTAGAAGGCTCAGGTAAGTTCATAGCAATCTTCTGGGTCAGGGATGAAAGCTAAGTGATAAATAAATACTTGTTGATTAACTAGTGTTGCTTTTAATAATAGCTTAGGTGAGATCATGGATTCTTCTCTAAAAATCTTTTAGACTATAATAGATCTAGTATATGGATGCTCCCACCTAGAGGCAAAGGGAATTAATCAGATTCCTTGAAAGATACCCTGTAGTTCCTTGGTTAATATTGAACGATTTGTGTAGAACATAAATTTGTTCCTTCCTTCCTTCTTTCCTTCTTTCCTTCCTTCCTGGAACTGCCCTCGACAATTTTTATTGATTTACCTTTAACATTCTTTTCTTTTTAAATTTTGAGTTCCAGTTTTTCTCCCACCATCCCGCTCCTCCCCCACTGTAGCAGCAGTGTGGCTAGCAGCTACTGTGGCTGTGTAAGACCAACAACAACCAGCACACAGAAGGGCTGCCAACACAGGTTCTTTGATCTGCTTTTCTAAGGAAAGCAACTTTAAGGGTTTAACAGTCTCAGTTTAATCAGACATACCTATATCATTCACTTGGTTCAGGGGGAAAAGATCAGCCCCCTGAACTTCAAGGCAAATACAAAAAAAAATTACAAACATCAACAGACAGATCTTGTCTGATTCAAATCACAATACATAGTTACCAGAGAAGCACCAGTATCTGTCTGGGTTATCAAAGCCAGGGGCGGGGTGTGGGGGGAATGCAGTGACAACGGCTTGCCCAGAATCTCAACACTCCTATGAGTGAGCCCCAAAATTCAAACACCAAGCTCCCCTCAATTATATCCTGTTTGGAGCCCTGAGGGCTCTGACCTCACCCAGGCTGGGTGTGTGAAAGTTCCCCATCCCCAGCATCACATTACATACAAGTCAATGATTCCTGATTGCCTCAGTGCTGAGAAATAGCAAGAAATACTCCAAAACAAAGTAAAACAAAAGTAAAACAAAAGGTTTCCTACCCATTCAAACAAAGGTGAGACTTGATAGTCTTAGCATCTCAAAAGGGAAGAATAGGGAAAAGTCTGATTGCTGTAACACCCACCCATAGAGAAAGCAAATAATACAATGTCAGCTATACATGTGAAGTCATGCAGAGCATATTTCCATATTAGTTATTAGTATTAGATATTAGCCATATGAGAGAGAGAGAGAGAGAGAGAGAGAGAGAGAGAGAGAGAGAGAGGGAGGGAGGGAGAGAGAGAGAGAGAATGAGAGAGAAAGGAGAGAGAGAGAGAGAGAGAGAGAGAGAGAGAGAATGAGAGAGACTCGAGAGCGAGAGAGAGAGAGAGAGAGAGAGAGAGAGAGAGAGAGAGAGAGGGGATGAGAGAGAGTATTATACTTCAGTTTGCACTCCGAGTTCATAACCCTGGAGGTAGATAGCATTTTTTCATGGTGAGTCCTTTGGAATGGTCTCAAATCATTGTATTGATCAGATTAGTCAAGTCTTTCACAGTTAATCATCATTACAACATTGCTGTTACTGTGCCCAGTGATCTCTCAGTTCTCACTTGGCTTTGCATCGGTTCATAGTGGTCTTGCCACGTGTTTCTGCAGTCACTGCCCCCCCCCATCATTTCTTATAGCACAGTAGTATTCCTTCGCAATCATATGCCACAAGTTGTTAAGCCATTCCCCAATTGATGAGCATCTCCTCGATTTCCAATTCTTTGCCACCACAAAAAGAACTGTTATAAATATTTTTGTACATATAGGTCCTTTTCCTTTTTCTTTGATTTTTTTTGGGGGGATATAAACCTGGTAATGGCATTGCTGGATCAAAGGGTATGTATAGTTTTATAGTCCTTTGGGCATAGTTCCAGATTGTTCTCCACAATGGTTGGACCAGTTTACTACTCCCTTAGCAATTCATTAACATACCAGTTTTCCCTCATCTCCTCCAGAATTTGGCATTTCTGACAGAAGTGAGCTGGTACCTCAGAGTTGTTTTAATTTGCCTTTCTCTAACCAAAAGTAATTTAGAGCATCTCCCATATGACTTTGGTAGCTTTGATTTCTTCTTCTGAAAACTACCAGTTCATGTCCTTTGAGTATTTTTTTTATAAATTTGACTCAATTTCCTATATATTTCATAAATGAGGCCTTTAAACTTGTTACAAAATATTTTGATATTACTTCATTGCCTATAGTCCCTTTTAGCAAAATGTAGTTTCCCTCATTATCTTTTTTTAAAATTAGGTCTATTTTTGCTTTTACTATGTCTGAGATCATGATTTCTACCCCTGCCTTTTTTTTTACATCAGCTAAAGCATAACAGATTCTGCTACAGCCCTTTATTTTAACTCTATGTGTATCTTTCTGTCTCAAGTGTGTCTCTTGTATACAACTTATTTTTGGATTCTGGTTTCTGTACATTGTTCTATCTGCTTCTGTTTTATGGGTGAACTCATCCCATTCACATTCACAGTTATCATTACTAACTTTGTATTTCCCTCCATCCTGTTTTCTTCTAGGTATTTTCTCTCTCTTTTTATCCTGTTCCTCCTCAAAAGTTGGTTTTGCTTCTGACCACTGCCTCGCTTAATCTGCCCACCCTTTTATGTTCTCCCTCCCCCCCCCAACTATTATCTTCTCCTCCTGTTTCCCTGTTGGGTAAGATAGATTTCTATACCCAATTGAGTGTGTTTATATATTCTTTCTTCTTTGAACCAGTTACTATTAGAGCAAGGTTCCAGCTTTGCCTGGTACCACCACTACCCTCTGTATAAAGGTGTAGTGGTGGCAGCAGGCAATGCTTGAAGATTAAAACTTTATAAGTTCTTGAAATATGATGTCTAAGCTCTTTTTTTTGACAATAACTTTCAGGTAGTCCAATAATTATTAAATTTTCTCTCCTTGATCTCTTTTCCAAGTCAGTTCTTTTTCTGATGAAATATTTCACATTTTCTTCTATATTTTTATTCATTTTACCTTGTTTTATTGTTTCTTAATGTCTCATGGAGTCATTTGCTTCCCAATTCTAATTTTTAAGGAACTTTTTTCTTTGGTGAGCTTTTTTACCTCTTTTTCCATTTAACCAATTCTTCTTTTTAAGGAGTTCTTTTCCTTAGTGATTTTTTTTAGTTTTCTTTAGTGAGCTTTTGTGCCCCCTTTTTTTTATTAGGCCAATTCTGTTTTTTAAGGTGTTATTTTCTTCAGTATTTTTTGTGCCTCTTTTACTAAGCTGTTAATTCTCTTTTGCATCACTCTCATTTCTTTTCCCAATTTTTCCTCTACCACTCATTTGTCTTTAACTCTACCAGGAATTTCTGCTGGCCTTGGTCCAATGATTATTCCTCTTTAAGGCCTTTTTCATAGTTGTTTTCACTTTGTTGTCTTATTGAGAGTTTATGTCTTGGTCTTCACAGCTACTGTGGTAGCTTTTTATGGTCGAGCCCCTTTTTTGTTATTGTTTGCCCATTTTCCCACCCGATTTCTTCACTTTGAACTTTATTTTAAAGTTAGACTCTGCTCAGCTAGATGTGGGAGGCACTGTCCCAAGGTTTAGGCTTTTTTGTGTGACTGTTTTCAGAGCTAGTTCTGGAGGTCTGCAAGTTTTCAGTGCTTCCAAGGCTGTATTATCCTGGGAGAGGTGTAGTCACTGGTCTCCTGGTCTGTGCTCTGGTTTTTACCAGGAAGGTCCCTGCTTCCCTACAATTGCAAGTACTAGTGTTCCTCTTGGCCCTGGAATTGTGACCAGGTCCCCTGCTCCCTTGTGACTGATCACAAATGCTTCTCTCCATCTGGGAACCGCCACCCAGAACTGCTTCTAGACTTGTCGGTCAGCTACAGCTGCACCCAGTGCCAGGAAAGAGTCCCCTGTAATCTCTTTTTGACCAGCTGTGACCTCTTTGCTGTGTCTGGGTGGAGAACTCTTGAAGCTTCTGTCACAGCCACCTCCAAGGCCCACCACTGGTGCTCCTGGCCCACTCCAGGCTTGTGTCCACCTCAGTGTCACAAACCTTTCTTCTGGACCTCCTAAGTTGTCTTTGGCTAGAAAAATATCTCCTTCTGACTTTTTGTTGACCCTGATACTCCAAAATTTAATTTGAGGCATTTAAAAAATAGTATTTTATTTTTTCTAATTACATGTAAAAATAGTTTTTAACATTCATTTTTTGTAAGATTTTGAGTTCCAAATTTTTCTCCCTCTTCCCCTCCCCTAGAGAGCAAGCAACCTGATATGGGTTATACATGTTTGAGGCATTGTTTTAAAGTTGTTTGGAGGGTAATGTTAGGAGAATTCAGCTGGGTCCCAGCCTGTACGGGGTGTTCCTAAAATCTGGACACATAGGCGAAAATGCATATTTTCAAGAAATGAAATGAATGAAATTTTCAACAATACTTTATTTAATTGGAATATTAACAAATAACATCTTCAGTATGATTTCCATCATTTGTGATGCAAAGGTTGATGTGCTTTGCAAGATTCACGTGAACTCGATGCAACAACTCCACATTGCCATCAGTTTTAGCACATTCACTCTTTATGCATTCAATTAAGTGTTTTGCATCTGTGATTTTCATTAAGTACACCTTCTCCTTTAGCATACCCCAGAAAAAGAAGTCAGGGGCTAAGGTCTGTTAATATTCTAAATATTTCAAAATATGCATTTTGCCTATAGGTCCAGATTTTAGGGACATCCCATACTTTGCTATCTTCAGGATGAATTCTTCTCTTGCTACATATTTCATGTAGGTTGTTGAGATTTTTTTTTAAGAATCACTTTGTTTTAACTCCTTTGTTACAATACAGAATACATTTCTTAGCTATGTCATATGTTCATTTTTTTACAGCCTTCAGATAAGGAGATGTTCAGCCATTCAGTAACCAGTCTGGGTACTGAACTTCCTGTCAGCAGTGAACAAAATGGGGGCCTTACCAATGGAGACAGTAAGTTCTGCTGAGCTTTCCTATATGTAAAAATCCTATCATACATATCTCATCATGTCCTGAACTTAACAGATGTCCAGAAACTTTAAGTAATTTGTTGAAATTTAGCTTCTCTCAGTTTACTCACTTGTAGAACCAGTTTTACAAAGTCACTCTCATTGAGTTACAGCTATTAAGTCTTCTTCTGGCTCTGATATTTCCTGGTTCTATGGCTTCAAGTTATAATTTACTTTCTCTGACAGTGTAATCTGAATTAGCTGTATCTTACAGCTCTTGGCAGCTAACATGGTGCTTATCATTTGGAAGGTCCTTAATAAATGTTTGTTGAACTGAATAGGTACATAGTGATCCTTCCTGCAGTTCCGTTAGAGTTAGAAGATGAACATGTGAAACATCTTCCAACTTTTGTTAAATCTAAGATCTTAGAATACAGGTGGTATTTTATATATATTTTTAAAACTAGAGTTACTGGTCCATATGTATCATACTTTGTAAAGACATGCCCAATAAAATGAAAAACTTTGGTTTAATAGCTTGCATAAGGCCTTACAGCATTAACAATTCATTGCCAAACTGAAAATTTAGAATTCTGACCTCAGCCTTCTTATCAGGATTAACATTCAGGGGTGGGAGAGAACCTAAAAAAAAAAAAAAAGAAAAAATATACCCAGCCCCTTTGCTCATGGGTGATGTTACTTCTAACATAGGTGAGCTGGCTGTGTTTACTGGTTGATCACAAATGTGCCTCCAGAAATGTAGAGATGATCACAAATAATGCCGTAATTTCTGTACCAAAAAATCTGGTATTCTGCCAAGGTAACATGGAGGAAATGACCTTTATTTACCCTCCAAAGGAGCTTTCATCCCAAAATTGTCATTGGTTGCCCCATCTCACATCACTTTAAAGGACCAGTAGAGTCAGTGAATGTGGAAAGAGGTGACCACTCACTACAAGTTAGAATAAGTATCCTTATTTTTCCCACAAGTGAAAACAAAAGGTGATTTTGGTTGTGGGGGTCTATGGTAAATTAGTGTTAGACATGCATTGAAGTATGGCAACAGGTCATTACCGTTTAGAATGAAAGGTATGTAAGGCTATTTGTAATACAGTGAAGGAATATTCTTCTGAGACAAATTGTGTCCCTTATTCAGTGGAGTAGCATTGGAGATAAAAATTACGTTTTGTTGAAGAAATTAATTTAAAACCTAAAGTCATCATGGGTGAAGTTATTACAACTAAGTAGATTTATTAAAGTGCTACAGTTTAAATTTGAGAGATATGCTCGTTCATTTCCTTCCAAATTATGAGTAAAATAATAAGAATCCTTAGTCCATAGTCATGTCTCTATAATTTTCTTCTTAAAGTCAAAGAAGATGAAGTATTATGATTTTTCCTCATTTTACTGTATAGTAAATCACGCAATGTAATGCTTTAGGGGTGATTGAATCTCTTCCTTTAATTGTTTCTTTCTTCTCCTGCTGCTACTGCAGTTCTTTCAGAAGACAGTACCATGACGTGTATGCAACATTACGAAGAAGTACAGACTTCTGTTTCTGACCTGCTGGATTCCCAGGACAGTACAGGAAAGTCAGCAAAATGTCATCAAAGTCGAGAATTACCTAGAATTCCTCCTAATGATTCCTTGGATACTATTCTTACCACGAGAAATGTGGACAGTGACCAGGGTCTTGGGATGGAAGGACCATATGAAGTTCTCAAAGATAGCTCCTCCCAGGAAAACATGGTGGAAGATTGTCTGTATGAAACTGTGAAGGAAATAAAGGAAGTGGGAACAGCAGCCAACCTAGAAAAAAGCCAAAATGGAAGACCAAACTCTGTAACCGCCTTTAAAGAGATTCAGGGCCCTCACCCTGTGAACAAAGTTGAGTCTGCGGAGTATGCTTCTGTGGACCGAAATAAAAAAAGTCGACACAGTGTCAATGCAGAGAGTGTGCTTGGAAATTCCTTGGATGTAGAGGAAGAAGCCCCACCACCTGTCCCTGTAAAACTCCTTGATGAGAATGAAAACGTGCAGGATAAAGCAGATGGGGAGGCGGCAGATAAAGGGACCACAGAGGCTACTAGTCAAATCAACAAGGTAAGCTCTTTCCTCATATTCTTATAGCACAAAAAGGGCAAACATTATTTAAGTGTGCAAAGTTGACCCCCAACTTGGGGTGAGCCTTTTTAAAATTTTATTCCAGGTACGTACTATGGAACACCCATGGGGGCTTCCAATCTGCATGTTCCTCTGGGAAATTGTTCCACAAATGTTCATGCTACTTGAATGATGAAGACTTTTTCCTGAATGCTAGAACTAGGATTTTTTTTTTCTTCTCTCATTACCAGGGTGACAACTTATGTTTATAACGCACCTCTCTCAGAACTGTTTTTGATTCTTAACCAATTTTCATAATGTGTCTGGTTAGGGGCAAATATTATTTTTCCCATCGTAGAGATGAAGAAACAGAAGTAAAGAAGTTAGTTCATTTGCCCAAGGTTAAAACACCACAGAACCTCACATAATCACCCCAAGCTGGATGTGTATCATGCTTTGTCCCTCAGACTTATGGCTGACATACACAAGTAAGACAACCTCATGGTGTAAATTATTTATGTAAGTAAACTACACATGCCTATGACAATATGTTAACAATAATAACAGATGAAATTATTATAAAACATGAAGTTTTACAAAGCACAGAATCATAAAGTATCATAGTTGGAGGAGAGCCCAAAAGTCCAGTTCAGGCCTAAGGCAAGAATCACTTCTACATTCTCTTCAACAAATAGTTGTCTCACTCTGTTGGATGAGATGTTAAGTCACTTGTAACTAGTAGCACAAGAAATAAAAATAGAAAATCCAAAAATGTCAGTCCCAAATATAGACAAAATCAAAGTCTGAGAAGGCCGCAGAGGAGCTCACAAATTTTTGGCAGCACATATATTCCTATTTCAAATAACACAAATTCTAATAGAAACTATCACCAGACCATAAAAGTGCTAGTTTGGATCAGTAACGTTATGATTTAGTGAAGAGAGGACTGGACTTGGAGTGAAAAATCCTGGGTTCCTGCCCCAGCTCCAACACTTACCAACTGAGAGACTGAAATAAAACAGTCCTTGCCCTCCAAGAACCTGTATTTGATTAGGGAAACATGACATGTGCCCAATTAAATGTAGTACACAGAAAACAGGAGGGAGAGCCCTGACAACTGGGGAAATTAAGTAAAGCATCATGGAGACCAGTCAGGTGGTACATAACTTGAAACTTTGAAAGAAGATGAGGATTCTGAGAGGAAAAGTTGGAGAGGATGGATTCCAGGCATGGGGAATGACTTGTATAAACACATGAAGGTTAGAAATATGAGGTTCAGACAATAGCTATTAGTCCAATTTGGATAGAACCCAGAGTTCACGAAGGGGTGCAGTATGAGATAAGGCTGGAGAGGTAGGTTAGGAGCCAGATTGTGGAAGTATTTAAATGCCAGGCTAAGGAAGACAGTTAGCAGGGAAGGACACATGTTCAGACCTGTGATTTAGGCAGGTACATCAAGGGTAGGTTGGAGACAGACTGGAAGAAAGGAGATTAATTTAGAGGCTAGTCCAGGTGGTGAAAGCCTGAACCAGAATGTTGGCTATAAGGAAAGAGACAGACTTGAGAGCCGCTGTGGAGCTAGAATTGATAAGACTTGGCAACTGATTAGATATTAAGTATGAGGGAGAGGGACGGGTCAAGGATGATTCTTAAGGTTACAAACCAGGATAGCTGCCCTTAATAGAAACAGGCAAGCTGGAACTAGTAGCAGATTTAAGGAGGTAAGTCATAAGTTCTGTTCTAGATATATTGACTTTAAAATGCCTCATAAATGTGGTTTATCTAGGAGGATAATTGGCAATGTATGACTCAAGTTTGGAAGATATATTAGGGTTAGATATGGCGATCTGGGTGTCGTCTGTAAAGAGATAACCTGATCCAGGAGCTGCTGAGATGTCCAAGAGATTGACTGCTGAGAGAGATGAATAAAAAGGAACTCGAAGGATAAAGCCCTGGGAACACCCTTAGTGGGCAGGAGGCAGCTAGGTGGCACCATAGTGCATGGAGTGCCAGGCCTCAAGTCAGGAAGACTCTTTCTGAGTTTGTGTGACCTCAGACACTTACTACTGTGTGACCCTAGGCAAGTCACTTAACCCTCTCTGCTTCAGTTTCCTCATATAAAATGAGCTGGGGAAGGAAGTGGCAAACCACTCCAGTATCTTTGCCAAGAAAACCCCAAGTGGGGTCGTGAAGAGTTGGATACAAGTGAACAATAACAAAGTGTAGGTCTTGGTGTCATCTGTAAAGAAGTGACCTGATCTGGGTGTCGATGGGATGTCCAAGAGAATAAGTGTCGAGAGAGGTTGGGGGCGCAAAGGACAATGTCCTAGGAACACCCTCAGTGGGAGGAGATGGACAGTATTCCATCATGGGAGAATAAGGAGAAGAGGTCAGACAATGAGGAACAAAACCAAAAGAGAACCATGTCACAGAAGCCAAGGAAGGACAGAGTGTCCAGGGAGAAGGGGGAGTGGCAAATAGTTTCAGAAGCTTGGAGGGGTCAGTGATAATGAGCATTGAGAAAAAGCCACCGGATGTAGCATTTGTGATCACTGATAACCTTGCTGTCTGTAAGAAGTAGCCATTCAGTCTTCCCTTGAAGATCTCCAGTGATGAGGCACTCACCACCTTATGAGGCCACCCACTCCACTTTTATACAACTCTGATGGTGAGGGAGCTTTTCCTTATATTAAGTCAAAATTTGCCTCTGCAGCTTCCATCCTTTATTCCACATTCTGCCCCATGAGGCCAAGTAGACCAGTTCTGTCCCTTCTACCATGTAACTCCTTATTCCCCTCCATGTACTCTGACCTCCTTGCTGTTCCTTGTACATGATACTCCCATCTTCCAATTCAGAACATTTTCACTGGTTGTCCCCCCCCCCCGTTGTCTCTCTGTCTTCATTACCACCTCCTAACATCCCTGGCTTCCTTCACATCTCAGCTAAAGTCTCAGCGTCTGCAAGATTTCCAGTCTTCCTTAATCTTGGTGCCTTCCCTCCGAGACTAACCCCAATTCATTGTGTGTGTATGTATACATATATGTATATATGGGTGAGTGTATATATAGATATAGATCTATCTATATCTATCTGTCTGTCTGTCAGTCTGTCTGTCTATAGTTTGTACATAGTTGTCTGTATGTTGTCTCCTCCATTGGACTAGGAGATCCTTGACAGCAGGGATTTTTTTTTTACCTTTCTTACCTTTACCTTTTTTATCTTTCTTTGTATCCCAAGAACTTAGGACATTGCCTAGTGCATTCACTTGTTTTTTCAGTCATGTCCAACTCTTCATGATCCTGTTTGGGGTTTTCTTAGCAAAGATACTAGAGTGATTTGCTATTTCCTTCTCCAGTTCATTTTATAATGAGGAAACTAAGGCAAACAGGGTTAAATGACTTGGCCAGGGTTACAGCTAGTGAGTTTCTGAGGCTAGATTTGAACTCGGAAGATGAGCCCCCAGCAGCCCACTTAGCACCAGAAGGCACTTAATAAATGCTAGTCAATTGACTGATTTACAGCGGTTCACATACTGGTCCCTCAGAAACTCTTCTTCTCCAAGCTAAATAGCCTCACTTCCTTCAACCTATATAAGTTAAATGTCTTCCCTCTAGTCTTACCCATACGGAACTTGCAGTTCACTACTCAATCAGTAAGCATGGATCAGCTCCTATTCCAGGTCTTTTCCATATCAGTTGCTTTCTACACCCTTATCCTCATCTTTTACTTCTCTAACTGATTTTTTTTAAACCAAGTGTAGTCCTTTGCATTTAGGCAGAAAATAGGGTGGAAACATGAAGGCATCGCCATCTCTCCTGTTTTAATATAAGGCACGATCATCAGAAGTTAACTTGGTAGGAATTGGTGGGAGATAAAGTCAGGCTGCATCCAAAGGAAGACATGAGATTCCAGCAGAGCTCTTTATCTTTCACTTTGCTTGGCCCTCTGGAAAACTGCTTTGTTTATTTGTTTGAAAAAATTATATTATGAATAACAGTTTTCAAACAAAAAGTTTCTTGCCATATAAAAATAATGGAGTTTGGTTTTCCACCCCTTCATATCACCCCAAATTAAAAAGTAAAAACAAAACTAAATTAAAAAGTAAAAATTGAAAGTAAAGTAAAAATTAAAAAGTACAAACAAAACTAAAACCCCACAATCCTGCCTGAGGCAGCTAAAGCTTTTTACAGATAGTATCTAACAGATAAGAAGGTTAATGGGCTAATTGCTATTAAACAGTAGCCTAGACTTCACTTCCTATATGTAAATTAGAATAATAAACCTTATAATCCAAGTTAGTTTTATGTAGAAATATATAATATGTGTGGGCAACTAGGTGTGATATCTCCACATTGTAACAATTCATACTTTAAATAATTCCCAGCATTTTAAAAATCCAATATAAAAAATTAGACACTATATTTTCTGGCAATATACAGACATATGTATACATACATACATATATATGCATATATATGTATACACACACACACACATATATATATACACACACACACACACACACACACACACATATATATATATATACATATATATATATATATATATATACACACACACATACATATTCTTTCCTCCTCCTAGTGGTACTGCTATGACTTGATATGCATTCCTAAAAATCACTGGGCTATGCAAAATCACTCAATAAAAACCACAGGGCTTATGGGAAAAATGGGGTTAGGAGTACAACACTCAAAAACTTCACTAGTGACATATTTTTTTAAAAAGATAGGAATCTAATAAGAATGGCAGTGCAATTTTATACATGTTAAATGGATAAGAAATACATAAATACTACAGTAAATAGTGGTAGTGTCCTCAGGGTGCCTGCTCCCAGGTTCCTTCGGGTCTAGGAGTTATGGCTTACTGGAAAGGGGGTGGACGAGGACCATGGGAGTAGAGACCAGCCCTCCTACCCCCACAAATCATATTGTACCATAAGATACACAGTATGTATGACACTTTAATTATTAGTTGTTTGATGGACCCCACTGTGCACTGGAAATACTTCCTCAACCTGAACTCTGTGCTGGATCTCCTCCATCTTGGTGATGAATACCTTTGGCAAGCATCTTCATGTTCCATGCCTTGCCCGATGTTTATTATAAGAGTACCATTGAACAGGGTTATTTTTGTTATTCTAATTTCCAGAGACTCGTATAATTTTGATGTATGAGTGGGAGACATTTTGTTGTAAAACTGACTGTAAGACATTGTTTTGTTCCACCCAGTCAAATACTTTTTTCAAAGCACTGAGAACTCTAGGATTCTAGGATGCTTAGGATTGGAGCACCCTTAAATCCTCTACATTTTCTGCTTAATTTTGAAGTGGTCCAATGTGGTCTATTATTGAACATCACCTGCAAAAGACTCCTTGTTCCTTACTAATACTTTTTCACTTGATTTGTGTATCTATTATATCAGAAAGATTTGGTATTTATTAGAGAGTAGGCAGATAGCTGAGTAATTATTCATGCTTTCTCAGTTGCCTTTTGGGGGGGGGGGTAGGAGGATGAGGCACAGCGGAATTTTTCCACTCTGGCGATGCCTGATGGCTAAATATCCCATGAAATAATGTTTCTTGTTGCCTGTTGGCATACAATAAATCCCATTTAGCCAATTCATTTCTTCGCTTCTCCAAGGAGTACCTGTGAGCCAGACTTCCATTTACCTACAACTTCATCCTTTCTTCTGGCTTTGTTTACGGCAAGAATGTCAAGATTGATATGACAGCTGCTTTAGCAATATGCCCACTTCTTGGTCATTGGACAAGGATCTCACATTTAGAGTACCAACCGTCAAATTAAATTCTATCAATGTGTGATTCTTAGCACCTGCTACACTCTTTCCTTTAACTTTGCCTGTGTTACTGCAGACGTAGTAACAGAACACACAGGACCAGGCCATTCTTTTTCTTTGTTTCAGGGCTTGCTATGACCAAAAAAATCATTATCGAGCAGCCTGCCTGTTATTGCTACTCCTCTCCCTACTTAGTGAGGCTGGTCCCAGAAAAAAGACTTGGTCCGTTACTGAAGTCTTCCTCAAAGCCTTTCTAACATGATAGAACTTGACAAGGCTTATGCTCCACTGACTTAATCAATAATCAAAACACATTTATTAAGCGCCTGCTATGTGGCAGTTACTGTGCTAAACACTGGGGATACAAAAAGATAGATGCAAAAGACCATCCCTGCCCTCAAGAAGCTTATACTCTAATGAGGAAGAGAACATGCAAATAAATATATACAAAGCAAGCTATTATATAGAATAAATAGGAAAGAAGGAAAGCACTACAATAGGTGTTAGGGAAAGCTTCCTGTAGAAGATAGGATTTTAGTTGGGATGTAAAGGAAGCCAGGAAGGTCAGTAGTCAGAGCAGATGAGCATTCCAGGCACGGGAGAGAGCCAGAGAAAATGCCCAGAGCCAAGAGATGGAGTATCTTATTCATGGAACAGCTAGGAGGCCACTGTCATTGGATTGAAGAATACCAGTTGGGGAGTAAGAAGAAAAGGAGGGGTCAAGGTTACGAAGGTCTTTGAATGCCAAACAGAACAATTTGTATTTGCTTCTGGAGGCTGTAGGAAGAAGGTGGAGTTTATTAAGTTGGGGATGGGTGATTAAATGGAGAACAGATTGGAGAAGGGACATACAAGGCAGGTAGATTCACCAGCAGGCTATTGCAGTAGTCCAGGTATGATGTGATGAGGGCCTGTCCTAGAGTCATGGCAGTGTTGCATGAGGTGTGGCAAAGGTGAGATTGACAGGTCTTGGCAACAGATTGGATATGGGGGATGAGGGTAGGGAGTTTGAGAGATGGTGAGGAGTCCATGATGACTCCTAGATTGTGAGCCTGAGAACCTGGGAAGAGGGTGTTACCCTCTACAGTAATGAGGAAGGTGGTGACAGGGTGGGAAGGCAGGAAGAGGGAGGAGGGTTTTAGGGAAAGGATAACAACCTCTGTTTTGGATATATTTAAGATGCCTACTGGACATCCAGTTCAAGATGTCTGAAAGGCAGTTGGAGATTTGAGATTGGAGGTCAGCAAAGAGATTGGAGCAAGAGATTCTCAGAGCTATATGAGAATCATCAGCATGGAGATGATCAATCCATAGGAGCTGATGAGATCACCAAGTGAAGTAATATAGAGGGATAAGAAAAGAAGGCCCAGGAAAGAACCCTAAGGGACACCTACAGTCAGAGGGCATGATCGTTGAGTACCTAGGATGATGTCGAAGCCGAGATGAGGCAATGAAGTGGGACTAGGATTTTAAATTTTAATATTCATATTTATTTACTTAAGTAAATTTTGGGGCCTTAGACGTTTTCCCAAAATGTGGATTAAGAGCTTTTTTCATAAAAACCTGGAAAGACTTACATAAACTTATACAAGGTGAAGTAAGCAGAACCCGGAGAACAGTGTACACGGTAACAGCAATATTATAGGATGATCAGCTGTGGATGACTTAGCTATTCTCAGCAATACAATGATACAAGAAGATTCCAAAGGACTCATGATGAAAAATGCTAGCCATTTCCAGAGAAAAAACAGATGGAGACCAAAGGCAGATTGAAGCATACTATTTTTCACTTTTTTTTTCATTTTTTTGGGGGGGGGTGGTCTGTGTTTTCTTTTCATAGCATGACCAATGTGGAAATGTGTTTTGCATGATTGCACATATATAACCTATATCAGATTATTTACCATTTCAGGGAGGGGAGAGAGAGGGATAGAATTTGGAACTTAAAATTTTTTTAATAATTGTTAAAAAAATTTTTTACATGCAGTTGGGAAAACAATAAAATATTATTTTTAAAAAAGAACTTATAGGGGCAGCTAGGTGGTGCAGTGAGTAGAGCACCAGCCCTGGAGTCAGGAGGACCTGAGTTCAAATCCAGCCTCAGACACTTGACACATTTTACTAACTGTGTGACCTTGGGCAAGTCACTTAATCCCAATTGCCTTGACTTCCCCCCTAAAAAAAAAAAAAACTTTTCTCATGATACACGAATCTTAAGAGTTTGAAAGGATCTCAAAAGAAAGATGTACCTGAACAAGAATCCTTTCCACAACATACCAACCAAGTGATGATTCAGTCTCTCAAAAACCTCCAGTGAGAGAGAACCCATCACTAAGCTTCTTTATGATTTGCACCCATTGCTCCTGGATCTGCAAAATAGGAATAAACAGATTAAGGCTAATCCCACTTCAGTATGTCAACTCTTCACTCACTTAAAGACTTCTCTCCTATCTACCCTACCTCTTCTCTAATCCAAGCTAACCATCCCCAGTTCCTTCAAAAACCATTCCTTGCACAATCTCCAGCCCTCTCATTGTCCTATCGGTATTGCCCTCTTCTGAACATGCTTCGGCTGGTCTATCTCTGTCTTAAACATGGTGGCCAGAAATAGACACTGGATTTCAGATTCAGTCTGACAAGAACAGAGGCCCATTGTTCCTCTTTTTATTTTGCCTAGGACAGCATTCCCTTTGTGAACTTTCATACTATTACTTTGATTCATGTAAAGCTTTGCAATCCCCTAAAATCAAACAGATCGATATTTGTTAAGCACCTTTTCTGGGCCAGGTGTTAAAACCTCCCATTATATTTTCCCAAAGAATTGCTGTCCCTCGTGTTGTACTTGTGAAAGTAGATTTTTTTGAACCCATGTATGACTTTATATTTTTCCCTTTTAAATTTCATTTTATTCGATTCACCCCATCATCCTTCCTGTTGAGATCTTTTTGGCTTCTGACCTAGACATCCAGTGCATTACCTGTCCTTCCCCATTTGATGTCATTTGAATATATTACAAGCATACTATCTCTTTGTCCAAGCCATTGTTAAAAATGTTGAACAGTGCAGGGCCTTGGATAGAGTCTTTAAAGGAAGTGAAAAAACATCATGTAATCACAATTGGCCTTTTCCAGGAGAGAGGGAAGAAGGGAGAACAAGTATACTCATAAGTGTAAACAAAAACTCAAGTACACTGTCTTCTTGCTTGTTATAAGGAAGCTTAAAAAAGAATCCTTCCTAATTATCAATACCAAGAAATTTATTCCTTTGTGTTTAACTCTCCACATATCCATCTAATAGACACACATTATATGAAACTCTGTCTTCAGGGACTGTGAATTGACTGAAACGGTTAAGGCTCTGAAGAATTAATCAGATGATGACAGATGCAGTCCCCCAAGTGCCACCGAAAAGGTGTTCATCTAATTAAAATGTCTTCAGAATCAAAGTCTTTCTAAGCTACAGCTTTATCCTATCTTCCCAATGTTCATCTCTAAGTACATGCATAATGCATTGAAACACAGGTCTGACCTGTTCTGAAGCCCTGTACCCACACTGTAGCCAAAAATGGCAATTGATTTTTAGGCTAAATCTTTTAAAAATCATAAAGTGCTATACATTGTCAGCCATTATCCGATAAATTTTTTTTTCCAGGCAATACAAACTGTAGTTCATTAAGTAACTCTGATTTTAACTGTGCAATTCAGAAAGTCCTCTGTTGTGACAGGCCTTAATTTTTGTTAGAAGTATGTGGCTTTTTTTGGTCACTTCTTGAAATAACATCCAAATCATTTTTCTTTCATCTCTTTATTCATCTAGATTTTTTGCCCCACCTCATGAAATTCATTAGATGTGTCTTTGTTTGACAAAAATTCCATATTTGCTTTGCTTTTGTCCTCACATCAACATGGTATATCCAGATGCAGACATATGCTGATTGCACCAAACAATGTCCTTTAATACATTAATATATAAATGAGATTTAGCCTCGAGTCAACCTACTGAGGTAGGTAGCACTGAAAACTATTAACCCCATTTATAGATGAGGAAATTGAAACTTGGGTTCAGTTGCTTTGCCCAAGATGACGTTGTCCCCATGGCACTGACTGGCCCCTGTAACCCATAATTCTCTAATGTCCCTTGTCTTTCCCCACATGATTGACGGTGGTCTTTGACTCTCTCTGCCTTGATATCCTTATCAGCCAAATGAGGATAATCATACATAAAACAGGGGATTATCATGAAAATGAATTGATAAAGTGTTTATGGAGTACTTTGTAATCTGAAAGGTACAATATAAATGTCAACTGTTATTAAAATAAAATGGTCATGTAGCGGTCTTCTCTTCTACAGTAAGACACATGCATAGGGATCAGAGAAAAATAGTCTGATACACATTAGTCTGGAAAATCTAGTAGTCTTTTCTACACCGTAAACAGAAAATGATTTTCCTTTTAGCAACAACTGCTACATTTTTTGTGCTATTACCCCTTTAATGTTTGCTGTACTCAAAGCCTCTGTTTAATAACCGGCCCACTCCCCTTACCTTGTTGTTCGATCTTTTCAGTCACATCCAACTCTTGTGATCCCGTTTGGGGTTTTCTTGGCAAAGATGCCAGAGTGATTTGCCATTTTCTTCTCCAGCTCATTTTACAGATGAGAAACTGAGACAAACAGGGTTAAGTGACTTGCCCAGGGTCACATAACTAATAAGTGTCCAAGGCCAGATTTGAACTCAGGAAGATGAATTTTCTTGGCCTGGCCCTCCATCCACTGTGTCAACCTAACTGCTCCAGGTTTCATATGCATCCTGATCCTCACTATAAAAGAATGAAATTTCTATCCAGTCCACCCAGGTGAGACTTGTGATACCTGGTTGTCTTCTAAAACAGTCCAGCCCTACTCATGAGTTAAGGATTCCTAATATGTCAGCCTTACAGTGTGGTCACATTTCAAACACAGATAAGATGACTTCTGTATCCACAGGCTTGGGAAAAGATTCTAAATGACTTGATGATTTTCCTGAATTGAAGAAGCTGATATGCAATTCTATAAGTTGTTAAAGAAATACTAGGGGTGGAGCCAAGATGGCAGCTGGAAAGCAGGGACTTGCGTAAGCTCCCCCCAGGTCCCTCCAAACACCTACAAAAAATGACTCTGAACAAATTCTAGAGCTGCAGAACCCACAAAATAGCAAAGGGAAGCAGGGCTCCAGCCCAGGACAGCCTGGATGGTCACTGGGAAGGGTCTATCGCACAGAGCTAGGAGTGGAGCAGAGCACAGCCCAGCATGGGCCGTACCAGCAGCAACCAGACCGGGAGCCGGGCAGAACAGGCGTAACACCCTGAAGCAGTGAGCTGTGGCAGTTACCAGATTTCTCAACCCACAAATGCCAAAGACAACAGAGAAGGTTAGTGGGAAAAGCTTCTGTGACAGAATGAAAGGAGTTCATGGTCAGCCACCTCCCCTGGGGTGGCAGAAGTGGTGCAGCTCTGAGGCTGCTTCCAGAGCTACAGCTGCAGTGCCCTCAGGCCCCAAGCCCACCTGGTGGGAGGAATTAAGCAGCGGATTAGAGCAAGAGTGCAAAGCCTGCTTTGTCCTGCCTGGATCTGGGCCGCAATCCTGGTTGGCAGTTCTTGGGGGAGGAGGAGCGCTGGTGTGGCAGAGCTTGCCGTGCAGAAGTAGCTCTGAAAATAGCAGCACAGCCCCTCAAGCTTGGGACAAAGTACTCTCTACTCTACAAGCAGTTGTACCCTGATAAAAAGCTCAAGGGGTCAAGTAGTTGTCTGGGAACATGAACAGACAGCCAAAACGCTCTCAAATTCAGACTCAGACTTTGGAATCTTTCTTTGGCGAGAAAGAAGACCAAAACATATATCCAGAAGTCAACAAAGTCAAAGAGCCTGCATCCAAAGCCTCCAAGAAAAATATGAACTGGTCTCAGGCCTTGGAAGAGCTCAAAAAGGATTTGGAAAAGCAAGTTACAGAAGTAGAGGAAAAATTGGGAAGAAAAATGAGAGTGATGCGAGAAAACCATGAAAAACAAGTCAATGACTTCCTAAAGGAGACCCAAAAAATACTGAAGAAAACAACACCTTAAAAAATAGACTAACTCAAATAGCAAAAGAGCTCCAAAAAGCCAGTGAGGAGAAGAATGCCTTGAAAGGCAGAATTACCCAAATGGAAAAGGAGGTCCAAAAGACCACTGAAGAAAATACTACCTTAAAAATTAGACTGGAGCAAGTGGAAGCTAGTGACTATGAGAAATCAAGATATTATAAAACAGAACCAAAGGAATGAAAAAATGGAAGACAATGTCAAATATCTCATTGGAAAAACCACTGACCTGGAAAATAGATCCAGGAGACATAATTTTAAAATTATTGGTCTACCTGAAATCCATGATCAAAAAAAGAGCCTAGATATCATCTTTCAAGAAATTATCAAGGAGAACTGCCCTGATATTCCAGAACCAGAGGGTGAAATATAAATTGAAAGAATCTACTGATCACCTCTTCAAAAAGATCCCAAAAAGAAAACCCCTAGGAATATTGTCACCAAATTCCAGAGCTCCCAGATCAAGGAGAAAATACTGCAAGCAGCCAGAAAGAAACAGTTTGAGTATTGTGGGAAAACAATCAGGATAATACAAGATCTAGCAGCTTCCACATTAAGGGATCAAAGGTCTTGGAATATGATATTCTGGAGGTCAATGGAGCTAGGATTAAAACCAGGAATCACCTACCCAGCAAAACTGAATATCATGCTCCAAGGCAAAATATGGATTTTCAATAAAACAGAGGACTTTCAAGCTTTCTCAGTGAAAAGACCAGAGCTGAATAGAAAATTTGACTTTCAAACACAAGAATCAAGAAAAGCATGTAAAGGTAAACAAGAAAGAGAAATCATAAGGGACTTACTGAAGTTGAACTGTTTTGTTTACATTCCTACATGGAAAGATGGTGTGTTGGTGTGTAATTCATGAGACCTCAGTATTAGGGTAGCTGTAGGGAATATACATACATACATACATACACACACACACACACACACACACACACACACACACACACACATATATATGAGAGACACAGAGAGACAGAGGGCACAGGGTGAGTTGAATATGAAGGGATGATATCTAAAAAAATAAATCAAATTAAGGGATGAGAGAGGAATATATTGAGAGAGGGAGAAAGGGAGAGATAGAATGGGGCAAATTATCTCACATAAAAGTGACAAGGAAAAGCAGTTTGTTGGAAGGGAAGAGGGGGCAGGTGAGGGGGAATGAGGGAATCTTGCTCTCATCAGATTTGACCTGAGGAGGGAATAACATACTCATTCAATTGGGTATCTTACCCCACAGGAAAGAAGGAGGAAGAGGATAAAAAAGGGGGGACAATAGAAAGGAGGGCAGATGGGGGAGGAGGTAATCAAAAGCAAACACTTTCGAAAAGGGACAGAGTTAAGGGGGAAAATTGAATAAAGGAGGGAGCAAAATATAGTTAGTCTTTCACAACATGAGTACTGTGGAAGGGTTTTACATAATGATACATGTGTGGCCTATGTTGAATTGCTTGCCTTCTTAGGGAGGGTGGGTGGGGAGGGAGGAGGGGAGAGAATTTGGAAGTCAAAGTTTTAAAAGCAGATGTTCAAAAAAAAAAGTTGTTTTTGCATGCAACTGGGAAATATGATATACAGGCAGTGTCCATAGAAATCTGTCTTGCCCTACAAGAAAGTAGGAGAAAAGGGAATGGGGGGGAGTGGGGTGACAGAAGGGAGGGCTGACTGGGGAATGGGGCAATCAGAATAAATACCATCTTGGAGCAGGGGGGAGGGTGGAAATGGGGAGAAAATTTGTATTTAAAAATCTTGTGGAAATCAATGCTGAAAACTAAAAATATTAAATAAATTTTAAAAATTTCAAAAAAAAGAAATACTGTATTTTTAAAAGATTATTCCCTTCTGCTACACTTACCACAATGTAACTGAAACAATATCCTCTTGAATTTATTGGATTATTTTAGCTCACCATCATATAAAAGCACAAACAAGATTTTACTAGCTGTCACCTGAGCAGATTAATTAGTAGGCCAGATAGTTACTGAAGTGCTCAATTTCTTTATATCCCTTTATATTGGAAATTATTGTTCAGGATCAAGTTATCAAACCCAATCCCAAAACCTTATGGCAGCTTATCTGAAAATCTGTTGTAATAATGTGAAAGGAATTTTTATGAACAAAATATCCTGCTGCTTATGCAAAAGGAAGACTGAATTGTAGGTTTCACAGTACTTCATCTTGATATGTATTTGTTCTTTCTAACAGAGACTTAGTTCGCTGTCTTACAAGTCTCGAGAGGAAGACCCAACTCTTACAGAAGAAGAGGTAGGTTTCTGCAACCATTCCTTCCACAGATGTGTTAGATGCCTAATAGGAGCCAGGCACTGCTTGAAGCTTTAAACAACAAAAGTCCCTAGACATTCCTCTACACCCTCATGAGAGATTAACATAATACAGACTAACTAATTAGAAATCCCTGTGATAGACAAGTACCTAACTCTCTCCAAGTATGTGCCTTGTAATTTTTTTTTTTGATCTATGATAGACAAAATGTCATCTTAGTGTGTTAATAGGAACATGGCTTTGGCATTGAATATCTTAACATGATGGGGAATGACTGACAAGTGACAAGATAAGAAAGAATCAGGGAAAAAGGAATCAGATTCCTGGCTAGAAAAGACTTAGTGATGTCAAAGAATCAGACTTGAAGGCAGGCATTGGAAATGATCAATAGAATCAAATACAGCCAAGGTGTCATTGTAATTGGGAAATATTTAACAAAATTTTAAAAATGCTGTAGAACGTAGATTATGTTAATATATGGTTTTCTCAGTCAATATGCATCCTACAGGGATCCTTATGTAAAGTTTAGTGATCATTTCTATCCCGAATTTGACACCGCTGCTCTAAAGCATGGGCTAGAAGAAGTTGGAGAGAAAACTAGAAGTCATCATTGGTTGTGCGGACACACATTGTAATGTTATATGGAGCATTCTTGTTTCAGGGAAGACTAGGTGGCCAGCAAGATTTAACCCTCTCGTTATTATGACAGCCCAACTTAGGTCCCGAAAGATTAAATGATGTGTTGGGTACCAGCAGAACCAAGGTTTTTAAACTCTAGTCCTCTGACTCAGAATCATTGAATCCCAGATTTGGAAGGGACTGTTAGAGACAATCCAGAACAAGCATCCCTTCTATAACATGACCAAAAAGTTATCACCAAATTTTTCCTTAAAGATGTCCAAGGAAAGGGTCTTCATGACCTCTAGACCTCCATGACCATGACCTCCCGAGGCAGCTCAATTTGTTAGGAAGTTTTTCTTTATAACAAAGCTAAATTTACTTCCTTGCAACTTGTAATTATTGTTAATTCTGCCCTCTGGGGTCCAACAAACAAGTATAATCCTCTTGTAAATGACAGCACATGTAAGTGATGACTAAATCGTGGGAGTAGATGAAGTCATCATGAGAGAGAATTCAGAGAGAGTGAAGAAAAGGAATAAATTAATGTCTTGGGGGAATACCCAAACTTATGAAAAGGATGAATAACTTGCAAATCACATAAAGGAGTAAGTAGTCAGCCAATGAACATTTATTAAGCACCTACCATGTGTCAGCCATGGTGCTAGCAGCAGTTTTTCCTCTGGGTGGTATCCCCTCAGTTGATAGCATTACAGAACAAGAAGGCTGGAAAGGGGCCTTCATCACAGTAAGGTCTTGCCCTAAACTGTAACCCATCTTTCCTCTTGACTTTATAGACATCTTTGACAATCTCTATTCACGTATTCCCTTGACCTACTCCCATTCCTTGAGTTCCGCTTTCAAATCGGTCATTGGCACAGCTTCTGAGGAAAGAGAACAGGCTTAGTTAGCAGTGTTGAGTTTGGGAGGGAAGGTGGTAGAAGGGCAGTAGGAGCTGCTGCTTCTCACTCCCCACTTGATGCTTAGTGACACAGTGCCAGCTGAACCAAGAGGAGAAGAAACCTGGTGATGGAATTGTCTACACTGCAGAAGGTTTAGGGCAGGAGTCAGTGAGGTCAGGGAGAGAGGTTTCTACTGGGAAAGGACCAAAAAAGTAAAGGAGCTGGCTCCCTCGCTCCCCTGAGCCCCTTAGATTTTGCTGTCGCTGTTTTTATCTCTTCCTTTTGCCACTCAGCAGTCACTATCTCTTTTTATCATGGCTTTTGTTGTTGTTTCTTCCCAAGACGTCTTTCTCCCCATCCACCAATAATCAATTCCCCAGAATATTACAATAGCTTGGACCAAACACGAGTTGGTCAGAAGCCTTTTAGGTGAAGGTGTAACAAGACAGAGTCTTGGACTTGGAGTCAGGAAGATGTAGATTTGACCCTGGCTAAAAGAACCATAAGAAAATCACTCAATGTCTCAGAATCTCAGTTTTCTCACAGGATTATTGTTATGAAGATCAAATTAGATTTGTAAAATATAAAGTGCTTTACAAACCTTAAAACACTAAAGAAGTATAAAATATCATTATTACAAAAATCCAAAATAACTCTCCCTTTTGTAAATATGAGCACAGCTTTCTCCTGTTTTCCACTGCTACACTCTATGTCCTTAGGTGTTATTAGGAGGCAGATGTTAAATCAAGAAATAATTTTAGCGTTTTTAAATGCTTATTGGATTATGTCCAGTTATTGTCACTGAAATTTCAAAATTACATAGAAAAAAGGAGAGGTCAGAAGTTAACAACAGTGATGATCTTTGTGTGTATTTTGTTTTCTAATGAGAACACAAAAATGTTTTTCTCCTGGAAAGTGGAAGAGTAACCAAGAAGAAAATAGATTTAGGTTAAAATAGGAGCAATCTCATTTAGACATCAAAATTATATTGTCATTATGACAAAGCATTAGGGAAGTTGACTATAGAGAAAAATATAAGTAGTGACTCATAACAAGGAGGATAATTACTGGAGATGTGCCTAAAATGAACTGAGACAACAAATGAAAGGGAAGGGGGGGAGGGGAAGGAAATATCTTGGAGAGTTCTCCCTTTAAAATGTATTCTAACAGGCAAGCTGTAACAACAGCATTGCTAGCAGCTGCTGCTGAAGTGTAAGACCCAACAAGACCAGCAACGAGAGCTGCCAGCACCGGTTCTTTGATGTGCTTTACTAAGGAAAGTAACTTTAAGGGGTTAACAATCTCACTTTAGTCAAACATACATATATAATCTACTTAGTTCAGGGGGAAGAAGCCAGCACCCTGAACACATACAAATAGAATTACAAACAGAAAATATCAATAGATCAAATAACACAATTCAAATAGACAGGCTTTGTCTCATCAAGACATCACATACATAGTTACCAAAAAGAGAAGCACCAACATCTGGGTTTTCTTCAAAGCCAGGGAGCTCCAGTGGCTACCCAGAGGCTCCACATCAACACTCTTCCAGTGAGTGAGAGTCCCAAACCAAATGCTAACCTCCGAGTTTATATATCTTTCTTAGGGCCCTGAGGGCTTCACGCCTAATCAGCAAAAGGGTATGGGCCTGGGACTTTGCAACTAGTGAGACTTAATCAAAGGCTCTTGATTATTTTAGCATTCTAAAAGAGAAAACAGTGTAAAAAAATAGTCCCATCTTAATTCATATTACACAAGCAAAATGCTTTCCTCCTGGCTTGGCTGAGTCAATGTCATTTGGACCCAGCCTGTGCCAGTGGAAGTTTGACATGGTAGAAAATCAAACACTCACCTGATCCAGATCCCTTTCTCCAAGAAAGGTGGAAGGACCAACAGGTACTCTAAAGGAGCATCCATAGAGATCCAATGATCTTAGCTACCAAAATGATTTTCCTAAAGCAAAGTTCTAATCATATTTCTCCCCTGCTTAGAATACTCCAGTGGCTTCCTCAGTTTCCCTCAACAACTCATGATGGATCTAACCCAAGAATTTATCTAAAAAAATTTTTTTATGTATATCTCATATCCAGTCTAACCCATACCCGACAGTATTCCCCTCTAAAACCAACCTCAAAAGTGGTCATACAAACTTTACTCCAAAATCTCCAGTGAGGAGAAATCCACTCCCTCTGAAGGCTGCCTGTCGTATTTTTCGATCATTCTAACTGTTAGGAGGTTATTTTTTTTTATATTACATTTTCTTTATGTTAACTCTAATTTTGCTTCTTGGCAACTTCTTTCCCATTGTTGCTCATTCTCCCCTTTGGGGCCAGACAGAACATATGACAGTCATTCAAATGCACAGTTTTCTCTTCTCCAAGCTAAATATCCCCAGTTTCTTCAGTTGATCCCTGTAGGTCTTGAACCATTTTCCTTCTCTTCTGGCTGCTTTCTCATTTAATAATGCCCTTCCTAAAATGTGGTACCCAGAACTGGACACATTATTTTTTGCCTTCATACTCCACACTATGCCTCTTTTTTTCTTCTTTTTGCTAACCTGTCACAATCTTGAGTTATACAGAGCTTGTAGACCAATAAAACCTCCATATCTTTTTCAGATGAACTAGCAATTCAGATGAACTCTATATTTTCACTTGTAAAATGAGAATAATACTACCTGTACTACCTAAATCATAGGGTTGTTGTAAGGAAAATACCTTGTAAGTAGTAGCACTTTCTTCCAAGATTCCCAAAGATATTATTACATTATAATTCTTACTCTTCAGAAAAACATAGTAAATGTAAAGCATTTGCCAACTTTAAGTGATATATAAAATATCGATTGTTATTCTAAGGGCATGTTGTTTTTTTTGGGGGGGAGCAGGGTGAGAGGTGGAGAAAATTATATCAAGTCATAAGATTTGGGTAATGTAAGGGACATTAGATTTTATCTAATCCAGTCCCTGCATTTTACAAATAAGGTAATAGACCCCAGAGAGGTAAAAAGAATTGCCAGGTCACACATATAGTTATGGATTTTATGGATGCATTCCCAGATTTCTATGATGCTTATACACTGCGTTGAGCAACACTCCTTTTAGAAATGAACCGTGCTTATGCCAATGACCAGGAAACAAATAGCAAGCCCACATTAAGAAGACTCTTAGACCAGCTGGAAATTTTACCCACAGTGTGTAAGATATGTAGAGGGGAAGAAAATATCCCTTGGCAATTGGGAAGCTGAGCATCTGTCAGAAAAACATGCTCATTTCTTTCCTAGATTTTTTGAAATGGGTGAATTACTATGTCAAAAAAGAATGCCAGGTAATCAAGGATATTTTGACTTCAGTCCAACCATGACTCATAATACCTGAAGCATTTTTTAATCAGTACAGAGCATCCATTCCCTTGTTACCAAAGGAAATTAAGTTGCTGTTGATATTCATGGTAGACAATGCTAAGGATGTGATTGAGTATATTTTCTTGGACGGCAGCCTGCTATTACCATTGGGAATTTCCTGGATATGTATATCTTTCTAAGAGTGCCAAAGACAGACAGATAAGTCTTTAAACTATATAGCATAAGACTTTTGAAATCCGATTAAAAGAAACCAAGACAAAATAATAATAGCTGACATTTATATAGTGCTTATGATGTTCCAGGCACGATGCTAATTGCTTTACAATCATAATCACATTTGATCCTCAAAACAACCCTGGGGGGAGGCACCCTTATTAGCCCCATTTCACAGTTGGGAAAACTAGCGCTTAAGTGGCTTGCCTATAATTATAGAGCTAAGTAGATGTCTGAGGCTAAATTTAAACTCAAGTCTTCCTGACTCCTGGCCCAGCACTCTGTCTGCTGCACCACCTAGCTGCCTTCCAGAATGGCATAAGATACACAACAGCGGATATTGCTTTCTCTTTCTTGTCTATAACTTAATAATCCTGTTATGCTCAGTTTTCTTAGAATTGAGACCGTAGCGATCACGTAGATATCTTTGTTCACTCATATCAGTTGTGCCTGATTCTTCCTGACCCCATTAGGAATTTTCTTGGTAAAGAGACTGGAGCGGTTTGCCATTTCCTTCTCCAGGTCACTTTCCAGATGTAGAAACTGAGGCAAACAGGGTTAAGTAACTTGCCCTGGGGTCACACAGCTAATAAGCATCTGAGGTCGGATTTGAACTCAGATCTTCCTGACTCCAGGCCTGACGCTCTATCCACTACTCCACCTAACTGTCCTGAAGATCATTTAGAACAATGCCATTATTTTACAAGTAAGGAAACTGAGTGGAGAGAAGTGAAACCTCTTGCCCAAGTCATATAGTACCATTAAAACCCAAGTCTAGCTAGAGGATCCATAGATGTAGCTGTGTATAATTTACCTGTAATGATTCCCTATAAAGATTATGCTGTCTTGGACAGTTTTCAAATCAGCATTTTGTTATTGTTGATGGATATCTCTTGGTTTTTCTAATGCTTTCTTATTTACTCATTATCGCAGATCCTTTACATCAAAAAGGGAGACATGAAAAGAGACAGGGGCAATCAGACATTTCAAACTTGGGTCAGGTTTCTGAAGGTGTAGAGCCATATATAGTGCAATAATCGAGATTCATTTACATATAAATGGATCTCGGAGAAGTTCCCTCAGTATACTCAGCAGCATAGATTTCAGCATCTCTCCAAGTCCATCACAGAATATAAATATATAGATGTATAGATAAAGACACACTTACACCATACACATACTCACATAAATATAATGTACATATATATATCACATAGACACATATCTACAGATATAAAATACATCTACCACATGTGTATATATATAATATGATATATGCATATATATTAGATATAATATGCAATTTGTGTGTATATACGCGTATCGATGGAGGCAAACAGGTGACTCGGTGGATAGAGCACTGGTCCTAGAGTCAGGAAGATCTGAGTTCAAATCTAGCCTCAGACTCTTACTAGCTATGTAACCCTGGGCAAGTCACTTAACCTCTGTTTGCCTTTATTCCTGAGAGATGGAAATGGAAAACTACTCCAGTATCTTTGCCCCACAGGCAGTATGGTCCACAAAGTTACAAAGAGTCAGATATAAATGAATGACTAAACAGCAACAACGTATATACATATACACACACACATATGTATATACACAGATACATATAGTGTGTGTGTATATGTAATGTTCATTTGTATATGTAATAATATCTCCATATAGATATGTAGAAAGTTTCTATACCATGTTATCTTTTTTAAATGTGCCAAAAGAAGAAATTGTGTTTGTTAAATAAGTTTCCTTGTTTAAAAATGGACTTTTTTAGTTAGGTGCCATACCTGAAGTAATTGATTTTAGAAGCAGTTTATCATTCTGGACATTGGCAGTCTATTGTCATAAAGAATAAAGTAGTAAAAAGAACACTGGACTTGGAACTTCTTTGACGGGGTTCTGCCATTTACCCACTCTGTGGCCTTGGATGCCCTTTAATCTCTTTAAGCCTTAATTTCATCTTCTGTATAAAGCAGCGTTAACCCAGTGCCTGCCTCACAGTATTACGAGGCTGTAATAAGATTTAAAATGTTTGGTAATCACCAATCATTACATATTTGTAAGCAGATATTGTTATGATTTTATACCTCTTACAAATAGTTGTGGGAGGAGGTACATTGGAGTGGGAAGGGTGATTGATTTGGAGACAAACTGGGTTCAAATCCCAGCCCTGCTACGTCCTGCCTGTCTGATTCTAATTCACTTAACCTCTTTGAGCCTCAGTTAGCCCATCTGTAAGATTAGGAGGGTGAACTAGATAGCTTCTAAGATCCCTTCCAATTCCAAATCTATGATCAATTATCTAATATTACAGTATCCCCCACAATTTAAATCCCCCCATTAATTATAGTTTTCTTGCTAGAAATAACTAACTATAGTGTCCATAAATATTTAGATTTTTTTCTTTTGTGAAAATCACTATTTACCTGCATGTAAAAAACAGGCATTCTCACTGTGGTACAATTGGCATGAGAAAAGGAGCCAGGAATCTGGATTTCAGGCTCAGCTCTGATGTTTTTGCTGTGTGAACTAGGGAAAATTATTTTATCTCTCTGGGCCTCAGATTGGGCTAGATGATGTCTAATGTCCCCTCCAGCTCTAACATTCTGTGATTTTATGATTGTATAAACAGTTGACTTATTAACATCCCATACATACATGTATGCATGTGCTAAACCAATATAATTACAGGTCCTAACACCACCACCACTACCCCCCCAAAAAAATTTGAAAAGAATCCCACTGCACCAAAGTTAGTTTTCATTAAAAGCCACAGAGAACAAGAGGTATTGTATGAACCATTCTGTGCCCTTATTGCCATGCCCTAGGGGTGGGGAACCTGCAGCCTCGAGGCCACATGTGGCCCTCTGGGTCCTCAAGTGCAGCCCTTTGACTGAATTCAAACTTCACAGAACAAATCCCCTTACTAAAACGATTTGTTTTGTAAAATTTGGACTCAGTCGAAAGGCCATCCAAGGACCTAGAAGGCCACATGTGGCCTCCAGGCCTCAGGTTCCCTACCCCTGGCCCAGGCAGACCAGCAGCAACGGGGGAGACCTGGGTGGAAAGGGAGTCATATCTCCAGTGCCTCTAAATTCCCTTCTTGCTACAGCCATGATAGTGAAGATGGGAGATGTATTCTTGTCAATTTTACATTCTCTTCTTAACAAAGTCATAAAAACATATTAGATCCCCAGGTTAGCCTACCAAATTCTATTTACTCCCTAATAACGTCAAAACACTTTAACATTTGCTATAGTGCTTTGTCCTGCCTTTTCCCATTCATTATGGGTTAAATAGAATCTTGTGAGTTGAGCCAGCAACCCTATATTCACCATTTATGACATTCTTTCTATGGGAAAATGCATTCTGAATTTCAAATAGCTGACTTAAAAATGAAATTTTAGGACATAATCTCTTTCTGAGGCAGGGCTTGCCTGCATTTAATTGCCCAAGATATATTTTCCATTTATTCCAACTATTATCTTTCCAAGAAAATGCTTTTCTATCATTGCCTACATTAGAAACAATTATGTATCACATTATACCAAATATATGATACATGAAAGACAGTGGAATACTAGTTAGAGCACTGGACTTGGAGTTAGAAGAGGTTCACATGTTCTCTATTCACTTACTAGCCGTGTGACCACAGGCAAATCACTCTGAGTCTCAGTTTCTGCATTTGTAAAATGAAGATCGAAACACCCATTGTGCCTTCCTCCCACGTGTGTTAGAAATATAAAATGACTTAATATTCCATAAAACAGTTGTAAAGCATCAAAGCATTCTATTAAGGACAGCTGTCCTTACTACCTCAGCTTCTATATTATAGGTTCTCAATTGGGATGGACCAGTCTTCAAGTTAATTTGGTAAAAGTTTTGAAAGTGGCTTTAGAACTCATCGAAAGATTAACTGCTATTCCCTAGACTTACAGTCGTAGCAATATCACATGTCCATGTGGATGTAAAGGAGCATAGGAACCTTCAGTTGTATACTAGAGTAACCCACTCACTTTACAGATCCGAAAGCTGAGGCGAGTTCACTCAGCTAGTTAATGACAGATCTGGGGCTCTAATCCGCCTCTTGATCATGGATGTGTGCATACCTACACACTCACAATCATTCTATCATTCATTTAACAATAGGATGTCAGACATTGATCTGACTCTCTAATTTTCCATGTGAGCCTCAACCCCAGAAATGCTCCCACAAGGCCATTAAAATAGTTAAATAGTACAGTAAGAGTGCACTGAAGGTAACAATACAGTCAGAAGTGCTCCATCTGTTGTTTTCTATTATGTGCTAGGCACTGAGCACACAAATACAACAATTAAGTATTCCCTACCTGCAAGGGGCTTCCATTCTTACTAGGAAGAAGGGATGGATACAGCTTTTTAACACAAAGTAATTTAAAGTCATTTTAAGAGGGAGCCAGCACTAACATCTGGGATTAGGAAGGGTGGCACCCAAATTGAACCTTGAAGGAATTTAAGGATTCTACAAGACTAGGGCAAACGGGGAGTGAATTCTAGATTTGTCAAGACCATCTTTGCAAAGGCACGAAGGTAAGAAATGGAACATTTTCTGTGGGGAACAACTAGCAGGCTGCTTTGACTGGAACAGAAAGTCTGAGAAGAGGAGTAATTGGCAATAATACTAGAAGGTCATTGAAAGATAGGTTACTTAAATGCCAGGCTAAGTAAGAGTTTTAATTTTATCCTGTCACCAAAATTTGTTGTGAAAATCCAATGAGACATTTGTAAAGCACTTAGCACAGGTCTGACTGATAGTGGCAGGACTAAGTGCTTATTCCTTCCCTCCCTCCTCAGCAATCACCTGAGCTACCTTATTTGCAAAATTAAGGACAAACCGAAATGAAAAAAATATATACCCAATAGATGAAGCGTATCTTCAAAATATGTAAATAATAATAATCGAAGATAACCTTTATATAGCACTCACCAGGCACTGTGCTTAACACTTTACAATTATTATCTCATTTGATTCTCACAGTCTTCCTGCGAGATAGATGCTATTATTATCCCTATTTTACAGTTGAGGAAACTGAGGCAAACAGCAGTTAAGTGGCTTGCCCATGACCACACAGTCAGTAAATTTCTGAGGTCAGATTTGAACTCAGGTCTTCCTGACTCCACGCCCAGAGCTCTATCCACTGCACCACCTAGCTGCCCCTAAGTGTACTTAAACACCCATACATGTCAAGTATCCAACATTTCACTAAAAGGAACCGTGGGGGAGGGGGAGCTGGAAAACGAGATGTACAAAAACAGGTGATGATTCAACTAATGATTTCTTTTCTAGATTTCTGCAATGTACTCATCTGTAAGTAAGCCAGGCCAGACTCTTAAAGTGCCAGAATCCACTTACTCCTGTATCCAAGATATAGCTCCAAAGAGATCACCATCTTCTGGGAATGATCTCTATGCTACAGTACGGGATTTTGAGAAGAACCCAAACATCAGCATGCCTCCCCCAGGAGTCAATTCAAATGGAGAGCCAGAGCCTGACTATGAAGCAATCCAGTCCTTGAACAGGGATGAAGAAAAGATCGCATCCATGACTAATGGTAACCACATCGCTTTTCCAAAAGAGAATGACTATGAGAGTATTGGGGACTTACAGCACAGCAAAGACATCACCAGACTTTAATGCCAAGACATTTTTTTAACATTATACTGTCAGCAGTTTGGAAATGTTTCTCTATTTGAAGAAAGACGAAAGGTTGTAATAAACTGCAAATTGTGCATTGCTTTAGAGAACTGAAAACGATGGAGGGGCAGTGACTATTTTCCAACGTTCCCAAGCAATAAGGTACACACAGATATGCACTCACACATATATAATAAAAATAGACAAACATTTCATCCCCCTTCCTAAAATGGTTCATTTCCTCTCACAGTGAAGATAAAAATGTTGGTGGTTCCCGAGGATGTCCAATATTTTAAAATGAACCATATTCACTATAACATACATCACTTGCCTAAAATACTGCCTTTCAGAAGAGCCAGTTGTTCATTGTTTTTGCTACCTGCTGAAAAATTTTAAATGTGTGGCTGTTTTTCTTCTCACCTTCAAAACAGGACAACTCATCCCAAGGATTTTCTCCCCTAACGTTGAGGATTTTTACTCCAGCATAGACCTGTTTGGATGGTGGGGAACTGTGGCTGATGTGTTTGCCATCCCAATCTTCAGTGCTCTTCAGAAAGCTGCTTATTCAGTGGCTGACGATTGCAACTCCAGCCTACCAATAGGATTGGAGACCTTCTGTGAGTCTCTTCAGAGTTTTGTCACTTCTTAGGTTGGCACTCCACTAGTGGCCTACAACAAAAGTACTTGAATTCAGTTTTAGATGCTTTATTTTATTTTTCTAGTCAAAAACTTTTTTCGGTATTTTAAGAAGATTCAGAGTTTTTTCAGTATTTTAAGAATGTTATGGTACTTATAGAATTCTTTTTAATTAGCCGGGAACTCATTATTTCCAACAGAGAGCCTTAATCGTTATGTTTGGACACAGACCACATATTTGGACCGTGGCCACACTGTCTGGCTCTGAAGGCCTGGGAACACGAATGTGTGATTCAAAGTATCTCTTCTGTCCGCATTATAAGAGTCTTGACTGGCTTGAGTAAATTGTTCTCAGAAATTAATCTAGATTCAATAGAGCATTTGTAAGCATTTATTTTTAGTATGTAAATATCTAAAGCATTTTGTTTTGGGCCTAGATCCAAAAGAATATCAGAAATTGTGTAAATTGACTATTTTCATTTTATGATTCATTTATAATCCTCAAAAAGAAAACAAAAACTCAAAAAGCACATAGGCTGGTTAATTACAGCTAGTTGTTTGTTTGTTTGAACCTTTCTCTAACCATGTATGTGAGAGGTGAGGTCTTTAAAGATTCAACTTGTCAAATGGTACATGGAGTTCCTGATCAGAGTCACCTTGGTGAATGAATAAATGAAATAAGTGTATGTTGCTTATCGGTACTAGTACTTTGGGGTACAAAATTTTAGTTGCACAGAGAAGGACAAGGAATCTTCCTCCAGATTGTCACTATCCCTACTAGGTGCTTATTTGTCATTTCTTTCAGGTCATTACAATCCAGCAATTATGCAACCTACATGAACTAATTTTGATGAGCAATTAGGGATTTTCCTACCTTTTTATACCAACCTGTGGCCAGTTGTCAGAATTCAATAAGGAAGGACCTGTTCTGATCTAGGCTGGCCTTACACGTACCCACTCAGGTCTTACAGAATGACCATTCGAAGATTTGTCCACCTTTCCTGATTCAAAAGAAACCTCATTAATGGTATCATTGTGAGTGGTGGTTTATAGTCATTAGAAAACTGTAGGTTCTTCTGACCACTAAAAAAGGAGGCACTTATTCTGTATTGCTACTGAAAACTGTCACCTTTTTGGTTTCATAACTTGTGCTGTTTTACCTCCCTGTAACAATGAAGGTGATTTGGGAGGCCAGAGCAATTTGAAAAAGACATATAGTTCCATGGATGTGCTTTCCAGCAGGTGTAATCATTGCTTTGATTCTATGGCTGCTCTATACATTTAATTAAATTTACAATTCTGAAATAACAAGACCACCTTAGTAGGGAGATTAGCTGATTAGCTAATCAAGCATAGGTTTTATTTCTTCAGAGACCTGATCTCCTGCTAAGACATTAGGGGTACAACGATAGTCTTAGCAATCTTGTGCTACTGAGTAGTTGAAAATCTCTTGTTTAGTGTATACAAATATCTGTGAGCACAAGTAGTGTGTTAAGCACTTTCTAGTCAATGAATTAGGACTTTAAGAGGGCGCATCAATTCTTTTATAGGTCGTAGGGTCTCCATTCAATGTCTGTTAATAGTATTTATCACATATTCATGGGCATCTAGGCTATTCCATAAATAATGGACTAAATTATCATTTCTTAGCCTCAAGAGGTTATTATTCATCTCTAAATGCATCTCTTAACTACAAGAAGATTAACTTGGTACGGAGGATGACAGAATTTTCTAGAGAGAAACCCTCTTTTTTGCAAATAGTCTCCATTTTTCCCCTAATAGCTTTCAAATGTGGATTATGTGTATGAGATCTATAAGATATGCATTGCACATCTTTCTTGATTTTGAGGACCCCCGACAGAGGGAGATCTGAGGTCTGTCAGTTAATTAACAGGTTGTAAAAGAATATTCAAAGAACTTGATTAAAAGTACCACCCCCTAAAACACACATACTTTCTCTCTCTCTCTCTCTCTCTCTCTCTCTCTCTCTCTCTCTCTCTCTCTCTCTTTCTCTCTGATTGGATAATAGTGCAATCATTTCTATTCAGGACAGGGTATAGACAAGACTTTGCCCAGATACTAGGCAGGGCATTATATGTTTTTTCAAAGAAAATTGCTGTTTTCCTTTATTATGCTCGTTTGAGCATTAAACAACAAATGAATCATTTATACAATTTTTCTTACTTCTACCCCAGCTGAAAGAAAATCTGAAGAGAGGTTAGTCACTTCTACCAAACCATGGGTTCTTAAAATTCAAATATACATGAAGGATACCTTTTACAAATCAGTTGTGTTATTCTTTTTATGAATTATATTAGAGTTCTTTAAATATGTGAGAGATCTGTTCAGTTCTTCTGTACATCAGAATTGCAGCCTCACCTGAAATGACCTGTTTATACTCTTTCGTCATTGTTATTGTCTTAAACTGGAGATGTTTTAAAATTCCAGCCTAATTTTTTATGCCTGTTATATTTTTAACAGAATTTTATCAGAAAATGTGTTTGAAAAATTTTCAGGAACAAGTTATAGCCTAGAGAAAAAATAGCACATTTCCCCCCAAATTAATGTTTATTATTGCATCTTCTGCCTGATATAAATTATATCACTAGTTCTTTTAAAACATTTGAAGGTATAGCTCTTCCTTAGGCAAAAGTTGATGATCACTGTTTCAACTGCTGTTTCAGCTGCCTCAAAGTCACAAGAAATCCAAGGAACTATGTTTAATTAGGTGCTAAAATTAATGGCTGATTGTCAACACAAAGCAATATTGTCATTTTACTTCGATGTGTGACAGCATCTATTTATTCAAGAGAACATGTTTTCTTAATTTTTGTAATTCTGTGTATTTATTCTTTTTTTAACTGGTATTTTACAAAGTGAAAGCACCAAGCACCTGGTTATCACTTACACATATCCCTGGCACTCACTGAATGAGAAGCAGTCAGTAACGGTGCCATCTGAATGTTCATCTGAGAGATCAGCTGAACTGTTGTCAGAGAAGCAAGTCTGTAACATATTCTCTAACATATGGTGATTTAAAGGAAAAACTTTCTTGAGGAATTCTGAGTCCTTAAGCTTTTCTTATATGAAAACATTCAAATTCTTCATTATCACTTAGATCTTCATAATTTCCCTGCTGCAGCATAATCCCCATTGAGAAGTTTTCATCACTAACTTAAGAAAGTTTTTCCTGCATCTCTGACTCACCAAGAGGATGGCAATGGAAATGTAAATACATGTACTCCTCAGATATGTCCACAGTAGAAGATTTGGCCTAAAGCTTTAAAAAAGGAAAAAAAAAAAAGGTAAACTTAAGAAACGACAACGGAGCCAATGCATGGTGACTCCCCGGATAGCAATAGCAATGAAAACATGGTGGTTATCTTATTTCATTCTTTTTAGTTATTTTCATGGTTCTAGGCATGGAATCAGCAGGCAGTAAAGTAGTGTGGTTTTTTCAAAAGAATGTACTCCATGGATTGCAGCATGGCTATAATTTCAAGACTTCTGCTATTCTAAAAGTCATTCACATCAAGACTGAATTGCAATTTTGTAAATGAGTAAATGCCAAGATTTCCTTTCAGTCCTCCATGTAATAGTCAGTCTCATTCAGTGTGGTATAGTGATACTGTTGATTTGTGCTGCTCCACCAGATTAGCATTGGCTGCTGAGAGCCCAGTAGGTACTGATGGTTATTTCCTGGATATCTTGACAAGTTCATTGTACAATGCTTTGGGGAAATTGGGGGGGGGGGTGTAGGGTTAAAATAAAATGTTCAGTGTTAAGTGACTTATGTGAAAATAGGAACATGTCTATAAATATAGTATGGCCTTTATTTACAGTGAAACCCTAATTTTGCTGTAATGTCTTCTTGTTTTGTACTGTAACTTGTTGTAAATGCTTTAAATCTCACTGTGCCATTAGATGGTTTGAACAAAATCTACCCAAAAGAATAACCCGAAGTGCTAAGATTAGAATAATGAGAGAACAATCCAGAAAATCATGATAAACTGGAGTTAACCAGTCAGTATTATCAGAATACACTAAGGGAAAAAAAGGATGAAGAGAAGAATGTTGACATTTTGTAAATGTGCAAATGAAGCTTCATTATCCCTGTCCTTCATTTTATCCAGGCACAGAGATTTGTAAAGTGCTTGATGGCTTTTCCTAGTGTTGCTTTTTTTTTTTTAAACCAGTCTCCCAGATCCCTTCAAAATGTCACAGGAAAAGAGATCTACAGTCATGTGGTACTTCTCAGTTATAAGCCAATTTGGTACTATCTTCTCTTAGTACAATTAGATTAGATTTTGCTTGCCAGTATACTGCTTGTACACCGTGGGTATTTGTCAAAGATGTATTATGCTCTCCTTGTCTCATCACACAGTGTAATGTGTTCAAAAGGCTGGTAATTACCATTCTTCAGACTCCTCTGTTTCAAATCTACAGAAATAAAATGCTTCTATGTTACCTTTTAAATGATTGTGTAGGCTTTACACGTTTTATGTTTCTGTGGGCCATAAGATGGAAGTAGAACAAAACACAGGGATAGCAACAGAAATACAAGTAAGAATGTCTGTAGTCTGCATTCCTTATTCATGCATTTTTCCTCTTGAAAACTGATCTTTAGAAAATTATGCTGTTTTCTTCTATATAATCCCCACTGATTTTTAAGGATTTTCCTCATGCAAAAATAATTAGGGTGCTTATGTGGTTCTTTCCTGAATGTCTAAGACAGGATTTTTTTTTGGACGGGGGAAGGTAGGGCAATTGGGGTTAAGTGACTTGTCCAAGGTCACACAGCTAGTAGTATGTCAAGTGTCTGAGGCTGGATTTGAACTCAGGTCCTCCTGACTGTGCCACCTAGCTGCCCCCAAGACAGTATTTATAATGTTAAAATTATGAGATTCATAAAATAGTAAGTAAAAAATATCTCTAATATCACACCTGAATTTTATGGTGAAAGATGGCTATGTTTGCTCCAATGTTTTTATTATTCTTTTTGCCCCACCTTCCCTTACAGTAGCAGCCCACTCTTGCTTCATACAGCATGACTTGCATGGCTCTTCTCAGTCCTACCTCAGGACTGCCAGGCACTTACGGTTCCACTCAAAAATTTTCAGCACCAATTACAGCTCCAAAATGTAAGGTCTTCACAAGCCAATGGTGAGACATTCCTTAGAGAACCTGGAACAGTAAGGCACCTGTATAGCACTTATTTCACTGAATCATGTGACATCTGCCATTTAAAATGATGATACCACTGGCCCTTCATCTGTAGAATGAGTTTTGAGTTGCTTTTCCAATATTATCCAGCCATTCAGGCTTCTTTACCCACTCTTCCTTATGAGAGATTGATTGTCTGTGGTCTTGAAAGAGGATCATTGAGATTGGTTATATTTCTACCTAAACACTTAACAAATGCTTGTTGACTGACTGACCCATGGAGGGATCAAATTCACAATCTTTACTTCATGGCACTGTGAGCTATCCTAGGTATCTAACTGGCACCGGCACCATACCAGGAAACCTTTTTAGCTCTTTCTTTTGCTCTTCCAAGTCCCATAAGAGGCCATCTTATTGACTGATCTTTTGAAGATATAGTTCTTGTTAATAGTACATTTGAATAACAGAATGGCACCCAAAACTTGGTTTGTATTGTCAGCTAATTCTCTTCCAGGTCTGGTAATTTCTAATCCCGAGCTTCATGGCAAATGTACCTGGAAGCATACCAACTTTAGCACTACAAACACAATCATTTTGTTCCTTTAAAATATTCACACGGCTTTACCAGGAAAAGAACACATTCTCAAGAAAAGTGTGATTTACCAATTTGCCATATTTATAATTAATTGGGCTTTATCCCCTCCTCCCAGCACCTACCTGTGCCCAAGTTGCTTGAAATTGTCAATGTGTCTAAATACAGAATGAGTGAGGCATTGGAGAAAACCTGGCTGATTGTGTGCAAGCTACCTGACCTTGAAAATCAAATTCCAGACGCTTCTAATTAGTGATTCAGATGAGTCGATAACATAGCACTAATGACTGCAATTTTCAACACGTATAATACTACAGTTGTCTTTCATTCTCGTGAGATTTTTTTCTTTTTAATACCATAATAACTGATCACAATTCATAATTCAATTTGATTCAATAAACATTATTAAGCCCCTACTACATACATGAAAGACCATCAAGATGTAAAAGAAAATTTCAGATGGAGAAAAAAAAAGTGTTCTGATTTATTACATTATATCCATTTCCTTATCTAATATGCTCTAAAGGATAATTAAGGCTCAAAGAAAGAAACTTTTTGACCCCTGGAGAATGCAAATTAAAACTTTATGGAAGCACTACCTATCTTAATGACTTGGTTTTCTTTTGTTAACTCCCTACCGTCACATACACACACACACACACACACACTCACACTCACAACATAGATTACAGAACTGAGTGTATCTAAAAATAATACCTAGTGCTTTCTTAATATGAAGTGATTCTTTTATCCTAGGTTGTCCCTCCTGGGAAGTGACATTGCAGTAAAAGAGACCTCCCCTGAGAGATGACACTACCATTCACTAGATGGAAATATTGAAGAACCGAAAGGAGTTTGAACATTCCTTGGACAAGTCTCCACATATTTATTAAACACCCAAGCTACCTAAGATATTTATCACCCATCCCTAAGGTTTGCCTTTATAAAACTACCAAAAAAAATTTTTTTAGTCGTCTCTAGTGTTGCACAGGCAGGTGGCATCTACAGGATAGCTGTCCTCATAGCTATCTATTGTGCAAAAAAAAAAAAACAGTGGTAGGTAGTTTCATAGGTACATACTTATGTAGGAAAATAAAAATAGATTCTAGAAACACAAAAAGATTTCTTAGGTTCTTATTAGGTTCTTAGGTTCTAAGTTCTTATTCCTGAGCCCCCTCCTAAGTATTTTAACTTTTATCGTTTTTTAAAATTTGATCAATCAACAAGCATTTATTAAGCACCACATGTTCAGGGACTATATTGGAGACTAAAGATACAAACTCAAAAGTGGAAACAGTCCCAGCCCTCAAAGAGGTTACATTCTATCAGGATCTAATAAGTGTTGAGTTTTTCACTTTGTATTTAGCACGGACAATTTTTTTTTATCAAATTGGTAACTTTTTTCAACTAATTTTTTATCTAGTAACTAATTTTTAAATTAGTAACTAATTTTTTCAAATTAGATAACTTTGTCGAGTAGCTATTATGTGTTCAGCATCATGAAAAAGAAAAGATGATTTCAATTATATGCCTCTGTTTACCCATCAGGAAAATGGAACAATCTTCCCAACTCCCTTTCTACCTTTCCAAGCTTTTTATAATGTATAATAAATGTGTACAAGGTGATTAAAACTATAGACTAAGTCACTAAATCAATAATTTTGTAAATAAAATTATTCATTTCCATTTCTTTTTACCCTGGAGAAAGACTGGTCTATGAATGGCGTAATGTCACAATACTAAATTGTGAGTGGCTAGAAACACCCTTTCAAGGAATTCCTAGGGCTAAGTCATTTCAACTTCTTTATTTTTTAAAAAAAAGAAAGAAACTCCTCCAATCTTACCAAAAAAAGGTACTTTCCTGATCAGTTTCTGATGCATAGTCTTGTATTTTTTTTCCTAGTAATGTAAAATAGCATCTTTCATCAATTTCAGAGGAGGCAACAGCTCTTTAGTTAATAAAGCGTTGGTTTTGGAGTCATGAGTCCAGGACATCATTGACCTCTCTTGACTTACTTGCGCAAACCAATTAACTTATGTGCCTCAGTTCCTCCATGTGCAAAATGGAGATTAATAATACTTAACACTGCCTACCTCACCGGGATGTGATGAGGGCAAGTGAGATAATTGTGAGATTCACTGAGTTTTTTGGAAGAAAGGTGCTATACAAATTGAAGGCATATTTTGTTTTTAATGAACCAGTTGTTGGTTCTGTTTAGGGTCTTAATACTGCTGCTCATTGTGAGGATAATTTTAAGATTAATTCACATCATTCATTTCTTTGCTCAACCCTTGATATATCATTCAACAGTGGTACCCAATAAAGTGAAATGTGCATTTTTCAGCTTATTTCTACTAAAAACATTAAATTGTGAATCTTCACAAATGGCTGGAGTTTGACATGTAACTTCAAAAGTTACATGTAATGAACCTCTATTCATACCTGTACATAATTATGTGTAAATAGCTGGTATGTTGTAATTACAGACATTATTATCAGATTGTCTTTGTCTTTTTAAAATTGCAATAAAGTTCAGTTTTCTACAAAAGCTGGTCAAAAATTATTGAGTATTTGGGCAATGTAAAAAAAAATTCTACCTGACAAATTTATGAGTTTCCCAAAAGATAGTTCCTCGGTAGGGATGAAAAGCTAATGTAGATCATCTTCACAAAACAGATATCAACATGACAAACCACATCTGCTTTTTTCTTCATTGAAATAAATAAAAAGTGCCAATTCCCACAGGGGACTTTGGGAAAATATCCTATTACAATTGGAATGGAGTATGCTGACCCTAGAAGGAAATCACAAATTGGCTTCCCCAAGAGAATGTGGGTCAAATTTGTTTTCCATGTGCTTTTATTCCTCAGTGCTGCCCATAATAAAATGGTAAAGAAAGGCAAACTTCTTAGTGGGCAGTATCCTTCTTCCATTTCATGTGATCTAACCCATTTTGCTCCTCTTCTCATTCTACTCCTTGTCATCTACTGTTCTCATGTTGCCCCCTGGCTATCCAAAGCCCCTCAACCTCATCTAAGTCTGCCCTTCCCAGGTAACACCTCATACTGCAGCCAAACCTTCCCCTCTCCCCCGCCCCATCAAAATTGTCCAGAATTAGAGTTCTCATCCCTAATAAAAATTCATGCTGAAATATTAATTATCTTCTCCCCCTATCCCAGCACCTCACTTGGCAAAGACCTCTAGAAGACTCCAGAAGTAGCAATGCTTCAAATGGAATTCAATTCAGTAAACATTAAATACTACGTCACTAGGAATATAGAACTTTGGGTCTAAGAGGGACCTCAGAGACCCAACCCATACCTGAAACACTGAATTATTTTTTACAATATTACAAGAAGTCATTCAACCCCCGTTTGAGTGCCTGCAGTAGCAGGAAACCTGTGAAGGAGCCCAATTCAATTTTTGACTGACTCTGGATCTAATGCTCTATACACCTCCAGTTTTGCCTTTTATAATCACTCTAATAACTGCCTTCTCTGAATTTCTATTATAATTACAGTTAACAGCAAAAGGCAGGGTAGCATAATGGTTAGTGCCTTAGGCTTGTAAATAGGAAGGCATGGGCTATAGATATAGATACACATACATGTGTGTGTGTGTGTGTGTGTGTGTGTGTGTGTGTGTGTGTGAAGCATATCATGTTTCCTGTTTTTCTTAGAAAAAGACATTGGGCACAATATGGACAAGTAAGTGGGGGGTCAGTAAGACAGAGCAAGGGAATACTCATAAAATATTCTAACATAAAGATTTCATTCACCTGAGAATAAATGAATCATTAAAAAAATCCTAATGAGGACTTAGTGGGGGAAGACTGAAAAGTTGTTATGATCCATTATGCATTGAAATGAATTAATTTGAATGTAAATAGTTACCAGGCAATTTTAGCTGTATTGATGTTCAGTGTTAAACTTTTAATAAAATATGTATCAGTGCCCACACAATGCCCTCTCATCTATTTGAATTATTGTTATTTTCCCCCTGGGCCCAGAGGAAGTTAACAATGATTCAAAAAGAGGAAAGGATCATGCATGGGACCCAGTTACATTTTAAATAAAATTTTAAAAATTCATTCGACTTCAACACTTTTCCAAATTTATTGTCAGCACCCCAAGTTCTCTGGAAAGCATAAACTACAGAATATGTAGCAACATATCCGGGACATGGTCTAATTTCACTGTATCCTTCCACATGAGATCCTTCAGATCATGGTTTCCAGAAAGAGCATAGATGAGCTCATATCACATCAACTCACATTGGCCCTGACCATAAGACAAAAAGTGAAAGGATGATCATAGCCAAGAATGGAAAAATGCAGACAACTTAAACAATTCTATAATCAGTAGGAAGATGACTATCACAGTTGCTGAGAAGAGGTTCAGTAATCTGGAAAATTGCCAAGCAGTTGGGGAGTGGGGGTAGGGAGTGAGAAAGAGAGAAGGAAGAGAATAGAAAGGGAATTAAGTGGTTTCCACCAATCAAAGGAGACTCCATTAACATAAAAACAATGAGGCAAAAAATGATCTGCCAAAAAAAAAAAGCTGCACATCCCCTCCCCAATCTCTCTTTAAATTACCTCCTCCCACCACCCGCTAATTAGTTTGGCTGTGTTGGCTGTGGATTGCTTGGGCCTCATTCTCTTTGATGAGGTGATAGAGCTGTTTTTTACCTCATCAGGCAATTCTTAGCTCCAAATAGAGGAGATTTTTCACCTCCATTTTTTCATAACTTCTCACAACCTTGAAGTGAGATCCGTTCTTTTCCCTCCCTTGTTTCTTATCTAAAGTCTTGAAATCTAGGCAAGTTTAATGCGGAAGCTTTGCTCAAACATGAGACCTTGCAGTGAAGGTTTCAGACTGAGCTCTGAGAGTGAAGTAGTCATAGGATTTCAGGCTATTCCCTAAACTGTGCTCTGTCTCTCTGGTAATAAATGAAAGAGGTAATCAGCTTCTTGGATGGCCTAGAAGTTCCCAATTTCATTTCCAGACTAAAACATTTTTTTCTAAAAAATTTTTTTCTCAAAATAACCAGTATAAACTTGTATAAACCTAATGGCCATCAATATCTTGTTCATCCTTCATTGTCAAAGAAAACCAATGAGAGTGATGTCTTCACTTGCCTATAAACTGGACTTAAGGGAGTGGCAAATCACTCCAGTTATCTTTGCCAAGAAAACCCCATGGACAATATGGTCCATGGCCATCAACATAAGCCAGTTAAACAACCCACTAAAATGAGATCTTTATTTTCATTTAAAAAAAATCCAGATCTAACTCCCTGTTGTCTACAACTAATGTCCTTTGTACTTCGATTACTCCTGATTCCCTTTTTTTCCTGAGGAAAAAAAAATACACACACACAGATTTGGTAATATTGTGAAGAAATTGATGTGTATACATGTACATATGTAAGTGTATAATAAGAGCCCGTAAGTGGAAGGTAGGGAGGAAGAACAAGAAAATACAAAAGTATTTTAACAGTAAGACTTCAATCCCTTGAGAATGAATGGACGAATATAAAATACTAGTGAAGATTAGAAATTCAACAGAATTTTCATCATAGGAATTCTCCTGTCATACTGCCCCATGCCCACTCCTACACACACACACACACACGCACATACCTTACGTGAATTAGCTGATTATAAAATTGTTGAACTTCCATTAAAGACAGAGAAGCAGTTGGAGAAATAAAAGAATTAAGATCACCCAATATCCACTTGGAAACTGGATAACATGCAGCTCAAGCTTAGGTGAAGAAGTAAACACTCCTTCATAAATCCTCACATAGTCCTTAACATTACAAATGGAACTTTAGAAATCATTTTTCCAATCTATTCCCTTTACAAGTGAAGTAATTGTACCCCAGAAATGGTAAATGATGTGCTCGGAGTCAGTCCCAAAGCCAAGACTGAACCCAGGTATTCTCGACTTCAACTCTAGTACTCTTTCATTATCATCATCATCATCATCATCGTCATCATCACCACCATCATCATCATCAATAGCTACTATTTGAAGCATGCTTTCGAATTTGTAAAACACTTTCCAGTTGACGTCTCCTTGGATCTTCTCAACAGCCCTATGAGGTAGGTATTATTATTATCATATGTACACTCTAAAGATTGTCTGTGAACTTGTTTTTTAAAGATATTTTGATAACTGTAATTCAATATAATTGGCTTCCTTTGTAATTCTCTCAGTCATTATTCAGTCATATCCAATTCTTCAGAACCCCATTTTGGGTTTTCTTGGCAAAGATACTAGAATGGTTTGCAGTTTCCTTCAATGAGCTGAGGAAACTAAGGCAAACAGGGTTATGTGATTTGCCCAGGGTCACACAGCTAGGAAAAATTGAGGATGGATTTGAACTTGGGAAGAGTATTTTCCTGACTTCAGGCCCAGCACTCTATCTACTGTGCCACCTACATGCCCTTATGTATTTTATTTTAAAACATTACGTATCTTTTTGCTCTATACCAATAGTGTCAAATTCAAATAGAAATGGGGCACTAAATATACATAAGGATCCCTGCGGGCTGTATATTGACTTAGAAAACTACATATTAACATTCTCTGTGTTCTCTTTTATTTTTATTTATTTTGTTTTTTTAAATTCTTATTCATTTTGACCTTGAATGCAAAAAGACAAAAAAAACCCATTTCCATGTACACAGCACAACATAAAAAAGGATTTAATATAAAACCATGGATTTCCATTTCATGCTGTATATTTTTTTTAAAACACTATGTAATAAATACTACACATCATTTTTAAAACTACCCTGCTTTTCTATGCTTCCTTTTAAGTTTTCTTTTGTTCTCTACTGTGCATTTTTTTCTCCCTCCTAAAGAAGGCTACCTTTGCACACAAAATGTTTGTGTTTGTGTGTGTGTGTGTGTGTGTGTGTGTGTGTGTGTGTGTGTGTGTGTAAAATTATACTATACATTTATCAGTTCTTTCTCTGAAAGTGGATAGTATCTTCCTTCATAGGTCCTTCATAGTTGAGTTGAGTATTTATTATATTCAGAATAACTTAGTGGTTCAAAGTTGTTCTTAGAACAATATTGCTAGTACTGTGTACAAGTTCTTTTGGTTCCACTCGTTTCAGTGTGTAATCTTTGTAATATATTGTTGTAGTCTCCTAGCTAGTATTTTATTTAGGATTTTTGCATCCATATTCATTAATGAAATCAGTCTATAATTTTCTTTCTCTGTTTTGGCTCTTCCTGGATTAGGTATCAGCAGGATATTTGTTTCATAAAAGAAGTTTGGTAGAACTCCTTCTTTGCCTATTATTCTACATAATTAATTTAATATTGGAATTAGTTGCTCTTTAGGTGTTTGGTGGAATTCACTTGTGAATTCATCTGGTCCTGATGCTTTTTTCTTAGAAAGCCCATTTATGGCCTGGTCAATTTCTTTTTCTAAAATAGGCTTATTTAGATATTCTATTTCCTCTTCTCTTAATCTAGGCAGTTTGTATTTTTGTAAATATTCTTCCATTTTACTTAAATTGTTAAATTTACTGGCATGTAATTGGGCTATTTATTTTGTTAAATATTTCTCAATTACATTTTAATCTGGTTCTTCCTGACTCAGGAGTTCCCCTCACTCCTCCCCCTATTTGACACCTCTATTCTACACTATCTCATAGGGTGATAGAGGTTCATTTATCATTTCATCCAGTTCACTCTGAATCTCATAGATTGGACCACAATAGGTCCCTGCCCAAGCTCCACTGAATGGCTGTATTTTGGGCCCTCCTGCTGTAGAGTGAATGTCAATGGTAACTGTTTCTCTTTGAAACAGCAACCCTGAGGGTCTTGATTTTTTTTTTATTTTTTATTTTTCTAATTGAAGGGGTCATCCCTTGACTCACATGAAAAGGCCTAAGCCTAAAAGGGCCAGGGTCTCCCATTGCATCCTGGGTCATCTCCAGTCATCCTGATGAATATTTGGTCACTGGATCCAGATGGCTCTGGATGAGAAAGTGAGACTGGTGACCTCGCACAGCCCTCCCTCACTCAAATCCAAGCCAACTGCAAGTCATGTCATCATTTCCCTGATGTCATGGTCCTCTTTAGAAACAGAGGACAAATACAACGCATTGAAATGAATTCATTTAAATGTAAGTACTTATTAGACTTATCTCATCAATCCCCATAGATCATTTCTATGCAGATGACTTCCAGATCTATAAATCCAGCCCAAGTCTCTCCCCTGAGCTCCAGTCCCACATCACCAACTGCCTTTTGGACATTTTAAACTGGTGTCCCATGCACATCTCAGACTCAACTTGTCCAAAATAGAACTCTTACTTTTCCTCCTAAATCCACCCTCTTCCCAACTTTCCTATTATTGTCAAGGGTACCATCCTCCTCCTAGACACTAGGCTCGCACCTTTGGTGTCACCCTCAACTCCTCACTCTCCCATACTCCACAATTTGCTGCTAGATCTTATTATTCCTATCCCACACCTCCAAACTTTGCTTTCTTCTTCTGGAAAATTGGAATACCAACACTTGGACAATGCAACTTTGATGTCGTCCTTAACTCCCCACTCCATATAATACCTGCTGCCTCTTAGGGCTGCTTCTGAGGATCAAATGAAAAACTAGGTATACAATGCTTTTGAAACCCTACAATGCTACACATATGCCGGATGTTAGGAGGACAAAGCCGGAGGAGAAGGGGCCAGAAGACATAGGTATGAGTCCTAGTTCTGACCCTTTACTAACAATGGAACCTTGGAAAAGTCTCTCAAATTCTATGAACCTCAATTTCCTCATCGGTAAAGGAGGTTTGACTAGGTTCCTTCCAACTCTAAAATCCGATGTATGACTATTATCGTTCATGTCCTTTGGAGAGCTGGTCCATCACAGAGCCAGAAGGTTGTTTGGTTTTTTTTTAAGTTGAGCAAAAAAGACTTTATTTTCCCAGGTGTCTGTAGGATCAAACAGAGGTCTGAGCTGAAGAGTAAATAGCTCCTTCCTGACCACTCTGTTCTCACCAGCTAATTCAAAGACATAAAGTTTAACGCTACAAGGCCTCCATCCTTGGACATGTTGAATTAGTTTGAAGCAGAGGTTAAAGAGAAGGAGTCACATTTTTTTTCCAGTAGCCATTTCCCTCATCCCCTTTTCTGTTTGTCACCACCACCAGCAGCAGTGAGCTGAAGCCCGATTAAAGAGCTGGTTGTTAAATTTTCAGAGAGAGAATTTACATTTCTAAAATTAGCAACATTACAAATCAGGGTATGATTGTTTTGTTGATGATCTAAACTTAAGAATATTAACAACACAGATTAAACTTAAAAGTGTGTCTTGCTTATAACTTTTTCTAGAGAGATGGTTGTTAAACATTTACCAGCACATCCCTTACTACTAGTTACAGACATTGACCCAATCAGCCCTTATCCAACTGAGTAGGAATTGTTCATGGCCTGAAGCCATTTCTAGGTTGCTTTAATCACCACCAGCAACCTTCTGCTTTGGGCACAACCTGCCCTTGTAATAGCTCTGGAAAGACTATAGGGCCAGGGTTGTGCCGGTGACATTTCCTGCTTGACTTGAACATCCTTGTTTTACTTGAAAAGAAGAAATCTTTTGTTGTCTGATCCATACTGGGTTTTTGGTCAAAGTACAAGGCTCAGGTCTCAGCAGGAGAGAGTGGCTGGGTTCTCATTTAGTGACAGAAAGATGAGAGAATGGGACACTTTATGTCACCATTTGTGAGATTTAAAATAAGTACAGAGAGGTAAATGTTCTAGGCTAGCTCAAAGGCTGGGAAGCTTGTTGCCAGACACATACGTATGATAAAGGCGCAAATTTGGAACAAAGGACTGAGATGTCAGGTGATATCTCCACCGAATATAAATCCATCTAGGTTTGTTTGTTGTTAGGTTATTTTCTCCTTGCATTTCTCCCTTTCATTTGCACAAGACTCCAAGACTCTCATGCTGAGAGAAAACCAAAGTAGCCAAGACTCATATTACCCCAGTCAGGCTTCTTTGGCAGAGTCCTCCTACTGAAAAGGGTTTGAGGGTATAGGATCTCCATAAGGAAAAGAGGCAGGGGAGAGGGTGGGGTATAAGGACTTTCTAGCCCTAAGTCAAATGAAAGCATGGGCCAAAGAACTTGCCTCCTTGCATGCAGGGGAAGGAAATTCAAAGACAGGTTAAATAACTTTGAACTCTGTTCTTAGCTAGCTGGTTTGTTGTTTTGTGTTCCAAAACAGCTTGGTCCCTGGAGGTAAAAAACCTTGTCAAAGGAACAAAGTCAACCGATAATTGTCTCTCTCACATTATAGGAAGAAAAAAAACCTCGAGAGTTTTTTCATAATCTGAGCCTGGGATTTTGAAGGTCCTCCTACCTCCCTTAAAAAAAAGAGCAGAAATTCAAGACTCTGGGCTATCAACTAAAAGATGGGAGCATTGACTCTTCCTGTTCTAGAGAAGAGATAGTACTTTATGTATGAACACCAGCTGAAACCAGAAGCCAGAAGCATAGAAATTACACAGCCATATGTACAATAAAGTAATGCTTGTTAAAAAAAAATGTCAGGGGCACTAATCCTCAAAATGAACTGAAAGGCCGGCTAAGGACAACAGGAAGGTGGTGTTTTTTGGTTTGTTTTGTTTTTATTTTTCTAGCTGTATTGGGAAAATGGAGCATCAAAGAAAGGGCAGGATCTTTGCTTGGGGTGTATGATGTGAGGATAACTGACAACCTTTCCATTCTATTTTTTCCTGTCTTTTCCACCAAGGAAAATGACTTCTACACAAATAAATAGCAACAAAAATAACCAACAGGGAGTTGATTCCTAATACTAGTAAGAAAATATTAAGAGAGCACCTACATGCTTTTGATAAGAACTAATAGACATGATTTCTAGGCTATATTTGAAAGATTGTGGAAAAGAGGAAAGGGAGCAGAAGATCAAAGAAGGACAAATATTGTTGAGAAAGAAAGAAGGAAGGAAGGAAGGAAGGAAGGAAGGAAGGAAGGAAGGAAAGAAGGAAGGAAGGGAAGAAGGAAGGAAGGAAGGAAAGGAAAGGAAAGGAAAGGAAGAAAGGAAGGAAGGAAGGAAAGAAGGAAGGAAGGAAGGAAAGAAGGAAGGAAGGGAAGAAGGAAGGAAGGAAAGGAAAGGAAGAAAGGAAGGAAGGAAAGAAGGAAGGAAGGAAAGAAAAAGGAAGGAAGGAAGGAAAGAAAAAAGAAGGAAGGAAGGGAAGGAAAGAAGGAAGGAAAAAAGGAAGGAAGGAAGGAAAGAAGGAAGGAAGGAAAGAAAAAGGAAGGAAGAAAAGAAAGAAAAAGGAAGGAAGCTAAGGAAGGAAGGAAAGGAAGGAAGAAGAAAAGAAGAAAGAAAGGAAGGAAAAGAGAGAGAGAGAGAGAGAGAGAGAGAGAGAGAAAACAGAGTCTATAGACCAATTCAGCTTGACTTTTATTCCTAGAAAAATTCTGGAAAGGAACGTAAAGGACATAGTTAGTGAATAGTTACCAAAGGAAGCAGTGATTATAAAGAGCCAGCAGGACTTCAACAAGGATAGATCATGCCAAATACCCCTCATTTCTGACAGGATGAATAATCTCCGACAGATGTCAAACTCACTGCCTGAGGGTCCCAAGAGGCCTGCAAAACTCCTGAGTGAAGTCCAAACCAAATTAAAATGTAATTGGGAAATGTTTAACAAAATATGTCAAAATACAGCACAACATAGATAATGTCAGTTTGTGGTTTTCTAATTCACCATGACTTGTGAGTCAGTAGTGTGATGGGACTGTCAAAAAAAGCTAATGCCATTCTAGGGTTTCATTAAGACAGGCAGAAGTTCCAGGGATGGAGAGATTCCAACCAGCTCTGCCTTGGGCAGACCTCCTCTGGAATATCGTGTTTACTCACAGGTGCCTACATTTGAGAAGGACTATAATAAGCTACAGCGTCTAGAGGAGGACAGACAAGCTGGTAACAAGCTTTAAATCTGCATCATTTTAGAATTTGTTGAAGGAGCTGGAGATATTTAGACTGGAGAACAGCAGACTCAGGAGAGTCATGATTGCTGTCCTCAAATTTTTGAAAGGCTATAATGTGGAGACAGAATGAGATTTTGTCAGTGTGGCTTCAGAGGACAAAACAAGGAGCAACGAGTGGAAGCTGGGGGCTAATTTTGGCATAATGTCAAGCAAAAACCTTTCTAACAATGAAAGCTGTCCAAAAGTGAAGTGGTTGTTGTCTTTCATGCTCCAGGAAGACCCAAGTGACTATATATAATACAAACTCATGATCTTGACTAATGAATCAGAGACTCTCAATTTGGGGCAAGAGATCAAAAGGTCGTCTAGTCCAACCCAAATCTGAATGAGTATCTCCTCTACACATTCCTGACATTTGGTTGTTCTGCCTTTGCCTGAAGACTCCCGTTGATGAGTAACTCATTAGCTAGCAAAGCAGCTTGTTCACGGATGGTTCTAAATATTAGGTTTTTTCCTTTGCTTTTATTCAGTCATTCAGTCATGTCTGACTCTTCATGACCACATTTGAGGTTTTCTTGACAAAGATACTGGAGCGGTTTGCCATTTCCTTCTCCGACTTATTTTATAGATGAGGAAACTAAGGCAAACAGGGTTAAGTGACTTGCCCAGGGTCACACAGCTAGGAAGTACCTAAGGTCAAATTTTAATTCAGGTCTTCCTGACTCTAAACCCAGGGCTCTACCTACTATGCCACCTAGCCGCCTCTAAAACTTACATCCTTGCAACTTGTGCCCACTGTTTCTAGTTCTGCCCTCTCAGGCCAAGTCAAATAACTATGGTTTCTCTTGCCCAGGACAACCTATCAATAAAAACCAGCTATTATATCCCTCAGGATTTTTGTTCTTCAAGCTAAACATCCGGAGTTCCTTCAGTCAGACCAATCCTCATATGGCAAGGTCTCCACCCCTGGTAGCCCTGATCTGGATAAATGACAATTTGTCAATTTCCATCCTAAAATGTGTTGTTGTTGTGTTTGTCCTTCGTTCTCGAAGAGGACCATGACATCAGGGAAGTGATAACATGACTTGCAGTTGACTTTGATTTGAGTGAGGGAGCGCTGTGCAAGGTCACCAGCCTCACTTTCTCCTCCAGAGCCACCTGGGTCCAGTGGCCTGATATTCACCAGGATGACTAGAGATGGCCCAGGATGCATTGGGAGACCCTGGTCCTTTCAGGCTAAGGTCTTTTCAGGTTCTCACTTAGAATGAAGTAATGCCCATTCAGTGAAAGGCCTCTTTAAGAAGTTAATCAAGGGATGGCCCCTTTAATCAAAACTCAAAAAAAAAATCAAACTGGGAGGGGAAGACCCTCAAGGATCCTGGCCAAAAGAGAAACAGTTACTATTTAGTATTTACATTCATTCTGTGCAAAGGAAGGCAGGGACCTATTGTCCAAATCTACGAGCCCCAGAGTGAATTGGGTTTAAGGCTTGGTTTTTGGGAAAGAAATCTAGCCAGTAAACCCAGAGTTAAGGAGGAAGCCTTCCATCATCAAAATATACCTTCCTTAGGGGAGAGCAGGGAGAGGGAGAGGGAGAAGAAGAGGGAGAGGGATAGGGAGAAGGATAGGGTTTGGGAGAGGAAGAGGGAGAGGGAGTGGGAGAGGGACAGGCTACTCACAGGTTGTGTTTGCTCTTCGTTCTAGAAGAGGATCATGACTTCAGGGAACCCCATATACCTACAAATTTTTTTTACAATGTTTTCCCTTACCTACTCTTTGAGGTAGGGAATGCACGGATTATCCTCATTTTACAAATGAAGAAACTGAGGCTCAGTAAGGTCAGCTTACCCACATTCATACAAATGATAAGTACTGGAGTCAGAATCTGAAACCAGTTCTTCTGACTCCAAGTCCTTCATTCTTTTCACTATTCCATGCTGACTCTCAAAAATTCATAGGTATTTATGTCAAACACTAAATAAGATTATATAAATCATGTCCTAATTTTTCCTCATTTATCAGGAGTTCAAAGTGCAATATATGAAGCGTTTTCTGAGACATCATTTGCATTATTTTTCAAAGTTAGGCTTTTCTTAAAGATTACAACCTGTGTATATCCCCCTTTTTGTAATGTAAAGATAATTTTTTTACATAAGAGCTCAATTTGTGTATGCCTTTTACATGTCTATCTGTGTATGTATCTGTGATTTCATTGATCTGGGAAACTCTACCACTGTACTTTCCCTATAGCTTAAGGTCTTAGAATTGCCAGTGGTGTCAAACTCAAAGAGATGCCTGAGAATGTATGTTGATTTAATTTTAAGATGTAGTTGTCTACATTTTATTGTATTTTTATTTAGTTTGTTAAATATCTCCCAATTACATTTTAATCTGGCTCGGCCACACTGGCTTTCTGTGAGCTACGTATTTGATACCTCTGGCCCAGAGCACTGAGAGGTAAGGGACTTACTTGCTCAGGGTCACACAGCAGGTATGTATCAGAGTCAGAACTTAATCCCAAATCTTCCTTGTTGCGAGGTCAGTTCCTTATGCATCACACCACATTGTGTCTATATATAAAATATATATTTGATTGAATTATAACATATGGGCCCCAACATGGGAGCCATTCACTGTGTGGCTTGAATGCTAACTCGGGCAAGAGAGTTTAGACAGCTGAATACAACTTTAATTGCCCACCAAGTACCACTCTACTTAAAACAACCAGGCCAGGCCCTATCAGTTATCCTCTAGCAAACATCAATTGTTCTCTGATTATATTTACCAGAAAGCATTTTCCTAAGAGACTACACTATCCTTGCTAACCATAACAGAGTGAGTAATCAGCCTGCAAATGCTTAGGCTACTTTGTTTTCTTCCCCAAGCCCATGCTGCAGCAATGAAAGATCTCTGATTGGCCACACTCCAGTTAGATCTAGGGAAAGAAGGGGAATACTGCTATACCTAACTTTGTGCCCCCAATCTACAATGGATTCCACTCCCTCAGGTCACTTCCCAATATATTTATAGATTCAGATGCATAAAGTGAAAGGAAAGTTAAAGCAAACACTCCTAACAAAGACAGTCACCTCCAATCTGCTTCCCCTAGTTTTCCTCCCTTTTCTATTTTAGATCTTTAGGTACGCGTGGGGAAAAATCCTGTCCTCACATACTTGTAGTTTATGGAAAGCAATGAATGTAAGGGGTTATGCACTTCCCATCTCAAACACACGGACTAAAAAGGGAAAGCAGCTACTTCAAGCTGACCAACCAAATGGGATACACAATAGAGGTATTAGCAACTCTGTCTGGCTTTCCTCCTCATGAATCCTAGTCACCATCTCTGCTTAAGGGTCAGAAGCTCCCCAGTCACCTTGTTCTTATGATATCTATGGGAACACAGGAGTTCTGGTAGCTGACAGACTTTGGTTGTTTCTTCGTGGTCATGTTAGTTTTGCCTCTCTATGTGGTCCCTGCTCACAAAACCTATTGCCATCTCTCTCCTGTAAGTCTAAATTAAAAAGTCAGAGGAAGGAAGAAAGGGAGTGTAAAAAGGGCTCTGCAAAGAATTGAGAATGTCCCTTTATTCTATCAAGTAACTTCTGTCCCATGTATACATGTGTAAATGGTTCAGAGACCCCAGAGGAGGCGAGGAGGAAAATCATCCTCTCCCTCCCACCAGGATCAACAGAAATTGCTCTACAAGTTTCTCCCTCTATCTCCTCAGGCTGAAAGAAAAATCATTGAGTGAGATAACAGGACAAGCAGGGCATCAGGCTACATGTGCATTTTATAAAATCAACCTATTCCCATTTGGTAATGAATTTTTTGGCCATAGCACCCCATGAAACAAAGAGAAATGCAAAATGGCCTTCAGTCCTGTGTGACTCCATTTCACTTCTGTAGAGACTATGACAGAGTGGTAGGAAAAGGTGCAGGGCTTGCTAAGAATCACATCATTTTTAGACCACCTATAAACATTAACTTAGCTGCTGGTCCTCTAAATATGAGCTCCTTTTGCAATGAACAATAAGTGAATATATTGCTGGAGGAACAGGATCATATCAGTCTTGACATTCTCCCTACAAATGACACCAGAAGATAAGGAGGGAAAATAGAAGTCAAAGTACAATTCTGAAGTTCTACTTAGGGAATTAGTGGAGTTGCTGTTATCATGCAACCAAAGGCAGAAAAAAAACCCCACATAATTTCCTGGGACATTTAGACATCTCATATTGCAATGTTTACGACAAGTATTTGAAAAAACAGACCAACATGAAGTTAATTGTACCTTCTCTACTAACATCCACTTGCAAAGAATGAAGAGGTAGAAAAAAAATCTCTGAGGATCTTGATAAGATCTTCCAAATTAAAGCTGTTTGTACTTTGCCACCCAGTGACTCAAATGCAGGAAGAAATTATTACAGAGTGAGAAAAGTCAAAGATCTACAGACTGCATAGAGGCTTCATGCCTATACTTCTTAATACTTTCTCTAAGCAAGGAATTGAAAAGCAAAGGACATGACAAACATTCAATAGTATCACCAGAAAAACTAAATTGATTATACTTTACCAGATAGGTAACAACTCTTTACTGATGTGGAAATTGTTCCTGGGTCTGCTAGATCCTGAGCAAACAGGCTATAACATATTGCCAATGAGGAATTGTGCAGGAAAAGGGGTGTGAAGCATGTCACCATAGCAATGTATGACTGATCACAAAGTGGGACTAAGGGAAAACCAATGGATGGCCCATGTGTTTCAGAGAGAATGTGGCTGTCAGGTTCATGTGATGCCAAGAGAACTGAAGGAGGGTGCCCGGCACATTAAGTCTTATTTTCCTCATAAAAAAGAGTTGTATTAGCTATCCCTGAAGTCCTGAAGCCCCTTCCACCTTTAAACCCATGAGCCTATGAGGAAATTAGGATTTGAAGCCCCCTCTCCTGTAATGGCATCAGTCAGTTAAGGGATAGAATAGCCTCTTAAGTATATTGTTCTCAGCCTCTCCTGCTAGACAGCTAATTAGAATGTTGACTGTGAAAAATAACCTCCGTGCTATCCCTGGGGAAGAAAAAACCCTCACCTCTAACCCAAATGGCTGTAAATCTGTAGATCGTAATAGAGAGAAGCAACATGAAGTTTTAGTTCTTATCTTCTCTCATATTCAACTTAACAGAGCTGTGTGTCCAACATCTGAACGGGTTCTGAGGTTTTCTTCCTTTATGCTCCTTTGTTCTGTTCACAGCCTGATATTCAAAGAGAAAATAGCAATGGCTACTTTCCAGTCCAAGCAATTCATCCTCCACCTCGGGGTTTAACGAGTCTTTATATATATATCATAAGACAATGATGAGCGCATGGTTTATAGAAAGTCCACTTGGTCAGTGGCGATGTTTCTTCTCATCCCCTAAGCCATCGCTTTGAGTTTCCCAGAAAGGTTTGAGCCATTCAGGAAAATTGGTCGCCCCATGGCACCAGCAACAGCATCAAAGGCTTGTGGGTTTTCAAAAGGAGAGCACTGGTTCCTTTCTGGGGTAACAAAGACAACCCTGTACAGATCAGCTTGTTATACAAACACAGACAAAAAAAAGGAACCATCCTTTACAGCCCAGACCTTATTGTTCAAAGAACAGATTGATAGACAACTGGTTTCCCTGCTTTCCCTCTCTCTCTTCTCTCTGGACCAAAATGATTGTGAAATTTACCATTAGTCAATACTCCCTTCTAGTCATTGTCCTATTAATTGAAAGTCAGCACCCCATCCAGTATAGAGGCTGTCACTTTAGCTAATCTTTTCCATTGAGGGTCACAAGAAAAATGACTAAACAGATACAAGAATTGTATCCAAACCAGCCATGTGTCATGCATTTTGTTGACAAATATCTCTGCTATAAACCATCCACCTAAGAGAGCAATCTTTCCCTACAGGCCATTGTCATCTAGTGGGGGAGTGTCTGTCCACACTGACTTGTCTGGGAAATGATCAGAGGCTGGGTGTTTATGTACCTTGGGGAAATCATTAAGGCTCCAAAAAATTCAATTCTCCTGGGTCTACAGTGAATAGGCAGGAGGCCAAGAGCTGAAAGCAGAAGTTTTAGCTCTCCCACACGAGAAAACCTCATTTTAGCATAAAGAAAAGAAAAACTTCCCAATAACTAGAGCTATTAAAAAAATGTTTGGTCAGAGAAGGGGAGAGCAAAGGAGAGCAAAGGGCCATCATGAATAACCTATCACTGAAGGTCTTTAAGCTGAGGCTGAGGAAGTTATTGATGGCACTTATAGTTCATGGGAGGGTTGGACTACATGGACTGTGAGGTCCTATCATACTCTGAGAGATTCTAAAATCAGTAATCTGGGCAGATGGTGTTAAAATTTGCATCCAGTTCATCTTGATAGTATAGATCAGTAGTGCCAAACAAATAGAAAGAGGGTGAGGCATTAATCCCTGCAATAAGATCCCTGCTGGCCACATCCTGACTTGGTTTTAAAATGTAATGTTATCTACATTTTAGTGTATTTTTGTTTATTTTGTCAAATATTTCCCAATTACATTTTAATTTGGTTCCAGTGGGCACTTAGGAGTGTTATACAACACATAAGTTTCCTCTGGTGTGTATGACACCTCTAGTATGGATACAACAGGTTCTACTACTTTTAATCATCAGAATGCCTGGCACATGGTGGGCCAGCTAGGTGGCATAGTGGATAGAGTGCTGGGCTTAGAACCAGGAAGACTGCTCTTCCTGAGTTCAAATCTGGCCTCAGACACTTACTAGCTGTGTGACACTGGGCAAGTCATTTAACTCCGTTTGCCTCAGTTTCCTCATCTGTAAAATGAGCTGTAGAAGGAAATGGCAAACTACTCTAATATCTTTGCCAAGAAAACCCCAAATGGGGTCACGACTCAACAACACTAAACCTGGAACATTGTAAGTGTTTAATAAATGCTTTCTCTGTCTAGTCACCTACCTCAAAAAAGTGTGATCATATTAACCTTTTGCTATACAGCCTACTGGTAGGAGTAAACCAAAAGTTAGCCCACGAAGTCAGGGGTGGAGGATTTGAGATATTGAGTAATAAAAGGGTGAGGGGAGAGGAAGGAAATAAGCATTTATATAGCACCTATTGTGCGCCAGGCATTGTGCTGATTTTTACAAATATTATCCCATTTGATCCTCACAATAACCCTGTGAGGTAAGTGCTATTATGACCCTCATTTTCTAGTTAAGGAAACTGAGGCAAACAGCAGTTAAGTATCTAAGGCCAGATTTGAACATAGGTCATCCTGACTCCAGGCCCAGTGTTCTATACACTGTGCCACCAGCAGCCTCCTAAACCATCTAAGTAATCCATTCAATTTGATTCAATAAACATCTATTCAGCATCTACTATGCCCAGTGCCTCAGGGAGTTGCCCACTAAGCCTGCAAGTTGCACTGAACATGTATCATTCTATAATGATTCACTGCCTATGCTGGTGAAATAACAAGTCTAGTCCAGAAAAAAATATGGAAGGTATTGTGCTAATCTCTGAAGTAAAGTAAACAAACATAGTCCCTCTCCTCAAGGAGTTTATATCCTACCAGTGGGCCTACTATGTAGCTCAATTTCCTATCTATAATGGCACAGAGTACTTCTCAACCTAATCTCCCTGCTCCCAAGGTAAAAAGGTGTTGTATCTAAGTCCTTCTGAGATTCTATTGAATTTAAACCCTAAAAATTTACAATACCTCTGACCTGTTGAGGTTGACAGAATTTTCATGTTTTTCATATGTTGAAAAGTTTTATTTTTGTCTATCTTTTAAAAAAGTATTTATAGTTGGTCACATTCCATGCGACAATGAGGAATCAGAATAGGACTCCAGTAGAAGAAACAGAATCTACTTAATATGTTCCTACACGAAATGGTCCCAGACACCTGTTTGTAATTCCACTATCTGTTCTCTCATTGTCAGCTGGCATTCCTTCAGCAACCCCATCCTCCTATTGCTACAAATCTTCTGCCTACCTGTAAAGAAGAGAAGGGAATAATGAAGGGGAAATCAGATAACGAAGATTTAATCAGTTTAGTCAGTAACCTTAATTTACACCCAAATCTAAATAGTTAGATTCTGGCTTGAGAGTGGTTTTTTGTCACTGCCAGATGAGGGACCTAGGCTTTTTCATTTGTTTTAGAGGTATTTGTCACAATATGGATCATATGGATTTGGAGCTAAAAAGAGTCTTTTCCGATCAATGATGATATTTAGTCTTTCCTTTTTATGTTTGCAGAGACCCTCCCAAATATTTGTTAGTGTCTTTCTGTAACCGCTTCCAAGATAAGGCAGTAGATTATTACTATCTCTCTTTTCTTTTCTCTTCTTTTTTGGGAGGTATGTGTATTTGTGGTGGGGGGGAGCAGTAAAAGGGTAAGCAGGAAGGTAAGGAGAACTTATCCTTGAACACAAAGAAATTTAATTTAAAAGACAAGATTAGGACACAACTTTGTTCTCTTTCCACCCTACACTAAGGTTTCTCTGTCCCTTACTAACTTGCTGTTGGAAATATGCTTGACACTGAAATTCAGGTATTAAGGGCAATTTATCATTATTGAGGAATTCAAAGGAATTGGTAAAGGTTCCTGGCCTTCTTTAGGAAGGGGGAGTGGAGTGTACAGGAGTGAGACCAGCTTTATTCTGTTAGACTGACATAGATTGATGCATCATCAGCTCAGTACCTACCTTCAGAGAACAGATTGGTCTGCTCCCTTCTGAGTTACAATCTTCCCTACTCACCCCCAACAGGCAACTCTTTGGTACGTTTTCCCCTTCTCATCATAGGTCCCATGTTCAAAAATGATGGAAAACTCTTTCCTGTGGTATGAGAGGTAATATTCAGTTAGCTAATTAAGCATGCATGGTAGCCATTTGACCCAGTTCTCTCTTCAACCCTGACTGTTATCTGGCCAGTTTAGACCAGTTTTCCTAACATCCTGAAACTGCGGTTTCTGCAAAACCACAAACTCTATTCCCATTGGCTGGGGACCCTCATCCTGGTTAATTTTTGCTCCTTCTTTGTTCAAGCCGACATTTAATTATTCTGTGGAACTCAATTAACTCCTCTGTGGAAACCTAACTTTCCCTAACTTTTACCCGTCTCTCACACTTACTTCAAGTTCAGTCCTAGGGTTAGATCACCCTTATGAAGCAGTCCAACTAAATTCCCAGGATGCTAGGTCAGCTGGCAGAGATTCCAGAGGGAACACTGCCCTTCTCTCACTTTCTTACCCTGCCCCCAACCAAACAAAATGTATGATGGGATTTAGCTAACAATTTGCACTCTGGGAGCTATCAGATAGAGTGAAGTCAAAGACTAGAGATCCCAGCATGCTATGAGGTGAAGAAGCCAAGCCTGTGAAGGGGTGGGGAAGGGCAGGGGAGGGAGGAGAGTAGAGAAGAATGGGTCAATTCAAGGAGGACCTCATAGTGTGGAGGTGGAAGAGGAAGCATAACATCTGCTAGCTTCATATTTGAACTAGCTATTCTTCATAATGAGGTGCTAATTTCAACTGTTCCGCCAATCATTCAAATACTCTTAGTGCGGTCTAAATTTGGGCAGAACCCTGATCCCTTCATACTAGCTATGGTTCTGCCTTGACTTTACAGACTTTGAGGCAAGCACCCAGTTATACTGAAAATAGCTATGCAGAGTCTTCTCCAAGATGTCAGCTATGGTCATGGTCCTCTTCTATCCATCCTTTTAAGGAAATGACATGACTTTAGGCAACCAGCTCTGGCATAATAGTTCCAAATAGATTTTCCTTGAAACACATTTAACTTGATTTACTCTTAACTATAGTTTCGTTAGTAACTAACTCTATGCACCAAACTAAGCACCAAAGTTGTGCAATGTACTAATGTGTCCACTCTTACCCTCTGAGGTCAGACCTCAGTAGACCCCAGCTATGCAGAACATTGCTTGGAGTTTAATTCTATAAGGAGTAAAATGCCTCAGAGCCAAAAGGATAAGGCTAGGGATAGAGTGAAAGATAGAGAAAAGGAAAGTGTAAGGGATAAGGTTTGAGATAAGGATAGGGTAGGCAGAGAATAGGGATAGGGACTGGGCCTGTGATTTCTTTGGTTTAGGGAACTTCTGGGTGAGGAATTTCCCTCTGCCAAAGAAGGTCAGCACATTCTTTGCAACTTAAAGACATAGCTGCTTAGAGCACTGAGAGATTAAGTGATTTGCCCAGATTCACAAAGCTAGTATGTATCAGGAGTGGGACTTAAATCTAAGTCCTCCCAGCCTCCACTAACCCACACTCACAAATGGAAAAAAAAAGTTTTGCAAAATATGAATATCTCAAGCCAGAGGGTTGGCATAGAACAAATCTGCCCAAAATCAATTCTCTTAGGATAAACTTATATCAAATTACGTGACTGATTCAAGAGTCTTGGCTATCTGATTGCCCCTTCAATTACTCTCTGCCCTTCCTTACATCTAGACAGATGCTTTGAAGCAGTAAGAGGATGAAGTGGCTGTAAGTCAACACACCAAGGAATGCCAGCTGACAATGGGAGAGCAGAGAGCAGAATTACAAACAGGTGTCTAGGACCATTTCATGTGAGAGTAAACAGCCTTACACACCTTACTATAACCACGAGTCATAAAAATTATTAAATAAATCATGTTAAGTCTGTTCTATTTCCTTTACTCACCTCCCAAGCTGGCGCCTCATTCTTGGATAGTGGTAGCCCTAAGTTCTTGAAGAACATACTAAAAGAGCATAAGTTCTGGCAGGTCTTACCAAGCTGTTAAGGTTTCACACTCAGGATCTTAGATTTGGAGCAGGAAGGGACCTTAAGGGTCATCAAGTTCAACCTCTCATTTTACAGATGAGGAAACTGAGGCACAAAGAGGTTAACTGACTTGCCTGGAGTCACACATCTTATAGGTATCTATGACAGGATTTGAATTCAGGTCTTGCTAACTCGAAGTCCAACATGATTCACTATGCTACCTAGCTGCCTAGTCTGGGCAGGTGGTAGCAAACTATATATTCTCCAAGACTTAACCTAGCTAAATTCCCTTAATAGAAATATTCCCAATGCATGTGCCCCTCCATATATGTTTTCTTATCACATGTTCCTTACATGTATACCTTCCTCCAATAACAGTGTGGAAACTTGTGAGGGAGACTATCTTTTTTTATATGGTGGGGTGAGGAATTCTTTCTTGTTTACTTTGCTACGATTTGATTCAGTGAATTTTGCCTTGAATTAGCGTGTCCTTTGGTTGGTCTAGTAAAAGAAATACATTGGTGGGAGGTCATGAGATATGGTTTTTGAGTGGATGCTGATCCATGAAATGACTTAAATGTGAGATAGCTTTCTGGGGCCCATGTTTGGGGGGATGGAAGACTTTTTTAATAAACAAAATACAGGAACTGGCCCCTGCTACCCTTAAGGCACTTAGATCCTTGAAGAGATAAGAAAACAAAAAGTTTATAAGATAGTGCAGAAATAAGTGCTAAACTGTGATATAAACTCTAAATCCTTTAGAGGTTCAGAAGATAATAGGGGCTGAAGTGATCAGTAAAGACTTTATGAAGGTACTATTAGTTGATCTTGGCCTTGAAGGATAGATAGGATTCATCTTGGAAGAGTAGAGTAAAAAGGATATTCCAGCTGGAGTCTTCTGGTTCTAACATTTATTAGCTATGTGACCATAGGCAGCTCACTAAACTCCTCTGAGCCTCAGTTCCTGCATCTTTAAAATATGAAAAATAATACTTATACTACAGGGATTGTTGTGAGAAAAGTACATTAATTTTTCCAAATCATGGCATGTGTGAGTTTTGATTAATATAATAAGCAGTACAAACCAAGGCATGGAAGTAGAAATACATATTTGTGAAACAAATCTGACTTGTTTGTATTGTATCTTGACTGGTTTGTATTGGGGAGTGGTGGGAAATAAGGATGAATGAGTAAGGTAGACCCATATTATGGAGACCTTCAAAGCATGAAGACTTTAGATTTAATGAAGTAGTTAATAGGGAAGCATCATAGGTTTTTGAGCAAAGTAGTAACACAATGAATGTCTAAGAGAAGATTAGCTTTAAATAGATTGGAGTGGGGAGAAAAAAGAATCAGAAAAAATGAGTTTTGAGGAAATAGTTGCAACTATGAAGGATTTAGGGAATGAAAACTTGCACTAGGGTGATGGGTGTTAGAATAAAGGTGAGAATATTCTGAGGAAGATTTCAGCTGGACTTGGGGATTGACTAGGATGGGGGATGATGTTGATAGTCAAAGATTCTGAGCGACTGAGAGAGCGGTGCTGCCATTGATGGAGGCAAGAAAATTGGAGAAAAGCTCATTTGCAGGGGAAAAGTTGCTTGGCAGTACCAATGGAACCAACAAAGAAACATTTATTTAGTACCTTCTATGCTCATGGTACTGTGTTAAATGCAACAAATATAAAGATAAAACAAAATAGATCCTGCACTTAATGAATGTATATTTTCTTTAGGAGAATACAAAATGTACACATAAAAGCATAGTACAAAGAAAATGGAAAGATGAGGGAGCACTAACAGTCGGAGAGTTAACAGAATCTTCATGGAGAATATCGCCATGAAGCTGAGCCTTGAAGGAAGCTAAGGATTCTAAAAGGCAGAGGTGAAGAGGTAAGTGCATTCCAGACATGGGTGGTGGCTTGTGTGAATGGACAGAAGCAGGAGATGGAATAGAAAGTTTAGAAAAGTTCATGAAGGAGGGTAGTATGAAATAAGGCAAAAGAGTTATTTGAAGGGCCTTAAATTCTAGGACATGGAGTTATACTGTTGGGCAAGAGTTCTTAATCCAGTATCTAAACTGGAACTGGAACTGCCATACTGCCTCCACTCCCACTCATAAAGGCCTATGGATAGATTTCAGGGCATTGTTAACTTCAATGAGAAAAAATGCATATCTTTATTTTCACTGACCTAAAGTGAAATTTAGAAATTCTTTTAATTATGAACATAGGCAAGAAATGTTATTCTAAGAAGGGGTTCACAGGTTTCACAAGACTGATAAAGAGATCTGTGACACATGAAAAGATTAAGAACCTCTGCTATATAAGCCATATTTAATGGTCTATATATTTCCACTTATCTGGAAATGTCTATGACTAGTTAGATTATAGAAAAGAATAATCCTGGAATTCTAGAGTGGGAAAGGACCTTAGCAGTCACCTAGTCTCCATTTTAGATTTAAAAAAGTCAAATCCCAAAGAGTTTAAGAGACTCATCCAAATTTTTAGATCTAGTTTGTGGCAGAACTAAGCCTACAAAGTATATAGTACTACAGCCTAAGTGAGAGGCCGGGGTAGGAGAAGTAGACTCAGGCATCATTATGTTGCTGGGTTAGCTTTAGGGCCCCATAATTCACTCAAAGGTTTGATTTTGAATTTGGTTGAGTTCTAGAACCCACAGCTTACTTCTCTGTACCAGATCTTGTGGTCTGGAGAAGGGAGCCACTAAACCATACATAAAGATCTCTATGGATCATATATTTTACTTAGAAAATCACATATTAACATGATCTTCTATTGTATTTTTATTTATTTCATTAAATATTTCCCAATCGCATTTTAATATGGTTCTGGCCCTACTAGGGAGTATTGTAGCTTGTATGAGGTTCATTAACCCACTTCATAGGGTTGTTGTGAAGATCAAATGAAATAATGTATATAAAAATGCATTGTACAGTGTTGTGCAAATATTTAGGAGGAGAAAAGTAATGGATTTAGAATCAGAGGACATGGGTTCAGATCCTGACTCTGTTGCTTACTGTGTGGTAATCGACAGTAACAACCTTTTGAATTTCACTTTTCAGCTTTGTGAAGTACAGTAGTTGGACTAGATTTGGGGCCCATGAATTTGGTTTTAAAATATATGTTGATAATTATACTTCAAAATATCAAATAGACTATTGTGACTCCCACTAATTGAAGGCCAGCTGTCCGAGATTTTTACTCACCCCTCAGGATTCTCCAGTAGCTTTAAGGGGCTTGGGAGTCTAAGTTCTTTGTAAATGGTTCCAACTCCTACTGATGGTGATTCCCCCAAATGTAGGGAGTGGTCCCCTGCATCCCAGTTCCAGTAACAGTCAGATTAGTTTTTACAAAGAAATATTTACTTTAAAAGACAATCAAATTGAAGAATGGCTGAACAAGTTGTGGTATATTGATTGTGTTAGAATACTATTGTGCTATAAGAAATGGTGAGCAGGATGCTCTCAGAAAACCTGCTCTACATGCAATCCCTTCAAATCAAATCAAATTAATGAAATTAATTAATTTGAACTAATAAAATCAATTAAAATTAAATGAAAGCAATTAAGTTCTCTGATAATGGTATCGTATTTTCTCTGTCACTTTCTGCAGGACCTATCTGCTCTTTTCTGTGTTTTTCCACTGATCTGCTCCTTATTTGTTTTGTGCTTGGGCATGTCTGCCAAGATGTTCTCTGCTACTACCTATGGTTTTCAGCTCCAATAAAGAAAGAGAGCTAGATGTGAAGTCAGAGGACCTGAGTTCAAATCCTGACCCTTACACCAACTACCTATATGACCTTTGACAACTCACTTAATCACTGTGGGTCTCAGCTTCCTATCTGTAAAATGGGGAAGTTGGACTAGATCAGTGGTTCTCAATTAGTTGCTTCATGAACCCATTGAAGGTTTATAATGATAATCCAAAGGGTTCATACTAAAAGTTCTTTAGTGTTGCCTTAAGCAGTAAATAATTGCCAGATTATGTTAAAAACATATCTTTGCTCTGCAACAACAAGCATGTACATATTGGAAATATTATAGGTTTGTTTCTGCAGCAATTAGAAGCCATCATAATCACACACACACACACACACACACACACACACTGATTTTGGTATTCATGAAAGGATTATATCAAATTCTAATTGCTTTTGATTAACAGCATGTTCTTACAGTTTTTCAACCTGTCATCAAATTGTTTCCAAACTGCTATAAGGGTTCAGCACTTGAATATAAAACAACTCCCAATGAATGATCAGCCATTTGTATTCTATGTACAACGAGTATAGTAGCTCCCTTGTTCTCCTCTGTTACTTTGTAATTTCACCTTATCACCTGTGTAATCATGTGATGAAGATGATATAAACATTTGTGTTCTTATAGCACCAAATGTTAAGCTGTTTGAAAACCATAATCACTGGGCATGTGCATTACAAACCACCTTGAAACCGTCTTGGACGGTTTGGATCACAAATATTCTGCAGAAACAAACCTTACACTACTTCTCATTGCAGTATTAAGACTAATTTAAACTCATCCTCCACTTATGTTACTATTCTTACATCTGGCAGATTTTTAAATTGGTTGGCAACATTCACTAGAGAGTGCAGACAGAGCACTAGTAATAGGAAAGAAGACAGTTGACTACAAACTAACGAAAGCTGACATTCTCAATGAATTGCCTGGAGCTGACCAGACATTGTTACTCCCAGCCTCTGGTTATTTTGTAAATGTCTCATGGGCAGCTTGGCCATTTCCTCTGCCTTAGTAACCTATGTGAACCCTGTCCCCAGCCCCTGCCATGGATACCCCAGCACTTGCTGTGTGGTGCCTTGAGCTGCAACTCAGTTGCCCTGATTAAAGACCTCAATTTTGTCATATTGGCTGTTTTCTCTTGAACTCAAGTTGACACTTAACAAAGGTTAGTTTGTATATTAGCATTGCTGAAAACAAAGCAATATGTGTCATTGAATTTTCAGTATTTTTATCATTTCATATTGCACTTATCATTAGCTAATAGAAAAATAAATATTTTATACTATAACTAGCTATTCATTTTCTTTCATTAGATGACTAAAATAAAAATTAATTTCTATCTTTCAGTAAAAGAACTATAAAATTCTCCTGCCATTTTCCACCACATATTTGTATAAGCGAGCATTTTCATTTTATTTTTGTTGTAAATAAAAATAAAGAAACTTAAAGAAGAACGAGATTCAAGACTGTTTGATGTTGAGCCAAATGTTGCAAATCTTTGTTCAAATGAAAAGTCCAATCTCAAAACTAAGCTTACATGTAATTATTATATTATGTTAAACATTTTCCAAGTTGTAACTTATTTAATTAAAAATGTTTATATTAAAAACAATTTGTGAAACAAAGAAATTTAATATGAAGTCTTATAGACAATTGTAAACATATGAAGGCTTCTAGACTATTCCTAATAGTTCCAGAATGTTCCACATAATTATTTTATTAGTTTTACAATTTTTAATTGTATACAGTTTTATATATAATATATATTATATTATTCATGAAGTATAATATAATTAGTTTTCTAATTCATAAATATTTTGTTTTAAAATTTTATATTTAGAGTTTTCTTAAATGTGGAAAGAATAAAATTTTATATTTTATCATTATAATTGTATAATGTACATTTTAATTTAGATTTCAGAATCAAAAGTTATAGTCGTAATTATCATAAGCACTTAATGAATAACCTAAAAGAATATTATGAGTAGTATACTAAATTACCCTGGGTATTCACAACATATTTTTTGTTGTGTTGAAGGTTCACAGAACAGAAAGCATGAACCACTAGTTTAGATGACCTGCATAGCTCCTTCCTACTCTTAAATTTATGATCCTATGATTATTTGCTGAGTGGTTATGGCAGCTTCTAGGATCTCATCTCTGAAAAGTTCATAGCTTCAAGCTACTTTATCTCTTGAGATGTTGACCCCCACCCAGCCAGACTCAATCAGTAAATTGCAAAAGTCCATCTTTTTTAGAAGTCTCTTTTTTAAAAATTTAATTTGCTTTTCTTATCTGCTACCATTCAGATTCTCTCTTTTAATGTCTATCATTTCCCTTGTCCCAGTGAATCTTTCCCAAGGGGACCGTTTAACAAAATTGCAAAAGATCTGAGTGAAATTGTAATGGGAAGACTTCCCTCACTTCCTCATGAAACTCTTCACATTCCATGAAAATTGCTGGGTCTGAGTGAAGACTAAAAAAGGCTACTGACTTTTGCCCTACTCCCCCCTCCCCCAGTGTAGGGATTGGGGTGGGAGGAGATAGATAGAGAGGGAGGCATATTACTGTTTTTACATATTCAAATTCTCTACTGGGCCTAGCAGAGTTCTGAGTGTATTATAGATGCTCAATAAGTACTTTTGAGTGACCAAAATACAGGTGACCTTTCAACTAGAATGCTCTGAAATGAGTATATGCCAAGTTGTAAGGAATACCAAATGCCCCAGTGATTTTCATTTCTCTTGTTGCTTTCATACCCTCAAGAATGGAGTCATTGTGATATAATGAAAAGCATCTGTGATATAATAAAATAATAAATACATAAAATAATTCATTATTAATACTATAAAATGAGTGACAAAGAATAAATTAAAATAAATAATAAATATATAAAATTATGTATATGTTCTCTGAAGTCACCTAACCTCCCTGATCCTCAGTTTCCTCATCAGTAAAATGGGGTTAATGTTTTTCCTACCTATCTCACAGGGTTTTTATGAGGATCAAATTAGATAATAAATGTAAAACCTTTGGAACCTGTAAGGGAGTACATAAATATGAGTTATCATTACAAAAAAATGAATCCTATGCATGAAAATGTCATGATAATAGCCAAGATAGTTAAGAAATTAAAGAGACTTAATAATGCTTCCAAAATATGTCCAAGGATACCGCATTCCTGATTCATTGCTTCCCCCAAATATCCATTCATAAAGAAAACTGAGATCTTGACCATAATACTATTCAGAATGTCACCTGGAGGTAGGTCACAGGACAGATGTCATTAAACAAATTACCCTTGAACAGCTTCCTAATCCCTGGACCTGGACCCATCTAATAAAAGCAGATTCCCTGTCCAAAAAGGAAACAATTAGCCCCTGGGTTCTTGAAGGCCGTGCAATTGGTGTATAAGCTCTGACAGGTTTTATCAAACTAAAAAGGCTTTGAGTCTAGGTCTGCTAACATACTCTGTTTCTATGCTCCTAGGATAAGTAAAGAGAGGCTCATTGCCAGAAGGCTAACTACCACATGATAAATAATTTCTTTGGCCACAGCAATCCATAAAAGAGAAAATGTCAAAAATTGTCCTCATGCCAGCATGACCCCTTTCCACAACCCCCAAGATAGTGGTAAAATAATGAGAAAGGGGGTACTAAGAAATGCATACACTAATTTTACTGTCTATATCCTTAACTGATAATTTTTGTACAATGCCAATAAAGCCCACGGTCAACAAGCATTTATTAAGTACCTACTACTGAAACGACACACTATTGGAGAAACTAAACCATATCCACATGATATTCTCAATATAAAGAAAACCATAGGAAATAAAGATAATGCAGCCAAATGAAAGATTTTGAGTTTTAAATTTTCTTTCCCTTCTCTCCATCCCCCTTCCCCAAGACAGCATGCAATCTGATATAGGCCATACATGTACAATCATATTAAACATATTTCCACATTAGTCACGTCATAAAGAAGAATTAGAACCAAAGGGAAAAACCACAAGAAGAAAAAACCAAAAAGGAAAAAAAAGGAAAAATAGTATGCTTTGATCCGCATTCAGACTCCAGAGTTCTTTCTCTAGATGTGGATAGCATTCTCCATCATGAATCTTTTGGAATTGTCTCAGATCATTGCATTGCTGAGAGGAGCCAAGTCTATCAAAGTTGGTGATCACACAATGTTGTTGTTACTGCATACATTGTTCTCCTGGTTCTGCTCACTTCACTCAGCATCAGTTCATATAAGTTTTTTCAGATTTTTCTGAAGTCTGCTTGCTCATCATTTCTTATGGAACAATAGTATTCTATTATATTCATATACCACAACTAAACACACTCATTTTTGGACATGGCCAATGTGGGAGTTTACTTAATTATACCTATTTGTTATATGCATTTTCTTTTTCTTTTTTTTTTTAATAGTTGCAATCAATTTATTAAAAGAGATGATTGGTTAGGCATCTGCAATGGTGACTTCAACTTCTACACCTGGTTCAATGCTGATAGAAGTGATCTGTTTAAGGATTTCAGGACTGTGCAAATCAGTAAGGCGTTTGTGGATTCTCATCTAGAGCCAATCCCAAGTCTTTGAACCTTCACCACAAGGAGTTTTTCTAGCTGTGATCCGAAGTGTCTTTGTGGGCATTCGAACAGGTCCCTTCACTTTCAAGTTCTTTCCTTTGGCTCCTCTCATTAGGTCAGCACACACTTTTCTCGAGTGATTTCACATTGCGGCTGGTGAGGGTGATGCGGAACCGGTGAACGGCCACTTCGGGCTCCACAAGGGTCTTGCTGGTGTCTTTGAATGCCATGCCAATGAAGCGGCTTCCTGACCGACTTATTCCTCGGTGAGAATGAACAGCGGTGAGTCAGGAAGAGGAGAGGCAAAGACTGCCGACTCCACGTGGCTGCAGCGGTGATACCTTCACCAAAGAGGTTGTTTTTCTTTAATAAATTGGGGGGAGGAGGAGGGAGAGGAAATAACTAGTCTTTAAAAATCCAAAAATTAAAATTAAAATAAGACTAGAGGGCATGAAATTTTTACTCATTTTATGCAACAAATAATTGAAACTATTTGTTAGCACCTGTTCCCTAGGGAAGAAGTAGCAAAATTTCACAAAGGTGTTTGAAAGTCATATCCTTAGAACTCAGTTGCATGAGTTAACATTATACAAAATTCTGTAACAGTTGTGACTAGAGAAAATTTTGTTCAATGACTATTTGATTTTCCATAAAAAGTGAGTTACAATACATGGGGCTCACCTAAGGTCCTTATCATGGAAGATGTCTCACACTGAGTACACAGACTGGATGAGTAGTCTGTTAGTCAGTCAGCAATCCTTTATTAAGCACTTACTATGTGCCAAGATTGTAATAAGCCTTAGGGATTAAAAGGCAAAACCACTTTTGCTGTTTTCAAGGAACTCGCCTTCTAATGAAAATGACAACACATAAATAATTGTGTACCTACAAGACATTTACAGGGTAGGTAAGAAAGCAATCTCAGAGGAAAAGCAAGAGTCAGGGGCCGGGGAAGGAATCAGAAAGGCCTCTTGAAGAAAGGGGGATTTGAGTTAAGTCTTGAAGGAAGGCAGGGAAATTAAGAGGTAGAGACAAGGAAGAACAACATTCTGGGCATCAGGTCAATTAGTGCAAAAGCATGGAGGACAGAGATAGAGAGTCATGTGTGAGAAATAGCAAATATTGCTGGATCGTGGAGTGGGTAAAAGAAAATGATGTGAGCAGACTGGAAAGAGAGGAAAGGTGCATGTAATAAAGAGCTTTAAATACCAAACAGAGGACTTTATATTTGATCCTGGACATAATAGGCAACCAGCCAGTGAAGTTGGTGAAGGTGTGGTCATAGTTAGAGCTGTACTTTAGGAAAATCACTTTGGAGAATTGAATAGAGTGGTAAGGAGCTCACAGCAGGAGGACCACTGACAAGATGACTACAGTTACCCCTTCCCATCATGGGGGTTAGAGGCAGGGGCCCCCTAAGATCTGAAAAATCTTTGTAAAAATTTTTGGCCCTTCCTTTATACCAAAGAAAAGGTCAGAATTGTTTCTGTTTCTTTTATGGGGTGTTTACAGTACCTTATTGTAAAATTTGGGTTGTCATACGCTATATATAGGTCAATGTTAAGTAAAAGTACTATTTCTGTGTTGTCTGCTGGCCTTTACGTGTCATCTGTGGCTTCTGAAAAATTCCCATTTAATTTCTTGTGTCGATCCTTGATATATCAAAGCCATGAAGCATGAAGTCATGATGCAGAAGGGATAACTGTACAATAGTCCAGGTGAGAGGTGATGAGGGTATCAACTCAGGTCTGATGGTGGTTGTGTGAGGAGAGAAAGGGAAATGTATAGTATGTGTGATGCGCTGTAAAGATAGAAACAAGATTTGACAACAGATTGGATGGGTGGGACCAATGCAAGTGAGGGGTTGAGGTTACTACCAAGGTAGCCAGCCTGGGTGATTGAGAGCATGGTAGTACCCTTGGCAGTAATAAGAAAGTTAGGCAGAGGAAAAGATTTGAGGGGAAAGATAATGAGTTCCCAGTGATCACATAAGGCTGTGAATCATGAAACACCATGATCCTGGAAGAATTAAAATTATAACTGAACAAGAAAGCAATGGGAAAATTCATAATGAATATGGGCAGGCTACAGCAAGTTACCAACATTTATTTGCATGCATGAAGTAGCTTAAAAGACATCAAGAATGTGTACGACCAGAAAAGGAGGTGGGCCAGTTGTACAGGTACATTGGTACCTCAAGATACTAAATTAACAAGAAGTAAAGTCCCCATTCACACTGGGTGGATCCTCTATGGAGGATTTAGTGAAAAACCTGAACAAGAATTGCCCAGGATGAGAAGCATGGGGATATTGTAATGATTCCATAAAAGGATCAAAGCCTAAAACCTCCCAGAGTCACTACAATCTGGAATGAATCTGAGTCCTTGTGTGACATCATCTCTTCTTTATTGGTGCAACACTGAGATATTGGCAGCATTTATTTTGTAGCTCCCTGGATTTCTGCCTGACCTAGTTAGACATTTAGCATCACTGGCCTAAATAATTTCATGAAGTATGCCAAAATATTGAAAGCCAGAACTTAAACTGGAAAAAAGCAGGAGTGAGGAAACTCAGTTCCTTGGATAAATTGCAGGCCCTGAGGACTGAGGATAAAGATGACTTCTGTGAAATGAGGTATGCACTGGATCCTTGAAGTAGAGTCACCCAATCTCTGGCCTGAATTACTGGGTCCTTCTAGCGCCCAAGCCAGATATCAATGGTATTTTTACCCATCTCTTGCTTTCTCCAGACTGGTTTGCAGGCAGTGTCTGCTCCCCTGATGCCCACATGCAGCTCTAAATTAGAGGCTTCTGCTACATGGGAAAGATCAACTTTGGACATTCTCTAGGACTTTCTCCCTGCAGAAAAGAGAAACATCTTAGAATTAAAGGTAGTTTGACCTCTTGTGCACTTAAATGAGAAGGGCTTGACAGACCACCGGAGCTTATTTAGTAAATCTCTATTCTGCACCTATGCTATGGTGAATAATACTAGAGAGATGTCAGGGGCTGGGCTTTATGATGTATTATAATAGTGACTCCCTAAGAATGAAGAGAGGGTACAATCTATATTGCTCCCCGACATTTTTGCCACAATCCACTTACAACTCTTTACAATTTTCTGAAATCATCCATTACCAACCAACCATTTTGAGATAAATGAAATCTACCAGTAGCAAGCAATCTCAACATTTAAGATCTAAACAAGACTCTTCATCTCCTCCCAACTTCCTAGGGAACAAAAAAAAATAAGTGAGTCTTCTCTCTTCCTTAATCTCCCACTGCTTTTGGCTAAAATAGGAAAACAAAGTGTTTATGCCTCCTCAGAAACACCTCCCCCAAGTCCCATCCTATTACCCTCAATGTCATGGGAAATCTAACCCAAGAAATATTAGTAACTCCAACCAGATGGCCCCAGATAGACATGTAAGCAGGCGTATATTTCAGAGACCATTGTTAGTGGTAAGTGAGAGAGAATTAGGGATTCTGCCAACCTCTAGACCTGTGGTAGGTACAGAGACAGATAGGGATGCACATGAGGCCTGAGTGGTGAGAGACTGAAGATGTCAGACTATGAAATTTCCCCTCACTCTACTTGGTATTAAGGAAAGAGACATTTCTTGGGAAATGAGAGGGGCATGTATTCCTGATCACTGGGCAAGCTCCCATTAAGTCAAAGTTTGGCAAGAACTGTAGCGCAAAAGAAAATCCTAGAGTGGAGCCCTTTGCTTGGGATTATATTAGAGATGGACCCAGATATGGGGTCTGGGGTAAAGCACTTTTCATGGAGGACTAGCGTGGACTGGAGGAAAAGAAAGACCACTGGGCCTTTTAGTTTTTAAACATGGACTTTAAAATGAAACAGCCTGGGAGAGTGAGGGTGATGACCTCTGTGTGATTTGTCTGTCTGGAGTTCTGTTTTAGTTTTGTTGGCTGTTTCTTTTTTTTCCCCTCTGACTGTGGGAGCACTTCTACTCCTCCTTTACCCCAACCCTCACTGCACTGCTATTTCCCCAGGGCAGACACCTCTATCCCCCAACCCCCTACTTTCAGCGAATTTCTGTGAAAATATTAATATTAAAAACAAATGGAGAAAAACATTTTCACGATGAAAAAAGGGGGGGAGCAAAGTAAGGGCCCAATTTTTAAAGTATGCATGGATATGCCCTCCCTGACAGGTCATACAGAGCATATGCAATAGTCTGTTCCTGCTGCAAATCTAACACTTGGAACTCAGCAGAGCAAGTTTCCAGCCATGAGTGAAGGAAAGGCCAGTATTATGCAGGGATAAGTTTTCTGGTTGCCTTTGGAATCATAACAATGATGGAGACAGAACTGAGTTGGAATACAAAAGGATTCTGCCTTTTTTGTGTTCTTTCTTTCCTGACAGCTTTCAATAGAGGAGAAAGAACTGCTGTGGACCTCCAGGCGAGGGAGAGGCATCATTCCCTAATTCTCACCCGGCTGTCATGTGTCTGTGAACACACGGCAGTTCCGTTTCTTTTTGTCTCTTGTGTTCATTCTTTCCTGATCTTAGTTGAATGAGTTTCCGGAGTCAGAAAAGACCAGGTTAGGACCTTGTGATCTATGAAAGGTCAGAGGAACCATCAGAGGTCCAGCAACCAGAGTCTTTTGCTGGTGGCTGTAGCAGTCACATCTAGTGAGGAGCCAGCTTGGACAAGTAACCGACTTAACCCAGCCCAGCAAAGAGCCGGCCCAGCTAAACAAAGGAACTGCTTATTCATCAGCTTTACCATACCTAGAAGTGATTTTGTACAAGAGAAAATTACCCCCATGGAAGTGAGGGAAGGGAAGAAAATAAGCCTTCACATATCACCTACTGTCTGCCAGGTACTGTCCTAAGCTCTTTTATCTCTAGAAAGCTCTAGTATCTCATTTGATCCTTACTATACAACTCTGTGAGGTAAGTACTATTTTTGTACTTCATTTTACAGTTTAGGAAACTGAGGCAAACAGAAGTTATGGTATATAAACATGATGGAATACTCTTGTGCTATAAGAAATGATAAAAGAAATGGTTTCAGAGAAACCTGGAAACACTTATATGAACTGATGCAGAGTAAAGTGAACAGAACCAGAACAATTTATACAAAGATAACAATATGGTAAATACAAACAACTTTGAAAGAATTAGGAACTTCGATCAGTTTAATGACCAACCATGATTCCAGAAGACTAATGACGAAACATTAGAACTCAGAACATAGAATGAGACATTTTGGGGGGGACATGGCCAATGTGAGAGTTTGTTTTGTTGGATTATGCATATTTTAACAAGGGTTTTGTTTTACCTTCTTCCTCAGTTGGGAAGAGGAAAGGATTACAGTGGGAGAAAGAGAAGGCAGATACATATTTACTGATTGAAAAAAATATTTTAACTACATAACAGAACCCTAGCAATGGATTTCAGTGGAACAGTGTCCCATTCATCTATATGTTCTAGATAGGCTGAGGACCAAACAAATTAGAGGAAATTCCCACGCTAAGAAAATCATAGTTCCTCAACGCATTGACAGCAGTGTGGTTTTATGCATATGGGGTCCAAACTCCAGGGTATGGAGGTATGGAGGCACTCCTCCCTTGTTCTGGGAACAGTCTTACAATTCTTATATATCAGTGACTCAGTTCATCCTCTACTTATCTTGACCTTGTCTCCTCTGGTTTAGAATTCCCGTGGTCTTCTTAAGACCTTCTGTTCATATCTGATAAATCCTGTTTTATCTGTGGCCTCATTCCTCTCTCCTCTACATTCTTTGTGAAAACAAACTTGCATCAGTAAAGTCTCAAAAAATGCTAGCAAGGTTATTGCAAAAATCATGAAGGTCGAGTCTTCTACCACCTTGGCCTTGTTCCAGTTCCTGCTCTGGCCTGTTTAAACCACTTGTCTCAGCCCAGTCTTCAGCCAGTTTTAATCCTTTTTGCTGTCAGGACACTTCCTCCCCTTTTGTCAAATATGATTAGAAATTAAACATGTTCAATAAACCAGAAACATGGTCTATCTAAATTAACATGACTCAAGTAAGGGGTCAAGTTAGGGCTCCTGTAGAAAAGCATCCTTCTATAAGATTGCATGGACCATCAGTAGGGTGCCACAATGGCCACTATAAGGTACATGAGTTAAAATGTTGGGGCACCATTCCCATTAGTCTCCAGTTAGTAGGACTTCTATCTGAAGAGTTTACTGATATTAATCCACACAGATCCAGAATGTCTCGTAGCTCATGAAATTTTGTGAACATGCCAAGAAGGTGTAAACCAGGTTATACAAAAGAACAAAAGCAAATTGTTAAAATTACATTAATAAATGACTGCGCGCTCCATTGGGATCCAAAGTCCTGTTTTCACAGAGATTCTGTCCAGGAGGACAGGTCTAGATGAAAGAAAGAATAAGGGAGGAGTTTCTATATCTTCAGCCAAATTCCCCCCAGAGTCCATCCTTTTTTCCTTTATGAAGGATGTATGAACTATGGTTTTCCCCAAATCCTTACGTGAAAGCCATGGTTCCCCATTGGGCCATTCTGAACAGTTCCCTTATGCATATGATGTACCTTCTCATTCTTTTGCACCACCCATTTGCCTTTTTTTGTTCCTGTTAGCCTCAGATGTGACCAGTTCTTTAGACCCAGGCTGTAGGGTGAGACAGTAAGGCAGTAATAACAATGTAGATGATAATTGTCAAAATGCCTATGTGGTTCTGTATCGCAAAGTATACAAGACTCTCCATGTAGAAGGTAGAAGAGGTAAACCATTTATTCGGACACCAGAGAACCATATCCCATAAGCCGCTTATCCAGTCTACCACAGCAGTAAAGCATTCCATACACAATGTCACAACCTTGGAGCCTTGCCATCCCCAAACCTCTCCGACCCCCTGCTGGGGTCTTCCCCAAAACAAACTCACAGTATAGCTAAGTCAGCCTGTTCCATTCTAACAATCACAAGGGTGGCCATTAGCAGCCATTAACATCTTTCTCAGCATTTCCTGTGACATAACTTCCTTTTCCTGTCAGGAAGCTCCTCCTACCACATGTATCTTAGGCTTCCTGTGACATAAGCAGGTCACATGGCCTATTAATGGGTGGGAAAGATCTTCAAATCTAAATTGCTACTACATAGGGCCAATTTTTTTTTTTTTTACAAAGATGCTACTTTCTAGTCTATCTGGGTATATGACTTATCCACTATATCCTCCAAATGTTATCTTGGGTAGCCTTTGGAATGAAGATACTTATAGCCAGGGAAGGCTGAGGAAATCATTGCATCCTTAGACTATGCCTTCCACTGTGTTCCCAGAGGCTTCTCTTTACTCTATCTTAATACTAATACCCTATCTGCCTATGTTCTCATCAACAGAAATACCCTAGCTCAAATACAAATGTACAGAGGGTCATTTTGATACCTTGCCAGTACTTTGACATTTCAATAAAGACTCATTTTTCCTTTCTTCCCAGGATGCTTAGTGCCCAGAGAATGTGGAGTATAAACATATAGTAGTATTACTGATTACTGGGAAGGAGAAGAGAAAAAGGAAGCAGGAAGGGGTGAAGAATGAAGTAGTAAGCAATGTCCTGGGGCTTTGGGTGACATTGTGATTCTTCCTCCTCTCCTGCCAAAGTCAGACACTAGGTAATGCTATAGACAAGCTGATGCAGTGCCAGGAGACTCCAGTGCTCTGCTAATGACTTGTTTGTGGTCCTGACGGGGTCTGTGTTCATCCTGACCATAGGCAGGCTTCTTCACTCCCACATAGAAGCAACTTTTTGGTATAGGCTCTCAGTAGCTCCACATCATGAAGATTTTAGTGTTCCAATAGTGAAGAGCAAGTCCTCCCCCCAACTCACCTGTGTCCCCTAGGCTGTTGAGAATGCCTAGAAGATAGTTGCTTAATCAGAAGACCACAGTCATTTGAATACTTCGCATAGGGGACAGGGAGAGAAGAACCCTGACTTTAGGAGGGGATTGTGTCTGTGCTACTGCCTGATATTACCAGACTTTTCTAATTTAATTAAACTGAATTGATTTAGTACATGGTCCAAAGGACTTGTTATCAATAGATATCAATATCTAGTATAAAACACAAACTCCTCCATTTGGCATTTTAAGCTATTTATAACCTGGACCTTTCCTACCTTTCTAGCCATCCTACACTTAGCTCTCCTCCACACTCTCTATAGTCTCACTAGCTTATTTTGCTAGTCTTTGAATACAATGCTCCATCTCCCAAGTCTGGGTCTTTACACTGGCTGTCCTCCAGTGATTCTCCGCCACCTCACCTCTGTCTCTTAGCTTTCCTGGCCTTCTTCAAGACTCCGCTCGAATTCCAGCTTTTGTGGGAAGCCTTTCTGATTCCCACCCAGTTGCTAGTGTTTTACCCTTTGATATTAACCTGTCTCTACTCAATGTATAGCTTGGATAAACTTCATTATTTACATCTTGTCTATTTCATTAAAATGCAAACTCCCTAAGGGGAGAGGCTGTTTTTGCCTGTCTCTGTAATCTTAGTGCTTAGCACCATATCTTGCATATAATATGCTTATTAAATGCTTCTTGACTGACTGGCTCAGAGTTTCTTGTGGGATGAGAGCTTATCCAAAATAGAATATCTTGAATATCTTAAATCCTGAGCAAGTTCTTGGTAAGAGAGGAAAAGGAGAGTGAACCATAAGCCCTGAAGAGCACACAAAGAAATTTAGCATGTTGAAGAACATCAGTATCTTGTCAGTTGTTCAACAAGTATTTGTTGGCCATGTGCCAGGCACCATGTCAAGTGTTGGGGATAAAAGAAAAGCAAAGATACTGTCCTGCCCTCAAAGAACTCATATTCTAGTGGGGGAGACCATATGGAAATAGCTAGATATATACAAGATAAATACCATATCAAGGGAAAGGCATTAGTAGCGGGAGAGACTTAAAAAGTCTTCTGTTGAAGGTGGAATGCGAGCAAAATCCTAAAGAATGCCAGGGAAGCTAAGAGGTAAGTGTAAAGACAAAGAGCATTCCGGGCATCAGTCAGTCAAAGACACGGCCCTGGGAGATGAGTGCCATGTTTGAGAAACAGCAACTAGGCCAGTGTAGCTAGATTGCGGAGTGTGTGGAAGGGAGCAAAGATAGGAGGATACCACATTGTGAAGGACTTTATATTTAACCCTGGAAGTAATAGGGAGCCAACCAAGGAAGTCTATTTAATAATGATAACAGCAGCTAACATTTTTATATTACCTACTACATGTTGGGCACTGAAAAGTGATGAGGGTGGTGGCTGTGTGAATGAAGAGAAAGAGACACATGAGATGTGTTGTAAAGGTAGAAAGTTTGAAATTTGACAATAGATTGGTGATATGGGACGAGTACAAGTGGCAAATCAAGGATAAGATCATGGTTGCAAGTCTGGGTGAGAGGACTGAGGTGCCTTTGACAGTAAGAAGAGAGTTGGGCAGAGGGAAGGGTTTGAGGTGAAAGATAATTAATTATCTTTTGGACAGGTTGAATTTGAGATGACTGCAGAACACCCAATTTGAGATGTCCAAAAAACAGTTGGTAATGTGGAGCTAGAGCTTAGACGAGAGACAAGTCCTAGATTTATAGACCTGAAAATCATCTGCCTATGGAAAACAAGTCCTAGATTTATAGACCCAACAATCATCTGTGTAGGGATAATAATTGAATCTATGGGAACTAATGGCATCACCGAGGGAGATTATATAGAAGGAGAAATGATAGAGCCTTGGGGGACAGCCATAGCTACTGGGAGTGACCTAGAGTTAAAGTCAGCAAAGGAGGCTGAGAAGGAATGGCCATACAGGTAGAAGGAGAACCAGGACAAAGCAGTGCCACCAAAACCCCCAAAAACCCAACACCTAGAAGAAGACAGTTCAGGAGGAGATGTTGTCAAAGGTTACATAGAGGTCCTCTGACATTCTGTCCTCTTTGCAGCTGTTGCCTGCTGAAGAACCTTTAAACCTCTGTCTGAGACTTCCTGTGAAGGAGGGGAAGGGCTCCTCCCCAATCTGAAATGGTAACAATGGTGCTGCCTACACATGGTATTGTGCACATATGCTCGCCTAGACGTGCCTGAAACTGAAACTCAAAACTCAGATTGTCTCCTTTGGTTTGTATTTCTTTCTCTGAGCACAAGTGCCTGAATAGAAATCCTGAGACAGCTTTTCCTAGTTTTGGCAACAGTCTCACGAATTTGGAAGTTCCCAGGTTCCTCCATTGATCCTGAATGGTACCTGGAGGAGTTTTCTATCATTACTACATTGCTTCTCGGAAACGATGAGGATGAGTCCACGCCATACCCTGTCTTGCCAGAAAATATGGACTTTGAGGGACAATGCAAACAAAACTGAGCCAAGGTGAAGGTGAAATAGCTATCTGTTCAGCTATACCATTTAGAGGTTCCCAAAGCAGGCGATACCACCCCTGGGTGGCCCTGGAATGATCCAGGGGGGTGTGTTGAATAGAAGAAAATTTTGAAAAACCATTTGGACATGTTTCACTTGTTGTATAACACAGTTAAAGTCATAGTGATTACATTATTTTCCAAATAAACACACAAAATGCAAGTGGTCAAATCCATTGACGGGTCTTAACAAGCAAGTATTGGCAGGCGAGTGTGTTGCACATTGTCAGGAAGTCCAGCATGCAGGAATAATATGATACTATATGGTTATATGATGCAATATTGCATCATCAAAATTTCAATACAAGGAAAAACCACAAATCTGTAATAAATTATTAAATTTAAGATGTGTCACTTTTTAAAAAAATATTTTTTTTGAAATGATGCAAATTTGAAAAAACAACATGTCAAAGGGTTAAAGCTTTCCAGGGTGGTGCTGAGTAATTTTTTTAAAGGAGGCAGTGGGCCAAATAAATTTGGAAACCTCTGATTTAGATGTTCATTTTTTAATGTTTAATGTTTTAAATATAAGCTTCTTAGAAGAGCATAATAGGATTTATGGAGCTAGTGTTTCATGTTTTATGTCTTTCTCAATGAATATATATGAGTTTTTTGTGTTTTTGCATTTATTTGGTGGGGAGAAAATAAATAGCTGTCCAATATCTGATCTACATTATACATTGGGTACTTTACTGCTCCCTTTAGAGTGGTTACTTTTCCTCCAGGTTCCTATCATTCCCATCCTAGTAACCATTTCTTCTGCGTTGATGGGAATCAGATTGATAATAAAATTCCCTCTTTCTCTTTTGAAGGATGAAATTACCATTAAGTCAAACCAAGAAGTTGTTAGCTGATACACTTTTGACAGAAGAGAGAATTCTGGCAAATATCTGGATAATTTAAGTCCCCCATCACTACTATGTCATGCATCAGCTCCAGGTTTATAATGTTTCCGTCAACCCTTCCACTGTTTCTTCTTTCTGTCCAGGTGGTCTAGAGTATTTTATAAGACACAACTTCTCCTTTTGGTCCCTCCATTGATCTTTACCCAAATGCTCTCCACCAGGTTTGCCCCATCCAGTTTTTTAATTTCTTCCTGAATAATCCTTCTTAATATGAAACAATAATACACCCCCCCACACACAGAGACACTTTTGCATTAAGGTCATTATGAAATTTGGTTCCATGTGTAACGTTTGTACATGTTCTGGATTTAGGATCAAAGGACATGTAGGTTCAGATCTTGGCTCTGTGGCCATGTGGCCTTGGACAACTTACTTTCCCTTTCTTTGGGCCTCTTCAGTTTCCTGAAGAGTTTAGAGGAGATGATCTCTAAAGTACTCTCCAGGTTTTAACCTTTGATCTTGTAATCCTATCACAACGGAGAAAAGAAGTGCACTTGAAATGAATCTTAACTCCCCTTTAAAGAGTGTATGTGAAGTTTTCAATGAGCTAATTTTCACACACTGAATGCCAGAACAAGAATTATCATTGAAGCAGCATCAACACTGTGTGGGATGGAGGCAGTAATGTTATTAAACAGCTACATGAATATCAGCATCAAAAGGACACATAGCTGGAATAATGAAACTTTCTTGACCATGGTGTGACCGTTGATGTCAGTCGTAGGACAACCAGGAATATTTGAGGCAAGTATCTATCTGGAATATTTTAGTTTGATTCAAAATAAATACCAAAATATTCATTAAAAAACACAAAACATGCATTGGCTGAGTTTTCCTAATCTAGTCTGATATAGCTTGTTTCCTGGAAAGCTTTTTAAACCTTCTGTCTTTTTTTTCTGCTTGTTATAGAGAAAGTGTATAGCACAATTGCTCAATTCTTAGAGGGCTGCAGTTTTCAGACTGACAGAGATGGATCATGACGAAGAAGCCAAGACTTCGGCAACTGGGTGGCCCAGTGGATAGTGGGTGAGATTCAGGAAGGCCTGAGTTGGTCTTGTCTCAGATACATACAAGCTGTGTGGCCTTGAAGAGTCACTTAACCTTCCTCGATCGGCCTCAATTCCCTCATTTGTAAGATGGGGATAATAAAAGTATCTACCTCACAGAGTTGTCGTGAGGATCAAATGAGATAATGTATATAAAGTGCTTTACAAACTTGAAAGTACTATATAAATGCTATCATCATCACCATCATCACTTAGCCAGAACCTTTAGGAGGCATCATGCTCACTCGGCAAAGGTCTTTCAACAAAAACATAAAATTATATGCAATCATAAATGAACATTCCCTGGGGGGAAGTAGAAGGACACAATGTATGGAAGACAGACCAGTCGTGCTCTATTTTACTCAGTTGCCAAGCAAATGGAACGAAACCCAGAATCATAGCGTCTGTCTCACTCAGTGAACTCCAAATAACTAGCCAGCTCTCTAACACAGACATGAGCCAAGTCTTTAGCAAAACCCCTTCCCTGTCCCTGAAGGTTCAGTGAGGAGCTAATGAAAAGGAATCTGCCAATTTTCAGTCATTTGGGGACACTCCAAGCTAAGGATGCATGTTGAGAGAATCAGGGCCTAAGAGGCCTGTATTTGGAGAGCAAACAGGACTCTTTCCTGTTCCAAAATACTTGCCAAAGCCATGTCTGAAATGTTGTCAGGAAGGAGCACATTTCTAATTTGACAGGTCAGCAAAAAACAGTCACTTAGCTGAGAAAAAATGAGACTGAGCTGACATTCTCCTTCCTTCTTCTTCCTCAGGATTTACTGGTCTTAGGGTAAGTAACTTTAGACGTGCCCTTTTGAATTGGAAGCTCTGAAAACTTGGCTGGATGAAAAACACTCAATTTGTTCTGCTCTTTGAGTTTAGGGCTTGGTTTTTGTTTTGGTTTTTTAGGGGTGAGGGGGAATGTGACTGAAGCAGGAACTGGTTGGCAGAAGCATTCATCACGCTCTGATTTTGAAACTGTGGTTTAAGAAATGTTGTTTTATAAATAAATGGAAGTTTATTATTCCCTTTGAGCAATTACAATATAATCTTCCTACTATTCTGCTCTCTTCTGTAAAGAGTGCCTAGGAAAGACTTTGTTTGGGGTTTCCTTCTAACTCCCTGGATTTTTAAAGGGGGCTACTATGTAACTAATCCTTGAGATCATGACCCGAGTTGAAACACCAGAGAGAAACTGTCTTTGAAGGACTGATAGTGGTTTCACAAAAACAAGCATTTCAGTGATCTCCTTGTAGTATCTTGGAGAAGGAAAGTGGTAATTAATTAGGAGGTAGGTTTCTGTGAAGCTTTTCTTCCCTCTCCTAGAGAAAATAAAGTAGAGGGAGGCAGGTGGTTGTTTTTGTGGTTTGAATGTGACAAATCATAGTCACTTCAAAGGGACCAGTCACTAGGAATCGGGGAGAAAGGGTTTGAACTTGGATTTAATGTGTAGGAGATTCCTTGTTATGGAAATTTCCCCTAAGACCAAGTGCTAGAAGGTTGCCTGAGGGCATTGAGAGGTTAAGTGACTTGTCCCTCCCTCCCCCACCCCAGGGTCACACAGCCAGTAGGCATCAGGGGGAAGAAACCAGGCCTTCCTAACTGAGGCTAGCCTACGGTCTACCATATGCCAGGTTGTTTCTCACTTGGGTTTTGGTGGTTGAATTAAAACACTTTCTCACCCAGTTTATAACATACCTTGAGACTCCTTGAAATGAAAAGCAAAGAGATTCTTCCTTTTGAAGTTTGGTCTTGTATCAGCGCATTTAGTGAACAATAAGCCTTCATCTTGACACTGAGACTTGCGAAGTCATGCTGTAGACAGTGAGTCAGCTGTGAACTGTGGGCCATCTACCAACAAGCTGTCCATCAGAGCCCTGATTCCAACAAAGATACCGAGCTGACGCCTGACGATTTTGTGTGAACAAGTCCACGGGCTTTGATTTTAATGATCAAGTCAGCATTTTACCCCCATTTCTCAAGCACACTCAAAACACACCCTTCTTTTCCACACCCCCTCTCTTCCACTTCCCTCCCACACAACCACATGTATTCAGTCCTTATCTTCCCTCAATCTACATGATAGCCTGTTTAGAAAAGGGCTAATTACATTTTCTTTGCTCTCCACTTCTCTGTATGCTTTTCCTTCTTTTCAACTTAGCCTCATGATGTCCTTTTTTGTCCCATCTTTAGCCTTTGAAAATGACTAACACAAGACAGGTGTGAAAACTGTTGGATAGTTCCAGGGCAGGGATTGGCAACTATAGTATGCACGCTAAAGATGGCATGAGGACTGGTGGCCGCTGCCACAGATTGCCTTCAGAAAAGTCGGCAGGTTAGAAAGAGGACTGGGTTTGAAATCAAAGGATCTGGGTATGAAACCCAGGTCTGACAATTACTCACTATGGGAACTTGGGTAAGCCTCTTCAGGGTGTATAAAGTACTACATAACCTGTAGTTTAGGACCTCAGCTCTGGGTTTATTTGGTCAAATTCAATTGTCAGAATGCTTTTCGCAAGCCACTCTCTTTGGCTCATGCACTCAATAAATGTTTCCTGGGAAACATCAGAATTTGGGTCATCTTACCCCCACCTAGAATGTCCCCCAGGGACCATCAGCTTGAGTCTACAACTCATACAAAATAAAAAGGTGCTCAGAGTCCGTGCAAGCATTCAGGCTAGCACCACATGAAAATGCAAGCTTTATTTCTCCCCACAGAAAATGCAAAATGCAAAGGATTCATATATGAGCCTATAAATAGTCAAGATGATTCTCCTTCCCTCTCTTAGGGGACCTTACCTTCCCCTCATGGACTTACATGGTCTTCCAGACTTAAAAGGTTGAGGCTCTCCTGAAAGTGGAAAGTGACTTAATCACCTTCTAACTCATAATACTAATAGAAGACAAATTCTATCTAAATTCCTCTTCCAAATCACAACCTTTTCTGCTTCACAGTCACATGGTTCCTCCTTGTCTTTGCAGGATATTTGGTTCAAAAACTGCTTCACTGGGTGATTCCTTGTCCAGGAATTCTTTTACCATGCAGACATTGCCTTGCCATAGGGACAGAGCAGTTCCCTTCTCTTTGGAGCGAAGAGTGGACAGGGTTGCTGTATAACTAGCTCAATCCAAGCTCAGAAAAGCCAGTACTAAATTTTCAGTGAGAGCATTTATACCTCGGAAATCAGCAAATGCTACAAACCAGAGCTCGATTTATTGTTTTATTGATTGTCTAGATTTAAGAAAATGATCAAGAAAATGTTAACAATGCAGATTAAACTTAAAAGTGGGTCTTGGGAAGGTATTTGCCTTCCTCCTCCCACCCTCCCCAGCTGGTTGTTAAACATTTACCAGCACACACCACTGGGGGTGGGGAGGAAGAGAAGAGATTGTAAAGATAAGAGGCTTTGTGCCTTTCACTCTGCTCTCTCTCTGTATTCTGGTCTCTGTCCATTCTCTCCAATTCTTTGTCCGTTCCCTTTTAAAGGTCCACATCCAAGACTGTAGCTCAATTCTAAGTGAGCCAAGTCTCAATCAGTTATCCTCAATGCACTGTCAGTGGTACCCAGGGGTGAGGGTACTTAGTTACTACATTCCATTAAGAAGATAGCATCAAAATCCCAAATGTGGTGGAAATAAGGATCGGTATTTATACTTTTGTCTAAGACTTCATCCTACTACCCTATCAAACTTGACCAAGGTGCTCCTTTACCCCTCCATCTTCTATAACTTGATTAAAATAAGATGGCTTGGGTTTGAATCCTGGCTATATTATTTACTACCTGTTTGACCTCAGGCAAGTTGCTTTAGCTCTCGGGCCTTCCATTTCCTTTATTTAAAAAAGATGGAGTTGCTCTAATATTTAACATCTCTTCTAAAATTCTATGCTTCTGATTCTGATGTGAATTCACTTATCAGAATCGTCTCCTCTCTGACAAATGGTATAAGAGGACTGTCTTAAGCAACAAGACCCCTAAAAATGAAGGGGGAAAGGGCACAAAAAGGTCAGGTAACAGGTACTGAAGACAAATTTGTCCTATGCCATAACTTTGCCTAAGGCCTGTCCTATTCTGTCCATCCATGCCATTCTCAGCACTTCTTTGGTAAGAAGGAGCCTGTCATCCCTGAAGAAACACCAGTCAGAGTTGCTGGAGGTAATGGGCCACTGCTTCACCACCTTTAGAGATGTTCAAAACAAGCAATCACTCTGCCACAAAGCCCTGATTTCTTCTGGGATGGTCCCATCTAGAGGGGTAACCATCTCTACAAAAACAGATTAAAATTAGTATATTATCTAGTATATTAAGTATAATGGATATAATAGTCTGGATTTTGTTAAAAGTCAAGAGGTCTGTCAATCAACCAGCTTCGCTCCTTTCCTCCCTATTCTCCCCCAATGCCCCCTAGCCCCCTGTACTGCTATATCTCTGTCATGTTCTAGAATGAACCTGATACATTCAGTTTCTGGCTTGGTCCCCATCTACTTAACCATGACCCTTTCTTCTTCCCCTCATCATGTTGCTTTATTTATTCATTGATCATCATAATATAAATACACAGTAAAAGTAGAAGCACTAATTGTAAATAACATACTTTTCATCACCTCTACATGTCCAGTTCCCCTGAAGACACAAAATCCTTTTAGGCTAGGGTCTCCCTCTATTTTCTTCAGTCTCCCAGCCATAGCACAAGAGCAGGAGAGAGGGCCAACCTGGAAGGTCAGTTTCTTATTATAGATTTCCTAATCATGGACACAAGCAGCAAACACAACTAGATTAGAGAGGGCTGTAGAAATGTCACCAATTTTTCCAGTTGTAACTGCAGGGACAAATGAGAACATGTTGTAGCATCTCTGTTCTCCTGGGTTTATGTCCCGTCTGTTCCTGCAACCTCAGAAATGAAACAAAGCCCTAACCAAATATCCCAAAGGCTAACACCTCTGTGGTGTTGCCTCTTGTCCTAAATCTCATACTGTCAGTCACAAGGTGACAATCCTCAGTTATCACCATGTCTCTCTCAGTAGCGGGGGTTTTTTGCCTTTAAGTGCCACACACCTGGGCACATCCATGTGCCTGATGTCAGCCCCCTTCTCCTACTGCTGTAATCAGCCTTATGGGTCAAAAGGGTGGATGCAGCTGTGTTGGAACATCAGTGTATCAACAAAGGAGAGAGAATGGCTCTGATAAAATTACATGAAGAAATAAATCAATAAAACTGGTAGGGAGTTGGGGACTCTGCAGAGCTATCTATCAAATAGCTATGCACCCACTCCTGGGGTGAATACAAATGAGCAATGGAATTAGAAAGGCGACAAGCATCTGTAAAGTGCTTACTATGTGCCAGGCACAACTTTAAAAGCTGGGGGATATAAGTACAAGCAAAAAGAAAGACAGTCCTTGAAGACAGAATGTGAATCTCACTTAAGAAACAAGCTGGTCAGTGAAGCTTATGGACCGACTTTTTTCCCCAGCTAATTTGCAAGGGCAATTTATGAAGCACTGATGTTGAGTAGATATTGGTATTAAAATATGCCTAGGTGGTGTCTTAAGGAGTATCATAAGTTGGTTTAAACTCTTAACAGGAGAATATGCCTGCCTTTCTGGGATATCACAAAATCTCAGAGTTGGAAGGGACCTCAAAGGCCATCTAGTTCAAATCATCTCTAAATAAAAATCTACTTTCCTGGCAAGCAGCCATTCAAGCCTCCGTTGGAAAACCTCCAGTGAGGGAACCAACCATCCCTTCCTCTTTGGGACCACTATAATTCTTGGGATATTTTTCTTAGATTGTGTTGAAACTTCCTTCTCCTCAAATCCTACCCATTAATTCTGGTCCTGGCCTCCAGGAGCAAGCAGAAGAATGTGATCTTTTGAGATGTTGATGTGTTTTAAGATACAATTTGTTATGCTGATCAAAAACAAGTGATGAAATAAATATCAGGTCCATTTAAGTTAAGTAACTGTAAGTTCCCATTCCCAAATTTCAAGGTGGTTTTCTGGTAAAGGAGAAAGAAGTTACCATCCTGAGTGGTTATTTATGAATAAAGGAAAGGCCACTTATTATCTAAGTAATATGACGGTCATTTCGGATGCTCTTGCTGATTCTGAGAGAAATAAAACCTTCTCCAAAAATCTAATTTTGAAGGAAAAGATGGATTGTATTTTCTTAATTTGGCTCTCACTTAGCTATGACTCATCACTGTCTGCCTGCACTCATGTGACTTGGGCAGGCAAATGGATGTTGACAGGGAAATCTAGCCCTCCAGTTTACAGATGTCAGCCCTGCTCAGCCTGAAAAGCTAGCAATGAGAGTGGTGCCTATTTCTTGTCATTTCCCCATCAGAAAATTCAGGGGTCCACATAAATGTCTAATGTGATATTCCAAGAAAAGGCAGCTGATCTCTAACTTAAAAATCACATCCACTGTGGCAAATACTCATGTCTTCTCTGCCTTCAGGCAGGACTAAGGCAAAAGTAGCAGAGATAAATGGCTGTTTATCCCATTCCTAGGACTCCTGAGGATATCTGACACTTCTCTTGAAAATCTAGCCCAAGGTCAGCATGCCTCACACTCTGGATGCTCTTCTTTATCTGAGCAGTCAATCAAGAGTATTATGCATTCTATTAGATACTAGGGAAGTATCTAAAAATGATCTCTCTTTCCCAGCCCTCAAATCCAAGGATGGTTTAGGACCACTCTGTTAGAAAGTGAGCTTTTCAGCTTCTGGTCCAGCTCCTCCACATCTTCAATTCATTCTTCCACACATCCCCTTACTCCTATGACATCTGTCTTTAGGGTGGGCCAAAATAAAATCTAGATGTGGATTCTGAGAGGCCTGCTCTGTGGTTAGCCACCTGTTAATGAATTGCTAGGTAACAGAGACTTTCTGGTCATTACAATAATTAAGAAAAAGAAAACCAATAGTTTCCTGTGTTTATTATGTTACTGTTGTTCATCCTTCATTTTTGAAAATGATCAATGACATGTGATTGGTAATGTCTTGACTTGCCAGTAAATTGGATTTAATCGAGGAAGAGTTGCACAAACTCGTCAGCTTTACTCTCTCTTCCAGGGTCATGAAGTCCAGTGGCAGGACAAAAAATCAAGATAACAGGTGATGGCTCAGGATGCAGATCAAAATACTATGAGAATTCAGAGGAGAGAAATAATCACTTAAGGCTAGGGTAGCATTTGAACTAGGACTTGAGGGATGGTTAACATTTTGAGAAGTCAAGATAGGGACGAAGGTCATTTCATTCATTCAACAAACACTTATTAAGTGAAAGCACTTACTATGTGCTGAGAATAACAAAGTTGGAAATGAAAAGCACTCCCAGCTCTTAAGAAGTTTATGGTCTACTGGACGCTTACCATATAAACAGATAAATTCAAGATAATCTGATGAGGGAGAAAGAGGCATTAACAACTAGGTAGATTAGAACAGGCTTCTCATGGGACAGACAGTTTTATGGGAGTGTGACTGCTGAGCATGCTACAGCTTTTTGGAGATACAGGTAAGAATCTAGTCATTAGTAGAAACCAAAGGTGCATGAGCAGACCTGAAAAGGAGTCAGCAAACCCTCACACAAGAGGTGCTAGTCCTCCCTAAGCACCTCATATACCCTATTTTATTTTATTATGTGGTTATAAATGTATCAGGGGTGATCCCATGAAGCATGTGCTTTGGAGCCATGGGGATGGACGTCTTGCTAAAGTGACTTTTTGCTAAAGGAGGGGTGCTTTGCTTTGGGGTGATGTAACAATCCCTTTTTGGTACTCATGGCTGGAAATTGTGTTAAAGAAGATTGACTGAGCTTATGGGTAATAAAGAATAAAAAGAGAGACACTTTCTTCTCTCTTTCAAGATAGCCACTTTGTTGGAATAAAGCCAATTCCGTGTCTCTCTAGGATGTCTAGCAAGCTACAGGTGTTGGGGGGGGAGGTTCTTTCTCCTTCCCTCCCACCTCCCCCACTTCTCTGACAGTAACAACAGTTGCAGCTACATGACAGCAAGAACATGTGCTTGCCTAGGTGAGTTTGAGGCTGAAGTCTTTGAACCTCGTGTCCCTGTCTGCTTCTTCTGTTTTATGTTTCTTTCCCTCAGCCCAGGTCACAAACAGTTTTCCTGAGAAACAGACATTTCCAGGCCTGATGGTAACCTTGTGAGTTCAAGGGGCTGGGAGTTCCTGAGGATACTGGGTACCCAATTCCCACAACAGGACCATTTCTTGAAGGAGAAGCATCACTTCCAGGAGGATGCTGAATCTGAAAGAACTAAGAAAACCTAAGCTATGCCCTACCTTATCAGGAAATCTGGACTTATGAGTTTCACAGACAGTGTAGGTCTAAAATGAAAGAGAAATATTTGCGCCTTTCTTTACCTTTCGTGACAGTATAACAGGTGACGAATTACAATGTCATGATTTATGCACTTGTTAATGCTCTTGTATGAGTCTTTTGGGTTTTAAGTATTTCTTTTAGAGGAAGAAATAAACTTGGAATTAGTTCTTTTATATTTAAACTACTTTTAAAATATAAATATAAAAGAACTAATTCCAAGAGAGGTTAAGTGAGATACCCAAAGTCCCATAAGTAGTAAATAACAAAGCCAGAATTAGAATTCAAGTCTCATTATCCTCAGCCTAAGAGTTTTTCCACTATGCCACATCTGCCTTATGCTCATTTAATTGTTGGAACTTTATGGGGAATTCATTTATTAGAACAGCTGACTGAGAATAGACTAGAATATTGGACAAGTTTGTTTTGGTAAGGGGAAGAGTGGAGAAAGAGTTGCAGATTACAAGATAGAGACATGATTAAAGTAGAGCAACAAAAGCTCTGACCCAGGTACCAATTTTGAGGGTGCTGAGATGCTAGCGGTCTTTCATCAAACTTGAAACTATAGAACTCGGTATCTAGTTAACAAGAATAATTAGTTAAAATAGGAAGTTATCAGATGGCAAGCTGAAATGAAATCCTCTTCCCTTCCTCTGCTTCCCATTTCCCTCAACTAAAAGTTATCTGTTTTGGTGCCACTTGTCTTGAGTGCAGTTTGTAGTACTTGCCCTGGGCACAAAAATTCTTAGGTACAGCCATAGAGCATGGCTCTGCAGAAGGCAGCCCTTTTTAGAGCACCACATATAAGAGATCTGGGTGGTAAGGAGAGGGAAGCAGGCATAAGAGGACTAATAATGGAGTCTTTGAGATGGGGAGAGGAATAAAGTTAAGAGGAAAGGAGTTTGAAAAGAGAGGAAGGAGAATCACAGAAGCAAAGTCTGTCTGCTTGGTAGAAGAACATGGATACTGGGCTTTAATTGCTCCTCAGCCATGCAAGTCAATCAAGGATGGGACAAGAATGAAGCCTGACTTTCCTCTACGTGCCCCCCACCCCGCCCCAATCAGCCTCTCCTTCCCCTGCTCCCCATTTGCCTTTCATTTTCTCCAACAACTTGTTAGGAAAATTAGGACAAACTGGCAGATACAAGATGATTCTGCCTCTTGGAGTAGGGCTGAAAAAATGAGTTAAAGAACAACAGAGAGCTATTTGCCCAGGTCTCTAGGAAGTGGCTGTCTTTGTCCCTGTACTGTGCAATCAAGCCTTTTAGAATCTGGTAGACTTCACTCAATGCAGTCTGCTTTCTTTTCTTTTTTTTTTTGGCAGGGCAATTGGGATTAAGTGACTTGCCCAAGGTCTCACGGCTAATACATGTGTCAAATGTCTGAAGCTAGATTTGAACTCAGGTCCTCCTGACTTCAGGGCCGGTTCTCTACTCACCGCACCACCTAGCTGCCCCAATGCAGCTTGTTTTCAATATGATTTATGACAGGGGGAGAAAATCAAATTAGCACCACTTGTGCTTGTAAGCCACTAAATAAATTTTATTGTGCAGAAACCCAAATAAGGCATTAAGACAGTGAAGCTGTTTTTACAACAATGGCAAACAAGTGGGTCATAGACATGAGCCACAAGAGGACAGATAACTGTATATTTGAGGTGCTTTGTGTAGAACAAAGAGTCAGATGACTTGTTATTTTTTCTAGACCTATGATTTCACCCCATGAGGGAAGTCACTGATGGCAAACTCCCTCTTCCAACACAAGTCTTCTACTCTTCTGTCATTTAGAGTATTAGAAAGGCATCTGGGGTACTGAGATGCTAAGTGACTTGTCCAGGGCCACAAAGCCATGATATTTTAGGATTCACATGTGAACTCAGCACTACTAGACCTAAAGACCAACTCTCTAACCACTAAGCCACAATACCTCATGATTCTACATACTTAACAAACACAGGAGAGGCATAAATTGAATGAGGAAAAATGAAAATGGCAAAGCTAAAGGAAAGAGAAATTTTAAAATGTCTATCACAATATACCCAATGCCCCATGTGTTTTTATCAGCCTTTGTAAATCATGCACTTAAAATTAGGTAGTAGGAACAGGGAAAAGGAAATAAAGTTGCAAGCAATGGTAAAATTCCTAATGTATTAAAAAAAATTCAAAGGAGAAAACACAAAAAAAACATGTCATTTAGCAATACTTGGTTGTCTGCTGTCTAATGTCTTTGAGATCAGTGAAGCAGAGAGATTCAGGGAGTCGGCAAGGCTCAAAATCAGCTAATCTCCGTGAGCAGACTGATATTCAAAGAGGACTGGAGCAGAAGTCTTTGTTAATCATAATAAAGAATTTGCTGTATTCAAATGAAATAACAGCAGAGTGGAAGCACGCCAGGGCAATGCCAGTATTCCAAGCAGGAATAAAGGCAAAGCTAGGAAATTATAGAGCCTTCGTCTCAATGTCTGTAATTTGCAAAATAATGGAAACAATAGCAGGGTAAGTTTGCCAAATGCATTTACAAATGGAGTATCACTCCCTTTAATCAAGCAGAGAGAACCAGCAAAGCTGGAAAGATGATTTGGGGTTTATGAATTTCTTTTTCTGATAGGACTAAGACACAATTAATAATAATGCCGCTGCATGTGACTTATTTTAGATACTCAGCATATTTCATGTGCAAGATATTTCCAACGTATCCATTATTAGACATGAGAGAAAGAGAAAAAGTTAAGCGAAGAGATGATGCAAAGTGCCCTTTTAGCGGTACACACATTACGGCTTCCAGGTGTTCTTGGTGGACAAATTCACACTACTGCCTAGAGCACAAAAGGACTTAACCAAGTCCTATCACCTAAAGAGCTGACGTCATATTAGAGCCATCCAAGGCAGACTACTGCTTTCTTCCTCTTAAAAACCCCAAGTTAGGAAATTGTACATTTTCTCTCGGTTCCTCTTCTAGTATTTAACAGGCTTCAAGTCAGTAAACTGCTTCTCATGTCTCATTTGCTGCAATTTAAGCCTATTTCCTATTGTTTGGGCCTTAGTGAAGATGGAGAACAGCTGGTCAGCATCCTCTTTTTTATGCTTAAAAACAATTATTAAGTCACCACTCAAGGTCTTCTGATCTAGATCATCGAAATGGCCTTAAACCCCTCGTCCTTTCTGTAGAGGTCTTATTTTGCTTTATTTATCTTTAATGTCCTCTGCTCATCCACAAGAGGCCCGCTTGCCTCTTAAAATGGTAAGCCCCATACCAGGTACAGGAATCAAACCATGGTCTGGCTGATGCCAAGAATAGGCAGCTGATATAAAATGAAATGGACACAAACCAGTATAAGCTACGTTGGACACAAATCTACTTGGGGATGATTTCTGCTTTCCCCATTTGCCCTGGAGGCTGCAGAAAGCTAAGCTTGTGAAGCCAAAATAATCAATATCTATTGAACTGAATTGAATTGGAACAGGCCAGGCTTATCCAGAGGCTACACCTCTAACTATGACTTCTGAGAAATAGCTCTTAGAGATGAAGGAAAAGTGCTATTTTCTCTATGAAGTACAAAGCTTTTTGAAGAGGGTAGAATCTAATACCAATAAATGGATGTAGATTTCAACTAACCGTAAGGGAAAGTTTCCTAATTATTGGAGCTATACAAAAAATGGAATAGATTCCCTCATTAAGAAGTGAGTTCCCTGTTACTAATGATGCTCAAAGGAATGACCATTTATAAAAAGTCAGTGGTTTACGTTAAATGATCTGTTATCTAAGGTCACATCTAACTCTAATTATTTGATTCTACCAATAGACCAAAATGCCCTCATCTGCAGCCAAAAGCTCTTTGTAATATAAAGTGAATGAGATAGTCAAGAGAAAATGCTTCTTCCTTCCTCCTTAGTACATATTCATCCTCAGTATTCTCCTTACACTACTATCCGTTTGAGGTGAGCCTTAGCTAACAATTGCTGCTTATAGCACTCACATGTGATTCCTTGTAACAATGTATTCTATGTAGTCTGTGGATCTGTATACACTCAAAACCATAATACATGAGTCCCCACCAATGTATTTACTTTTACTTGTCAGTTATAGGATATAATTACTTGAAAGTAAAGATATTTAAAGAGATAGCACAAGAGCAGGAATAGAACTTCGTCCTAATAAGCCTGGAGTATACTCTCCCATAAATATACATGCTATCAATGGGAAGAGTAGACGAACTCAAAGCACATACATGAAATGGCATATATCTAGGGAATACATGGGTCCAGAGACATATATAGATGTATCCACATATAAGGAACATGTATGTCCAGGACACATGAGTGGAGAGAAATTCACATATCTGATACCCCAGTTACCTCAACCCTGAGAGTCATTTGGTCTCTTATGAAAATTAATAGGAGGGGGAGAGGTACAGTTACAAAAGCCCTTAGCTAGAGTTAATTTAGGGTATTACATTCTACTTCAATTCTTTGTTTAAAATTTCTGCCTTCAATATTTATATGATCAGCACAAACTTCCCTGGTCTTTGAGTCTTATCTTACATACTTTAAAAATGGACATGAGATCCACCTAAGGCAGAATCTCTTGAGAGTACATATAGGTGAAACCAGAAGGAAAACAAAGAAATATGAAATGAAACAGATCAGCTAGCCCTTTTATAGTGACTTATTTTCATCCATGACAATAGCAGGATCATTATATTTGGTGTTCATTACTTCCATGCCTAAGGGCGACTGATGATAGCACTTGAGAAGATGAAATCTAGAAGAGAAGTTAGACCCGACCAATATTCACACAGAATAAATGTATGCTAGCAGCAACACAAATTTAAAGGCACTCAGGGATAAGTTATCAAGATATGTCAAAAAGAAGGTTCCAAAGGATTGGAAAAGATCACAGCTGATGCTTCCATCAAAAAAGGCAAGTGAGAAGACGCTAGCACCTGCCAGACTAGATGCATACTTTCTCTTCTCTATAAAATCTTTATGAGCAGTCTTTTTAGGCATCAAGGATATCCTCAATAAAAATGTAAGAAAAGAACAGGAAGGCTTCTGAGGACTATTTTCCTGAAGCTGAACATCTTTTTATGGTAACACACATGAGAGATTCAGTGGACTCAAGATCTCATGCTGTTTATTGTTTATTGATTTTAAGGAAGCATCCGATTCAGTAGGACAAAATGCAGCCTTGAAGGCTCACTTTAGACAAGCTGCTTCTCACACATGTAATCAGAATCATACAAGAATACATGACAAGTACAACTATAGAGATAACTTTGCTCTGCTATCTGCTAAATTTTAACATGCTAGCCTCCCCAAACTGCTCACCAATGTTAAATAAAAAGTTTTCCTATTGATAAAGCTAATTCACACTGTTCTGATGCTTCTATTTGCAGATGATATACTAATTGAAGAGAGGCAACGTGGTGTTGTGGCTAAAAGCCCAGGATCAAATATTAAATCCTCTATTTAGTTTGAAAAGCCCTTCCTAACGTGGCCCCTTTCTCCCTTTCCAATATTTTTGTTTATTCTTCCCCTTCTCCCCTGAAAATCCTGAAAAACCACCGGATCCCCAAATCCAGTGATATTGGCCTCCTTGCTATTTCTCCAACAAGGCAATTTGTCTCCTGACTCTGGGTATTTTCCTTGGCTATGCTCCGTGCCTGGAATACTCTCCCTCCTAATCTCTATTTCTTCATTTCCTTGTCTTTCTTCAAGTTTCACCTAAAATCTCACCTTCTGCAACAAGCCTCAGTTGTCTTTAATCTTGTGGCCTTCTCTTGAGATTATCTCCAAATTACTTTGTTTATATATTCTTTGTACATAGGTTTTCTCTGCCATAAACTGTGAGCTCCTTAAGAGCAGGGACTGCCTTTTTGCCTTTTTCTGTACCCCCAGTGTTTAGTACAGTGCCTGACACATAGTAGGTGCTTAATAAATGCTTTCTGATTGGTGAGTGACTGAATGGAGTCAGAAAGTTTTGAGTTCCAGTCCTGCCTCTGACATATTTGTTGTTTCTGTTGAGTCATTTCACTAGCGTCAGACTCTTGGTGACCCCATTTAGGGTTTTCTTGGCAGAGATACTGGAGTGGTTCGGCATTTGCTTCTCCAGCTCATTTTGCAAATGAGGAAACTGAGGCAAACAGGGTTAAGTGATTTGCCTAAGGTCACACAGCTAGTAGGTGTCTGAGGCCAGATCTGAACTCAGGAAGAGGAAAATTCCTGACTCCAGACTGTTGTTCTATCCATTGTGTCACTTAGCTGCCCTCTGTCACATATCAGTTATAAAACCATAGGCAAGTCACTTATTCTTCTAGTGCCCAGTCAATTCTTTAATGCAAGTTACAGATAAATTGTTGATCTGTGTCAATAGAAGCAGTTTCCACACTGGATGGAGCACTAGCCTAGAGTTAGGAAGACTCATCTTCCTGAGTTCAAATTCAGCCTCAGACACCAGGATTTCCTACACCAAAAAAATCACAGGTCTGGGTTAAAAAAAAAGTACCATGATTGCACTGAGTCCAGAGTGCCACAAGATTTCCTCAGAAAAAAAATCCATAATAATGCTGTATTGGCCCATAGAAACTCATCCAGGTTAGTCTGTGGTGGCCTTATCGGTTGCGGTAAACTTTTTTTCAGCTTTGAAATGTGGTACGCTTTATGTCTCCCATAGTTTCCTAAGTTTACCCAAACCAGGCATATTTGATTCCCTTATCGCAATTGATCAGTCTTTAGCATTGACCTATACTGCAACACTTCATCCCTACTGGGCCATGAATTGATATCCTAACTAATTGATGTATTTTCAGTGACTCATGCTTCTTATTAGAGAAGAAGAAGAAGAAGAAGAAGAAGAAGAAGAAGAAGAAGAAGAAGAAGAAGAAGAAGAAGAAGAAGAAGAAGAAGAAGAAGAAGAAGAAGAGGAAGAATAGCTAGCATTTATATGGGATCTACTCTATCCCAAGTACTATGTTGAGTTCTTTACAAATGGTATCTCATTTGATCCTCACACAACTCTAGGAGGTAGGTGCCATTATAATTTCCATTTTACAGATGAGGAAACCAAGGCAGCCAGGATTTAAAGTGACTTGCCCAGAGTCACACGTCTAATAAGTGTCTGAAGCTAGAGTTGAATTCAGGTCTTTCCGATTTCAGGGTCAGTGCTAAATCCATTGGGCTATCTAGCTGCCTCATACCTCCTGTGAAGAATTTTATCATCAGTGCTTTTCTGGTCTCCCCAGTCAAAGCACATCTGAAGTATTTGGTTGGTGAAAAATTAATAATACCTATGTATCCCAATGTTCAGAAGTTCCAGGGCTTGGTAGTGACTGCTCAGCATAAATCACATGTATAGATACACATATACACACATATACATATATATGTTCTTTCCCCAATAAACAGCCAATTTGACCTAATAGCAATGACCTAAAAGCTTATTTCTTGGCTCAGTTCTGATGTCCTAATAGACATATCTTACTTGCAGGTGCAATTGTCAATGCAGCTGATACACCCTGACAGAAATGCAAGAAATCAAACTAATCATCTACATTAGGAAAACAAAGGGGATGAAAAATGCACATTGCACAAACTCTGATGGGCAAGTGGAGAGGCATCCTAATTTGTCCATTAGTATTTCTTGTAATGTTTCTTGGTCAGTGCTGCAGATGTATAGTGAGCTGGGCCCCTAATTAAGTAGGAGATGGAGCTTGAGATGGATTACTCTGGGAAATTAAACAGGGCTCTCAATTATTTCAACCTATCCACTATTGAAAAAAAGTCTCTTCAATACTTCTAAACAACGTCATATAGCTGCACTTATAGAATATCATGTTCTCAAAAGAATTCAAGTGAGAAATAATTAATATTCAGCATGCCATCTCTAGCTTCCTTAAAGGCCCATCCTGGTATGAGTCAGGTAGGTGGTACAGTAAATAGTACATTGGGCTTGGAGTCAGGAAGATCTGAGTTCAAATCTAGCCTCAGGTACTTCCTAACTGTAGGACCCTGGGCAAGTTAAGCTCTGTTTGCCTCTGTCTCCTCAACTGTAAAATGGTGGTTGCAACAGCACCTACTTCTCAGAGTTGTTGTGAGAATCAAATGAGATAATATTTGTAAAAGTGCTTAGGACAGTGCATGGCACCATAGTAGGTGCTTAAAAAATGCTTATTTCCTTCCCTCCCTTCCCAAACACTGTGCCTTTAATGCAGTACCTCCACATCTTTGACTTTGGAATATCGTATCTTGGAGGTTCAGCTCAGATGTGCCTCCTTTGTGCAGCCTTCCCCGACCTCCCATCCTTCTTTTAGTGTTTTTTTCCTTCCTCCATATTCCTAGAATATTTTGATCACTCATTGCATCGACTTTTTGTTCTTCACATGTGTCTTATTAAACCTGGTAAGTTGTACGTTTTCTGAAGGCAGGGACTGGTTCATGTTTGCTTTTTATTCCTAGCAGCTAATTTGACTTCCAAACATGCCTAGGCGCAAAAAAAAAAATAAGTACAGTGAGAAAGTGCATAAAAAATTGTTAAATTAAATTAAGGCCAAAGGGTAAAAGAAAAAATACACAGTCAGCATAAATAGACTACAACATGCTAAACGATGATTTGAGCACAAGAAATAGCATTATCAAGGGCATGCATGACTGGAAAAGGAGGGTTAGTCAATTATGTTGTGAGAATGAAAGACAACATCTGGAAAGTCCAAATGGCTGATTAGTGTTAGGGAGTCCTGGTGGTGCAGTAGATAGAGTGCTGGGCTTGGAGTCAGGAAAGCTTATCTTCCAGAGTTCAAATCTGGCCTCAGACACTTACTAGCCGTATGACCTTGGGCAAGGCACTTAACCCTGTTTACCTCAGTTTCTTCATCTGTAAAATGAGCTGGAGAAGGAAACAGCAAACCACACCAGTGTCTTTGCCAAGAAAACCCCAAATTGGGTCACAGAGTGGGATATGACTAAAATGACTCAACAACAACAAGATACTAAGTGTATGAGAGAAACTTTGAGCAGTCTTTAGGTAGGATTCGTGTGACAACCTGAATAACAATTTCATGGGATAAAAAGGGATTTCAGTCACTCCTTTTTCTACCATTAGAAACCTGGTTTTTTACCTCATCACTCTGCTAAAATCGCTCTCTCTAAAGTTACCCATGATTTCTCAATTGCTAAATCTGATGATATGGGTCTTGACAGTTACTCATCCCTCCTCATCACCAAGTAAAGTTATCTCTTCTACATCACAGGAAGGTTAAGAGCATGGAAACCCTGCACAAAATGTTTTGGCCCTCCCTTCCTACCAGAGAAGAAGTCTGAATTATTATGGTATTAAAAGATAAAATACGTTGATATTATACAATACTACACATACATTTTATGCATTTCTGAGTTTTTAAACTTTTCCTGTGTCATCTGTTGGTCTTCATGTGTTGCCTGTGGCTTCTACAAAACTCCCCAAAATTTCCATTTAATTTATTATGCCAATCTATGATATATTGAAACCATGATGGGGAAAGTCACGACATAGAAGGGATAACTGTGAAAGATGACAATCTCTGACCTTGCATTGTTCACAGAGCTACCCTTATTTGTGGGTGGAGAGGGTGATTGCCTACTGTGATTTGAGTGACTCTGGCAAAACTCCCCTGCCTAAAAAGATTTCTGTTGCCAGTCTGCTACACTGCCTGAAATTCTACCAGTAGTTGAAAATGTTGTTAGTTGCTGCTCTGAGATCACTTTCTTCCTAACATCAATCTATGATCCAAAGAGGGAGCCACAGCCTAGGATCTAGAGCTAAAAGGGGCTTTAGAAATCTTCTTCAACTTCTTTGTTTTATACATGAGGAAACTAAGACCTGGAGAATCAAGTGACTTGCTTGAGATTATATAAGTAAGTATCCAAGCAAGGATTCAAACCCGAGTCCTCTTAAATCCAGAACTCTTTCTATAAGCCCACAGCACTGAGGAAATGGGAATTTTTATGTGGAAGAGTTAGAATTGAGCAAACGATAATTTCAAAGCAACACAGTGTCTGGCACAAAGTAAGTGTGCCAGTAAGACTGACTGGCTGACATCTAGATAGTTCAGGGATGACAGACCCTATACAGAGAGGTTTTGGTAACCAAGAAGACAATATTAGGACACTATCTGTTGCCTGAAACAGCAAAATGGCACTGGGAAGTGGGAGAAGGGCAGTGGGAGGGCACCAAGTAAAACTTGGTCCATTTTCTAATTTTTCCCAGGGTTTTCCCAGCTTGTCTGTGGAAAGACAACTAAAAAAATAACGTGAAAATTCCTTGATTCTTCCTGAAATGATTGGATTTTTCCCCCAGAGTTCACCTACTGGTTTACTTAATAGTCTTACCAGACCATTTCTTCATCACAAGTTTCTGAAACCAACCCATGATTGTAGTTTTGAACCTACACAATCCTTAGTCCTGCAGCTTCTTCTCTTTGAATGAGTCCAGGAAACCTTGCCTTTGGTCCTAAAGGCATTCATCTTTCATTTATTAATAAACCTCCCTGATCAATGAGCCTCAATTCAGGGCACTGAGCCTTTTGGGTCTTTCTATTCCGGGAATCAGCTTGGCTCTTTGGGTGCAGAGATCTGTCACACTGGAACCTTAATTACTGATCCTCCTTTCTTTGTCCCATCACCATTACTAAGCATCCTTTTTCAACACCTATTCAGATCTTTACTTTCTAGTCCCTGTATCCATATACTCCAGACTGCAATTGTGTATTTCTTAGAGTTTATTTATAATAAAACAGGAAATGTAAAAATTCAGAAATAATGTAAACACGTAGCATAATTAGACGTGTGTGTGTGTGTGTGTGTGTGTGTGTGTGTGTGTGTGTGTGTTTTAAATTGCCCAGCTCCAGACTGAAAGGAACCTAAGCCTTCTAAACTTATTTTGAACTCAGGTTATCCAAGCCAGGTTGGGACTCATGATCTGCTCTAGGCTGGGATCTAGATGCTACTCCTATCTTTCTATTCCCATTCTTCATCTACTTCTCACATTTTCATTCAAAACATACCCCAACTAAATTTGGGATATTTCTACCTGTGTTGTCTATGTGAAGGTCATTGATTCATTCTCCAAATCCCAGGCTAACCCTAAGCTAATTAGGAAGCCTCTACTTGATGACAGGATCAACTTGTGGTTCTCCACTCGTATACTATAGAATTGCTTAGCTAACTAGATTCCACTCTCACCAACTCCCAAGGGCAAACCAAGGAAATAGAAAACAGGTACAATGCTCCCATAATTTAAAAAAAGAAAAGGCTCATGTTTCAAACCAACAGTATTCATAACAGAAATTTTTTTCTTTATATATAAACCTCATTTTAATTTTATTGGTTGATTTGTACCCTGAGTATGCCTGAAAATTTTCTCCTTTGTCATATGATCAAGTGAGAAGGATCCTTTTCATTTTTAAGAAGGAGTCTAATTCATGCTGCCTGGAGTAAAATGGGCCCAGAGTTGCTTCCTGAGGTGACCCGGACAACCTGGCCTTCTTGCTGCTCCCCAAAACTCCCAGTGATTACAAATAATAGGTAGACTATCTGACTTACAGATCCTGTGGGTCTCCAGGATTCTAGGGGAACACAAACGTCCCACCAAGAGTCTGAAAGATTTGTAGGACAAACCAGTGACCTAACTGTTTGGACCAAAACCAGAAACATCAAGCTTAAGCGGGCCAATTCTTGTATTAAATGATCATTCTACCTCATTGTGCAGGGTGACATTAGCTTCAAAGAATGAAGGCAGAAATAAATGAATACTGTGTGCATTATAGCTGCTTAACAAATGTTTGTTTAATTGAATTGAATCTGCTGAATAAAAGCTAGGATAAATTTTTTAATATTTTTTCCTATAGTACCTAGTGCAGTACAGGATATTATAGACACTTGATAAATATTTATTGATTTGATGCATTACATACTCTTACACTTTTAGCAGTACAAATAATTCACTATTTTCTCTTGTTTTTTTGTTGGTATACACACTTTTTAGTCCCAAGGAACACTAGAGAACTAAGTGTTAAGTGAAATTAGAAATAAGATTCTCATAGACTTGAGAATATTGGCAGGGCAAAAGGTCGTGTGTGTGCTAGGATGACTCCCGTGCTACTTACACCTGGCTTTTTGTTTGTTTTTGTCCCAGAGTGTTCTTCTCCTCCTCTCACCTTTCAAGTTGCTACTTCGAATATAAAATGCTTGAAAGGGTAGTCTGACAATCATACACCAAAGAATCATAAAATATCAGATTTGGAAGAGACCTCAGAGATCATCTAATCAACCCATATCTGAATAGGAACCTCTAAAAGTTGGCCCTGCAGGTTTTCCATTTGAAGATTTCTACCGATTGGGAATTCACGCTCATAAGGTAGCACATTTCTCTTGAATATAGCTGTGATTGTGAGAAAGGTTCTCTGTATATTGAGCTGAAATCTGCTTCTGTACCAGATCTATCTATTGTCTCGTATTTTGCCTTCTAAAGACAAAAAAGTCTAAACCTTCTTCCAAATGAGAGCCTTTCAAAGACAGGAAGAGAGCCAGTGTAATGGGGATCTGATACATGTGAAAAGTATTGCTCAGTTGATGCAACATCCCCACAGAGAAGCCTGTTTCTTAAAGTCATAATGACTTCTATTGGAAATACCTTGGAAAGATCATGGAGCATTTATAGACATCCTGGTCCTGGTCTGCTAACCATGTGGTCAGGAAGATCCTTTTTGGTTGCCTGAAGGCCAGATCTCATGGGATCCTCAGAATGGTCTGAGTCAAGCCTCAGCAGCATCTGCTTTCTTTGACTATCCTAAGGTTAGAATAGGGAGTCTGGGGAGAGATAATACTGTAAGGAGAGAGCTTTAGGGCCTTTTCCCCATTGAGATCAAGTGGCTTCTATGTTTGTTCTTTTCTGGTCATGAAGGTGCCCTGGCATCTCAGCACTGCAAAGTACAAGTTTGCAGCCAGTTTTGCTGCCTTGAGGAGTAAGGAGTGACCTTTGAGAATGACCTTTGGTATGCAGCTCTCAGATGCCAAAACAAAGACCACCCTGGCAGTTATGCAACATCTGGATGTGAACTTGTTGGGTCCAATGTTATATAAGAATGGAGCTAAGAACATATTCCCAAGATGTTTGGGGGAAGGGAATCTTTTATACTTTGTTTTTTTCCCATATCTTCAAAGTAAATATCTCTTTATAAACGAAGTTGATTGATGTGGGCTTCAGTTGTTTTTTTGCTGGGGGTGCTGAAGGGGTAGACTTTGCCTTTCTTTGTATCCCCAGGGCTTAGCATAATGCTAGGTGACTAGATTTGATTATAGCTTTGATTTTTTCTGCCATTGCATATCCCTTGACCATTCATCAGTTGGGGAATCACTCTTATTCTCTAACTTTGGCTCAGTTCCCTAAATTTAAGAAATAAGACCTTTATCAGAGATACTTTTTTAACAATAATGTTACTAGCAGCTGCTGTGGGGGTGTATGACCAATAACACCAGCACACAGGAGGGCTGCTAGCACAAAGTCTTTGATCTGCTTTTCTAAGGAAAGCAACTTTAAGGGGTTTACAATCTCACTTTAATTAAACATACAGATATCATTCACTTAGTTCAGGGGAAAAAGTCAGCACCCTGAACTTCAAAGAAAACACAAACACAAAAAGAAATTACAAGAAGAAATTATATAAACAGAGCAAATAACACAAATCAGCAGACAGGGCTTCTGTCTGTTCATAGCAATACATACATAGTTACTAGAGAGAGAGAAGCACCAGCATCTGGGCTTTCAAAGCCAGGGAGCTCCTTAACCGCCACCCAGAGTCTCATCTGGCCAAATCACATGAAAAACTCTTCCAATGAGTGAGCCCCAAAGTAAAATGCTAACCTCAGAGTATGTATACACTTCTTCAGGGTCAGAGGGCATCACAACCATGTGACTCAAACTCATGTGACTTAGGCTTTCTTGTGACTTAAGCAGGTCATCAAAGACTCTTGATTCAATCAAATACAAGGCTGAATCAAAGGTACTTCATTTCCTTAGTGCTGAGAAGCACTCCAGAAGAAAAAAACAGCAAAAAGCCCTACTTTGCTTGCCATTACAGATACTTGTTGCAAAGATTTTTCTTTCAGTTTCTTGATTTTCTTCTAATTTTAGTTATATTGGTTTTGTTTGTACAAAACCTTTTTTAAGTTTAAAAAATCAAAATTATCCATTCTACCTATTGTGAGCCTTTTTATCTTTTGCTTTTGTCATGATCTCTCTTCCCATGCATATATTTGAGAGTTAAATTCTTCCATGCTCCCCTAATCTGCTTATGATATCACCCTCTGTATTTAAGTCATATAACTATTTTGAGCTTTTCTTGGTATACAGTGAAAAATAATGACCTGTACCTACTTTCTGCCAGACTACTTTCCAACAGTTTTTGTCAAAAAGTGAGTTCTCACCATAATAGCTATGCTCTTTTGGTTTATCAAACACTAGGTTACTGCACTCATTTGCTTCTGTATAATGCATGCCTCAGCAGTAAGGTAGGTACACAGTGGATAGAGTGCTGTGCATAGAGTCAGAAGGATCTGAATTCAAACCTGGCCTCTGACACTTACTAGCTGTGTGACCGTGGGCAAGTCACTTAACCCTTTTTGGCTCAGTTTCTCATCTGTAAAATGAGCTGGAGAAGGAAATGGCAAACCATTCCAGTGTCTTTGCCAAGAAAACCCCAAATTAGGTCACAAAGAGTTGGACATGGCTAAAACTACTCAACAACAACAAAATGTGTGCCTCATTTGTTTCATTGATTGACTCATCTGTTTCATATCTGGTACAAAATTGTTTTTATGATTATAGCTTTGTGGTATAGTTTGAGATCTGAAACTGCTAGGCCATTTTCCTTCACTTTTTTCCCATTGATTGTCTTGATATTCTTGACCTTTTGTTTCTCCAGATGAATTTTGTTATTATTTTTCCTAGCTCTATAAAGTAATTCTTTGCTAATTTGACAAGTGCAGCACTGAACAAAAATTTTAGGCAGTATTGTCATTTTTATTATGTTGGGGTGGCTTGGCCAATAGGAAATAATATTTCTCTAGTGATTTACATCTGTCTTTATGTGAAAAATATTTTATAACTGTGTTCATATAGCTCCTATGTATGTCTTGGCAGTTCTTTTAAATGGAATGTCTCTTTCTATCTCTTCCTGATATGTTTTATTGATAATGTATAGAAATGCTGATTATTTGCGTGGGTTTATTTTATATGCTTCAACTTTGTTGCAGTTTTGTTTCAACTAGTTTTTTAGTTGAGTTCCTAGCATTCTATGATATATACCATCATACATTTGCAAAAAAGTGAAAATTTCATTTTCTCATTGCCTAGGCTCATTTCTACAATTTCTTTTCCTTTGTCTTATTGCTATAGCTAGCATTTCTAGTGCAATATTGAATAGTGATGATGGATAGCCTTACTTCACCCCAATCTTATTGGAAAGGCTCCTAGTTTGTCCCCATTAAAAATAATGCTTGCTCTTTGTTTTAGATATATATTAGTTATGTGAAGAGAAGTTCCATTTATTCCCTATGCTTTCTAGTGTTTTTAATAGGAATGAGTGTTATATTTTGCCAAAAGCTTTTTTCTTCATCTATTGAGATAATCATTTGATTTTTGTTTTTGATATCACCAGTTATGCTTGCAGTTTTTAATATTGAACCAACTCTGTCTTTCTGGTATAAATCCGGCCTTGTTATTGTGTATGATCTTTGTGATACATTGTTGTAAACTCACTAGTATTTTATTTAAACTTTTTGCGTCGATATTTATTAGGAAATTAGTCTATAGCTTTCTTTCTCTGTTTTTGCTCTCCCTAGTTTAGATATCAAAACTATATTTGTGCCATAGAAAGAATTTGGTAGGACTCCTTTACCTACTTTTTCAAAATTGTTTATATAGTATTGGAATTAATTGTTCTTTAAATGTTTGGTGAAATTCACTTGTAAATCCATCTAGCCCTGAGTTGTTTTTTCCCCCTTAGAGAGTTCATTTATGTTTTATTCAATTTCTTTTTCTCAGATACAATTATTTTATCTTCTTTTAATCTAGACAATTTATATTTTTGTACATATTCATCTATTTCACTTAGATTGTCAGTTCTATTGGCATATAGTTGGGCAAAATTGTTCTTAATGTTGCTTTTATTTCATCTTCATTAGTTGTGCATTCATCTTTTTCATTCTTGGTACTGGTCATTTGATTTCTTTCTTTTTTTAAATTAAAATTGCCAATGGTTTATCTATTTTATTCATTTTTTTCCATAAAACCATCTCCTACTTTTATTTTCAAATTTCACTAATCTCTCGTTTAATTTTTTCAAGATTTCTATTTTGGTGTTTATTTAGGTTTTTAAAATTTGTTGTTTTTCTAGTTTTTTTAATTGTATGCCTAATTCGTTGATCTGCTCTTTCTCCCCTTTGCTGATGTAAGTGTTCAGAAATATAAAAATGCCTCTAAGTACTGCTTTGGCTGCATCGCACAAATTTTGGCATTGTTGTCATTACCTTTAGTGAAATTGGTGATTGTTTCTATGATTGGTTCTTTGATTCACCCATTCTTTAGAATTGTTATTTAGTTTCTAATTAATTTTTCATCTATATGTCAAAAGTCTTTTATTGAATGTAATTTTTATCGCATTATGGTCAGAAAAAGGTGCATTTAACATTTCTGCTTGATATTTCAGTAACTTTTAAAATAAGCATTTTAGTTTTATTCTGGAAACTTTCCTAGTTGGGTAATGTTCATCCGCAAAAAAAGAGCCAACTCTTCTTTGACAACCCACAACTACCAGGAATGACTTCTCCAGGGAATGATGGAAATTGTTCAGGTATCTGGGATCTGTACTTGAGCATCCAGGGCCTGCAGGGGTCAACACAGCATCTGTTTATTTCCTATACTCAAAATAAAGACTTAACATATATAAGACCTAAAAGCACATATTGACAGAAAAACTTAAATCAGTAATAATTTATAACTACTGTTACACTCTCCTAGAACACCGATACTTAAAACATCGATATATGATGTAGTTTGCAGGTTGCTGGAATTAGCTCTTTACATTTCATGTCAGCTCTGCATTACCCAAACAATTTCTTCCAGGTGCATCTCTTCCGGAAAACCAAGCCAGCATTGAGCTCATTCTCCTTGCAGAAATTCCCCCTTCCACCAGTCAACACTTACCAAGGGAACCAGGATGTCCAGATCTCTTGAATTCATGAAGTTGCCTCTGCAACTGGACACATCCATCTCAAAATTGTTCAATCACCTAAACCCAGGAAGGAAGTTTAAAAAAGAAGAAGCTGTCATCTTGGGGTGGGGGTAGGATAGAGATGGGGAGAAAATTTGTAACTCAAAATCCTGTGGAAGTGAATGTTGAAAACCAAAAATAAATTAATCTTAAAAAAAGAAAGAGGAAGGGGTGTGGCCAAGATGGCAGCGGGTAAGCAGGAACTAGAGTGAGCTCCATACTGAGTCCCTCCAAAAACCTATAAAAAATGGCTCTGAACCAATTCTAGAACGGCAGAACCCACAGAACAGCAGAGGGAAGCAGGGCTGCAGCCCAGGACAGCCTGGATGGTCTCTGGGTGAGGTCTATCCCACACGGACCTGGGAGCTGGGAGCTGGGAGCTGGGAACTGGGAATGGAGCGCAGCAGAGCCCAGCCTGAGTGGCGTGGAACAACCAAACTTGGAGTCGGGCGGATGGGGCCCCTAGTGCCCTGAATATGTGAGCTGCGGTAGTTACCAGACCCCCTCAACCCACAAACACCAAAGACTGCGGAGAAGATTGGTGGGAAAAGCTGCGGAAGTGGAAGGAGTTTGCGGTTAAGCTTCCAGCCCCGGGGGCAGTGGAGGCGGGGCAGCTACAGTTGCTGCTGCATCTGGCCCCAGGCACATCTGGTGGGAGGAATTAAGTGGCGGATCAGAGCAGGAGTGCAACAGCCTGCTGAAGATCTAAGCCCAGTTCAGGCTGGGGGTTCTTGGGGAAGGAGGAGTGTGGGTCTGACAGAGCTGGCACCTCCCCCCCAAACGTGGAACATAGAACTCGTTAATCTACAAGCAGTCATACCCCACTGAAAAACTCAAGGGTCAAGTTAGTTGGTTGGAAATATGGCCAGGCAGCGAAAGCACACCCAGATTCAGTCTCAGACTTTGGATTCTTTCTTTGGTGACAAAGAAGACCAAAACATACAGCCTAAAGAAGACAACAAAGTCATAGAGCCTACAACAAAAGCCTCCAAGAAAAACATGAACTGGCCCCAGGCCATAGAAGAACTCAAAAAGAAGTTGGAAAAGCAAGTTAAAGAAGTAGAGGAAAAATTGGGAAGAGAAATGAGAAGGATGTGAGAAAACCATGGAAAAACAAGTCAATGACTTGCTAAAGGAGACCCAAAAAAATACTGAAAAATACACTGAAGAAAACAACACCTTAAAAAACAGACTAACTCAAATGGCAAAAGAGCTCCAAAAAGCCAATGAGGAGAAGAATGCCTTGAAAGGCAGAATTAGCCAAATGGAAAAGGAGGTCCAAAAGACCACTGAAGAAAATACTACTTTAAAAATTAGATTGGAGCAAGTGGAAGCTAGTGACTTTATGAGAAATCAGGACATTATAAAACAGAACCAAAGGAATGAAAAAATGGAAGACAATGTGAAATATCTCCTTGGAAAAACCACTGACCTGGAAAATAGATCCAGGAGAGAGAATTTAAAAATTATTGGACTACCTGAAAGCCATGATCAAAAAAAGAGCCTAGATACCATCTTTCAAGAAATTATCAAGGAGAACTGCCCTGATATTCTAGAGCCACAGGGCAAAATAGAAATTGAAAGAATCCATCGATCGCCTCCTCAAATAGATCCCAAAAAGAAATCTCCTAGGAATATTGTCGCCAAATTCCAGAGCTCCCAGATCAAGGAGAAAATACTGCAAGCAGCCAGAAAGAAACAATTTGAGTATTGTGGAAACCCAATCAGAATAACCCAAGATCTGGCAGCTTCTACATTAAGAGATCGAAGGGCTTGGAATGCGATATTCCGGAGGTCAATGGAGCTAGGATTAAAACCTAGAATCACCTACCCAGCAAAACTGAGTATCATATTCCAAGGCAAAATATGGATTTTCAATAAAATAGAGGACTTTCAAGCTTTCTCAGTGAAAAGACCAGAGCTGAATAGAAAATTTGACTTTCAAACACAAGAATCAAGAGAAGCATGACAAGGTAACCAAGAAACAGAAATTGCAAGGGACGTACTAAAGTTGAACTGTTTTGTTTACATTCCTACATGGAAAGATGATGTGTATGATTCATGAGACCTCAGTATTAGGGTAGTTGAAGGGAATATGCATATATATATGTGTGTATATATATATATATATATATATATATATATATATATATATATATATATATATATATATATATGTTTATGTATATATATAAGTGAATGTGTATGTATGTATATATCTATGTGTATATGTATGTATGTGTATATATATATGTGTGTTTATATATATGTATGTATATATATATGTAAAAGAGAGAGAGCAGACACAGGGTGAGTTGAAGATGAAGGGAAGATATCTAAAAGAAATAAAATGAAATTAAGGGATGAGAGAGCAACATACTGAGAGAGGGAGATAGGAAGAGATAGAATGGGGTGGATTGTCTCACAAAAAGGTGGCAAGAGGAAGCAGTTCTGTGGGAGGAGGGGAGAGGGCAGGTGAGGGGGGAATGAGTGAACCTTGCTCTCATCGGATTTGGCCTGAGGAGGGAATACCATACATACTCAGTTGGGTGTCTTACCCCACAGGAAAGAAGAGGGAGGAAGATAAAACAAAAATAAAAGGGGGCAGGGATGATGGAGGGGAGGGCAGATGGGGGTGGAGGTAATCAAAACAAACACTTTGGAAAGGGGACAGGGTCAAGGGAGAAAATTCAATAAAGCGGGATGGGTTGGGAGGGAGCAAAATGTAGATAGCCTTTCACAGCATGAGTATTATGGAAGTGTTATACATAATGATACATGTGTGGCCTAGGTTGAATTGCTCGACTTCTTGGGGAGGGTGGGTGGGAAGGGAAGAGGGGAGAGAATTTGGAACTCAAAGTTTTAAAAACTGATGTTCAAAAACAAAAAAAAAATGTTTTTGCATGCAACTAAAAAATAAGATACACAGGCAATGGGGCGTAGAAATTTATCTTGCCCTACAAGAAAGGAAGGGGAAAGGGGATGAGAGGGGAGGGGGGTGATAGAGGGGAGGGCTGACTGGGGAACAGGCCAACCAGAATATATGCCATCTTGGAGTGGGGGGGAGGGTGGAAATGGGGAGAAAATTTGTAATTCAAACTGTTGTGAAAATCAATGCTGAAAACCAAATATGTTAAATAAATACATTTAAATTTAAAAAATAAAGAAAGAGGAGAGGGGAGGGAGGGAGAGAGGGAGAGAATTTAGAACAGAAAAAATTTTAAATTAATGTTAAAATTGTTTTCATCTGCACTTTGAAAAAAATATTATTTCAAAAATAGGATGACAGATCTACAGTTAGCTAACAAAAAATAAAATAAAATAAAAAAGAAGTAGCCCAGGGTCAAGGGTCAGACTCAGGCAAGCCTAAGCCCAAATGAATGCTTTAGGCGCCATGTACACAAAATTTGCTATTTCTGCCAGAGTAGGAGAAGAGAACCAGTCTCACCTCCACCTCTTCAAGGAAATGCTTGAAGACTCCTGTTATGCTTAGCAGATAGGAAGAGATGAGTATGGCGGCAGAGGGTGGGTTACTTTTAAAGGTTCATTGAAGCACCAGTTTCTCCTCAGTGAGCAGGAAGGGAATTCCTTTGCACTGAATTATTTTGCTGGGAGTTTCCAGGGCATAGGTTCAATGTTCCTTGGCATATACCCCAATCCAATATGTGTGTGTGTATACACACACACACACACACACACACAGACATATATATATGTACGTACGTATATACGTATATACATATGTGTATATGTGGGTGTGTATGTATGTATATATATGTGTGTATATATATATATACACACACATACACACTGTCACTAGTTGCATAGCTGTGGAACATGTCACTTAATCTCAGTTTCTCTATCTGTAAAATAGGAATAATTCAATTCAATAAACATTAAGCAACTACTATGTGCAGGCACCACAGTGATCTCAGTTCTTTTCTCTGAGATGACAAGAGACCCACTTTTTTTTAAATTCCCTAAGGGCAAACAATGTGTCTCCTTCTATATATTTGCTTAGAACAGTATTCAGCATACTATTGTTGATAGACAGAAAATGCTTTAACAGGTAAAACAGTAGGTATGTGAGTTTCTATGTCTATCAATGTGCGTATGAGATGGAGAGAGAAAAGAGTTCAAAACAGTCAATTCCTCTCACTTCACCACAACCTAAAGGTTGAATGTGGTAGCTATGGAATCTTATAGGAATAAGGAAAAAAAAGACATGTGAGTTTTGTTGTATTTTTTTGTTGTTGAAGAATTTACCGCCTGAGGGGATATCATATATTATAGGTGCATCTAACTATAGGCAATTGATGTGTTCCTGAGGAGATGTGTAAAAAATGATTTTTTTGTCAATCAACTCTGACTTTAAATGCTTTAGAAAACTATTCTATTTAAAGAGCAGGCCCTCAGCAAAATTGGAATGTAGGCAAATTTGTCTTATAATATTCCTTCACCTTTCTGCATTATTTCTTAGCCTTCTTCATGGGAATTTTCACTGTCACACGACTCTATCAAAACCTACCCCTAAAAAAGATGGGCATAGGACTGTATTTGACCTTCAAGGACCAGTGTAGCTAAACTCCGAGTTGATCCCAATGGGATTTGGGGAGGAGAAGGGGATTTGGGGGCTTGGTTGTTTTTCCTTTTTGTTTGTCTGTTTTTGCCATAGCAGTTTGTAAAACTGTCAGGAATGATTACAGTCTATGCTACTGATGAGAAGACCTGTATCATGAAGGTCAGTCCTTTTGAAATATTTTTTTAATTTAAATTTATTTATTTAACATATTTGGTTTTCAGCATTGATTTTCACAACAGTTTGAATTACAAATTTTCTCCCCATTTCTACCCTCCCCCGCACTCCAAGATGGCATATATTCTGGTTGCCCTGTTCCCCAGTCAGCCCTCCCCTCTATCACCCCCCTCCCCTCTCATCCCCTTTTCTCTCCTTTCTTGTAGGGCAAGATAAATTTCTACGCCCCATTGCCTGTGTATCTTATTTTTTAGTTGCATGCCAAAAACTTTTTTTTTTGAACATCTGATTTTAAAACTTTGAGTTTCAAATTCTCTCCCTTCTTCCCTTCCCACCCACCCTCCCTAAGAAGTCGATCAATTCAACCTAGGCCACACATGTATCATTATGTATAACCCTTCCACAATACTCATGTTGTGAAAGGCTAACTACATTTTGCTCCTTCCCAACCCATCCCACTTTATTGAATTTTCTCCCTTGACCCTGTCCCCTTTCCAAAGTGTTTGTTTTGATTACCTCCACCCCCATCTGCCCTCCCCTCCATCATCCCTGCCCCCTTTTATTTTTGTTTTATCTTCCTCCCTCTTCTTTCCTGTGGGGTAAGATACCCAATTGAGTATGTATGGTATTCCCCCTCAGGCCAAATCTGATGAGAGCAAGGTTCACTCATCCCCCCCCCCACCTGCCCTCTCCCCTCCTCCCACAGAACTGCTTCCTCTTGCCACCTTTATGCGAGATAATCCACCCCGTTCTATCTCTCCCTATCTCCCTCTCTCAGTATGTTGCTCTCTCATCCCTTAATTTCATTTTATTTCTTTTAGATATCTTCCCTTCATCTTCAACTCACTCTGTGTCTGCTCTCTCTCTTTTATATATATATATATATATATACATATATATATATATATACACACACACACACACACACATATATATACATATATAAACACACACATATATACACACATACATACATACACACATAGATATATACATAAACATATATATATATATATACATATATATATATATATGCATATTCCCTTCAACTACCCTAATACTGAGGTCTCATGAATCATACACATCATCTTTCCATGTAGGAATGTAAACAAAGCAGTTCAACTTTAGTACGTCCCTTGCAATTTCCGTTTCTTGATTACCTTGTCATGCTTCTCTTGATTCTTGTGTTTGAAAGTCAAATTTTCTATTCAGCTCTGGTCTTTTCACTGAGAAAGCTTGAAAGTCCTCTATTTTATTGAAAATCCATATTTTGCCTTGGAATATGATACTCAGTTTTGCTGGTTAGGTGATTCTAGGTTTTAATCCTAGCTCCATTGACCTCCGGAATATCGCATTCCAAGCCCTTCGATCTCTTAATGTAGAAGCTGCCAGATCTTGGGTTATTCTGATTGGGTTTCCACAATACTCAAATTGTTTCTTTCTGGCTGCTTGCAGTATTTTCTCCTTGATCTGGGAGCTCTGGAATTTGGCGACAATATTCCTAGGAGATTTCTTTTTGGGATCTATTTGAGGAGGTGATCGATGGATTCTTTCAATTTCTATTTTGCCCTGTGGCTCTAGAATATCAGGGCAGTTCTCCTTGATAATTTCTTGAAAGATGGTATCTAGGCTCTTTTTTTGATCATGGCTTTCAGGTAGTCCAATAATTTTTAAATTCTCTCTCCTGGATCTATTTTCCAGGTCAGTGGTTTTTCCAAGGAGATATTTCACATTGTCTTCCATTTTTTCATTCCTTTGGTTCTGTTTTATAATGTCCTGATTTCTCATAAAGTCACTAGCTTCCACTTGCTCTAATCTAATTTTTAAAGTAGTATTTTCTTCAGTGGTCTTTTGGACCTCCTTTTCCATTTGGCTAATTCTGCCTTTCAAGGCATTCTTCTCCTCATTGGCTTTTTGGAGCTCCTTTGCCATTTGAGTTAGTCTGTTTTTTAAGGTGTTGTTTTCTTCAGTGTATTTTTCAGTATTTTTTTGGGTCTCCTTTAGCAAGTCATTGACTTGTTTTTCCATGGTTTTCTCACATCCTTCTCATTTCTCTTCCCAATTTTTCCTCTACTTCTTTAACTTGCTTTTCCAACTTCTTTTTGAGTTCTTCTATGGCCTGGGGCCAGTTCATGTTTTTCTTGGAGGCTTTTGTTGTAGGCTCTATGACTTTGTTGTCTTCTTTAGGCTGTATGTTTTGGTCTTCTTTGTCACCAAAGAAAGAATCCAAAGTCTGAGACTGAATCTGGGTGTGCTTTCGCTGCCTGGCCATATTTCCAACCAACTAACTTGACCCTTGAGTTTTTCAGTGGGGTATGACTGCTTGTAGACTAACGAGTTCTATGTTCCACGTTTGGGGGGGAGGTGCCAGCTCTGTCAGACCCACACTCCTCCTTCCCCAAGAACCCCCAGCCTGAACTGGGCTTAGATCTTCAGCAGGCTGTTACACTCCTGCTCTGATCCGCCACTTAATTCCTCCCACCAGGTGGGCCTAGGGCCAGAAGCAACAGCAACTGTAGCTGCCCCGCCTCCGCTGCCCCCGGGGCTGGAAGCTGAATTGCAAACTCCTTCCACTCCCGCAGCTTTTCCCACCAATCTTCTCTGCAGTCTTTGGTGTTTGTGGGTTGAGGGGGTCTGGTAACTGCTGCAGCTCACATATTCAGGGCGCTAGGGGCCCCATCTGCCTGACTCCAAGTTTGGTTGTTCCACGCCGCTCAGGCTGGGCTCTGCTCCACTCCGTTCCCAGTTCCCAGTTCCCAGCTCCCAGCTCCCAGCTCCCAGCTCCCAGGTCCGTGTGGGATAGACCTCACCCAGAGACCATCCAGGCTGTCCTGGGCTGCAGCCCTGCTTCCCTCTGCTGTTCTGTGGGTTCTGCCGTTCTAGAATTGGTTCAGAGCCATTTTTTATAGGTTTTTGGAGGGACTCAGTAGGGAGCTCATTCTAGTCTCTGCTTATCAGCTGCCATCTTGGCTCCGCCCCCACCTTTTGAAATATTTAAGGAGCATCCAGCAGAGGGGAAGAGGGCTGTCCTGTTTGTAGCTACTCTGGTAAGACTGCATCTAGAATATTGTAGTAATAATAATAATAATTCTTACTGACTCCAACTCTAGCATTTTATTCACGGTCCCCCCTCACTTTCAGGATTAAGAGCTGGAAAGGACCTTAGGGGTCATCTAGTCCAAACCCCTAATTTTATAGATTAGAAAACTGCGGCCCAGAGAGCTGATTACTTGTCATCCAGTTGGTCAGTAATAGAGGCAGGTTTTGAACCCAGTTCCTCTGACTCCAAATCCAGCACTAATTGCCCTACACACCACCTCATGTTTTGTAAGTGCAGATTTTTGTATGCTGGATTTTCTCGAAGCAGGTTGATAGCTGCATTGAGGTAAAAGTGGAAAGCATGTCTATTAAATAGGAGGACCCACTAAACCAGTTTAAATAGAACATAACATTTAATGTCAAGCTCCCCTCCCTAGAGGAATCCATCATTTAACTTGTTCCACAGCCCTGAAGACAACCTTTTCGGTTTAATAGGGAAAGGAGAAATTCTTTGACAGCTGAGAAACGAACCCTGGAAAGTACTCAGCTGGTTACAAATCACGTACATTTCCACCTGAAGTAATAAACCATTTATTAGCGCCTGGTGCCTAATAGTCACCTTTGTGGCTAGAACAGGGTTGTTGCTGATGCAAACATAATTTGCTACATTGTTTTGAATACAAGCATTTGGAAGTAGAGAAAGCCACCGCTAATGACAGGTCACAAACATTCTCCATGTGCATTCCTTTATGCTTCCCTCCCTCCCTAGGCTGGGCTGGCTCCTGTTTTTGTTGTGGAACAAAAGCCTCACTCCCAGCTGTGGCGCCAAAATCTAGCGCACACTGTAAAAGTAACTGACAGCTCGGATGTGTATGTAGTGAGTGGAGGCCAGGAGCGGCTCGACCAATCGCGGGCCGCCTCTTTCACTGAGCCACACATGTTTACAGGCAGCATTCTGCCGGTAGGAAAAGAAGGCAGAGGGAAAACCCGGACCTGGATTTCTGCTCAGAGCCAGAGCGCTCCGGGAACGAAAAAGTGAAAGTGGGTGAGACTGAGCTAGCAAATGAGGGTTGGGCGTCGTAAACACCAGAGCCTGCTGAAACCCAGCTATGTTTCTTGACTCATCCCTGGAGCCTTGCAAGAAGCTTTCCTTGCAAATTCCTTACGACTTCCTTCCTACAGTCCCAACAATTAACAGTTCGGGGAAGAAAGCAGTGAATGTTTGAGTGCTGCTGAGAGTGACTCATGTAAAACTGAGAGGGGAGATTCAATTGAACAATTTGCTAAGCACCTATTGTGTGCAAAGGCACTAGAGATGTAGAGACGGAAATGACACAGGCCCTGCTCTCAAGGAGTTTGAAACCTGTTGGCGGTTCAGTGTTTGCATTCCAGCCCATCTGGTCATAGGAGAATATTTGATCCTCTGGATAGATTTACAGTTTGGGTTCCCAACCTTTCAGATTGAAATCCTATATTCTCATCACACTATAAATTAATATTTAGTAAGGAAGGGGTTAGTGGCAGAGAAGCCAACGGACAGTGTGGAGTCTAGAGGGCAGAAGACCTGGGTTAAAATCCAACTTCTGACATTTCCATCACGTGCCTTTCTCCTCAAAATTACACTGCATTTATTTTGCATTGATTTTGGATATAGAAGGAGGGGGAGGTGTTAGACTGGAGCATTTCACTTGGAGTTGGCCAGGTGCACAAGGGAAATGTGCTCCAGCCTACCTCATCAGAAGCCCAAGAGAAAGCTGGCCTTGGCTATATCTCAGCAAAGAGGCCACCTGGAAAGACAAAGCATGAAAGCCTTCTCTTCTCACTCCTTATAGCCCACCAAGTGGCCCGATCTTCCTGGATCTCCATTGTCAATCAGCTTTGACATAGTCCTCTTTAATCTTAGTGCCTTCCCTCTGAAATGATCACCAATGAATATTGTATATATCTTGTTTCTACATTGTATGGGTTTGCATGTCATCTCCCCCATTAGACTGTGTGATCCTGGAGGGCCTTCCTTTGTATCCCTAGCACTTAGTGTAGTGACTGGCAAATAGCAGGAGTTTAATAAATGCTTGTTCATTTGACAAGCCTCCCTCCATACACACATATACACCCCAAACCTCAGGCTGCACATGTCCCTTAGCAAGTAGTCAGAAGAAGTGCTTCACCAGAAGAAGCCCAAGATTATGCCTTGCTCCATGGGAAACCAACCCACTCCCCTCCTGTATATAACACATGTGTATATGTTGTCTCCTCCATAAAATATAAAGTCCCTAGAGAGTAGGATCTGTTTCACTTTTATCTGTGTGTCTCCCTTGCCTAGCAGAGCTCCTATTGAACAGTTGGTATTTAATAAATGCTTTTTGATTGATTGATCCTTAGGAGAGATTAAGCTCTCTATATCCTCAGTCAGCTCCCCCAGGACTTAGCTATTAAGTCACAAACGAGTTGGTAGAGGGGATTCCTACTCCAGTAAGTAATGTCTGTCCCACACTACTGAAATTACAAATTACATAAAATCATTTGCTTATTTGCACTATGCAGAGTGCTGCTAGGTGCTGCTGCTGTTAAAAAGAACTTGTTCCTGCCTTCTAATGGCTTATATAATCTAAAATGAGAAGGAAAACTACCAGGCTCAGAAAATTTTTTCAGAAAATATGATTGCATGACCATAAAAGTATATGAATGTCAATTTCCAGAAACAAACATTTGGCCCCCAGAGACAAAGAAAAGGTAAATATCACATAAGGAAATCTTAGAGAAATATTTGTTGAATGAATGAATTGAATTAATAAGATATCATTGTGTCATTTCTTGATTTCCATGTATAATGAAGAAATTACTGGAAATGAAAGCATAGTAGCAGAACCAACCTTCCAAATAAATGGTCTTCAATACCATTAAAATGGCATGCTTTGAGAGGTACCAGTAGAGCTCATATGCTCCAAATATCTCTCCTACCCAATGGATAGAAATGTTCCTATTAATAGTCAGAACTGGAAGGGCCCTGAGAGGTCACTGAATCCAGCCCCTACATTCATCAAACCAGGAAACTGAAGCCCAGAAATATTCGATGACTTCCCCAAGGTGCCATTCCTTAATAAGTGGCAGAGCCAGCATTTGGACATGGACCTCTGGCTCTGAACAAGGTACTTTTTCCACTACAATTTTTTTCTTTGGCACCTTTCCCCAAGCACCCCATTACTCAACAGTCTTCACATTCCCTTCAGTTGCCTAGTTTCTTTAGACTAGGTCCTCTCCCCCTACCCTCTTCTGCTCAGGGTTCTGCAATCTGACACTCTACCCATAACTTTCCTCTCAGATAGCACTCAATTTCCAGATCTTTACTGATTCTTGTGGTCTCTCTAAAACTTCCCTGTCTGTTCTATTCCCTCAAGACCTTACTAAGTAGCTAACTCTTTCCAACCAGCCATTCCAGTTAAAGCATTAAGGAATGATACTATGTTACCTTTCAAGACAAGATTTGTATTCTAAAGGCAATCTTATAACTAAATATCATTTCAGTAACCAGGTGGTAGGGCCTAGGAAGAAGACTGGCATGTGGACCTTTGGAGTCCTTCAAATGACCCCTTGTAGGATACTGTCAACTAGGATTACAGAGAAATCCAGGCCTGAGATAAGGGGGTTGACATTTGACAGGCCTGAAGAGCAGGTGCTAAATTAAACCACTGGGGATAAATTGATATCAAAGAGATATTACAAGTATTTGTTCTCTCTGGTGGCATATTTAGGCTTCTACTAGTTACGTTCCATCCTTTCAGCATTGATCATAGAACTACATAATGTTAGAGATGGAAAGAGATTACGGAGAGCCAAACGCTTCATTTTTACAGATGAAGCAACTGAGTCCCAGAAATGTTATATGACTTACCTGACTCACAGAAGGTGAGTGGTTTTGCCCATTGTGTAAAGTGAAAAGGTATGAAGTTACCATAGCGTTCCCAGCTGGCAGTAGTGTCTTCTCCAGGAGAAAGAAATCTGTGACTTAAAAACAAAACAAACAAACGAAAAATGAAGAAATCTGGAAAAACACCTTTATTTTTTTTAAAATTGTCTTCTCTTGCATGCTTAAGTGAATGAGAAGCAATTTCACTGGAGTTATGTTTCAATTACCTTTCAAAAGCATCATTGGTACGAAAGTGTAATCACTGGTCAGTGTCACTGCTCAATGCTTGGACTTTCCATTGCTCTAATAGGTCTCTCTTGGCCTTTCCATGACTAACTGTACTCTTTGAATTGACAAGGGAATGACATATTTTATAAGATACAAAAGGAGACACTAGTTAAAAGCAGTATATATACACAAGGAAGGAAAGCATACTCTTAGGCTAAATATAAATGTGCAAATGTAATTAGGGGACTTGGTAGTGTGGTATTTGAATCGTTTCTTTCTTTAGGCACATATTTATAGAGCAAAAGTCTAATAATGTGGAAGTAGAAAGCCTTTGTCCTCAGCTCCAATTTCTACCATCACTGATTTCAGGTTTTCCCTTTCATACTCAAGAAAAGAAGATTAAGTATTGATTGATTGAATGAATGAGAATAAAGAAGTAGTATGGCAAAGAATGCACGCAGTAGGTGCATAACTAGTTTCGAATTACTTCCACAATGCAAATGGGGCAAAAATCTCAAGCCACCAAGCAGAACTCCCTATTCTGATGAGCTTTTGTGGCCATCCCTCTCTCTGGAAAAGTGCAAAAACTTGTAGGTACCCCTAGCAAATGTTTGCTTTGCTTATAAATCATCAGATATCATGTACAATGATGCATGGCCCCAAAGCTACTGAAGAAGGCAAGGCAAGGTTGGGAGCCTGCTGCCTCAATATGAAGCATCAATGTGATATGACAGCCCAGAAAGCTAATTTAATCTTGTTAGTCAAAAAGAGGTGATTTTCCTGCTGTACTCCAATCATATTTTGAGCATTATGGTTAGTTCTGGGGATCACATTTTAGATTAAAAAGTTGGAGATTATCTAAAGAATATCCAGCAGTCGGAATACGGAAAGGTCTTTGCGTTCATAGCATAAGAGTATTGGCTAAGGGAAATAAAGGTGTTAAGTCTGGGAAGAAAAAAGATTTAAGGGAATAAAATCTGCCATAAAGCATTTGAAGGGCTGGTTCATTGAAAACATATGAGACTTGTTCTTCTTGTCTCCAGAGAACTAAACTAGGAGAAATGGGTAGAAAGAAGGTGAAAATAGATAAACCAATATGACAGAAAACTTCCTAACAATTAGAGATATCTAAAAGTAAAATGAGCTGCCTCAGCTCATTAGTTTCCCCTCAGTGGGTTCCCCTGCACTTAAGGTCACTTAGGAAGGAAGGAAAAAAATAGATAATTAAGCACCTACTATGTGCCAGTCAGTGTGCTAAGTGCTTTACAAATATTATTTCATTTGATCCTCACAAAAATAAATTTATATAAAATAGGATGAAAGGAAACAAGCATTTATTAAGCACCTACTATATGTCAGGCCTTTTACAAATATTAACTCATTTGATCATCACAATAACCCTGTGAGGTAGGTGCTATCATATCCCCATTTTACAGATTAGGAAACTGAGGCAAATAAAAGTTTAAGCCCATGTTACTTGGAGGATGGTGGTACCCTCAACATTAACAGTTCAAAAGGGTTAGGGTTTTGGGGGGAAATATGAAAGAAATGATACCTAAACTGAACCTAAAGGAAGAAAAAGATTTCGATAGGTGTGGTTGTGAAGGTATTTTTTCTAAGCATGAGGACAGATTGTTCCAATGAATAGAGGCAGGAAAATGCAAAAATAGATAGAAAAATAGCTAATAGTGTAGACTGAGTGACATAGAATTAATAAACAGCAGTAGTGAGAAATAAGGTAGGTTACAGAAATAAGAGCAAAATTGTGGAGGGCCATAAATTCCAGGATTACAATTTTGTATTTTATCCTATAGGCAACTGGTAACTACAAAGTTTTTTTAATCAGGGGGATGACATTCAACAAATATTTACTAAGTCCTACCATGTATAACATTGCACTAGGACCTGGGGATGCAAAGATTAAACCAAGACAGATGTTGTGTCTTTAAAAATATGATTCCACCTGTACATTTGGAAGATTATTTTGCAAGCTGTACGAAAGATAGATTGGGGTGAGGACACTGGAGGCAGGGCAACTAGTTAGGAAACTATTACAACATTGAAAATGAGAGTTGATGAGGACTGAAACAAGGGTGGTAACAGTTTAAATAAAGAAGAGAAATTTTGAGGAGGCAAATTGGTGTTGACTGTTGATTGTTGTGGTTTGTCCTTCATTCTTGAAGAGGATTATGACATAAGGAAGATGAGGCCATGACTTGCACATGAATTGGATTTAAGTGAGGGAGGGCTGTGCAATCCAGAGTCATCTGGATCCAGTGGCAAGAAACAGATCAGGATGACTGGAGATGGCCCCTGGCTATTGACTGAATGTGGGGAATAAGGGAAGAGAGCAAGTTGAAGATGACTTGGAGGTTATAACATGAGTGACTGGAAGGATGATTGCGTCTTAATGGAAATAAAGAACTGGGATAAGCAGCAGCTTTGTGGGAGATGGGTGGGAGGTGATGAATTCGACTCTAGATATGTTGAATTACATTTGGTAAGTTCTCAAAAGAGCTTTGAACTTCTAAATGTTTAATCTAGAGAAGAGAAGGTTTAGGGAGGGCATGCTAGTGCCTTCTGGACTTAGAAGGGACACCATGGAGAAGAGGGTCTAGACTTGTTTTGCTTGGCTTAGAGGGGAAGAACTAGGAGCAATGGGTGGAAATTAGAGAGGCACAGGTTTGGTCTTGATATAAGGAAGTTAGAACTGTCCAAAAGTGGGTTGCTTAGGGAGGTGGTGATTTCATAATCATTGAAGATCTTCAATGAGCATCTGTCAAGGAATTCCTATTCTCACCTAGGGTGGATTAAATGATCTCTGAATACTTTCCCACTGAGATTCTAGAATGTTGTCCATAGAAAACAAAGAGGATACAGTCTCTTCCTCCTGGGCCTGTAAGGTCAGAAGGAATGGGCAGCTTTAGAGAGGCATGTGAAGGGAATTGTTGTCTTCGGTGGAAAGTTAGGTTTCAATTGATGACGGGAGAGTGGAAGAGGTTTAAGAAGAAGAGATTGAGGAAAGAAAGTTGGATTTTCCCCCTCTTCATCCCCTATGTGCAATCTATCAGAAACCCATCATCGTGCAAGATGACATGAACCTTGAAGCCCTCACCTCCTCAGCACCCCTTGCCCCTGGGGGTGAGGTGGACTTTAGAGAACTCCTCCCAGATCTTCCACTATTTAAGCGGGGTGCTCAAGGCAGTCACCTCATAATTTCCCACCTGGCTGTGAGACTTTTCATCATGCAGGTTACCCTTAGATCCCACCTCGACTTTTCAGCTTCTTTACATGTGGTGTCTTCTCCTCATTAGATTACTGATTTCCTTGAGGGCAGGGACTGTCTTATGCCTTTCTTTGTTTCCTCAGGGTTTAGCCAGGGCCTGGCACATAGTAAGCTCTTAAGAAATGTTTATTGACTCTGACTCTGACTCTATCACCAAGTTCTGCTATTTATTTTTCCAAAATGCATTTTATAGTCTGTTTTCCTCTTCATTCCCATTGTAATCACCCTGGTTTATGTACCTGTCACTTCAAGCCTGTTTTACAACAATGGTCATCTAGCTGGATAATTGCCTTCAATGTCTTCCCTTTCTAATCAGTCTTGTATACCACTGCCAGATTAAACTTCCTAAAATATCAATTAAGTCGTGTCACTCTACTACTCAAGCACCTTCGCTATTCCTATTTCCAATTTCAAATCCGAATTTGTGTGGAGCCTTGGCTTTCAATGCTTTTCCTAATATGGTTCATCTCTACCTTACAGCATTATTTTCTTCTAGTTCCAATTTTCTTCTTTTTTGGAGGGAAGGGGGAAAGGTAGGTAGGAGGGTACTACTAGGTATTATCTGCTCAATCACTTGTTTTACATTTAAGATTTTATTGGAAAAAACAGTCGGTTCAAGCATTTATATTTGCTTAGTAACATCTTATCATAACGCTTATTTTTTTGTTCCTCCCTCTAAGTTCCCGTTTAGATTCTTTGTCCTTTCATTTTAAATCATGTTTCCTCATATTATCATAATGTATACTACATTCTTCTGGTTCTACTTTCTCCCCTCCTCCAATTTGTATAGTTTTAAAAAAAGTTTTTCCAGATTTGTTTATTCCTCAGATTTGTCCATATTAATTGCTGTATGGTGTTCCATTACATTAATATACTACAATTTATTTAACCATCCCTCTATTGCTGAATTTTCTGGTTCTTTCCAGTCTTTTGTAAATACATAAAATATTGCAGAGAAAATATTTATATGAATTTTTTGGTGTTTTTGATAATACTATCAGCGAATATTACTGACAATGGAATGGGAGGGATGATCATTATTATAATTTCTACTTTGTATTACTATATTACTCTCAAAAAAGATTCTGTTGGTTTTCAATTCCATCAGAAATGAATAAGTGTACTTTTTCCTGCATAACCCCATCAGCAACGAGTTTCATTACTTCTAATTATTTCTGAGAATTTTATGACTCTGAGGTAGGATTCAAAAAAAATTTAATTTTGTTCCTCTGATTGAGTAAGTTTGAGTATTTCTCCAAGTGATTATTGACAATTTGTGTTTCTCCTTTAGAAAATTGTTTATTCCTATCCTTTGACTTGGGAGTGAACATTGTAACTTTTTTTGAAAATTCTTTGTTTTAGATGTCAATATTTTTTGTCAGTTATTATTGCCCTAAATATTTTCCCCAATTTATTCTTTGTTTTTAAAAATCATATTGCTTTTTTCCAGCATGTACTTTCTATTCTAACTAGGCAAACCAACTCATCTTCCCTGTCATATACTGTTTATTTTTCAATGTCTTTGCTCCTGGTGTTTCCCACATCTTGACTACTCAGAATATCATAGAATTAGACCTTAGATGTTACCAAATCCAACCCATTCAGCTTACAGTTGAGGAAATTGAGACCTAGAGAGGTTAACTAATTTGTCCAAGGTCATAGAACTAATAAATGTCTGTGTTCCTAACATACATTTTTAGAAGCAACCATTACAAAGCAAATTTGTTTAGTTTGAGTATAATTTTGTTGCAAGGGAGGGGTTTTATTGGGTGAGGGGAATTTAGAGAGCAGAATGAGATGTAGTTATAGTGATACAAAAAAGAAAAGAGCATTAATGACTTTTAAAAAATATTCAGAAGAGGGGCAGCTAGGTGGCGCAGTAAGTAGAGCACCGGCCCTGGAGTCAGGAGGACCTGAGTTCAAATCCGAATTCCGACACACTTACTAGCTGTGTGACCTTGGGCAAGTCACTTAACCCTAATTGCCTTGCCTTGCCCCCTCAAAAAAAAATTCAGAAGAAATCTGAAGTTCAGAGGGGGCACAGAAAAACAGGGCAATGTTGGTACTACAATAATAAATGTTATATGTATATACATATATATGCATATATAATAACAAGTTGTAAAAAATTGTTGATTCAAGTCAGCACTGTTAGCCCTGACTCTCACATCACAACCAGCCCAGTACCTTTTCCTGCCATTTATGACCTTGGTGATGACCTTAGTTACATTTTGGGCCCAAAGTAATATAGCTGCAACCTAATAATATGGAAAAACAATGATGTCATTCTGAAAATCTGCCTGGGTGCCCGTCATTTTTTCATTGTGATCTATGAAACACAGTTGCTGGGATGAATTGCTGACCCCTCTCACATCAACACTTATGGCTAGTAGTAGAGTGGTAGAAGCTCTTTTTCTTCAGGGAACTGGAGGTGGCTCTAGGTCCAATGGATAAATGATAAGCTTCTAGGAGCATGGAAGGTGAAAACTGGATTGGAATGCTTAAAAAATGTATTGAGAGCCTATTTTACAGATAACACTCTGCTAGGCTCTAGAAGAGACAAAAAAACCATTTTTTAAAGAAACTCTTCCTGCAGTCATGAGCTAATAATCTAATAAGGATATCTATATCTATATCTATTTATATCGATATCTGTACATATATATATAAAACATGCAAAATAACCATAATTCAAAATAGAACATGACATATGTGCAAAAAGAGGTACAAAGTTCTAGAAAAGCTAGAAAGAGGAAGTGAGAGGACCCAAAGACAAATTTTTACATGCTTTACAATTTTGCCTAGGGCCCTATCTGCCAGAGGTCACAGAGTCACAGAAACTTAGAATTGCAAAGGACCTCAGAGGTGGTTTATTCTACCAAACCTGAACAAGAATCCCATCTGCAGCATGCCTAACAAGTACTCATCACACAACCCCGGACTGAAGATCAGAGGGTTGGGGAGCCCAATATCTTCTGTGGCAGCGCATTCCACTTTGAGTCAGCTCTAATTGCTAGGAAGTTTTTGTTTTTTAACATCAATCCCAAATCAAAAGTTTTGACAGTTGCTACTAGTTCTAGAAGAAGTTGAATTCTTCTTTCATCTGACAGCCCTTGAAATATTTGAAAACAGCTATGATATCCATGTCTGGCCATCTTCCTCTAGGCTTGTCTTCTCCAAGCTTATTACACTCAGTTTTCTTCTCCACCTCTTCCTCCTCCTCCTCCTGCTTTTCTTCTTCCTCCTCCTCCTTCTTCTTCACAGTTATTAAAATGTTTTAAAAATATTTTGTTTCCAATTACATGTAAAAACATTTTTAACATTTATTTTTTTAAAAGTTTTGAATTCAAATTCTCTTCCTCCTTCCCCTACCCCCTTATTGAGAAGGCAAGCAATTTGATACAGGTTATATATGTGCAGTCATGCAAAACATATTTCCATATTAGACATGTTATGAAAGAAAACACAAATAAAAATCCGTAAAAATAGAGTAAAAATAGTATCCTTTGATCTGCATTCAGACTCCATCAATTCTTTCTCTGGAGGAGGATAGCATTTTTCATCATAAGTCCTTCAGAATTGTCTTGGATCTTTGTATGGCTGAGAATAGCTAAATCATTCACAGTTGATCATCTCATACAATATTGCTGTTACTGTGTACAGTGTTCTCCTCGTTCTGCTCACTTCACTTTGTATCAGTTTATATAAGTCTTTCCAGGTTTTTCTGAAAAGAATTCTGCTCTTCATTTCTTATAGCACAATAGTATTTCATCACAATCATATGCCACAACTTGTTCAGCCATTCCCCATTTGATGGGCATCCTCTGAATTTCCAATTCTTTGCCATCACAAAAGGAGCTGCTATAAATACTTTTGAATATATAGGTCCTTTCCTTTCTCTCTTTCTCTTTCTTTCTTTTTTCCTTCCTTCCTTCCTTCCTTCCTTCCTTCCTTCCTTCCTTCCTTCCTTCCTTCCTTCCTTCCTTCCTTGTTTCCTTCCTTCCTTCCTTCCTTCCTTCTTTCTTTCTTTCTTTCTTTCTTTCTTTCTTTCTTTCTTTCTTTCTTTCTTTCTTTCTTTCTTCCTTTCTTTCTTTCTTTCTTTCTTTCTTTTTTTCTTTCTTTCCCTTCCTTCCTTTCCCTTTCTTCCTTCTTTCCTTCCTTCCTTCCTTCCTTCCAAACAGTGTGCACAGCTTTATAGCCCTTTGGGCATAGCTCCAAATTACTCTCCAGAATGGTTGGATCCATTTACAACTCTACCAACAGTGCATTAGTGTTCCAATTTTTCCACATCCCCTCCAACATTTGTCATTTCCCTTTGCTGTCATCTGATAGGTATGAGGTAGTACCATAGAATTATTTCAATTTGTATTTCTCTAATCAATGGTGATTTAGAGTATTTTATATGACAATAGATAGCTTTGATTTCTTCATCTGTAAAGTACCTGTTCAAATCCTTTGACCATTTATCAATTGAGGAATGTCTCATATTCTTATAAATTTGACTCTATTTTTTTTCCACATTTTTTATTTAATATATTTAGTTTTCAGCATTGATTTTCACAAGAGTTTGAATTACAAATTTTCTCCGCATTTCTACCCTCCCCCCACTCCAAGATGGCATATATTCGGGTTGCCCTGTTCCCCAGTCAGCCCTCCCTTCTGTCACCCCACTCCCCTCCCATCCCCTTTTCCCTTTCCTTCTTGTAGGGCAAGATAAATTTCTACGCTCCATTACTTGTGTATCTTATTTTCTAGTTGCATGCAAAAACTTTTTTTTTTGTTTTTAAACATCTGTTTTTAAAACTTTGAGTTCCAAATTCTCTCCCCTCTTCCCTTCCCACCCACCCTCCCTAAGAAGTCAAGCAATTCAACATAGGCCACATGCGTATCATTATGTATAACCCTTCCACAATACTCATGTTGTGAAAGACTCACTATATTTTGCTCCTTCCTAACCTATCCCCCTTTATTGAATTTTCTCCCTTGACCCTGTCCCCTTTAGAAAGTGTTTGTTTTTGATTACCTCCACCCCCATCTGCCCTCCCTTCTATCATCCCCCCTTTTTTACCTTCTTCTTCTCCCTTTTTTCCTGTGGGGTAAGTTACCCAATTGAGTATGTATGGTATTCCCTCCTCAGGTCAAATCTGATGAGAGCAAGATTCACTCATTCCCCCTCACCTGACTTCTCTTCCCTTCCTACAGAATTGCTTTTTCTCACCACTTTTATGTGAGATAATTTACCCCATTCTGTCTCTCCCTATCTCCCTCTCTCAATATATTCCTCTCTCATCCCTTAATTTTATTTTACTTCTTTTAGATATCTTCCCTTCATCTTCCCTTCCCTTGCTCTCTCTCTCTCTCTCTCTCTCTCTCTCTATATATATATATATATATATATATATATATATACACACATACATATATACATACATACACACTCACATAAACATATATATACATAAACATATATATGTATATATATATGAATATGAATATTCCTTTCAGCTACCCTAATACTGAGGTCTCATGAATTATACATATCATCTTTCCATGTAGGAATGTAAACAAAACAGTTCAACTTTACTAAGTCCCTTGCAATTTCTTTTTCTTGATTAAATTTTCATGCTTCTCTTGATTCTTGTGTTTGAAAGTCAAATTTTCTATTCAGCTCTGGTCTTTTCACTGAGAAAGCTTGAAAGTCCTCTATTTTATTGAAAATCCATATTTTGCCTTGGAGCATGATACTCAGTTTTGCTGGGTAGGTGATTCTAGGTTTTAATCCTAGCTCCATTGACCTCCGGAATATCGTATTCCAAGCCCTTCAATCTCTTAATGTAGAAGTTGTTAGATCTTGGATTACTCTGATTGTGTTTCCACAGTACTCAACTTGTTTCTTTCTGACTGCCTGAGGTATTTTCTCCTTGATCTGGGAGCTCTGGAATTTGGCGACAATATTCCTAGGAGTTTTCTTTTTGGGATCTATTTGAGGAGGCGATTGGTGGATTCTTTCAATTTCTATTTTGCCCTGTGGCTCTAGAATTTCAGGGCAGTTCTCCTTGATGATTTCTTGAAAGATGGTATCTAGGCTCTTTTTTTGATCATGGCTTTCAGGTAGTCCAATAATTTTTAAATTATCTCTCCTGGATCTATTTTCCAGGTCAGTGGTTTTTCCAATGAAGTATTTTACATTGTCTTCCATTTTTTCATTCCTTTGGTTCTGTTTTATAATATCTTGATTTCTCATAAAGTCACTAGCTTCCACTTGCTCCAATCTAATTTTTAAGGTAGTATTTTCTTCAGGGATCTTTTGGACCTCCTTTTCCATTTGGCTAATTCTGCCTTTCAAGGCATTCTTTTCCTCATTGGCTTTTTGGAGCTCTTTTGCCATTTGAGTTAGTCTATTTTTTAAGGTGTTGTTTTCTTCAATGTATTTTTCAGCATTTTTTTGGTTCTCCTTTACCAAGTCATTGACTTGTTTTTCCATGGTTTTCTCACATCCTTCTCATTTCTCTTCCCAATTTTTCCTCTACTTCTCTAACTTGCTTCTTCCATGGTCTGAGACCAGTTCATGTTTTTGTTGTAGGCTCTTTGACTTTGTTGACTTCTTCAGGCTGTATGTTTTGGTCTTCTTTGTCACCAAAGTAAGATTCCAAAGTCTGAGACTGAATTTGGGTGCATTTTTGCTGCCTGGCCATATTCCCAACCAACTAACTTGACCCTTGAGTTTTTCAGCAGGGTATGACTGCTTGTAGACTAAAGAGTTCTATGTTCCAAGCTTGGGGGGATGTGCCAGCTCTGCCTCACCAGCACTCCTTCCCCAAGAACCCCCAACCTGTACTGGACTTAGATCTTCAGCAGGCTCTTCACTCCTGCTCTGATCCACCACTTAATTCCTCCTACCAGGTAGGCCTAGGTCTGGAAGCAACTGCAGCTGTAATTCTGTAGCTGCCCCACCTCCGCTGCCCCCAGGGTAGTAGCTGAACAGGGAACTCCTTCCACTCCTGCAGCTTTTCCCACTAACCTTCTCTGTTGTCTTTGGTGTTTGTGGGTTGAGAATTCTGGTAACTGCTACAGCTCACTGATTCAGGGCGCTAGGGCATGTTCCGCCCGGCTCCTGGTCTGGTTGGTCTGCACCGCCCATGCTGGGCTCTGCTTCGCTCCGCTCCCAGCTCCGTGGGGGATAGACCTCACCCAGAGACCATCCAGGCTGTCCTGGGCTGGAGCCCTGCTTCCCTTTGCTCTTTTGTGGATTCTGCAGTTCTAGAATTGGTTCAGAGCCATTTTTTATAGGTTTTTGGAGGGACTTGGTGGGGAGCTCATGCTAGTCCCTGCTTTTCAGCCGCCATCTTCTAGATTTCTTTTTTAAGGACCAAGCCGACTCTATTTTCTATATGTTTGAGAAATGAGACTTTATCAGAGAAACTTGATGTAAAAAAATTTTCCCCAATTTTCTGTTTTCCTTTTAATCTTGACTGTATTGGTTTTGTTTGTGCAAAACCTTTTTAATTTAATGTAATCAAGATTATCCATTTTATACTCAAATCTTTCAACTTTTCTCATATAGTATGATCTTAAGGCTTCTCATCATTCCGCTCACCCACCTTTGGACAGTATCCAGCTTATCAACAGTCCTTCTAAAATGCCAATCAGTCAACTAGCATTTATTAAATGTCTCCTAAGTGCCAGGGACTATGCTAAATTCTGGGGATATGAAGAAGGGCAAACAAACCAAAAAAAAACTGTCCCTGCTCTCAGGAGCTCATTAGTTTAATGGGGAAGACAACATACAAACAACCATGTGAAAATAAGTTATACAAATAATTCATTGAGGGTAGTCTCAGAGAGAAAGTACCAAGATTAAGAAGGACAGAGAAGGGCTTCTTGCAGAAGGTGGGATTTTAGCTGAGACTTGAAGGAAGCCAGGTAAGCCAGGAGGTAGAATGTCATACACGGTTTATATACATATAATCTGTGACTCAAATTATAGGCTGAGTGTTTTTCTAAGTCTTTAGCTCATAAAAGATTTTGACAACATTAGATTTTAGGTGTTGGAGCTCTCAGATACATCATGGGAATAAGGTACCAAGTAGATGCAACATGTCAGTGTAATTTAGGCTGTATACAGATATACCTGCTTGTAGCCAATTACACATATGAATTAGCACTTGTGCTCTTCAGGGATGACAAACGGGTTTTGGCCATGGGATGATGGCTCAGCCCAGAGAGGACTCATCACTTTGGTGTGATGCAGAAACCTTTGAGGAGTCCCTCAGTCCTTCCCAACTCACGATAGCAGCAGTGGGACAGGGTGCTTTTATCCCAGTTAAAAGGAATGTCATGGTCCAGTTCCCACTCTTCCTTTGTCTCTCCACATGGCATCATGTAACTCCGAGACTTCCGGTAATGGGGGGAAGGGAGGTGTACATCTGGAATGGACTAGGCTTTCTGGAATCATGACAACAATTCTCATATGGCAACTAGAGGTCAACTTTGGATTGGAGAGTGGGGTAGGGAGGGAGGACTCCATGGATTCAAGATTCATTATTTTGTCGGAAGGTTTTACATAACTGTTTTTTTGGTTACCCAAAGAGAATTCAGTGTGGAATACTGGTGGAATAGCAGCAGAAGATGAGCAGTGTAAATAACAAAAGACATGAAGTACTCTCCTAAAAATGATTGATAAATTGAATCAAATACAAGGTGGTTGAAAAACTTTAGGAAATTCAGAACTATTACATATCTTAACGAGCAATAAAGACAATAATGATACTCAGATTTTATTTAGTTTAAACAAGGCTCTTATCTATCATAGGTTGCTGGGTTGGGGGATAGAATGTCTTTCCCTGGAGATGCTTAAAAATATGATAATAAATATCGGACCAAAAGGATAATGGCATTTCCCAGGAACAGAATCCTGATGTGCATACTATCTTGAGATTTTTTTTCATCCTAAGACTTGAAGATAGCTTGTGTGGAAGCCAGATGAAAGTATGTAATGAAGGCTATTAGAAGTACAACAAAAGAATGAATCATTGCACATGACGGCAGATTAAAAAAATATTGATTGGTTTTTCTTTCTATTTTTATTAAAAGTTCTTGTTATAAGGGATGGTTTTCTGGGAGGGAAAGGGGGGAAAGGATACAGCCAGAAATCTAGGTGATGTAAAAACAAAAAAAAATAATAAAAATCCTTTCTTAAAAAAAGTGTACTGCTAACACAAAAAGCAGTTAATAAAATGTCAAGCAGTTGTACTGCAAGTGCAAGAAGTATAGAGACACGGATCTTGGATCCTGAATTTGCAACTAAATGCTATGGTCCTGTCTGTGGTAACATATAGCTCTAGTGGCTAAACTGGATTACTGTGACACAGAAACATGGTATTCAGCAAAGGATGGATCTAGAGAGAGGAAGAAAATGACAGAAGGTCTGAGCTACTTGATGTATTACTGCATTGTATTGATGTTAAAGTAGCAGAGAAGGGGATTGTTTAGCTAAGGGAAAGTTTGCATTTTAGTAGGATTAAAATTATTTAAAATTACTATTCCCATTAAAGTCTTTGATGAAAGAGAACTAACTTTAGAGTCAGAGGACCTGGGTTCAAATTCTGCCTCTGATCCTTACCCGTATGGCCTTGGGCAAATCATTTAACTTCCTCCCTAGACCTCAGTTTCTGTAAAATTAGGAGGTTGGACTAGCTGACCTTTGAGGTTTCTTCTGGCTCTAGATGGATGATTCTATAAACTTTAAGTTATACCCAAGTTCTTGAAGGTTATACCAATAGGGAACAAACTCTAGCAGGAACTATCAAGATGAGAAGATTTCAAGTATGAGACCAAATGGAACAAATAGATGGTACATTAGATAGAGCACTAGGCCTATGGTCAGGAAGACCTGAGTTCAAATCTGGCTTCAGACACTTACTAACTATGTGACTCTGGGCAAGTCATTTAATACTGTTTGCCTCAGTTTCCTCATATGTAAAATGAGCTGGAGACCACTCCAGTATCTTTGCCAAAAAAACCCCAAATGGGATCATGAAGAGTCAGACATGACTGAAAAGATAACTGAACAACTACAGCAACAAATGAGATCAAAGATGGACTGTATTCTTGTCATCTGTTTATCATTGAGCTATGTTTGGAGAGAGTAGTTCAGTAGATGATTACCCACCAGGTGATGGCTTTTTTTCTGAGCCTCAGCTCTAAAGACCCTATACTAAGGTCTATGGTAATTCTAATCTGCATCTATGTTGGAAGTATCCATACAGATGAAGCCATGGATCCTTGAAGTATTCCTGTCATTGGCTTGGAAAGATTAATGGAAAAGGGAACCACAAGAGAGGAATAGTACTAATGAGGGGATAACAGCACGCGATCAAATTAATAGAATGATAGTAATTCATATAGGAGTTAATTTGCAAACAAGCTAAAAAAATGCAAGTAGATTATATTTCTTACTGTAGCGTGTGGAACTAAAAACAGATCAATGTTAAGTCAACACGAGTAAAATAATGACAGGTTAGATAAAGCCCTGTTTGAATAGAGTCAAAAAGAAAGAGGAATAGGGGGAGGGGACTTAAGAGATGAAGTTTAACAAAGGCCATCAATGTAACTATAGGAAGAGAAAAATTAAAGAAATATGAACATGTAAAAAGAATTTGGAGAGGAAAGAACAGAAAGTAAAGTAAATACATAAAGTAAGACTTAAGGCTAAGAGAACTCAAGAAAGGATGAAGCAATGGAACAGAATTGTGAATAATAAGTTATACTGGAGAAAAACAGTAGATTTAAAAATAATGTCAACCAATAGGACAAGATGAATCATCGACCTAAGGTATGGTAACATGAAAAGGGAAAGAAAATATTGGAAAACAATTGATAAATATTTTTCTTCCATTTGTAAGATAATAGAGCATTGCAGTCCCTAAGTAAAGCAAACAAAATAAGATGTAATAAGCATCCACATCATCTCTGCAAACCTCATGATGTAGGGAGGGTCTATGAAGAGAAATGGGGATGAGGGATATTGTTGACAGACAAAGGAGCTCTAAGAGAAGCTTCAGTACAAGATATAGCAGCTAGTATTAGCTTAGAACTAGTTTCCATAAATAAACTGGCATATCTATGTATAACACTGATATGCTAATGTAGAAGTGGAATCTCTTTCTCAGATTCACAAATGCTAAGTTGGAGGAAGATCCTCACCTCCCCCAAGATAAACATTCACTATTGATTCTCAAGGAGATATAGGTCTTGAATGGACCCATTTCACTGTCTGGTCTACTCCATCTTCCACACAACTGTCTTGCCTCTTTGTGGATAGCCTTTCCATTTTCTCAATTCCCCTTTATATTTTGTCTTTTCCTATTAGAATATAAGCTTCTTGGGAGTAGGACCTACCTTATTTTATTGTTTTCCTATCCCTAGAACTTAGCACAGTGTCTGTGGCTTAATAAATGTTCTACTTGTCTATTGTTCAGTTGTTTCAGACATGTCAGACTCCATTTGGGATTTTCTTGGCAAAGATACTGATGTGGTTTGACATTTCCTTCTCCAGCTTAATTTACAGATAAGGAAATTGAGGCAAGCAGGGTTTAGTGACTTGGCCAGGGTCACATAGCTAGTCAATGTTTGAGGTCAGATTTGAAACTCAGGGCTTCCTGACTCCATGTCTGGACCCTCTATCCATTGCGCCACCTAACTGCCCCTTATCTGTCTGGGGTTTATGGGGTGTTAAGTGACGACTAGCACCTCTGGTGGAGGGCTTGCTAGCCCTTTTCAAGGATGCTCATTCACTTTAGTGCCCACCTTCACCCAACTCTCACCTGTGGCTCCAAGAAGTTGTAGTATGCTCATCTTGGCAGACAGGCTAAACCAGGTTGAGGGTAACCCACAGGCCTCAAATCTGCCAGTGAGTTAGGAGGGTATCTACCCCAACCATGTTAAGAATTCCTCTGGTAGAATGGGCTGATGAAAATAGTTTGTTCCAATGGCCATGAAGGCAGTTGAAGGAGGATCTGTGGAGCACTTAGAACATGGTCAGACATCAAAGATGCCCAAATCATCTACTGCATCCTGGGCCATCACCGTTCATCTTGACTTTTGTCCTGCCACTGGGCATTGATGACTCAGGAAGGGAGAGTGAGGCTGATGACTTTGTGTAGCTCTGCCTCACTTAAATCCAATTCACGGGCAAGTTAAGACATCATCCATGATGTCATTGGTCCTCTTCCAAAATGAGGGTCAAACACATGGTTCCTACTTTTACTCCCAACCTTGTGATCACAATGATAAATCTTAAATTACACCTCAAATATCAAAATTTCCTTCAATAAAGTCCTCTTCCAGAGTCATCTTTATGTAGAATTGACCCTAGGTTCTTGAAAACTATGTAAGTAAAGTAGAACCTCTGGGAGGTCATACTAAGAAAAACTTCAAGTACAGAGACAGTGATAGATTGTATGTTTTCTGAAAGCTAGTCATATGAAACTCACACAAGCTAGTCATCAAATTTATAGCAAGCTGATTAACTTTGGCCACAGCACTCAAGAAGATGGTCTATTAAATTAAAAGAGATTTCAATCTATATCAGTGAATGCCCCTACACCAATGAAATGATAGGGCCTTTGAAATAATTATCAAAATTGAAATGTTCAGAAACAGTCAAGATACCATTAGGAAACCTAATAACAGAACTAGGTATTCCACAGAACATCCTTGTTCTATAATTTATCTACCTTTTATTATAATTTTAAAATATATACACATACGCATGTATGTGTGTCTATTTCTATAGTTCAGGGTGAAATTACATTGAAACTGTGCTATGTGGCTGAATGGGTCTAAGTTAATTGCTCCTAGAAGAAAAATTTAACTGGGTGGAGGTTTGTGGGCCCTTAGCCCAGAAGGTTATAATAGATTTGAATAAGTCCCTTGATTTCAAACTATTGTTTGTCAGCTGGTATAGCAGCCATCTATGAAGTGGCTTTTGAGTGTTGCCAAAGTGTAGGAAAGTACTTTTTCCTTAAATCTTTCTAATAGGCAAGATTATATACAAAGTGATTTATAAAGAATATAGAAAAGAACCATTCTCAAGGAGGCTTAGGTCTATTGAAATAAACAAACAAAAACCCCACCAAAAACATTTGAATCCCACCAAAAGGGAGAGAAAAAATATTTATATATGGTGTGCGTGTGTATGTGTGTGTGTGTGTGTGTGTGTGTGTGTGTGTGTGTGTGTGTGTATGTATGTGTATATAGTACTATGCCATGAATTTTGGGTATAGCGAATGATTTTTGTAAAGATTGAACAGTTTAAAATGAAAATGTAAACACAATGCTCTCGGGTCTGATTTTTCACCCCTCTACAATATTGTGCCATCTATTTAAAGGTTTATATGAATGTTTTGTGTTTTAGGAATTCAACACTCAGTGAAAGAATCATTACCCTCCAGGGTAAGGCAAACCCAGATGTCAAGTAAACATTTGTTTAGGGATCTATGTAGTAACCTAAACTTTTTTTAAACGGGTAGTAGTTGGACAAAAGGAACAATGGCTTGCTACTCTTTGATGCTCTGTCTGTTGATATGGTGTCATTAATATTTTTCTCACCCTCATTAAAGAAGTAACTTAATTTACCTTCTACCTCTTGCCAACACACATCCTCTGATAGAATTAGGTTTGTTTCTTCAGAAGTCTCCCCATACCCATTCACACTATTACCACCTTCGTTCCTTGCTCACACTTCTATCATAGGGGATAACCTATTTTTATTTATCTGTCCATCCTGCTAGGCCCATCTGCTCTATGAATTTTTTCCATGTTCTAGACTAGTTAATAGGTAAAGGATATCATTAGTTAATGGGTGTATAGGCTTAAGAGATTATCTTTCCTGAAATTTAGACTTGAGAGAAGTGTAAATAACACACTATTCAGATATTAATTCTGTTTGGATAAAGATATAACTTGAAGACTTAGCTCTCTCTCCTCCATACATGTACTCTCAGGAAAACGATCTCACATTTGAGACAGTTTGTAGGTCAGGTAGCAAAATCATAGCTCATGAGCACTCCTCAGTGTAAGCCAACCCAAAGTCACATTCATTCAAAGCAAAAGACTTAAATAGCATAGCAAAAGGAAAAGGGACAAGATAGATTCCATGTAGGTTTAGACTCTTGCTTCAATTATGATACCTTTAGGGACATATGCAGGGAATATATATGATTTGGGAATATTCGTGGTTGAGCAATTAATGTCTTTAATATCGTGAAGCTGCTGATGCTATCTGGTGATGTAATTTTGCTACTTGCTTCTGGGCTTGCTGAGTTGCTTTCTTCTACTACTCCCTGATCTCTTTTGGACATTTCCATTCAGCCATCTGATTGATTTTAGCTGTGATGTGGCTTCTTCATCAAGTTGCTGCACCTGTTGGTAGGGTCTCAGCTCTGAAAAACTCTTCACTTCAAGATATTTCATTTCTTCTGAGATGCAGGCCCTAGCCAGCTATACCCAGCCAGCCAGGTAGAAAAGCCCTTGGGTTTTTACATCTGTCTTTTTAACTTCTTTCAGATTCTCTTAGTTGAAGCTCTTATTTAACTCAGTACTAGAAAATTTTTTAAATGCCTTTCTGCTCTATTGCATCTAGTTGTGGTCTATGAAAACACAATGTTTGGGTAGAAAAGACTAAAAAAGCCTGTTAATCTTTGTTTTGCTTCACCCCAACAATCAAATCACTGTACTCCATACATCATTGATCATGACTGTCATGTCTTATTTCTACATCTAAGGCCCTCTCTCAAGCTTTATTATGGCACAAATAGATAACATAGATATAGCAAGTGTTTATCAATCACTTACAATGTGCCATGTAAAATGCTAAGTATTGGTAATATAAATACAAGCCAAAAAAAAAGATAGTCTTTAATCTCAAGGAGCTTACATTCTAATGGGGAAAGACAACATATAAAAGAGAGCTGGAAAGAGGGACAGGGGGCAGTGAAGTAGGTGGGAAAGACCTATGTAGAGGGAAAACTGAAAAGTGTATGGAGTCAACAGCAGATGTAGA